>NC_064628.1:220462231-221068385 GCF_023864275.1 Schistocerca cancellata | reverse complement strand
AAAGTCGCTAGGAGCCAGGTCAGGTGAGTAGGGAGCATGAGGAATCACTTCAAAGTTGTTATCACGAAGAAACTGTTGCGTAAGGTTAGCTCGATGGGCGGGTGCGTTGTCTTGGTGAAACAGCCCTTCCCAGACGTTTTTGTTGCAGTGCAGGAAGGAATTTGTTCTTAAAAACATTTTCGTAGGTTGCACCTGTTAATGTAGTGCCCTTTGGAACGCAATGGGTAAGGATTACGCCCTCGCTGTCCCAGAACATGGACACCATCATGTTTTCAGCACTGGCGGTTACCCGAAATTTTTTTGGTGGCAGTGAATCTGTGTGCTTCCATGGAGCTGACTGGCGCTTTGTTTCTGGATTGAGAAATGGCATCCACGTCTCATCCATTGTCACAACCGACGAAAAGAAAGTCCCATTCATGCTGTCGTTGCGCGTCAACATTGCTTGGCAACATGCCACACGGGCAGCCATGTGGTCGTCTGTCAGCATTCGTGGCACCCACCTAGATGACACTTTTCGCATTTTCAGGTCGTCATGCAGGATTGTGTGCACAGAACCCACAGAAATGCCAACTCTGGAGGCGATCTGTTCAGCAGTCATTTGGCAATCCCCCAAAACAATTCTCTCCACTTTCTCGATCATGTCGTCAGACCGGTTTGTGCAAGCCCGAGGTTGTTTCGGTTTGTTGTCACTCGATGTTCTGCCTTCACTAAACTGTCGTACCCACGAACGCACTTTCGACACATCCATAACACCGTCACCACATGTCTCCTTCAACTGTCGATGAATTTCAATTGGTTTCACACCACGAAAATTCAGAAAAAGAATGATTGCACGCTGTTCAAGTAAGGAAAACGTCACCATTTTAAGTATTTAAAACAGTTCTCATTCTCGCCGCTGGCGGTAGAATTCCATCTGCCGTACATTGCTGCCATCTCTGGGATGTATTGACAATGAACGCGGCCTCATTTTAAAACAATGCACATGTTTCTATCTCTTTCCAGTCCGGAGGAAAAAAATCAGAGTCCTTAGAACTTGAAGGCACCTCGTATATGAGGTAACAGAAAGTTTTTGTATTTCAAATTTCCTAAATAACAATGCCTCTTGGTCACAGGTTCAGTCAACAAAGCATCTGGCTTGTGTTCATGTATTAGAGTGTAATTCTGGTTTCTATGTGCAATCGTAGTATTTCTGGTTTTTTAATTACTTCATTGTGAATGGCGTTTAAAGCATCTTGTCTAATTGAGGAAGAACCGTGCCAGATGTGTTCGTTGAATCACACTTCCGCACACAGAACAGTTACACTTGTGCTTTGTTGTTTCGTAGCTTTTTGTTTTGTAGCTTTTTGATTCGTAGCTTTTGTAGTTGCTGGGGACTTAATTAAGTAATTGTGTTAACGGAAATTTCCTTTCATTCTTTGTTGTTATTGTATGCAGTCAGACTGCGGACTAATACTAGTCAGGGCCAACCGGTTACGAGACTTCGTAACCGGACATACAGCGACTAAAATATATTTTCATTAAAAAATAATTAAGCCCCATGCAACATGGCACGGATTGAACGGCTAAAAAAATTTATACATGGATTCCATCTGTCTGTAACTGTGTGTGTAATCTGTTTTCAGTGTGCCACCTCACATACTACACTTTTTCCTATACCGAATGAGTGTCAGGTAGACCAAAATTCGTTCTTCGGAAAATAATGGTGATGATGCTATCGCAGCGTGTTGCTGCCAATACCTTTTGAGGGATTAATTTTTTCCTGCAAGGTGACGTTCGGATGATAAAGCTTGTACAGAACGACTATGATGGTGTGAATATAGTACTACGCAGAGGTATCCACAAACGAACAAGGAAGAAATATTCTATTAGAGCATCAATCGTTGCATATCGATTGTCGGACCCTGCTGCGGCCCTCTGCCACATAATAATTCCTTTAGTATCATGTTTACTTTTAATTAATAGTTAGTGGTTCTTATTTTTTTGTAACATCTAGCTTCTTCCTGTTTATAAGCGTAATATACTTCCACGAGTGCAACGTAACATTCGCCATGTGACGGAGGTGTGAGTTTGGCTACGCCAAAAATTACACCTAGTCAAGTTAAAACTTTTAATTTCTGCATGTCTGGATGATGCTGATTCCGCAACTGTTGTTCAGTTAATGAAATGCCGTGGCCGGCCGGAGTGGCCGTGCGGTTGCAGGAGCTACCGTCTGGAGCCGAGCGATCGCTCCGATCGCAGGTTTGAATCCTACCTCGGGCATAGATGTGTGTGATGTCCTTAGGTTAGTTAGGTTTAATTAGTTCTAAGTTGTAGGCGACTGATGACCTCAGAAGTTAAGTCGCATAGTGCTCAGAGCCAATTGAACCATTTTTTTGAAATGCCGTTCCAGTACTTTTTGTGAACTTTGTTAAGTTTATATAAAAAAAAATACCACCACAGCTGAATTTTGAGAATGTCTTTATTCTATCACACCGCCATCCTCAGGTTCCATCGCAACCGAAAGAGTCACTGTCGAAAGAGTGCTTGATCTCCATGGGGCATTTACTTTGGGATTCTTGTTACTAACACACGAGGACTGGCTTTCAACAGGAGTCTGTACTCGACACCTTGTTGTCTCCAGTCAATAAGGACATTCTCAAGATACAGCTGCGGTGGTATTTTTTCTCATATATACCATCAGCTGAAGTCCCTCGTCCGTGCAATAAAATGGATATCCATAAATGTTTATTAAGTTTATATTACGCCATTATCAAGTGTATCTGAAACTTGTGTTGTAGAGAAGGAACGTCAAACGACGTCAAAGACTTTGCTTCTCTACAGCACGAGGCCCACGAGAATTAGGCCTAAACGCCGTGGCGTGTATGTGACAGCACGTGACTTACGAGCGCCAGCAGTCTCCAGCAGGGAGCGAATAACTGTTACAGACGAGTTCAATATTCCTCACTGCGAATTTCACTGCAAATCAGCTCTCGGTAGCGAACTACGTAGTTAAGACTTTTAATGGGTACCTTTTTATTGACATATTGATTTCCCGTGGGCCCAGCATTCGTGAAGTATAGAGGAGGAGGCGACTAGTGTGACGTCACAAGATCGTTACGGGGCCTGTATGTATTGTGGATCCTATCTGTAGCAAAATTTCAGACATTTGATAATGGCCTAATATAAACTCCGAAACCGGTGTGTGGACTTAATAAAGTTCTAAAAAAGCAAATGGAGCTGCTCTTCATTAAAAGTTACAATTTTCTTAATGTATTTTTATTTCCTGAACCTGAATAATTTCCATATAGGACTATTCATAATAATAATGAACTACGTTCATCAAAGTGAACCATAGCGTCTGGGAGCCAAGCGAGTAATTGCAGTATGAGCTAAACGTATGTCTCTGATGTGTGACGAAATGGTGTTAAGAGACTTTCACTTCCTATTCTGCGCCAAGTAAAGGTAAAAAATGTGTAACTGTGCAAGCAAGCGCGCCAATGTGTGTGTGTGTGGTGTGTGTGTGTGTGTATGTGTGTTTGTGTGTGTGTGTGTGTGTGAGTGCGTGTGTGGTCTGTGTGTGATTGTGTACATGCAAACACGAACAGAAAAAGGAAAGAGGGTGAGGGAGCGAGAGAGAGAGAGAGAGAGAGAGAGAGTGTAATAGAAAGAGGTGGGAATGATGGGTGGTGAGGGTGAGGCAGCTGGCCTGCTGACCAGCGACGGCACGCGAGGTTGCGTTCTCTGGCGGCTATCGTATCGACCTATCGCGCCTCTAGCCTGGCCTTATCTTGAGCTACACCGACCACTGAGGCTCATGGCCTCCGCTTCCAAAACGTCCTCGACCTAAAAGCAGACACTGCAGTCTATGCGCAGCTTTTCTGTCACACTACGGACTTGATGGTGTACCTCTTCAGTGTCTCGAAAATTACCTGTACCTACAAATTTTTCACGGGTGAAACTCTTGAAGGTATTTCTGTTTTTAGATTGGTTCTTCTGTAACCGTTTGTTACTAATTTTCTTGTAATGTAACAGGTATTCAGCAGATATTTGTCGTATTAGCTAACCGAGCGAGATGGCGCAGTGGTTAGCCCAATGGACTCGCATTCGGGAGGACAGCGGTTCCATCACGCGTCCGGCCATCCTGATTTAAGTTTTCCGTGATTTCCCTAAATCGCTCCAGGCAAATGCCGGGATGGTTCCTTTGAAAGGGTACGGCCGACTTCCTTCCCAGTCCTTCCCTAATTCAATGAGACCTATGACGTAGCTATTTGGTCTCTTTCCCCAAACAACCCAACCCAACCCTCGTATTAGCGAAATATCGAAGAAATGAAAATTTTAATGCTCCTACAGTGTTACCTACTCGTAGGTAAAGGGGTAAGCGGAGGCTGTTTACCGATTCTTACTATTTTGTACGGGGTGGGAAAAATAAAGCTAACCCGGAAAATATTTATAATATTCACGCGGAATTTGACCATTGATAATGAACAGGAGAACTGCCCACTGCACAAGATGTAGTAAACCGTGATTTTGATGCAGCAGTCCGTCGCTGTCACATATCTACGCATGCTCATCTCCGGCATGCTCTGTCCCGAGTACAATTAGACCGCCATAATGCGGCGTTCGATAATCCGGCAGACCAGACAGTCTGGCATACACTGGAAATTTTCCCGTATTTTTAGTTTGGCGCGGCAGTACAGTCGCACGCCTTCGAGAGACGAGGCACCTCGGCAGTAACAATTGTGTGCCTCACTGGTCGAAGAAGTCGAGATGGAAAAATAAATTTAATGGTGATGTGTTGTCAACTAATCGCTGTGAAGTTGTACGAGTAGTAAATTCAGCAACCGCTAATGCACTGACTGCGTTTTCGGCAGAAGAAGCTGAAGAATAGACCGATGTCGACAGAAGTTTAGCTATCGAAGAAAGGCTGATTGACGATGTGAGAGCTCAAAGTGTTCTCAACCAACAGGAGGCACCAAAATGATGAAGAAGAACCGACGAACCGTCACAGCTCTTGGGTGGAGGCTTCAGAAGGCTTAGACACTTTTGTGAAGTTCGGTGAGAGCAGCCACAACACAACAAAAATAAATGTTATAATAATGAAGAGTTTATTTATTCTTCATGTCACCCCAACAAAACATCATCATTAAATATCTTCTGAAGTTACGAATCTGCACATCATACTACATAATTTTTGTGGAAAAAGAGTTCGTTCGAAGAAACAAGTTATCATATCTGCAATATTCACGACGGCTCAGAAGAAAATTTCAGGTTGGTTGGTTGGCTGATTGATTCGGGGGAGGGGACCAAACAGTAAGGTCATCGGTCCCATCGGATTAGGGATGGATGGGGAAGGAAGTCGTCCGTGCCCTTTTAAAGGAACCATCCCGGCATTTGCCCGAAAACTTTCATGTTAATCAAAAATTGTAGATACCAGTTCCACACATTCGACGCCACCGACAATCAGAGATATCTGCGCTATTACTAGAGACATCGATTCCAATTAAATTCCACCAAAATTTTGGTAATAATTTTTATTAATTATCTTGTTCTTGACCTTTTCAAATCAGTGGTGCTTGTTTTGTTTCGTAACTAGCGTACATATAATTATTTACGTGTATTGAACTATTCTAAAACTTTGAACTTAAACTGAGTTAATAGAACAGTACAGTATTCGTCATTTAATTCAATTTTGTTTTTACAGAAAAGTAATACAAACTTTTAATTTTTTATACTGTTGTGTTTAATAAATAACAGCTACTAGATTTTGTACGTTAAGTGGGAATTAAGAGATGGTCGTGTTAAAAGTTTATCAGACTGATTCTGTGTTTGTATCTTTACAAATTTAGTGTTGTGGATGAGTTAAAGTGTATGTTGAGCTCTTCCTATAGTTTCTAAGTGAATGGTATCACGACTTTTGTGTCAGTTTCTCCTGTCTTCAGATGAGACATGGGTCAGCTTGTCGCAGTATTTGAATTCATAGAACATGTGCCATTATGCATCGGAAAATCCCCAGCGGTACTTTGAAGAATCGTTGCATAATCTCAAGGATGGTGTTTGGTGTGCAATCATCCATATCATAGTACGATTCTTTCACCAAAAGCTGGTGAGCTTTAGCTCACCGGCATGTCCAGAAATTTTCAATCCATTTGTGGATAAACTCACAGAACGACTGTGTGGATATTTTCAGCAAGACGGAACAATAGAACACACGGCATTGAGGACATTGTCACGAGTGCGTGAGGTCCTCGGTGAGAAGAGGACAATCGGTAGACGCAGTGAAATGTCCTGATCACGTCGACTGTCTGATCTCAGTCCCCGGGATTTTTATCTGTGGGGCACATTGAAGGAAGAGCTACAGCTGAACATTGAAAACACAGCTGCTTCTGTGCCTCAGGCAGGCAGGTCTATCTCGCGTCTGTCTTACGTAAATATTTTGCGGAGCTATATATGAGATGTTTCTGTGGGTAAAATGTGTGTTGTTTTCTATAAATGAATACCTAAAAACAGAAATTACGATAACTCGATAAGGATATTTGTTAAATAAATGATACCTATACAAAAAAGAATGTTTGAAATGGCTTAGGTCGAATTTGCAACAACAATGGGAGACAAGTGTTGTGCGCTAGAATTCAAAATATGAAACGTATTAAATGTGAATTAAAGGATAGTAGAACCGAAACAACACCTATAATAAGACCAAGATTCATGACAGTGGATGTTTTAGGATACATAGTGTCAGCAAACTCTACATCGTATTGAGAACAATGAAGGAAGAACAAAGAGAAAATGATAGTACATTCTCTATCAATTCAGAGAACAGAACAGACCCCTACCGAAAAAGGAAAACCTTAAAAACATCACCACCTGACTCTGGGTGAACTGCGAGCAAAACAAAAAACAAAATATGGTTAACCATCAAGCAAGTGGCTATAAACACACACTTACTTAATTATGCAGGTATATTATCTTGGCATCCATTTAAAATTGTTTAAAATGTGTTAATTGTGTTTGAAAGAAAGCAGACAGACTGAAACATATCATTGCTGGCCACACCATTGGATCATGTCTGCTAAGGACTCCACAGATGGCATCCGATGGAAAGTGGCTTTGCTTGGAAGGGAGCCGATGTGTTAGTCTTTCCCTGATTCACCAGTAGTGGGCTGTGGTCAGAGTCTAGTAGGTCGGCTGTAGGGCTAGTGATTTTCCAAGACGGCAGGAGCCTTGCAGCAGTAGGTGTTCAACTGAAATTGCGAACAGTAGTATCAGGAATCAATACTTCCCAGAGCAGTGCTGTTAGCGTACGCAGGAAATGAATAACAACAATACCTGAATTCTGCTCCTAAGGGTAACTGAATGAAAGAACTGAATGTTAAATCAGTGAAAAATAAACCTGTCCTCTCGGATGCTGGTCGTGTGGGGCCACTGAGGTTCTGAGTATCAGCTTCGACATGAATGAAAATGAACAGATTAGGGTTTTTACAAATTAATGAGACAAGGGGTCAGTATCTTCATTTTGTTCGTATTGTGATGAGCGTCGCTTTCAGCTCCGACATACTAGGACAAGTGAGAGACTCACGATAGGTCTCACTGTCTCCTGTTCGTCAGTGCATCTTCAGATCTTTGGGATTCTTCGGGCCTTGATTCAGTCAGTCACTGCTACCGTCATACAGTCAGGATGCAATACGTTTCACAAAGTAGATGAGACATTACTAAGCAACTCCATCTATCAAGTAACTCTGTCGACTAATAGTCTTAGTTTTGTAATTCTCATGGGAAAGTAGATCATATCTGATTTGAATGCTTTTTGATTCCAGTGTTTTAAACCTTGGATTTATTATGATTTTTAATCCTTACCAATAATAAATAAAAACCTCAGTTATAAGACACTTAAGGATACATCACACGAAAATTTTCGAGACAATTGAAGTTCTTGTTCTTATGTATAGAGGCGAATAAAAAAAATGAAAAAAATATAAGACAAGGTCTTGGATTTATTGGTCAGAAAATTCCCTGTGGAATTCCTAATCCATTACTTCCACGAGATCCTGATCAATGAGAACAGCAACGTCGCGGAAAATAAACTTTATTCTTCATGGGCCTCGGTCGTGCCGCTGTCGAATTCTTACAGATTTTTGTGAACGTTTCTGCTTCCTGCCCTAGAAACAACACGACCTTCTCACAAACTACCAACACTCAAAAGCGATTTCTGAATGAGAAAGCCTCTTTCCTTATGTACAGAATGTAAACGCCGTTACTCTTATCTAATTATTGCGGTTTCCCTGAAGTGCTGATCATTTCCATATCGAGTCATGTAGCACAGTTCATGTTAATTTGATGTTTTTGTATGCCGCCTTTGTGGTATTGTAAATTTATTGGCCATCAGCGCAGAAGATAAATTTATACCATAAATAAAATATTTTAAATATTACATTTAATATAAGAATAATACAGACGCAGGTGAAAAGATGAATAAACATATACGAAAATATTCACAAAATTTCTGAGACTTCAGGACACATACGGATGAAATTTTTGAGACAGCTGAAGTTCTCATTCTTAATTATGGAAGTTCTAACCATCACCACCCTCTTATAACCCAAAGTAGATTCATTAATTTTGAAGTAAGTTTAAATTTGGGTGGTTGGTCATAGTTTCATAGCACTTGGCACTCTGAAATATCGACACACTGTAGAGAGAGGTAGCGATTGTAGAATTTAAATAAACAGTTTTCATAGTCCTCATCTGTTATGGTCCTTTGCAGTTGTCGAAAATTATAGGCTCGTAATCCATGTCGATGCTAGATTTTGAAATGCAGCTTCATATAGAGGATGCTCTACTTAATTTTCTTAAATGATATGAATGATGGTTGAGTCTCTATTATCGAATGTTTCGTTAGTTTACTTCATAATACGGTTAACTCCTGCTAACTCAACACTCACGTAACTTGTGCTCCATACTCGAATTGAACAAGAACAATGATTTACCTATAACGATATGTAGCAATGAAAATGCTATTGTATATCGATCAATTCAAGCATAATCATCTTTGGAACTTACATTACGAAAACAAAGTACAAATAATTGTTTATCCTTTCAAGAAGTTTATAATAATCATAGTAATTACATAAAATGTTCATATATGTTGACGTTTTCGTATAGCTATTTGGTAGTGGGTTTCCGGGTTTTGAGTCTTTAACTTGAAAATCAGTCATTTCATGCCATACAAGATCGGTTAGTGCACTTAATCTCATTAGAACCAGTGTTATTTCAAAGTGAATACAAAATAAAAATGAAAAAAAGATATGACTGGATTTGAAGCACTTAGATTTGTTGTCAGAAAGAAGAAAACACATGTAATACGAAAATTTAAAGTGATAAGAAACGCAACTAAAGGAAGATGTTATGTACATTTGTGAGAGATTCCAGCGGTCGCCATGAACTTTGCTCCAGAAGCAAACAAGTTTGGGGACACAAAAAAGAAGCTCTCCGCCTTCTTCGAATGAAATTCGGCGAGACAATAGTTAAGATAGCGGATTAACTTTAAGGGAGAAAGAAGTTCGACTCTCCTTCCTCCCATCGGAATTGTGATATGCTGGTGGCCCAAAGCGTACGTGGGCGAGTCTGATAAAAGAACACTGTTCTTATCGCTGCAATGTATGTATGGATGACTGATAAACTGCTAACTGTGACTCTCAATGACCAACACCCGAATTACTGACTCCAAACTAGTTACTTTTCTGTCAAAATAATCTAGAACTGTACAAAGGTTTTCGCTGAACTAGCGTGTAGCTATGTTGCACTTCAGCCCTTTCAAATAAGAGACAGATCTAAGTCGACACACATACATAAAATTAAATACACATAAAGAGATACAATTGTATATTACAATAACTTTAAGTCTTTGCTTAGATAAATATGAGCTAGTCTCGATTCTGGCAGACGTGCTGTATATTAGTGTCGCTAGTGCTAATTTCCCTACGTAAAATTTTGAATGTTTGACCTACAGCGAATCTCCTGAAAATTATTTGTAACCAGGTAGAAGCTATAAAATGATGTGTATAATCCAAAATTACAACTCTTGTGTATGTAACCATACATGTTAAGTGTTGTTTGTCATTAATATATATTGATACAATGACAGAATGGAATTAATCCATAACCAAACGAAGTTTAATGGCAATAATTCTATAGACAGAGATTGGCTCACTGAATACCATTTAGAGTAACTTTTCAAGGAAAAACCTTTTTGCTGCTTGAGTTAAACAGTAATGAAAGATATTCAACTGCAATAAATAATCTATGTTTTACTGTAATGCTTAATTTTTTCTGCGATACATTTACCAGAATTTATATCGTTCTGTTACTGGTTTTAGGAGTAACTGATCTATTTCAGTGTTATTTGCTCTTATTTTTATCTAAATGGCTGCTCGAAGGTCTTGTATTATTTGTCTCATTTGAGGTGTAGTTGCTGTGGATAAAGACAACCGCTAAATCTGTAGTGCGTCAGGTGTTCTGTTGTCCTCAGGACATGCCAATATGGAGTCGAATCCTCAATCCAAATGTTAAAAATTACACGAAAATTACTCTCCTTCCAGACAGCTGCCCCAAAAATTAATAAGATGATTTAAAAGCATAAAACACATCAGTTGAGGTATAGAGATGGGGATTTTCCAGGCTATATTCAAACATGCTGTTCTCTCTTTTCAGCAATGGATGCTCATGTAGATGAATAGTTGAATACCATTGTGTCAGTTTATTTAAAAATTGAGGTTCAAGACAATGTCGTCCACAGTCCTCACAGTAAATGACTTACAAATGCTGCACTGTTGGATGCCTGTTTTCAATAACACTAAGATCAATTAACTATCCCTCTCTGCTGTATCATTTGCATCTCTGCTGCAGCTCATTGTCTCTCCATTTCGTTTACTCAATATAAAAGCTCCAATTCACTCCGTAAACACTCACTACTACACTACTGGCCGTTAAATTTGCTGCACCACGAAGATGACGTGCTACAGACGCGAAATTTAACCGACAGGAAGAAGATGCTGTATTATGCAAATGATTAGCTTGTCAGAGCATTCACACAAGGCTGGCGCCGGTGGCGACACCTACGACGTGTTGACATGAGGAAAGTTTCCAACCGATTTCTCATACACAAACAGCAGTTGACCGGCGTTGCCTGGTGAAACGTTGTTGTGATGCCTCGTGTAAGGAGCAGAAATGCGTACCATCACGTTTATGACTTTGATAAAGGTCGGATTGTAGCCTATCGCGATTGCGGTTTATCGTATCACGACGTTGCTGCTCGCGTTGGTCGAGATCCAATGACTGTTAGTAGAATATAGAATCGGTGGGTTCAGGTGGGTAATACGGAACGCCGTGCTGGATCCCAACGACCTCGTACCACTAGCAGTCGAGATGACAGGCATCATATCCGCACGGCTGTAACGGATCGTGCAGCCACGTCTCGATCCCTGAGTCAACAGATGGGGACGTTTGCAAGACAACAACCATCTGCACGATCAGTTCGACGACGTTTGCAGCAGCGTGGACTGTCAGCTCGGAGACCATGGCTGCGGTTACCCTTGACGCTGCATCACAGACAGGAGCGCCTGCGATGGTGTAATCAACGACGAGTTTGGGTGCACGAATGGCAAAACGTCATTTTTTCGGATGAATCCAGGTTCTGTTTACAGCATCATGATGGTCGCATCCGTGTTTGGCGATGTCGCGGTGAACGCACATTGGAAGCGTGTATTCGTCATCGCCATACTGGTGTATCACCCGGCGTGATGGTAAGAGGTGCCATTGGGTACACGTCTCGGTCATCTCTTGTTCGCATTGACGGCACTTTGAACAGTGGACGTAACATTTTAGATGTGTTACGACCTGTGGCTCCACCCTTCATTCGATCGCTACGAAACCCTACATATCGGCAGGATAATGCACGACCTCATGTTGCAGGTCCTGTACGGGCCCTTCTGGATACATAAAATGTTCGACTGCTGCCCTGGCCAGCATATTCTCCAGATCTCTCACAAATTGAAAACGTCTGGTCAATGGTGGCCGAGCAACTGGCTCGTCATAATACAGCAGTCACTACTCTTGGTGAACTGTGGTATCATGTTGAAGCTGCATGGGCAGCCGTCCTGTACACGGCATCCAAGCTCTGTTTGACTCAATGCCCAGGAGAATCAAGGCCGTTATTACGGCCAGAGGTGGTTGTTCTGGGTGCTGATTTCTCAGGATCTATACACCCAAAGTGCGTGAAAATGTAATCACATGTCATTTCTAGTATAATATATTTGTCCAATGAATACCCGTTTATCATCTGCATTTCTTCTTGGTATAGCAATTTTAATGGCCAGTAGTGTAATTTAACATATAGCCACGTTTCTTTTGTCGTCTCCTGCATAGATCTTCTTCAAACTTGATGTTCCTTCCTGAATCTAATGACTTACTGCAACAATGATGCCGTGATCTTGCGATAGTATTCCAAGAACTGTTTCCTTCTACCACATTCTTAAAATCGTCTCCTTGAAAACTAAACAAGAGAACAGAAAAAAGCGCCATCGCAAACCAAAGGTGATCGACGTCAGAAGTTACCGGTAGTGAAGTAAAAAATCAGTGGGTGAAGTAGCATATACTCTGTTCCTCTGTTTTTTGACAAGTGAGATAGCAGGACTCCATGCAGAATGAAAACAAAAAAATATCATCTCTAATTTAATTGCTAATTTAATTCCAACAGCTTCCTTAATAACACTATCCCAATAGCTGGAAGTGCATGTCAGAATCTCCGTGTTGTTATATTCCGTAGGATGACCGGTGCCAAGACAATGTTCTGCAGTGTCGAATTTGCTAGGCTGTTCTAAGCGTGTGTGCCGCTTATGCTCAGTACACCAGTCGTCCAGAGTCATGACTGTCAGTCTAGACCAATATATGACATGCCACAACTGCAAGGAATTTTGTAGATAACCGCCTCACGCAAACCAGGATCGTCTTTTACGGAACCTAGAAGGACCCTGATCTTAGATGGTGGTCGATAAACGCACTTCACATCAAATTTCCGCAAATGAGAATAATCCTGTTCGAAATGCTCCCTGCATAAGGCAAGAAGGCCGTAGACAGTGCCACCTGGGGCACAGTTGGTCGATAGCACAACACACTTTTAATCTTTCTTTCACTATAACTATTCTGACGAAAGGTGACTTCCAGATAGGATAAAATCAGCTGACAAACTGTCAGAGTCCGACCGAGATGACGTGGGCCCTGAGCACTGGATGGCGACAACTGTCAGCATGCAGGAACAAGTCAGTGTGAGTAGATTTCCTATAAACAGCAAGTCCCAACGTATAATCCACCTTCCTCCCAAGCAATACATCAAGAAAGGGAAGACAGCTATCCTTTTCCATCTCCGTCGTGAAACAAATATTCGAGTGGATAGAATTCAGGTGTTCTGAAACATCGTTCAAATTCTCAGTGCCATGTGGGCAATAAACAAAAGTATCACCTACGCATCTCAAAAAAAAAACATGCAGGTTTCAAAGTCGTCGATTCCAAGGCTGGTTCTTCGAAATCTTCCACAAAGGAACTGATAATAATAGGTGACAAAAGGCTGCCCATCGCAACTCCACATGTGCCTCTACTGAAGTCAACACATGTCAAAATAAGTTCGTTGATTGAATACTAAATCTAACCTCAACCAACCTTAACGGGACAAATAGAGGAACAGGAATGAAGAGAGAGACCACAATAAAACTTACTAGAATGTCGAAGTCATTCAACCGATTTCCCTTAATCGTCATAAGAAATCCAACGAGTTCTTAATGCAGTGCTCACACCAGCTAATAAGTGAACGTAAAACAACCGTTTGGGAGTCGGTGGTTCGGAGTCTAATGCTACTTCCCGACGTTCTGTGATAAACCTCGCCGTCCGGAGTGGCCGAGCGGTTCTAGGCGCTTTAGTCTGGAACCGCGTGACCGCTACGGTCGCAGATTCGAATCCTGCCTCGGGCATGGATGTGTGTGATGTCCTTAGGTTAGTTAGGTTTAAGTACTTCTAAATTCTAGGGGACTGAAGACCTCAGAAGTTAAGTCCCATAATGCTCGGCGCCATTTGGTAAACCTCACGGAGAAAGCTTTCTACGACGAAGCCTTAACCGTACTAGGGAACGGTTTAAATTTTGCACCGACTCCCAAACGTTTGCCAATGGCAATGCTACCTTTGTTTTGGACAAGCAGGACTGCGTTCAAATAATGCAGTGTCTACTGTCTGATTCACCGTATCTCAGGATCGGTGCTGATCCCACAAAAACTGTTGAGAGAAAGACCAACAGTCTCCTGCAGAAAAGTTCCTTATCGCAGGAGACCATCTAGAGCTTCCACTCTTATTGTGCTTCCTAAAGCTCACAAGGAAGGGACTCCTTTTCGTCCGATTGTAACACTAGTGCTCCGAGATAACATTTAGTAAATACCCTGCTACCCTCGTGAGTCCTAAGAACTCGACGGATTTCTTACGTCGATTAAGGGAATGCGTCTGAATAGCCCTGATATTCAGTAAGTTTTGATGTGGTCTCTCTCTTCACTCGTGTTCCTCTGCCTGATTCGTTATGGTCGGTTGAGGTAAGATTTGGTGCTGTGACTTACTTTTTATTCAATGACCAGTACTACAAGAAGACATATGGATTCGAGAGGGGAAGCCCTTTGTCACATACGTATTATTGCCAATTTATTTATGGAAGACTTCGAGGAATGTGCCTAGGAGTTAGCGGCTTTGAAATCTGCATTTTTTTCTATATATTGTTTGTAGATAATGCTTGTGTTGTTTGGCCTCATGGCAGTGAGATTTGAACGACTTTTCACAAAACTTGAGTGCAATCCACGCGAACCTTCGTTTCAAGATGGAGTTGGAAAAGGATGGTTGTCTTCCCTTCCTTGATATATTATTTAGGAGGGAAGTGGATTACACATTGGGAAATGCTGTTTATAGGAAGTCTATTCACACTGACTTGTATCTGCAGGCTGACATTTATCACAATCCAGCTCAACGTGAAGGGGTACTTCGTACCTCGGTTCAGAGGCCCACATCATCTCGGACGCTGAGAGTTGTAAGCTGAGATTAACCCATCTGGAAGTAACCTTTCGTCAGAACGGTTAGAGTGAAAGATAGATTAAACGTGAATTGCGCTATCGACCAACTATGTGCCAGGTGACAACAAAGTCTACGGCCTTTTTGCCTTACACAGGGAACATTTCGAACAGGGCTGGTTGTATATTTTACGGAATATGTTGTCTAGAGTGTTTCTCGACAGCTATCTAAAAAATGGCTCTGAGCACTATGGGATTTCTTAACATCGGAGGTTATCAGTCCCCTAGAACTTAGAACTACTTAAACCTAACTAACCTAAGGACATCACACACATCCGTGCCCGAGGCAGGATTCGAACCTGCGACCGTAGCGGTCGCGCGGTTCCAGACTGAAGCGCCTAAAACCGCTCGGCCACTCTGG
Organism: Schistocerca cancellata; assembly: GCF_023864275.1. Lineage (NCBI taxonomy): Eukaryota > Metazoa > Arthropoda > Insecta > Orthoptera > Acrididae > Schistocerca > Schistocerca cancellata. The sequence continues at coordinate 221,052,896 of NC_064628.1, read as the reverse complement.
CCGGCAACTATCTACGATCAGGGTCCTTTCTGGTTCCATAAAGGATGATCTTGGTCTGCGTAAGGAGGGTATCAACTGTATTCCTTGCAGCTTTTTCACGCCGCATACTAGCCAGACTGTGAGGACTGTACTGAGCATAAGCAGCACACACGCTTACAATCGTCGAGCAAATCCGACATTACAGAACATTGTCTTGGTTCCAGTCAACATGTGAAATATAAGAACACGGAGATTCTGGCATGCACTTCCAACAATTAGCATAATGTTCTTGAGGAAGCTGTTGAAATTAAATTAGTAAATAATCTTATAATTACAGGTGATGGTTTTGTGTAAATTTTGCATGGAATCCTGCTCTCTCACTTGTCAAAAGAACAGAGGGACAGAAGGTCATCTTTGTTTTGTGGTGGCCCTAGTGTTTACATTGTGTGTGTGTGTGTGTGTGTGTGTGTGTGCGCGCGCACGTGGGTCCGTGCGTGCTATGTGTGTTATCTTTACGGAGTATCTCTGAAAGCCATGGTATTAAGTTCGATTGCACAGCGCTTACTGTCTGCTGTTTTGCCTTGGAAATGGTAGGGTGTGCTTCTGTTGAAATATCGGCTGTTGTTGACGATGTCACCCGACTGCATTCCTCTCATTTATTTGAACTTTGTACATGCTCTAGAGACTAAGTTCCGAAAATCTGAAAATAGTCTGTTCGAAAACAAAATAGTTTATAGTTGTGTGGGTGCTTCTACATCTACATCTACATCTACATGGATACTCTACAAATCACATTTAAGTGCCTGACAGAGGGTTCATCGAGCCTCCTTCCCAATTCTCTATCATTCCAATCTCGCATAGGCCGCCGAAAGAATGAACACCTATATCTTTCTGTACGAGCTCCGATTTCCCTTATTTTATCGTGATGATCGTTTCTCCCTATGTAGGTCGGTGTCAACAAAATATTTTCGCACTCGGAGGAGACAGTTGGTGATTGCAATTTCGTGAGAAGATTCCGTCACAACAAAATACGCCTTTCTTTTAATGATATCCAGCCCAAATCCTGTATCATTTCAGTGACAATTTCTCCAATATATCGCGATAATACAAAACGTGCTGCCGTTCTTTGAACTTTTTCGATGTACTCCGTCAATCCTATCTGGTAAGGATCCCACACCGGGAAGCAGTATATGTAGGCAGTCACCTTAGTAGTTCTGTTACATTTTCCAAGTGTCCTGCCAATAAAACGCAGTCTTTGGTTAGCCATCCCCACAATATTTTCTATGTGTTCCTTCCAATTTAAGTTGTTCGTAATTGTAATACCTAGGTATTTAGTTGAATTTACGGCTTTTAGATTAGACTGATTTATCGTGTAACCGGAATGGTTCTGAGCACTATGGGACTTCACATCTGAGGTCATCAGTCCCCTAGAACGTAGAACTACTAAAACCTAACTAGACATCACACACGTCCATGTACTTGCTGCTACCCAAGGCCGTGGTACCAAACTTAATAGTGATTCATTTGCTGTGCCTAGTAGGTGAGGAGAATGTGCTCTACCTGCTGAGCGGCTGGTCCCGGCGGAGGTTCGAGTCCTCCCTTGGGCATGGGTGTGTGTGTTTGTCCTTAGGAAAATTTAGGTTAAGTAGTGTGTAAGCTTAGGGACTGATGACCTTAGCAGTTAAGTCCCATAAGATTTCACACACATTTGAACATTTTCATTTCTACCTGGTGATGTTAATCTGAAAAGTCGGGATAAAGGAATGTTCTCGTGAATGAGAATACAATTGCTTCTAATGTGGTACAGTCATGGTGTAGTTTACCAATTGTCTCTGCACAATTAACCTCGGTAACAGTGCCCCATCGGAACAAGATGAAAAGTTGATCACCTAGTACACCGTTAGTACAGTTCAAACCCTTTAATTGCTCATAGTTCTGGATGAACTGTTGTTTATGGACAGACCGGGTCTCATATCCTTTAATTATGCACAGATAAACAACTAACCGCATACTACACTTAGTTGACATCCTGTGATATCGTTCGAGTGCAGTAACCTAACAATGATACGATCAATCACTAATAATCATATGTGGCAAGTAAATCATTGGCATAATCACTGTATAGGTCAGTCGTTGCACTGTCCTTCTAAACAATAATCATATAACAATGAATGAAACGTGCTGGGTAGGCATTAGTTTTGGAAATAACGCTATTCATGATCTCTCTCTATTGCCAGTGTTGGCGATGACCATTGTTGAAGTTAAACACTGTTCATTGTCCATGAGAACAGTTACACATTCGCTGTACAATTAATGATTTCAAAGTCACTAAATTAATGAATCAGCTCCTAGACGCAAAATTAGGATAAAACAGTGCATTTTCTGATTTGTAATTTGTACTAAATTAACTACAGTACATTTCCTCTTATTGACAGATAAAGATTTCCTTCACTCAAAATTGACTGCAGACTGATAACAACATGACCTCCAACATGTTTCTTTTATAACTTTTTAATAATTAAAACTGAATTTATACATTGTTGTTTGCCATTTAATTACAATTAAATGCCTACATTTCTGAGTGAGTGAATAGAGGATGGACATTCATTCAAACGTTCATTTTTCTGATACAATAATAATTTCTACACTATTACTCTGGTAGTTTGCGTAACTATGTGGCTCTATTTCAGTGACTGTTTTACCTAAAGGTGTTAATTATTTCAGAACTAAATGAGCACAGTTTAGTTATCAGCCTCCTTTGCATCACTTTCATGATATTGTCACAGTACTGTACGCCATACACGAAGCTCAATCTTACATCTTAATGTTATAAATATGAAAATAACATTTCACAATGTAGTAAAAAAATATTGTCGCAGAAGAAGCTAGTAGCACCGTGGTGTAGTGGTTATGACACTAAACTTTTGCATGGAAGGTTGTGAGTTCAAAACTCACCTGGACTGTTCAATTTTAATTTCTACATTCTAGAAGTATCCACAAATGTCAAGAATCATTGCACTGGAATGTTCTGTAGCTGTATAGATACTGTATGTGTTCTGGCCGGAGGCGCCGGCCGCCGTTACCGAGCGCTTCTAGGCGCTTCAGTCCGGAACCGCTCGACTGCTACGGTCGCAGGTTCGAATCCTACCTCGGGCATGGACTTGTGTGATGTCCTTAGGTTAGTTAGGTTTAAGTAGTTATAAGTTCTAGGGGACTGATGACCTCAGATATTAAGTCCCATAGTGCTCATAGCCATTTGAACCATTTGGCCGGAGGCAGTTCGCTCCGCGCTCTTGAATGTGCAAGTGCTGAATAAACCTTCGTTAAGTGAAGTTAGTGTTCGTCATTCATCTAAGCCAGGCCACTCCAAGAGTTGTTAAAGGCTGATACTAAATTTATCTGGGGTGGTGCTCAACAAGATTCTTTCGATGTGCTGCGAAAATCTTTGACGACTGACCCTGTACATGGTCTGTATGATGAGAGAGCACCTACAGAACTACACACAGATCCCAGCGCGTATGGGATCGGTGCTGTTCTGGTGCAAATTTCGGATGGAAAAGAGAAGGTTATAGCCTATGCTTCTAGGACACTTACAAAAGCCGAGAGAAACTACTCAACTACAGAAAGAGAGTGTCTTGGTGTGATCTGGACCATGTGCAGATTTCGACACTATCTCTATGGAAGGCCATTCACAGTTGTTACAGACTATCATTCACTTTGTTGGTTGACACGTCTTAAGGATTCAACAGGACTACTCGCCTGGTGGGCACTACGTCTTCAAGAGTATGACATTACCATAGTGAATAAAATTGGATGAAAACACCAAGACGCCGGCTGTCTCTCAAGAAACCCTGTGCAAGACCATCAAGACTTTGATGAGGATAGTGACTGTCTCGCTGCACTTCAGGATATCTCTTCTGAGAAGAAGAAGGACGCCAAGATATCTCAAATTATGCTTGCCTTAAATCGGTCAGAGGATGTGAAAGGACAATTTAAGGTAGTCAAGTGGCTACCAGTGATTCCTAAACACATGCGCTTAGGTGTTCTACAGAAATTCCATGACACACGTGAGGGCGGACATTTTGGATTTACGAAGACACACGATAGAATCCGCAAGAGATTTTTCTTTCCAGCTTTATTTAGGAGTGTCCGTCACAATGTGTCGCACTGTCGAGAGTGGAAGAGGAGAAAGGTAGTTCCTCAGAAACCTCCTGACCGACTCATCCCAAATCCACCAGCCGAAAAGCCTTTCCAGCGTGTTGGGATTGACCGCCTCGGACGATTTCCAACGTCTGCTAGTGGCAATAGATGGATTATTGTTTGCACTGATTACCTGGCATGCTATGCCATTACAAAAGCCGTGAAAACAGCCGAAGTATCCGAGGTAGTCAAATTCATCGTGGAAAACATTGTATTAAAACACGGTGCCCCAAGGTCGTTAATTACGGATCGAGAGAAAGTTTTTCAGTCGAATCTTGTGACAGAGATAAACCGTCGGTGCAACATTACTCATCACATGACGACTGCCTACCGTCCGCAAACTAACGGGCTTACTGAACGCCTTAATAAGACCTTGGCCGACATGCTACCAATGTTCGTCAATGTTGAGCAGAGCAACTGGGATGAGGTGCTACCTTTCGTGACGTTTGCCTACAACACCGCCAAATAAGACACCACAGGATTTACGCAATTTTTACTGGTGCATGGGCGTAAGGCGACTACGACGATCGACACTGTGTTTCCGTTACATCCTGATGACGTTGACTACGACTACATCTCCAGGTGTTAACCAGATCTGAGGAAGCTCGGCAGTTAGCTTGACTCCGTACTCTGCAGGCTCAAGAAAACGATCGCCGAAGGTATGACGCGAGGCACTGCCCTGTTGTCTACCAGCCTGGTGTCCTTGTCTGGATCCTCACTCCTGTTAGAACGGTTTGTCCCTCTGAGAAGCTCCTCAGGCGCTACTTCGGACCTTATAAGGTTGTAAGACAGTTGTCTGATGCTACTTATGAAGTTGAAGATTTCGATCCCAACACAAGACGACGGAAGATCACAGATACGGTACACGTCCTTCTAATGAAGCCCTATAAGGATCCTGCAACCCAGGATAAATTCGAAGCTCCTGCGACAGGCGACAAGCGGAAAGGTAACGAAGAACGTAGCGGCAAGGGAAGTTCTAAGAAGATCACCGCCAGGGCGAGAATCAGTCATCATGAGTCGGAGTACGCAGGACCGATGACTCATTCCCGGAGAAGGACGACGCAACACCGAGACGCTGTTCTCTTAAGGAGTGAGCACTCTGGTGGAAGAAGCTGAGTAGCACTGTGCTCTAGTGATTCTGATAATAAACTGTTGAATGGAGGGTCGTGAGTTCAAAACTCACCTAGACGGTACAATTTTAATTTCTATATTCGGTTCGAGAACATTCTGGACGTATCCACGAATTTCACTAATCATTGTACTGGAATGTTCTGTAGTTGTATATATACCGTATGCCATTTGAACCATTTGGCCGGAGGCAGTTCGCTCTGCGCTCTTGTATGTGCAAGTGCTGAATAAACCTTCGTTAAGTGAAGTTCGTCATTCATCTAATTACACCTTCTTCTATATGACAATATCACGGTGAACTAATGCATTGGCCTTATATATGCTCTCTGATGATTTGACATAGCTGATTATTTGACGAACACATATATTGCATCATTTACAGTTAAAAGAGTATACAAACAAAATATAAAATTTACAATGAAAGCAGCATTCTGAATGACAGTGAACGAAATATAAGTGTTTTTTCATGGTTCAGGGATTCAAAATATTCATCTATGTCACAAAGACATTTATTTGACAGGTAATTTTTTAACTCTGACTTAAATTTTCTTTCATTTCCAATTACCTTGCTGGAACTTGTCAGAGCATTATACAACTTCATTCCATAATGGTTCACATGTTTTTGACATTTTGTTTTTCTAGCTCTTGCTGGTTGCATGCATAATTCATTTATTTCTAGAGTTTGTTTCATCTACTTCACCAAGTAGTTAGTAACTGTGTGTATTTTTACATATTAAGAATGATAAAAAGAATTGAAGTTAATGATATTTCATAATTAACATAGTCTTTAGCCTTACTAATTGTACTGATGGATTCAGAATAACCAAAATAATTTTCTGAGTAATGAATTTGAATGAATCAGGCTTAATAACAGATTTGCAGTTTTCATGTCCCTATTGCATATTACTTTTATGCTTCTGTTGAAGATAAAAGAAAGATAGAACAAAATATTACTTTGGGAGGAAGAAAAGTTGGTAGATGCATGTGAATACCCATCTTGTTGCATCTCATACCCCCCCTCCCCTCCCCTATCCTTCTGAATGGACTAGATACTGATTGAAAATACCTAACTCAGTAATTAAATAAAAAACAGAAAACATATTATACCATTTACAACTTTTTTTTCAAAAAATATCACACATCAAATTCAAAATTATTTGGGTTACCAAAACTGCCCATAAATTTACAATGCAAAGAAATGCAAACTGTCCAAGACATATTATAATAAATACTTTCATGTTGCACATGAAGTTATACTTACGTATTGAGTAATTATTGCCTTAGGGGAAAAAACTTTTCAGTGCTATTTCAACAAATACACAGAAGCAAAACGTTTAATTTTTCACACGTATTTCTCACTAATGCACTTGTCTGTCACTTGGTACACATCTTTCACAGGTACAAATATCTGTCCCACATCCCTCACTGTCCTTTAGTGTTCTGAGGGATGGTTTTGCTCAGTTATTGTACATAGAAGGAAAAACGAACAAAACATCATACTTTAGTAGAATAGTAATTTGTAAACTAATACCTGTAACAAATTGTTTCATCTTCGAATTACATATTCATTACACAACATTGTATATATACATACATATTTCATTTTTCATTTTGAATTAACTGGTCATCTAACGTAATCTAAAGAGAATGGAATCTGCTTCATGTTGTCCTGTGTGATAAGTCAAATCACTATCTCTGAGTTCAGAAGTCAAAGTTCCAACTATATATCAAAAATGTCATGTAGCAGGTCTCACAATTCGTACCCCATTACTATCAACTCCTGTCAGAATATTCAAATTACTGTTTAGGTATTGTAATCAACTACTCAGTCAACAAAATTATCTTTCTGATCTCCATTATTATTAGAAATGAAAATAACCACTATCAACAGCAAGGAAATTAGAGATGCAGACAAAAATTATACTTCTGTACACAATTACCATTTCATGCTTGCTTATGCTTGTTACTCTTATCATATACTCTTTCTGTACAAAATGCACTACCTTAGGTCGTGTTTTCACCAAAATTACCCTATTGCAAAATCAGGCTCCCAAACCATTGGTGTTCTACATAATACATCTCTCAATGTTTCTCATTATTACTTCATTCTTACTTCATTTATCATTGATGCATCACTATTTGTATACTCCAAATATTTCATTATACTTTGTAAGTAGGCTGTTTATGTTTTCTTATTGGCAACGTTACGTAGCACTCTGTATGAAAATCACTGGCTGTGCTGTGTGCAGTCTGTGGCTAGTTTGCATTGTTGTCTGCCATTGTAGTGTTTGGCAGCGGCAGCTGGATGTGAACAGCGCGTAGCGTTGCACAGTTGGAGGTGAGCCGCCAGCAGTGGTGGATGTGGGGAGAGAGATGGCGGAGTTTTGAAATTTGTAATACTGGATATTATGAACTGCTATGTATATTATGATTTTTCAACACTATTAAGGCAAATACATTGTTTGTTCTCTATTAAAATCTTTCATTTGCTAACTATGCCTATCAGTAGTTAGTGCCTACCCTAGTTTGAATCATTTATTTAGCTGGCAGTAGTGGCGCTCGCTGTATTGCAGTAGTTCGAGTAACGAAGATTTTTGGTGAGGTAAGTGATTTGTGAAAGGTATAGGTTAATGTTAGTCAGGGCCATTCTTTTGTAGGGATTTTTGAAAGTCAGATTGCGTTGCGCTAAAAATATTGTGTGTCAGTTTAAGCACAGTCTCGTATACAATTCTTCAAAGGGGACGTTACATATGTCGACCCTTAGCCGAGGATACCTCACTGGAATCTTCTGATTTTTTCTTGTAGTTTGTGTAATTAGTGTAGATTTTGTTTATTGCTAGTGCGTAATTGTATTGAGAATCTCCTTTGTAGTTGCAGTCTTTCATTGTTGTACAGTAAAACAGTTGTGGCATGCATGTAGATTTGCACCAAGTATTTCGCAGCTGCGCTTGCAATTAACTAGATATTATTTTCAGTGCTATGTTAATGTATTCCCCTATTTTTGCTCTTCAAATTGTGTTTTTCTGTGTTGTTGTGTGAAATATTGTGACAATAATGGCGTGTGAAAAACGTAATACTAGGCTCCAAAGTAAACTGAGAAATGACAGTGAAGACGAAAGTAGTGTGTTAGCGCCACCATGTAATGAATTAACTAATGTTCAACATAGTAATTTGGTAACTGTGCATAGGGAAATGGAGCGGGCGGCAAACAATGGCGTAGGCAGTGGAACAATTAGTGAACAGGGAAGCATTATCGATCGATCGCTCGGCAACAGCTCGCCTCAGGAATCCGAAATGATAGGACACAATTTTGCAAATACTGTAGATTCAGGTTTTGCGTCCTCACCGTTTTCTCAAATGAGTCAAGACACATTTTCTGCTTGTCAAAATGTGAATGTTACCAGTGAAAATGCACTGCCAAGAAGCATAGAGAAACAGATTCCAGACACTAATACATTATTATTGCAATTAATGCAACAAATGGAACAAAATCAGAGACAATGGGACAAAGGCTTCAAAAGTTAGACACAATGGAACAACACCAGAGACAAACACAGCAACAGTTAGACACAATGGAACAACACCAGAGACAAACACAGCAACAGTTAGACGCAATGGAACAAAATCTTCACATCACGCTTGAACAAACACGTGAAGATTTAACTACTGAGTTACATAACATTGAATCGAAATGTCAAAAAGTCTGTAATGACGTAAAAACACAAATTTGTGAGCATTTTCAACCTATTTTTTCGCGGCATGAAAATGCATTACAGAATCACGAAGCAGCCATAAAAGAACTGCAAACTATTGTTCATGAAAATCATGAGACCTTGCAAGCTAAAATGGACTCAGTTGCATCTACCGATTCGGTTACGCAACTTGCAAAAACTCAGGAAAACTTAAAGGACACAGTAGAAAGACACATGGAGGAAATTAGTTCATTATCAGAGAAAGTAGTTGAACTTTCGGATCAGCTAAATAATTTATCTACGAAGGTAGATGATAATCTGAATGACACAAAACCGGTGGTCTTTAATGACACAGAAGAGTGCGAACAAATTAGGAAACTGAAACAAAATCTGAATCAAATCAATACACAGTACAAAAGAGAAATCCGGGAAGTACAAGATCAGCTGACACAGGTAATACAAGAATTACGTATTTCAGAGGACACTCGCGCCCCAATACGGGAAGAGGGACATAGAAATACGGAACAGCCACAAAATAATAACACAGGGCATTTCGGAAGCTATGAAAGAAATTGGCAATGTGCACCGAATTTTGAGATGGAACCGCCGACACGACGTAACAATGACCGACATGCTACTCGCCGACACGATGATTTCGACTATAAGCTGTTCATTACTACACATAAATTCAAAACATTTAAGAATTCTGGCAACGACATTCATCCACAAGCATGGCTTCATCAATTTTCTCATTGTTTCCCTCCCAACTGGTCATTGGAGCACAGGTTAGAATTTATGTGTGGCTACTTGGAGAATGAACCAGCTGTAAGAATGCGATCGGTCATTCACGATTGTCACAGTGAAGGAGAATTTTATCATGCTTTCCTCTCGTCGTATTGGTCTCAAGCTACACAAGACCGAGTAAAACATGACATCATAATGATGAAACGTTTCGAACAATCTGAATTTTCCAGTCTTATGAAATATTTTGAAGACATGTTGCGTAAGTATCAGTATCTTTCAAACCCATACAGCCCCTCAGAACTCATCCTCATTTGCTTAATCAAACTGCCTGAACATTTACGACATATTATTTTAGCAGGACGTTGCAAAGACGACATTGAAGCTTTTCAGGGCCTGTGACAAGAACTGGAAATTGAACTGACAATCGTGGAGCGCGAAAACAGGAGTACAACAATTACAGGTCACATCTGTCACAATTCCGCGATGACAGAAATAATACACGACAAGGCTATTCTTGTAACGTAAATCATGACCAAAACAGACACCACCCATATGACAACCGTTGGCAGAGTAGTAATAATTACAGGGAAAGATCACCTCTCCGCAGTAATGACTATCACAGAGACAATCAGAGAAACAGACAATATGGGAACCAAAATAATTATTATCAAGGGAGACAGAATAACTTTAGACGCAACGGTCCAGCGCGCAGTTACGACTCAGGGAGAAATTCTCCACCATGTGACCGACAAGAAAGAAATTATGGAATCTACCGACATGATGACAGACGATATGATCGTAACGACAGACTTGAACTGCATCAGAACTGGCGGGATTTAAACAGAGCACTGCCCTCTCGTCACAGTGAATTTGTAGAAGTTAGGTCTCCAAATCCCAATAACGGCGCGCGCCAACAGAGAGACAATAGGCAATGACTCATACCGCTGGCAGCCACAAAACGTACTTATGTAACTGACGACGCAGCTGCCGTAGCTAGTAATTACATAAAAATTGAAGACATTAGGGACATCTTACTCCAGGAACACAACGTAAAACATAACAACATTGCGTATCCTGTGATTCACATTACTGTAAATGACGTAAAATTTACGGCAGTACTTGACTCTGGCAGTCCCATTTCAGTAATTAGTGAAACAGCTTTTAGCAAATGCAACAAATCGAACGATTGCCCCACACTTCCGTTACGTAAGATTAAAATACAAGGTGCAATCTTTGGAAAAAGTGTAGATGTACGCCAACAAACCAACTTATAATTCTTTTGTCAAAGCCACAGCTTCTCTATGAACTTTCTTATTGTTCCATTATTGTCGACGGTATTTATACAGGGAGTAGACTTTTTGAATGAATACAAAGCAATCTTAAGCTTTCACGATGCTGAAATAAGTTTAGAGAAAGAAGGTAAGTCAATAGCTTTGAAATTTGAAGATTTGCTCTCAAACCATGACGAGGAAATTAATCGGCTTTACCTTCTGTTAGACAACAGTTCGGAATTTTCTACGGAACTAGACACTAAAAATCATTCTGCAAGTACTGACAGGGATGATATCGACGGCATATTTGAAATTAATGAGTTAATTCAGAATAAAATTCAAACAATTGAGAATTGTAATGACACTGATAGGCAGGACCTTTTTGAGATTTTACAAGCACATTCCACAGTTTTTACTCACAAAACAGGAACAATCAAGGGATTTCAATACCAATTTCGTGTTCGTGAGCATACTAAATTTTGCGTTAGACCATACGTAATTCCAGCACATTATAGGGACCGAGTTAGAACAGAAATACAATCTATGCTTGACGAGGGCATTATTGAGCCTGCAGTAAGCTCATACAACAATCCGTTACATGTTGTTGAGAAGAAAAATGGATCGATCAGGCTTGTCTTAGATTCGAGACAAATCAATACTATCATCATTCCTGAAACAGATAGGCCGCAAACGATGGAAGAACTTCTTCAAAATTTTAATGGCGTAAAAGTGTTGTCTTCTATTGATCTCAGATCCAGCTTTTATCAGATCGAACTTCATCCAGAATGTAGAAAAAATACAGCTTTCCTTTGTTTCGGCGTTTGTTATCAGTTTCGGAAACTTCCTTTTGGTTTGAACATTTCTTCGGCAGAATTCATTCGCGGGCTAAATTCTATATTACCTGAGTTCTTAAAACGTCACATTACCTTATATGTGGACGATATTCTGATAGCAGAAGCCTCATGGGAACAACACAATCGCATCCTCAACAGTTTGTTACGTATTTTTGCAGAATCTGGAATTACAGTTAACTTGGAAAAGTCTGAATTCGGTAGGTCAAAGGTGAGGTTTTCTGGACATATTATTTCTTCTGAAGGCATTCAGCCGGATTCTGAAAAGTTAGAAGCAATCAGAGCCATTCCAGTTCCATCCACAAAAAAACAAGTCTCCTGTTTTCTAGGTCTCATAAATTTTTACCGTCGTTTTCTGAACATGCAAATTCTTGTTTCACCAAAACTTTGTTCTCTCACAGGAAAAAATACTATTTGGAACTGGGACGAACAAGCACAGTTGGAATTCAATTCTTTGAAAGAAGCGTTACTTCACGCGCCAATACTAGCTCATCCAGATCTGTCACAAGATTTCTGCCTTAGCACGGATTCTTCTAAAGTCGGTCTTGGTGCTCATTTATTTCAAGAAGCCACAGAAAATGACACTACTGTTCAGAAAACCATTGCATTTGCTAGCCGAGTGCTAACTAAATCTGAAAAAAATTATTCCGTTACTTAATTAGAAGCTTTAGCTATCGTTTGGGCATTTAACAAATTCCTTTTCTTTCTTTCTGGTAAGCACGTAAAAGTATACAGTGATCATCGTGCATTACAATTTCTTATGTCTTCAAAATTAAATCATGACAGGTTAAAATGTTGGGCATTGTTTCTGCAAGAAGTCCGCTTCACAATAGTCTACATTCCCGGCAAGGAGAACACTGTTGCGGACGCGCTGTCACGTGCACCGGCTGGGCTTGAGAAAAGTAACACAGAAGGCAACCTCGAGAAAAATTTCAGTATTCTTTACATTCAGAAAGTCGCCTTTGAAAACTTCATCACCACATCTTTAAAGGACATTGCTCATGAACAAGATAAAGATCCGATTTGGAAAGACATCAAAAGTAAATGGCATGAAAAAACACACACACAGATTCGGCATTATTATCTGGTGAGAAACAACATACTGTTCAAACGCTGCACTGTTGATGACAAGCTATGGGTACTTTGCATTCCTGACGATTTTGTTAATAAGCTCATTTGGTACATTCATTTCAGCTATGCACATTTTGGTCCACGAAAATGTTATCATATTCTTCGAACGACTTGTTATTTTAACAATATGGAAAAGCGAATTCGAAGAGTCTTGTCTATTTGTAAACTTTGTCAAAAGGCGAAACCATCTACTATCTCCCATCGTGCTCCGCTGTTTCCTATCATTCCTTCTAAATTAAAAGAATTTGCTGCTGTTGATCTCTTGGGACCGCTTGTAAGAACATCTAATGGATTTGCGTACGTTCTAGTCGCTGTTGAACTTACTTCAAAATTTGTTTCTTTCACTCCGTTACGTAAAGCCACTGGACGGTCTGTATCCAACGCCTTTGTTAAAAATTTCTTACGTGAAGTTGGCCATGTTGCTAAAGTCATTTCAGATAACGGACCGCAATTCAGATCTGCTGTTTGGTCACGCATGCTTCGGAATCATAAAATCAAACCTGTTTTTATTTCATTGTACTCACCACATTGTATCCCATCTGAACGGATTATGAAAGAAATCAATAAGATCTGCAGATTTTATTGTCACAGAAAGCATCAGCACTGGGACAGATATTTACACTTATTTCAAAATGTGCTGAATGAAATGCCTCATGACTCCACTGCTTTACCACCTACTCTTGTACTGAAGAATGAAGAACCACCGAACAGAATCAGAGAGCTTGTACCTTTCCCGAATACACGTAAACTTCGACACAAAGACATAATTGATTTGGCTCTTAAAAATATAAAATCTGCAGCAGACAAAAGGAGAAAACTACACGGTAAAGCAAATGCAAAGAAATTATATATTGGTCAGAAAGTTCTCATTAAAGCTCATTCATTGTCACATAAGAAGAAACACTTGAGTCACAAATACTTTCTAGTTTACAATGGACCTTACAGAATCCGACGTATACCACATGATAATTGCGTTGAAGTTGAAACTCTGCGTACTATGTAGAGTAAAGGTTTACACCACATTTCACATGTAAAACCGTTTATTGAGAGATAATCTGCTTTATAACTTAGTCTTTGCCATAAAACTTTTCACTTTTCATTGCTAGTATGCTTTGTCAGACTTAGAAACTGTTAACATGCAACAATGTTGGAAGTTAAATATCAAATCAAGAACCAAGAGAACTTACTTAAACAGAAATTACGAATGCATTGTTATAGTGAACAGACATCACAGTGTTATTGTGTGTGTACATTCTTACTTGTTAGTTGCACGATTACGTAACGACTATCAGGCTCACATACTTAGAACATATACTGGTACTGCTAATGAGATTCTAATGCAACATTTTGGTTTACTTGAAAATACATTCTGGATTTAAAGTACTTTCTGTGAGATACCAGATGACACAGTGGTTAGTTTATGTGACAGCTACACGATTTTATCACGACACTACTAATGAGTGACAATTTACAATGTTGCTTTTGCGGTGTTTCTGTTTTATGTCTGCACAGTTTTATGTATTATTCTGGAAAGTAAAACATTTTTTAGTAGTAACTTTTGTGGTATAGCTACAAGGAGACAGCCTTTTCCGTAGGACAACGATACGTTACAGCACAGTACTTTCTTTATCACGGCAATAAGCGTAATAACTAAGATATCTATACCCAAAGCATTTCACTTTTGTTTATCATGAGGTAAGTACATTGACTTCTGCAGAACTTAGCTTTCGGAGGAAAATAACTACGACACTTCCACAGAGATTATCTTACAGCAAGACGCACATTTAGCGCTACAGGACACGTATTTGAGTGATTAATTTTGTACTTAAAACATTTATTTTTAAAGATTTTTGAATTACAAAGAAAGTTTTCCGTGATACATTTCATTCCATTGCTGTAATCTGTAACACCTGAGGGTATAATTACATTAATCCTCAGGGAGGTACACGCTTACTTTGTGTACCATGTGTGTGGCAAGCACAAGGAGCCCTAGCTAATATGGTATTTGCTTATACAACTTTACACATCGGTACCATATTTCTCCAACACAGAATTACACAGCTACCTGATTATTTAACAGAGAAACAAACATTTTTTATTTACTACGTCAGTGACAGATGTTTACGCAATTACACAGTTGGATAACTTCACACTTATGAAATTGTATTTTGTCTGTACTTTGTGAACTGTTCATATTTTTTTGGACCCATTGTGATATTATGAGAGCTTTGAATGATATATTTGGTATGGGATCACGATTTTTAAAGTACGTTTGAGGCAGATGACACTTTTGACATGAGCAGAGAATTTTTTTTGGTTTTGAAATTATTGGAGGAAGCTACGACGATTTTGAGAGTTGACTGAGGTGTTATGATGTTATTATTACGATGACTATGTGTATTATGCTGTTGCGGTATGTTTATGATTGATAAGCTGATGCTATATGAGGAATTTATTATGATAAAATATTGAAGAAATGTCGACGAATATGTGTATGGGTAATAAGGTAAGGAATAATGAGTAGTGGTTAGGGACTCTGATTTGTGAAAAGGATGTTGGAAACCAAGAATCGTACTGTAAGAGTTATGAAATTTATGTAAATGCGTGAATGTATCACAATGCCGACGAACACTTTTTGAACACTGTTATATTCATAGGATTTTGTTTCTACACATTTGCAACGCAAATTCTCGACCTGTGAATTTTTTTATATGAGACTGCCACTGTAGCAGAAACTGCTGTCGTAAATATTTCAGTAAGAAAGGTAAGTGACCTTGATGTAATGCGTTTTGGGCGCCCAGCTGAGAGGTAGTCGTCTGACAAAAGAAAGCCATTAGGTAGAGAAAAAAAGGGGAGGCACTTGTCCTCGCTATTGACATTCCTTTGTAGAAACGATCCCAAATACGACACGCTCAAACTTGAAAACATATGATTACACTGTGGAGCTCTTAATTTATGATATTTACTGCAATGCCTAATGAAATGACGAGAAATATTTTTATGTCTATACACCTGATTATGACTACTGTCTTTCTAGTTGAGAGAAATGCCATATGGCTTGCTTTATGTATTTATTTACTCATTTTGTTTAATATCTAGTTCCTAGCTGCACTGCAGCATTGGT
This sequence comes from Schistocerca cancellata, assembly GCF_023864275.1. Taxonomy (NCBI): domain Eukaryota; kingdom Metazoa; phylum Arthropoda; class Insecta; order Orthoptera; family Acrididae; genus Schistocerca; species Schistocerca cancellata. The sequence goes on along the minus strand of NC_064628.1, from coordinate 221,036,776 downwards.
TAAAATAAAATTTTATGAATGTACTAATATAGATATTTTATGCCTACAGATCCAGTAAATAATTTTATGATCTATCCAAAAAAAAAAAAAAAGGAGGGAGCACAAAAAGACATTTCCCTTCACAGGAATTGCATAAATAATTTTTTTACGATTTGGTAACTCATCTGCTAGCGTAAGTTTTTGTGATGCATCACTCTAGTGTTAAGATGTGACATAGGTATTAAACATGGCCATTTTTACTGTAATATTTTTTCTGCTTGAGCTTTGTCAAGTTTAGATATAGGTGCATTTGCTGCTGCTGTTTTCCAGACATAATGTTACTGAATTTGACTTTGTATTACGCTGTTAAGCCAGTTTTACTACTAATTTATTTTTCTTGTTTGCTGCTCATTGCCTTATATTAGTTGTAATATTGCTGCTTGCTTTGCCAATTTGAATTGCTGTTTGTATTAATTGTTTTATGCTGCTGCATTGCCTTGTCCCTTGGTATATATATCTGAGCTCAGTAGATTTAAGTTAGCTTAAGAGGGGGTAGACTATATAAGAAACTAACTATGATGAATTGGAAGAAATGCATTAAGAAGCTATAAGAAAATAGTTTGGCCAAAAAAGTAGTGCACAGTGGAGAAAAACTATTTTGAAAGAGGATATGAACAGAATACAGAAAGCATGCTTGGATAGGATTTTTTTGGTGGAAGCAAAGGTTGAAATAAGACGAAAGATCTATGGAATGAAGTTTTAGGTTGGACTGCAGTACCAAATGTTACACTGAAAACAAACCCTGTCCTTTCCTTTTGTGTTATCCCACTATGTGTTTGTGTACCCTTGTGTATTTGTTTTCTTCCTGTCTCTGTGTAGTTTCATAGAATTTTTTTTTCTTCTAATACTAAGCTACATTCACAATGATGCGGAATACTGTTATCCTCAAATATTATTGGCATTAATAATATGTTATTTACTTTGTAAAGATGTTTAGACATTATTTATGTGTTCTGTTTTGTTGCTCATGTGTGAAGTTGATGTTTCAAAAGTTATTCTGATCTTTTATGTATTTACTTATGTCATATGTCCTGTAACATTGATGTATATGTTTATTTCTATTGTTTTATAAAGCCTATATTACTACAAATGTTATCTGTATTATTATGTTTTTAATGATGTATTTTGTACCTTTGTGATTGTATTCTTATGTTATAAAATTGTAATTGACAGCAGTTCATCAAATTAAGTAACTTGTAAGTTCCATTTCACTGCACACGTTTCTGTTGGTCATAGTATATGGACAATATGTGAGAAGTAGGGACTGTTAGTGTTTGCACATGTGTTAATAATTCAGCAAGGGACTGGATAACATCTTTGCTGGTTCTAAGGACAATTCCAAAAATTTCTTGGTTTATGGACTTGCTATCATCTCTGCAAGACTCTTCGATGGTGATTGTGCACCTGTACAGTCGCAGCAGATGGCTGCTGGCCTCTACAAGGACTACAGTGGGTCTGCATCTTTGATGACCAACCAATACCATTATTTCTACATGGACTACAGTGGGTCTGCATCTTTGATGGCCCACCAATACCATTATTTCTACAAGGACTGCAGTGGGTCTGCACCTCTGGTGGCCCACCAATACCGTAATCTCTACCAGGACTACAGTGGGTCTGCTCTGTGATGACCTACCTATCAATATTCTTGAACTTGGACTGACTCTGCTGTGGGTTTGGGTTTGCTCTGTTGTGGCCCGTTACCTGTCTGCATGTCAAGAGTCAGCACTGTCTTTCTGTTGGAAGGACAACACCACTTCTTCAAGACTGCATGGAAATCCACTACTTCTGTGTGCAATTTCTTTTACTAATGAGACTTTGTGAAAAAAACTGTAATTACTATTATGATGAATGATCAGGACTATCTTTATGGACTGTGAGAAAATTTTAACTTTTGACCAACATTGTATTAATAAGTGTGTGCATTTGATATCTTTGTTATTGTAATTATGAAAATTTTTTTCAAATCATTATTGGCCACTGCCCAAAACAATTTGTAAAAATTTTTTGTGGGGAGCATGGGGGCTATGTAAGTAGGCTGTTTGTGTTTTCTTATTGGCAACATTACGTAGCACTCTGTATGAAAATCACTGGCTGTGCTGTGTGCAGTCTGTGGCTAGTTTGCATTGTTGTCTGCCATTGTAGTGTTTGGCAGCGGCAGCTGGATGTGAACAGCGCATAGCGTTGCGCAGTTGGAGGTGAGCCGCCAGCAGTGGTGGATGTGGGGAGAGAGATGGCGGAGTTTTGAAATTTGTAATACTGGATATTATGAACTGCTATGTATATTATGATTTTTCAACACTATTAAGGTAAATACATTGTTTGTTCTCTATTAAAATCTTTCATTTGGAGTTTTGAAATTTGTAATACTGGATATTATGAACTGCTATGTATATTATGATTTTTCAACACTATTAAGGCAAATACATTGTTTGTTCTCTATTAAAATCTTTCATTTGCTAACTATGCCTATCAGTAGTTAGTGCCTACCCTAGTTTGAATCTTTTATTTAGCTGGCAGTAGTGGCGCTCGCTGTATTGCAGTAGTTCGAGTAACGAAGATTTTTGGTGAGGTAAGTGATTTGTGAAAGGTATAAGTCAATGTTAGTCAGGGCCATTCTTTTGTAGGGATTTTTGAAAGTCAGATTGCGTTGCGCTAAAAATAATGTGTGTCAGTTTAAGCACAGTCTCGTATACAATTCTTCAAAAGGGACGTTACATTAAAATCTTTCGTTTGCTAACTATGCCTATCAGTAGTTAGTGCCTACCCTAGTTTGAATCTTTTATTTAGCTGGCAGTAGTGGCGCTCGCTGTATTGCAGTAGTTCGAGTAAGGAAGATTTTTGGTGAGGTAAGTGATTTGTGAAACGTATAGGTTAATGTTAGTCAGGGCCATTCTTTTGTAGGGATTTTGAAAGTCAGATTGCGTTGCGCTAAAAATATTGTGTCAGTTTAAGCACAGTCTCGTATACAATTCTTCTACAGGGACGTTACAACTTCATGGTACTTCATTACTATCTCATTATACTTGATCACAATGAAACAACAAAATAACACTTGCTCTACTCAGTACAAAATAATTCTAAAGATTAACACTCCATAGTAATCCACCACAATCATATAGACAAATATATTTTTCGCAATACAAGAGAAAAAGTACTTACTTAATGATTTTATTATTTTACTTTATTCCATCATATTAATTTGAACTGAGGGCTGAGTTGCAAAACAGATGTCTCATCTTTTATTACTTCAGTTATTACCATAGACAATTATAGTTCAACTTTTTTCACTAAATTGATGGCTGAGGGCTGGAATGTGACACATTCCACTGTAGATATACTTTAATAACTAGTTGTATCAAGCACCAAAACTTTCATATGTTGTCACAAACACTACTAAACCATGTATTTAAGATGTTCTCTTTTTTACAAAATTTCTGCTGCAATTTATTCTGATGCACAATTTGTTTACCTTTTCCTTTAATTCAAAGACGTTCATAAGTATAAACACAAAATTATTCTTATTATCACTGTGTGCAAAACGAAACAAAAATAAACTTCATAAAATGTAGCGAAATTTCCCTAAAGCATATATGATGATATGCTTCAACAGTTCCATCCTCACAGTTCTTTCTGAAATACAAAAAACTCTTTAAAAAGTAAACTTTCATATTCATATGAACTGAACAAAGGAGAAGATGATTTCTGTTCACTTACAATCCAGTGACACAAAAGCAGAAGAAGAAGAATGAACCAGATTGTGGACACTCTGCTATCACATAACGAATAAAGTCGAGTTCAGTGAATCCCCTAATTGCTTGTTGTCATTTACTATTAATTTGACCGCTGTCTCTTCCATCTTATTTATTAAAAACCAAACTTCATCTTTCACAAAATTTGGCAGACCAGTGCAAAATGCAACAGAATTTTGTTACATTCTACCCCCAGCTGACACAAATCCACTGACGGTTAGGCATCCGGTAAACACAGAAGCAGTGAGCATATGCAGCACACTAAAAATTACTGCCTCTACATTCATATTGACTGTTCCATTTTTCAAATTGCTTACATTACTGTCAACTATAAAAATTCTTACAGCCGGCCACGATGGTCTAGCGGTTCTAGGCGCTCAGTCCAGAACCGCGCGACTGCTACGGTCGCAGGTTCGAATCCTGCCTCGGGCGTGGATGTGTGTGATGTCCTTAGGTTAGTTAGGTTTAAGTAGTTCTAAGTTCTAGGGGACTGATGACCACAGATGTTAAGTCCCATAGTGCTCAGAGCCATTTGAACAATTTTTTTTTCTTACACCAGTACGTTGCATGGTATCTCCTGTATTACTATTAGCATTGCGGAAGTTGCCCAAATGAGCAGTCAAATTTTTATTCATTCCAACTTTCCTCTTACATAAATCGTAGATTTACTGCACTTTTCCTTCCAACAGACAGGATAAACTCCTTAGCATAAAACTGCCAATTTTTTCCACATTCAATCAGTAAATTGCCCACCTCCCATATCAGTTCAGAATTTGTGTAGAAAACGTTTATTATGTAACTCACTAACAGTTTTACTCTGACTACCCTTGGTAACCAAATTTTGAGCATCATTTGACTTTCTGCTCAAGGTAACTGCTGACATTTCATTCAATTTTTTATTTACTTCTGTTAACAAAATGAGAAGCATCTCCTCTTCTTCTAACAAATCATCCATTTCCACATCCAAATAATCCACGTCTTTATCTTTAACTGTTAACCTTTCTACCACTGACACCATTCCTTTCACTACAAGTACTAATCACTTCTTCATCTATCATTAAGACACATTTTGTCTTCAGTCATTATCTGCAAATCAAATTCACATTAATGTTCACTTCTGCAGTTCTATACTGCTATTCGGATTGACATTCATCCACTGTGATGTGCTCTGCCAAGAACATCATTCACTACTCATACTCTCTACTCCAACATCACTAAAGACATCAACTTTCACATCAAGAAGTTTCTGCTCAGTAAAACCATTTACTCTATTGTCATATTTATTCACAGTTTCATACACTTTCATGCCCTGTTTCTGTTTAATTGTGGGTAACTCATTTATATTACTGCTGACTGGCAAAGTTTTACATACAACTTCCTGACTCAACTCATTAGTCATAACCGACTGCTCCTTCTTTTCACTGCTGGTAATCATTAATGATTAATCTTCTCCTTTGACATCAGCTTCCTGCTCCAAATCATTTATTGTCCCAACAATTTCATTCACTGTTTGCAATAATTCTATTTCAGTATCCTTTCCTGTATTATGCCTAAGTGGTATACCTCTCATATTATTTCATTTCTATTACCATTTGAACTGTTACTTAAACTGCTGCTACTATCATTTCCTTCCTTAGCTTAGATAATCAGTTGTTCTCTATTCTCACTATTTATTGATAAAGAAAGAGACTTAACTGCTTTGCTTTTTTCATTTGTTTATGTTTTCTTCATAGCCTCCTGATACCTCTTCTTACAAACTTCTGTTCAATGAACAACTGGAACAGTTTTTGCCATAGCAACGTTTTCTGTTGGTGTGACACCTTCTCATAGTGTTATAGGACTTTAATTTCTGGAAACATTATACTCAAAGTATGATACGATCTAGAATCTTCATTTACATTATTATTGCTATTTACATTAACCCTCATAATACCAAGGTGATACTTTATGACAACCTCTTGAAAATATTGTAATTTAGTCAGTTATTATATATTTTACAATTAAAAAAAGATATTTATTGTTTTTAATTTATTCTTCTACCAGATTGCATATGTATTTTAAAATTTTCCATTAAACTTAATTCAAAAGTTTGTCTTCATAGCAGATCTCACTTTGCCAATATTTCAGGTTGGGGGTCTTACTTACACATCAATAGCTCTTTAAAGAGCATGTTGAGAGTAAAAGTCGAGAACAACAAACTATATTTGCTTTTTTATTTTTTTTGTTTTGATGACGAAGTAGGTAGTAAAATCTATTGAAAGTGAATTGACATTGGTGTGAGAGCTTAAACATATTTATTGGTTCTGGAACCTATGTACACATTATAAATGTTTAAGAAGTATGTTGTTAGTATAATTCAACAACAATTAGCGACCTTTGTTCTTCTTTTAATTGTTTATGGACATAAAATACCCCCTCCAAATGGATGGGGTGTAATGAACGTTATAGGAAGTGCGTTGGTACTGCTGGGGTCAACATTCTGGATCTTTCCCTTGTCTTTCCCAAGTGTGAGTTCCAACTGGAGCAATCCTCATTTTAAATGATTTGATCCAAAATTACCATTATTTTCCAGGCTTTTGTCTCTGTAATTCCTCCTACCATTTCTATTTCCATTTGGACGAAATTGGACCCAGTTATTATTTGAATCACCAATATTTCTCCCAGAATCTGCTCTACTCATCCAGTTTACACAGTAATTCTTTGCTGAATGGTTACTATCCTCATAGTTTGTCCCACTATCTTCTGAAGTGTGCCTGACCCTTTACAATTTTGCCAAATAGCACAAAAAATCGTTTGTATTACCTCAAGGACTAGGTGTAAGCAATTCTCTAACTCTCTATGGAATATTATTCTCTAATCCAAAAACTGTGGATTTACAATTGCCAAATCCTTTAATAGTACCTCTGCCTGGATCATATCTATTACCATCCTAAAATTCGCTTAAAATCCTCTACTGTTTATCCTTAGACCAATATTCTTTCAAAAACAATTTGTTAATCTGTACCCGTGAACTACATAATTCTTCAACTTCAGCTACCCACCCATAAGCACTGGGCCTCAAAAATCCTCTTACAAAATATTTCCTTTCCTTATCACTACCATGTTCTGCCAAATCATCAAACGCTAATAAAATTCAAGAGGCTGCAATTCACCATATCATTAAAATTAATAAATTAATTACAACTAACAAAATAGGCTCCATTACATTTTGTGGTTTTAGGATCTGTATCTTCATGGACTTTTTCCATTTTACTGTTAATGACAGCCACATTTATACATTCTACTTCTTTTTCTACTGTCTCTGTACTATCATCTAAATCTGTTTTAATTTCATCAACCTGACTTTCAAGCTCCCCCCCCCCATTCATAGCAAAATATCTTAGATACTTGTAAATTGTCATTAGATGAATTAGCAGCAGTTTCCATTCTCCCTTCACATAGTTTCCTAATTCTCTCACCTTTACCTGCACAAGCACTGCTAGCTTTGTTTAACTTTAGATTTGCTTCCTTCATCACTTTCTTTACCCTTTTCTCAAAACCAATTTCCACTTTCTCTGTTTTCTTGTTTAGTTTTGTAATAGTAGTGTTAATCATTCCCATTTCTCAATTATGTTGTCAATTTTTAAAATAAAACTATTTATGTTATTTTTAGAACACATGATTGGGCTTTAATTACAAATGTCATTTCTCATATCTCTTATTGCTGTCAAAAATTTAAACAATGCCTGATTACTATCAAGTATTACATTTATTCCTAATTTCAAATATTTTTCTCACTGCCCCTCCCTTTTTACTTTTGTAGCACTCATTAGAGCTATATCATGTTCCTCCACGTTGTCATTGCAATATTCAGTGTGTGAAGCACCAGACATTCCACACATTGTTTGGCTAGATTAGCCTCATGGCTAACTTTATCAAATAAATTTAAGTATAGCATTGACCTAAACCCACTAGCATCTGCCAATTCTCTTTTAATAACTACATTATATTCATTTTACAAAGTTTAATTCTTCCTCCCTATCTTAAAACTTAATGTCATCACAAGGCTCTTTCATACTATTTGTTATTTGCTCTTCATTATCAAACACATTGTCTACCCCCTGTCCACCACTACCTAACTCATTTTTCCAAATAATTTCTGTCAAACAAAATCTCAATTTACCTCTAAAAGTTTGCGAGAGCTGTTGCATTATCTGCTAACTGCTGCAGCTCGTAATCTCTGTGCTGACTCTGTTCACTGTGTTGTTTAAATCTGGTCTGCTCTATATTTGTTGGCTGCTGAGTTCTAGGAAGTGACGTCAGATGAGCCGACCTGATGATCGGTTGTTGTCCAAGATAGCATTGTGGTGACATCAGGGCACTTCTGCACTCCTATTGGTCAAATCGCTCTCTTACAATGGCACCCCACTTCTATGCATAATTGCAAAGAATTAAAAATTTCTCTGCTCCAAAACTGCTGAAAATCATTAAGTGGTTCTCTGCAAATGGGCTCTCATTAAACTTTGACAAAACACAGTATATACAGTTCCACACAGTAAATGGAATGACACCATTAATAAATATAGACTTCGATCAGAAATCGGTAGCTAAGGTAGAATATTCAAAATTTCTAGGTGTATGCATTGATGAGGGGTTGAACTGGAAAAAAACACACGGAAGATCTGATGAAACCATTGAGTTCAGCTACTTATGCTATTAGGGTCAATGCAAATTTTGGCGATATACATCTCAGTAAAATAGCTTACCACGCCTATTTTCATTCTCTGCTTTCGTATGGTATCATATTCTGGGGTAACTCATCATTGAGTAAAAGAGTGTTCATTGCACAAAACCGTGTAATCTGGATAATTACTGGAGCTCATCCAAGATCATCCTGCAGACACTTATTTAAAGAGCTAGGGATCTTCACTGTAGCCTCACAATGTATATATACAGGGTTATTACAAATGATTGAAGCGATTTCACAGCTCTACAATAACTTTATTATTTGAGATATTTTCACAATGCTTTGCACACACATACAAAAACTCAAAAATTTTTTTTAGGCATTCACAAATGTTCGATATGTGCCCCTTTAGTGATTTGGCAGACATCAAGCCGATAATCAAGTTCCTCCCACACTCAGCGCAGCATGTCCCCATCAATGAGTTCGAAAGCATCGTTGATGCGAGCTCGCAGTTCTGGCACGTTTCTTGGTAGAGGAGGTTTAAACACTGAAACATAACCCCACAGAAAGAAATCGCATGGGGTTAAGTCGGGAGAGCGTGGAGACCATGACATGAATTGCTGATCATGATCTCCACCACGACCGATCCATCGGTTTTCCAATCTCCTGTTTAAGAAATGCCGAACATCATGATGGAAGTGCGGTGGAGCACCATCCTGTTGAAAGATGAAGTCAGCGCTGTTGTGGCATGAGCCAATTTTCCAGCATGTCCAGATACACGTGTCCTGTAACTTTTTTTTCGCAGAAGAAAAAGGGGCCGCAAATTTTAAACCGTGAGATTGCACAAAACACGTTAACTTTTGGTGAATTGCGAATTTGCTGCACGAATGCGTGAGGATTCTCTACCGCCCAGATTCGCACATTGTGTCTGTTCACTTCACCATTAAGAAAAAAAATGTTGCTTCATCACTGAAAACAAGTTTCGCACTGAACGCATCCTCTTCCATGAGCTGTTACAACCGCGCCGAAAATTCAAATCGTTTGACTTTGTCATCGGGTGTCATGGCTTGTAGCAATTGTAAACGGTAAGGCTTCTGCTTTAGCCTTTTCCGTAAGATTTTCCAAACCGTCGGGTGTGGTACGTTTAGCTCCCTGCTTGCTTTATTCGTCAACTTCCGCGGGCTACGAGTGGAACTTGCCCGCACGTGTTCAACCGTTTCTTCGCTCACTGCAGGCCGACCCGTTGATTTCCCCTTACAGAGGCATCCAGAAGCTTTAAACTGCGCATACCATCGCCGAATGGAGTTAGCAGTTGGTGGATCTTTGTTGAACTTCGTCCTGAAGTGTCGTTGCACTGTTATGACTGACTGATGTGAGTGCATTTCAAGCACGACATACGCTTTCTCGGCTCCTGTCGCCATTTTGTCTCACTGCGCTCTCGAGCGCTCTGGCGGCAGAAACCTGAAGTGCGGCTTCAGCCGAACAAAACTTTATGAGTTTTTCTACGTATCTGTAGTGTGTCGTTACCATATGTCAATGAATGGAGCTACAGTGAATTTATGAAATCGCTTCAATCATTTGTGATAGCCCTGTATATATATACACTCCTGGAAATTGAAATAAGAACACCGTGAATTCATTGTCCCAGGAAGGGGAAACTTTATTGACACATTCCTGGGGTCAGATACATCACATGATCACACTGACAGAACCACAGGCACATAGACACAGGCAACAGAGCATGCACAATGTCGGCACTAGTACAGTGTATATCCACCTTTCGCAGCAATGCAGGCTGCTATTCTCCCGTGGAGACGATCGTAGAGATGCTGCATGTAGTCCTGTGGAACGGCTTGCCATGCCATTTCCACCTGGCGCCTCAGTTGGACCAGCGTTCGTGCTGGACGTGCAGACCGCGTGAGACGACGCTTCATCCAGTCCCAAACATGCTCAATGGGGGACAGATCCGGAGATCTTGCTGGCCAGGGTAGTTGACTTACACCTTCTAGAGCACGTTGGGTGACACGGGATACATGCGGACGTGCATTGTCCTGTTGGAACAGCAAGTTCCCTTGCCGGTCTAGGAATGGTAGAACGATGGGTTCGATGACGGTTTGGATGTACCGTGCACTATTCAGTGTCCCCTCGACGATCACCAGTGGTGTACGGCCAGTGTAGGAGATCGCTCCCCACACCATGATGCCGGGTGTTGGCCTGTGTGCCTCGGTGGTATGCAGTCCTGACTGTGGCGCTCACCTGCACGGCGCCAAACACGCATACGACCATCATTGGCACCAAGGCAGAAGCGACTCTCATCGCTGAAGACGGCACGTCTCCATTCGTCCCTCCATTCACGCCTGTCGCGACACCACTGGAGGCGGGCTGCACGATGTTGGGGCGTGAGCGGAAGACGGCCTAACGGTGTGCGGGACCGTAGCCCAGCCTCATGGAGACGGTTGCGAATGGTCCTCGCCGATACCCCAGGAGCAACAGTGTCCGTAATTTGCTGGGAAGTGGCGGTGCGGTCCCCTACGGCACTGCGTAGGATCCTACGGTCTTGGCGTGCATCCGTGCGTCGCTGCGGTCCGGTCCCAGGTCGACGGGCACGTGCACCTTCCGCCGACCACTGGCGACAACATCGATGTACTGTGGACACCTCACGCCCCACGTGTTGAGCAATTCGGCGGTACGTCCACCCGGCCTCCCGCATGCCCACTATACGCCCTCGCTCAAAGTCCGTCAACTGCACAAACGGTTCACGTCCACGCTGTCGCGGCATGCTACCAGTGTTAAAGACTGCGATGGAGCTCCGCATGCCACGGCAAACTGGCTGACACTGACGGCGGCGGTGCACAAATGCTGCGCAGCTAGCGCCATTCGACGGCCAACACCGCGGTTCCTGGTGTGTCCGCTGTGCCGTGCGTGTGATCATTGCTTGTACAGCCCTCTCGCAGTGTCCGGAGCAAGTATGGTGGGTCTGACACACCGGTGTCAATGTGTTCTTTTTTCCATTTCCAGGAGTGTATATTCACTTATGAAATTTGTTATTAACAATCCGAACGAATTCAAAAGTAATAGCAGTGTACAAGGCTACAACACTAGGAGAAAGAATGATCTTCACTACTCAAGGTTAAATCTAGCTTTGGCTCAGAAGGGGGTAAACTATGCTGCCACAAAAGTCTTTGGTCACTTACCTAATAGCATCAAAAGTCTGACAGATGCCATATAGCATTTAAAAGGAAATTAAAAGAATATCTGAATGGCAACTCCTTTTACTCAGATGAATTTTTGGATACAGATGAATTTTTGGATATAATAAGTGAGTAATTTCCCCACCCTCCACCTAAAAAGAAGAAATTAAAAATATAATGTGTCATTTAATATTTTTGTAACTTAATATCTTGTATAGACACCTTTTATTAACCTGAATGTTCCACATCATTACGAAGTGTTGTATTTATGATCTATGGAACAAGTACTAATCTCTAATCTGTATTCATCTCTTGGTCTCCCTCTACGATATTTACCCTCCACGCTGCCCTCCAATACTAAATTAGTGATCCCTTGATGCCTCAGAATATGTCCTGCCAAGCGATCTCTTCATCGAGTCAAGTTGTGCCACAAATTTCTCTTCTCCCCAATTCTATTCAGTACCTCCTCATTAGTTATGTGATCTACCCATCTAATCATCAGCATTCTTCTGTAGCACGACATTTCGAAAGCTTCTATTCTCTTCTTGTCTAAACTATTTATCGTCCACGTTTCACTCGCCTACACGGCTACACTCCATACAAATACTTTCAGAAACGACTTCCTAATACTTAGATCTATAACTGATATTAACAAATTTATCTACTATAGAAACACTTTCCTTGCCATTGCCAGTCTACGTTTTATATCCTCTCTACCCAACCATCATCAGTTATTTTGGTCCCCAAATAGCAAAACTCATTTGCTACCTTAAGGGTCTCATTTCCTAATATAATTCCCTCAGCATCACCCAATTTAATTCGACTACATTCCATTATCCTCGTTTTGCTTTTGTTGATGTTCATCAAATATCCTCCTTTCGAAACACTGTCCATTCTGTTCAGCTGCTCTCCCAGGTCCTTTGCTGTCTCTGACAGAATTGCAATGTCATCGGCAAACCTCAAAGATTTTATTTCTTCTCCATGAATTTTAATTCCTACTCTGATTTTTTCTTTTGTTTCCTTTACTGCTTGCTCAATATAGAGATTGAAAAACATCGGGGATAGGCTACGGTACACTGTCTCACTCCCTTCCCAACCACTGCTTCCCTTTCATGCCCCTCGACTCTCATATTTGCCATCTGGTTTCTGTACAAATTGTAAATAGCCTTTCGCTCTCTGTATTTGACCCCTGCCACCCTCAGAATTCGAAAGAGAGTATTCCAGTCAACATTGTCAAAAGCTTTCTCTAAGTCTACAAACGCTAGAAAAGTAGGTTTGCCGTCCCTTAATCTATTTTCTAAGATAAGTCGTAGGGTCAGTATTGCCTCACGTGTTCCAACATTTCTACGGAATCCAAACTGATCTTCCCTGAGGTCGGCTTCTACCAGTCTTTCCATTCGTCTGTAAAGAATTCGTGTTAGTATTTTGCAGCTGTGGATTATTAAACTTATAGTTCGGTAATTTTCACATCTGTCGACACCTGTTTTCTTTGGGATTGGGATTATTATATTTTTCTTGAAGTCTGAGGGTATTTCGCCTGTCTGATTCATCTTGCTCACCAGATGTTAGAGTTTTGTCAGGACTGTCTCTCCCAAGGCCATCAGTAGTTCTAATGGAATGTTGTCTACTACCGGGGCATTGTTTCGACTTTGATCTTTCAGTGTTTTGTCAAATTCTTCACGCAGTATTATATCTCCCATTTCATCTTCATCTCCGTCCTCTTCCATTTCCAAGTATTGCCCTCAAGTATATCGCCCTTGTACAGACCCTCTATATACTCCTTCCACCTTTCAGCTTTCCCTTCTTTGCTTAGAACTGGGATTCCATCTGAGCTCTTGATATTCATGCAAGTGGTTCTCTTTACTCCAAAGGTCTCTTTAATTGTCCTGTAGGCAGTATCTATCTTACACCTGGTGATATATGCCTCTACTTCCTTACATTTGTCCTCTAGCCATTCCTGCTTAGCCATTTTGCACTTCCTGTCGATCTCATTTTTGAGACGTTTGTATTCCATTTTGCTTGCTTCATTTACTGCATTTTTATATTGTCTCCTTTCATAAATTAAATTCAATACTTCTTCTGTTACCCAAGGATTTCTACTAGCCCTCGTCTTTTTACCTACTTGATCCTATGCTGCCTTCACTACATCATCCCTCAGAGATACCCATTCTCCTTCTACTGTATTTCTTTCCTCTGTTCTTGTCAATCGTTCCCTAATGCTCTCCCTGAAGCTCTCTACCCTGATTCTTTCAGTTTATCCAGGTCCCATCTCCTCAATTTCCCACCTTTTTGCAGTTTCTTCAGTTTTAATCTACAGTTCATAACCAATAGATTGTGGTCAGAGTCCACATCTGCCCCTGGAAATGTCTTACAATTTAAAACCTGGTTCATAAATCTCTGTCTTACCATTATATAATCTACCTGAAACCTTCCAGTATCTTCAGGCTTCTTCCTTGCATACAAACTTCTTTCATGGTTGTTGAACCAACTGTTAGCTATGATTAAGTTATGCTCTGTGCAAAATTCTACCAGGCGGCTTCCTCTTTCATTCCTTACCCCCATTCCATATTCTACGTGTCCTTCTCTTCCTTTTCCTACTATCGAATTCTCGTCAGCCATGACTATTAAATTTTCGTCTTCCTTCACTACCCTATCTGAGTGGTTCATGGTGGGGGTTCCTGTTGTCATGTCCTAGTTCATGAACCACGGGCAATGTATGAGTGGCCAAGTAAGTGGTCCTGACAGTTGGGATACCAATTACTTTGGAATAGGGCTGGGCATCTCGGACATATTCTGAGTCATGGTCACCTTTGTGCTCAGACGGCAAAGACTACCAAATCCACCAGTTAGTCCCTCAACCATTAGGTTGACCTGGGGCAAGTCAATGGGACCTGGGGCAAGTAAGACTAGCAACCTGCTCCCTTGGTACTTTAAATATGATGCTGGCAACAATCGGAGGAAAATACCTCGGACCTTTGGATGTGACGGAGTCCCACCTCTAATTGGCAAACCAGGGACTGCTAAGATACGACTCAGCAAACGAATGGTAACGAGATGGGGAGCTATTAATATCAACAGAGGCTACTCTGGGAAGAAGGTAGAGCTGGCAGAGGCTGCAAGTAAGATGGGGTTGGACGTTTTAGCTGTTTGTGTCATACAGGTAAGGGGTGAGAAAGACGAGGAAGTGGGAGAATACAAGTTCTACCCGTCAGGGGTCAAAGCAGGAATAGCACAATGTGGTGTAGGGCTTTACATCAGGAATGAAATGGAACCCAGCGTAGTTGCAATAAGGTATGTAAACGAACGACTGATGTGGATAGATTTGACAGTGTCTAGCAAGAAAATTAGGATTGTGTCATTACATTAACATTGTGAAAGGACAGATCAAGATAAGATGGATAGTTTTTATGATGCACTCAGTGATGTAGTTGTTAGAGTAAAGGACAAGGACAGTGCTCCGCTCATGGGTGATTTTAATGCCAGGATTGGAAATCGAACAGAAGGGTATGAAAAGGTTATGGGTAAATTTGGAGAGGATATGGAGGCCAACAGGAACGGGAAACAACTCTTGGATTTATGTGCCAGTATGGGCTTAGTAATCACAAACTCCTTTTTTAAACATAAGAACATTCACCGGTATACTTGGGAAGGCAGGTGAACTAGAATTGTCATTGACTATATAATAACAGATCAGGAATTCATGAAGGCTGTGAGGGACACACGTGTATTCAGGGGATTCTTTGATGACACTGATCACTATTTAATCTGCAGTGAAATTGGTATTGTGAGTCTGAAAGTGCAGGAGGTCAGGTCCATATGTAGGAGGATAAGAGTGGAGAAACTTCAGGATAAGGAAATCAGGCACAATTACATAACAGTGATCTCAGAAAGGTACCAATTGGTTGAATGTAGTCAATTACAGTCATTGGAAAAGGAATGGACAAGGTACAGGGACCCAGTACTGGAAGTGGCTAAAGAATGTCTTGGAACAGTAGTGTGTAAAGGTAGAATGTAACGAACAGCGTGGTGGAATGACACAGTGAAGGCAGCCTGTAAAAGGAAAAAGAAGGCGTATCAAATATCTCTACATACTAGAACTCAGGTAAGCAGAGAAAGTTATGCTGAAGAAAGAAACAAAACCAAACAGATAATTGCAGCCACCAAGAAGAAATCTTGGGAACACTTTGGAAACAGGTTGGAGACTTTGGGTCAAGCTGCTGGAAAACCATTCTGGAGTGTAATTAGCAGTCTTTGAAAGGGAGGTAAGAAGGAAATGACAATTATTTTGGACAGGTCAGGAAAACTGCTGGTGAATCCTGTTGATGCCTTGGGCAGATGCAGGGAATATTTTCAAGAGTTACTCAATGTAGGTGAAAATACGAACAGTAATGTTTCAGATTTCGATGTACAATGTGATAGGAATGATGATGGAAATAGGATCACATTTGAGAAAGTGGAGAAAATGCTCAATAGATTGCAGTGCAATAAAGCGGCTGGGGTGGAAGAAATCAAGTCGTAACTCATCAAATACAGTGGAGTGTCAGGTATTAAATGGCTGCACAGGATAATAGAAATGGTGTGGGAGTCGGGACAGGTTCCATCAGACTGGACGAAAGCAGTAATCACACCAATCTTTAAACATGGAAACAGAAAATATTGTAACAACTACAGAGGTATCTCTTTAATCAGTGTTGTGGGTAAAATCTTCTCAGGTATTGTTGAAAGGAAACTGGGAGTATTAGTTGAGGACAAATTGGATGAAAATCGGTGTGGGTTTAGGCCTCTTAGAGGTTGTCAGGACCAGATCTTTAGCTAACGGCAAATAATGGAGAAGTGTTACGAGTGGAACAGGGAATTGTATCTATGCTTTATAGATCTAGAAAAGGCACATGGCCGGGTTCTTAGGAGGAAGTTATTGTCTGTTCTACGAGATTATGGAATAGGAGGTAAACTTTTGCAAGCAATTAAAGGTCTTTACATATATAGTCAGGCAGCAGTTAAATTGACGGTAAATTGAGTTCATGGTTCAGAGCAGTTTCAGGGGTAAGACAAGGCTGCAACCTGTCTCCACTGTTGTTCATATTATTTATGGATGATATGTTGAAAACAATAGACTGGCTGGGTGAGATTAAGATATGTGAACACAAAATAAGCTTTCTTGCATATGTGGATGACTTAGTTGTGATGGCAGATTCGATTGAAAGTCTGCAAAGTAATTTTCAGAGCTAGATCAGAAATGTAAGGACTATGGTATGATGATTAGCATCTCCAAAACGAAAGTAATGTCAGTGGGAAAGAGATATAAACGAATTGAGTGCCAAATAGGAGGAACAAAGTTAGAACAGGTGGACGGTTTCAAGTGCTTAGGATGCATATGCTCACAGGATGGCAACATAGTGAAAGAACTGGAAGCGGGGTGTAGGAAAGCTAATGCAGTGAGCGCTCAGCTACGATCTACTCTCTTCTGCAAGAAGGAAGTCAGTACCAAGACTAAGTTATCTGTGCACCGTTCAATCTTTCGACCAACTTTGTTGTATGGGAGCGAAAGCTGGGTGGATTCAGGTTACCTTATCAATAAGGTTGAAGTTACGGATATGAAAGTAGCTAGGATGATTGCAGGTACTAGTAGATGTGAACAATGGCAGGAGGGTGTCCACAATGAAGAAATCAAAGAAAAACTGGGAATGAACTCTATAGATGTAGTAGTCAGTGCGAACAGGCTTAGATGGTGGGCTCATGTTACATGCATGGGAGAAGCAAGGTTACCCAAGAGACTCATGGGTTCAGCAGTAGAGGGTAGGAGCAGTCGGGGTAGACCAAGGAGAAGGTACCTGGATTCGGTTAAGAATGATTTTGAAGTAATAGGCTTAACATCGGAAGAGGCACCAATGTTAGCACTGGAGGAATTTTATAAGGGGACTATGCTCCAGACTGAACGCTGAATGGAATAATCAGTCTTAAATGAAGATGATGATGATGATTCATTATCTGAATAATTTCTTTTATCTCATCATACATTTCATCAATCTCTTCGTCATCTGTGGAGCTAGCTGACATATAAACTTGTACTACTATGGTAGGCATGGGCTTCGTATCTATCTTGGCCACAATAATGCGTTAACTCTGCTGTTTGTAGTAGCTTATCCGCATTCCTATTTTTTTAATTCATTATTAAACCTACTCCTGCATTACCCCTATTTGATTTTGTGTTTGTAACCCTGTATTCACCTGACCAGAAGTCTTGTTCCTCCTTCCACCGAACTTCACTAATTCCCACTATATCTAACTTTAAGCTATCCATATCCCTATTAAAATTTTCTAACCTACCTGCCTGATTAAGGGATCTGACATTCCACGCTCCGACCCGTAGAACGCCAGTTTTCTTTCTCCAGATAACGTCGTCCTCCTGAGTAGTCCTCGCCCGAATATCCGAATTGGGGGGGGGGGGGGGGGCTATTTTACCTCAGGAATATTTTACCCAAGAGGACGCCATCGTCATTTAACTATACAGAAAAGCTGCATGCCCTCGTGAAAAATTACGCCTGTAGTTTCGCCTTGCTTTCAGCTGTTCGCTGTACCAGCACAGCAAGGCCATTTCGGTTAGTATTACAAGGCCAGATCAGTCAATCATCCAGACTGTTGCCCCTGCAACTACTGAAAAGACTGCTGCCTCTCTTCAGAGACAACATGTTTGTCTGGCCTCTCAACATATACCCCTCCGTTGTGGTCTACCTACAGTATGGCTATCTGTAGCGCTGAGCCACGCAAGCCTCCCCACCAACGGCAAGGTCCGTGGTTCATGGGGGGGGGGGGGGGGGGGTAGGGAGAGGTATCACCACTAACAAACACTATACCAAGAGGTGGACCTGATCAGCCAAAATGGTCACATAATCCTCGGCAGTGAAGCGAGCTTGCAGAGTAACCATAGGGCCCATGGAATAGCGCGATGTGACTGCCAAAATCATCACAGAATATCTACCATATTTCACTCTTGGCACATAAACTCGGGCAGATGCCGGAAAGAGTGTGCCACAAGGCTCACCCAATCAAATTACTTTCTTCCAGTGTTCCATGTCCACGTTTTATGGCTTCGGAACCACGTTTTTTATGTTGTTCCTTCACATTGTTGTGATGTTGACAGAATTCGCAAGTGGGATATTGAATTCTGCAGTGACTTTTATCGTCCTCTTGATTTTTCTCCAGAATGCCCTTCAATGGCACTCTGTCGGGATCGCTCAAAACACACTTCCGTCCGCGTTGTTATTTAGCGGGTGATATTTTTCCGCTTCCTCTGTGTGCGGCATAAATCCTTGGTATGGTACCTCTTGAAAATCCGAGCATTTCGGCTACCATGGTTACAGAGGCACCTGTCATACGAGCAGCGTTACCAACCATTTGTGGAAGTCCGAAGTCACTTAGCTCAGAAACGATGAAGTCAAAACGATACAGAATTCTATGCTGACCACAGCTGAAACTTGCAACATATCGAGGACGATGTACAGGTGCCGTTCGTGGTTAATTACAAGAGCACAACCTGTAGGCTTGGTTAGTATCGGTATTTATGTTCCACTATGCGTTTAACAAGGAGTTTCCATATTTTTGTATAACCTCTGTAATATCAGGGCTAGCATATCACTATCACAAAAATGAACACTGACGCCGCTTACGAACTTGGCGATAAATTTTTCCAAGACGTGACACGGTTCTTAAATTGCCATTTTTGATATGAATGAGTGGATCAGTTTCGAGAAGTATCACGCGACAAGAGCCAGATCTTGCAGGTAGCACAAAAAACTTATTAAATTCCGGAGAATTGATGGTTAGCACTAAGTACGTGTATAAAAATACTCTACTCCAGGTTCTAAGGGGGGTAGGGTAGGGACAAGTGTGAGGTATTTATGTTCCACTATGCGTTTAACAAGGAGTTTCCATATTTTTGTATAACCTCTGTAATATCAGGGCTAGCATATCACTATCACAAAAATAAACACTGACGCCGCTTACGAACTTGGCGATAAACTTTTCCAAGACGTGACACGGTTCTTAAATTGCCATTTTTGATATGAATGAATGGATCAGTTTCGAGATGTATCACGCGACAAGAGCCAGATCTTGCAAGTAACACAAAAAACTTATTAAATTTCGGAGAATTGATGGTTAGCACTAAGTACGTGTATAAAAATACTCTACTCCAGGTTCTAAGGGGGGTAGGATAGGGGCAAGTGTGAGGGCATTATGTTGGAGATATTGTGGCGGTTTCTGTGTATCATCAACATCGACAAGTGCAATGAATATGGATGGTACGATTCTCTAAGATATTCTGCGGTTTGAATTCACTCTATTTTTGTAGCAGTTGCGTTGATTTGTTTTTGTAAATGATACTGACAATATTAGACACATGTATAATGCATTATTCATACTACAACTACTCCCGGATAATTATTTTGTTCAAATTGCACAGGAATTCCACCTGACGTAGTGTAATAATGTTTACTGTAAGTTGTGTTCATATCACTAAAATTACAGATCGTACATCAGAGCTTTTATAATTTTTGTCTTCGATGGATTTAATTATTCTTAGCAAATTGATCGTGAAAGGGAACCACAGAATACCACCTGCACACAACACTAAGGTATGCTACCAGAAATATTATTCTCCGTGATTCGTGAGTAGTTTAGTTTTGGCCACATACATCAGCAATGAAATCTTGTTAAACAATAAATACCATCAGCACTGTTCTTAGAAAATGCAGTCTGATTCGATTTTTTAAAATAGATAGCGTTCAGTACCACCGGTGCACATTTATTTCTTACACATCGGAATATTGAAAGTTTGCAGTTTCAAGTAATTTAAATTTGCCGTTGTAATAAAAGTTAAGATGGCGGCCAACAAAAGATGGAGGATTTCTTTTTTACTTAAGATTTTCCTTTTCCCAATAAATCATTTAAATTGATGCCACCAATAAAAAATTATTAAATTGTTTTTAAAATTAGTTTAACACAAACCCATGAAATTTTCAACTAGAAGTACAGACGAAGTTGCTATATAACCGCAACTAACAATGGCTGCACTTCTTGCAGCTATGATAAAACAATTAATACAAAATTGTAATTAAAACAGAAAGTGATTTTTCAATAATTAATCATAAATAGTTTTAACGCATTTGGCTCTATTTGTTTTACCAGCAAACGAACATAAAAGTACAATAATTTTACATTAAAAGTTTTTCATTTAACAGACCTCAAATCGATTCACGTCTTGCGTCGGCGATGTACATCAGAAGAAGACGACAAAAGGGTACAAAACAAAAGAAAAGAATGACATAGATTAACAAAGAATGTGAAACAAATATTGTCTCTGTTTTACATAAATATCATCTTTTTAAGAAATAATTACATAATTGAATGAATATTATCCACACGTTCATATTCCATTTGTAATAAAATATATATATATATATATATATATCGTGGATGTTATAATATGTTACCTTCGAACGTGGGCAAATTGTTGGTAGTTGTGTGGAGAGTGCTTCCGTAGCCGAGTGTTCGCGTTGCCACAACGTTTGGTGTTTCAATAACATATCAAAGATTTATACCGTAGACAGGAAAAGCGGGAAACATCATACATTAAGTCAAAAGCGGACGAAAGTGTGTCTCGAGTTGTCACGCACATTCTTGCTGTCCCCCCCCCCCCCTTCGTTGCCGTCATCTAAGTTTATTAGGTAATTAATGATGACTTACGTTCGTTGGAAGGGTTCTGGCAAAATATGATGCCTCTGTAAAGCAAAATGTGCACGACATGCTAGTGCGACCAATTCTAGGATTTGGTTCCAGTTTTTGGAGTCCTTAAGAAGTAAGCATGATAAGAGACAGCAAAAGAATTCACAGTCACGCTGCTGTGATAACAGCACGAAGCATACAGACAGACTGTTTCCCTCGCTTGGAAGGCAACGGCAGTAGGAAAGGAAACTGATGATATTGGTAAGATGTACCCTATATATTGACTTGAGGAGCATATATGTGGGTGTAGTTATCGTTATTTTCCTAGGTTTCGCTTAGTTTAAGGTAAGCTGTGCGTTCAGAGGCCACAGCCAGGTTTTCTTCTCCTGTGTAGCACCATACTGCCTTGCTACGTCACTCTCTGTGTCTCGTGTATCGACGAGCGTCACTCTTCAATTAGAGGGTCAGTGACCCGTGGCGGTGACCTTGGAACGGGAACGACGTTAAAAGGATTCACATCGACCAGCCGCAGCAGGGGTTGAGGGGGGCGAGGAACAGGGGGAGCAGAATACCAACAAAACGGGCCACGCTCGCAATAGGCGAATTTGCATTCGGAAATAACCGCTCGTTCCAGATTTCGGTAGCAGTGAAATTCGCAAAATAATCTCGAAAGTAAACTGCGGGGGCCTGTCCATGATTGGATGCTATACCAGTAGCGCTACAGTAAATGCGAAAATAATGTTTGTGGGATTGCCGGCGATGCGATGGGGCAACGCGCTTTCGCTGTACTGCGGCTACGGGCACGCGGCCCGGACTACTGGCGCACGGCTGGCACTCGCTGCAGCTACTGTCGCCGCGGTAGCTGGCGCCACTGATCGTTTTACTGGCGTTCCACCGCTTAGCCCAATTAACATGCGCAAATAAGTGTTTTCGTACTTCCGACCATCTGCGTTTGTACGCATAACATCCTATCTTCTGCAGCACGGCGCAAAAAACTATTTTGCCTATCGGAATACTGTCATCCTTACACGACAGGTGAATTCCTTGGGATAAAGTGACTGCCACACCCTACCAAAGGTGTGACACGTCTTCAATTTTTTTCCTCTTCTTTACAGTACATACTAAATTATATATTTTTTGTCTGCTAAATTGTATCTAAGATGGAATGTCAATTTTATGTTTAATAATTATAATTTTCAGAACAATCTTTAAAGTTTAATGGTAACTTGCATCACTGCTACTAATCCATTTCCTGATTATTTCCTAGTTATCTAATACTTTACTATTGGTTTTCTTTTAAAAAAGATCACTCACTTTCAAAATCGCTAATGAGTGTGACAATTTGGCTGTGTTTAAATGATGCCACAGAGCCTTATACACATTCAGCCAAGTGACAGTGTAGATAAAAACATGGCCCTACACAGACGTTCTACTGTTTTCCTATTTATTCGTCAAGTGTGACACTGCAGTTGAGCGACGCCCACCACAAAAGACGTATTATTTACATTTAATTTCAGCGTATACACCGCGAGTGCCATATTACAGGGCCTCTCTCTCGATATCGATTCGTATTTGGTGTATCTTAAGTGTCGGTCTGCAGTAGACCGCTGTTGGCCGAGCGAAGTGCAGCAATAACAACACCCTGTGTGTCAAATTCATGAATTTGACGAGCTTTAAGTATAGTAGATAATTAATGATCATAGTGAGACTGTTAATGTACTTTGTTTGATTGTTGACTGTATATGATCATTATATGTCAGGTAATGCATCATATCAATTAAACCTTCCCTAGCCACGTGGGATTAGCCGAGCGGTCTAGGGCGCTGCAGTCATGGACTGTGCGGCTGGTCCCGGCGGAGTTTCGAGTGGGTGTGTGTGTTTGTTTGTCCATAGGACAATTTAGGTTAAGTAGTGTGTAAGCTTAGGGACTGATGACTTTAGCAGTTAAGTCCCATAAGATTTCACACACATTTGAACATTTAAACCTTCCCTCTTTCCTTGCCGGCCGGTGTGGCCGAGCGGTTCTAGGCACTTCAGTTTGGAGCCGCGGGACAACTACGGTCGCAGCTTCGAATCCGGCCGCGGGCATGAATCTGTGTGATGGCCTTAGGTTAGTTAGGTTTAAGTAGTTCTAGGGGACTGATGACCTCAGATGTTAAATCCCATAGTGCTCGGAGCCATTTGAACCTCTATACTTCACAGATGTGGCTTGTAACAGACAGGGCAGGTACTTGCATTTTCTTGATGTCCTGTGCGCGTGTACCTTTTCTCAGAATAGGGTTACCTTCACATGAGTCAATTTCATTTAAACTTCTCCTGGTCTTATGCTTATACTTTTCGATATGTTTAGATTTGCTGTTTTTATATTACAGTGTGCTGGTTTCTTGAAATCTAAGTCAGTTGCATTCATGCCGCAGACGAAAAAGTCTTTATTTGTCTTATTTACTGATGATAGATGGCTTTATTTGTCTTGACTGATGTATCATGTCCTTTACATCTTCTGGAACAATACATGTGGTAAGTCAAGAGTGAACAGGCTGTCCATTTATGGTGTAGGTTAGCGATCAGTAATGAGACTTACATCTCTTGCTGGATGAGCTTTGGTAGGAATACATTCATTAGTTGAACTTACGCATTCGTTCCCACCATTTTTCACTTTTTCCTCATTGCCGTCACAGTATCTTCTCCTTTAATTCGTCGTTTCTTTCCACTCAAACTTTTACAAACAACTACTGCCTCCGCCATTTTATCAAACATTGAGGAATAAGCGCGCGGGAACATAGAGCCTTTGATACGTCAACAGTAGTGTTTGTTAAACTACATACCGTCTGTTGATTGCATTTGCTACTACGTTTTCATTCATGGCAGTGTGAGCCTTTTGTATGTTATTGCGCTTGGCATATAGATCCCATTTGAGACAAAACTTCAGAATTTCTTATTATGGCACTCAGACTTTTGTTTGTTTCAAGTCTTCAATCTGACTTTATAAGCGAAATGCGTTAATCCAGTAAAATGAGTAGCGACACTAAACGGAAAGGATGGAAAGGAAAGGAAACACGCTAACACCGCTCAGTATTCTATCAATGATGTTTAAGATACCTGAACGTAATTCTTATGGTAGAATTGAGTGATCGGTGATCGGAACCTCTTTCTCATCAAAATGTCACATACATACCTTTTTCAAGGAGATTGCTGACGATTTAACCCATTTCAATAGATGTGAGAGTCAACTGGTGTACGTTAAGACCAATAAAGCGAACTATCAGTATTACATTATGCTAAAACGGAATACTTAGCGTTCGTTCAGTGACGAGAAAAAATTCAGTTGATTTATACGATAACCCAATCCGGAAACTAACTTCCGGCACCCCATGAAAGGGAAATGTAGGGAGGGGGCGGGGGTAAAAATTGTAGGACACAAAGGGTTGACTGCAGTAAGCAGTTTCATACAAGTACTGCAGCGATTATTAAGAGATAGCGAGGCTTGATACGATAGACTAGCGTAGAGATCTTCATCATATCTGCCTTTGGACTGAAGACCACTGCAACAACCACAATCGCTCTTTGTAATGAATTCTGTTTAAGGATATAATATACTTTTTGTGAGACAATGAATATGCATAGGCAATTTAAGCAATGTATACGCTTATCTAGTGCACACAAAGTCGTTATATTGCCATTCTGTTGTGACTAAACTTGAAACTTCCTCACGGATAAAAATTATACACTCGACTAAGTATCAGTCTCAGGTTCTTCCCTCTCTGGGGCAATGCTCTAGTTGTGTGAGTGACTCAGTTGTGATGTTGCAGCCCACCAATAGGTCCTCGGTACGAGTCCCAGTACGACACACAGTTTTTATCTCTGAGGAAGTTCGATGATGTCTTCCTCTCGGCTATCAAGCGATTCTAATTCCCGTGAATTAATTTGTTTCAAATTCAGTATGGGCAGAAGAATTGCAAAGAGAATGTAGCGAGCAAGAAGTTATGTCGTCACGTTTTAACTCGTTAGCCAAACTCAATATTACGACAAATCCATTTCTTACCACCATACGCAAGTTACTTGACGTTCGACCTCCTGTGAACAGTCTGCATCTATTTTGCCAGACTGAAGCGCCTAGAACCGCTCGACCACACCGGCCGGCAAGGAAAGAGGGAAGGTTTAATTGACATTATGCATTACCTGACATATAATGATCATATACAATTTTTCAAAAGCAGAATGGAACCTTTACCTTCGTTTTACTGAGTAATGAACTGTGACACTGAGAGCTTTTCCTTTCATTTCCACGTTCAATAAGATTTTCACACTATTACAGTCCAATGTTTCTTTTGGAAACTTGATCCACACGATGCTTAATATTCAAACAAAAGACATTAATAGTGCAACTGTTATCATTAATTATCTAGTATACTTAAAACTCCTCAAATTCATGTTTTTGGCACAGAGAGCCTTTCTTACTTCAAGTATTCAATTCGGAATTGCTTGTTGCATGTACAGAGTGAGCTCACAGAAATATGTCCATTACCGATTTTGAAAGTGAGTCGTCATCAGCTGATCTTTTTTAAAAGAAGACCAATAGTAAAGTAGAAGGAAACTAGGAAATAATCAGGGAATGTATCAGTACCAGTGATGCAAATTACCATTAAACTTTAAAGATTGTTCTGAAAATTATAATTACTAAACATAAAATTTACATTCCATCTTAGATATAATTTAGCAGACAAAATATATGATTTAGTGTGTACTGTAAAGAAGATGAAAAAAATTCAAGATGTATCACACCTTTGGTAGGTTGTGACAGTAAATTTACCCCAAGGTATTCACCTGTCGTGTAAGGCTGACAGTATTCCGGTAGGCAAAGAAGTTTTCTGCGCCGTGCTGCAAAAGATAGGATGTTATGCGTGCAAACGCAGATGGTTGGAAGTACTCCTTCAAAATAGATGCAGACTGTTCACAGGAGGTCGAAAGTCAAGTGGCTTACGCATGGTGGTATGAAATGGATTTGTTGAAATATTGAGTTTGGTTAACGAGTGAAAGCGTGATGACATAACTTCTTGCTCGCAACATTTTGAAGGATGACAGCACTGTAAAGTATAGGAAGATATTAATTCCGCTGTAATGGACGATTCAAACTATTAATATAATAGAGATCAGACTAATAGGGCAGAGAAAATTATGTACAATCAAATGCACCATGAAAATCGAACACAAATTTTTGTAATGAGATGCAAGCTAGAATGAAAGTGATACGAAGGTATCAGCACAGCAGTTTCAAATACACTTATAGATTCTACTAGATACAGGTATAACTGGTACTGGTCTGTCATTTTAAATAACCATAAACACATGGACCACTGATGCTACTGCATAAAACAAAATCTGTGCACCTGCAATGCAAAAATGCCACTTCATATTTAAATGTGTGTCTTACGGAATTAGATGGAGGATGTTTTAATTAAAGTTATAGCTAGAAATATTGATGACGTCAGTAGTGAAACAACGTTCAAGCTGAGACAATTTTTTATGCAGGTTGCATACATTCCGGGGCAAGCATACATTCAGGAGCAAACTTCATTGACTTATGGCCTTAACATATTGTTCGGCTTAGTGATTTATGACACCCTTGGGGTTGCCCCTCCCCCTCCTCCTCCTCCTCTTCTCCCAACCCTCTGGAAACCTCCGACCTACCTCAGTCCCCCTGGCCAATACAAGCTCAGTTTTGAAATCAAATTAATTAACTACTTTATTCCATTGGTAATTTAATTACTCTGCCATCTCCTGGGGAAGCCCTCCAGCTCTCTGAACCCACTTTACAATCCCCTTCCCCTTCCCCATCTGGAAATTGGTGGGAAAAGGATTCAGTCTGAGCTGGAGAGGAAGGTTCTCACGACACGAAATTCAAATCAGTGTCACTAATATATTTTATTCATATTCTTTATTTAATCAATTTATAGGAGAGGTCAGCACTCTGGTTGATCTCACATCTACATCCCCCCCCCCCCCCACTTTCCATAGCGCAGTAACTTTAAGCACCAAGGAAAGGAATAAAGTACGGTGTAGTATCTGGTGTCTCCTGCCTGTGTGTCTGTGATCATGGCACCTCCACAGAGGTAAAAAACCACTCACCGTCCTTAGTACAGACGACGACGCTAAATACCACCGTCGCGGACCGAATATTGCCCTACTTTGATCCTGCGGCCCCAAAACAAAGCATCGAGTGGCAGCATTCTGCTGATGGAGAAATTCCAGACTCGCTTCGTGTCTCTGCCTCTCAATAGGCCACTTCCTGTTTATCTGTGTGAACCGATGTCTCCAAACATGCAAAAAGAGGTTTTCATCTCTCCTCAGAATATTGTGTTCGTATTGGCTAATGCTGGGGGCAAAGAGAGAGATGACTCAATTACGATATCGAAAATAGAGGTGAATAGTCCTTCTGCAATACCGTATTAAATTATTTTACAGTGGTTAAATAGATTGCTTAAAACACTCACCACCACATTACGATCATCCTTCTTCGTAATAAAACATATTTTCAAAGTTTGAACATCGCACACAAACATTACACAAATCAAGGAATGAAATTTCCGTCCCAAATAGATCACAGCGCAGAATACTCCCTCCTCCACAGCTAAAGATATCAAGTGAAAAAAAACAACCGATCACATAAAGTCGCGATCGAAAAGAGCGCGCCGTCTGCCGACTGCCAGAAGTCGCGGTCGCGCCGTCCACCGCCGGCCGGGAGATCGCACTGTCTCGCAAGCGTTCGTGAGGAGAAACACGTACACGTATCGGCTATGCCGCCAACTGCACGCCCATCCCCCCGCATCCACACGTCCGCCGTATCGAACGCGCGGGGGTCGGAGACTGCCACCACAGACAACCAATGAATTTACATGGGCGGAATAATCGTCCACCGCAAACACCTGTTATTTTGAATCTTAGCACGCAACAAAAACGTCCGCTATGTCGCCGCTCACCCAGCACCCTGGTCACTATGCTAGGTCCCGCTTCCGCAGACAAGAGCAGGCAGGTTGGCACATTCCTTGTACCTAATGGTCCTTCAGAGGCTGAGCTAATTCGCTACTTCTGGCCGCTGACTCTTCGTAACCATTCCTGCTGCAACACACTGTGAGTCAAACAGCAGCGACTTGAATATATACAGTAGTTCTAACCAATTCTACATCTACATCTACATCTATACTCCGCGAGCCACCTTACGGTGTGTGGCGGAGGGTACTTATTGTACCACTATCTGATCCCCCCTTCCCTGTTCCATTCACGAATTGTGCGTGGGAAGAACGACTGCTTGTAAGTCTCCGTATTTGCTCTAATTTCTCGGATCTTTTCGTTGTGATCATTACGCGAGATATATGTGGGCGGTAGTAATATGTTGCCCATCTCTTCCCGGAATGTGCTCTCTCGTAATTTCGATAATAAACCTCTCCGTATTGCGTAACGCCTTTCTTGAAGTGTCCGCCACTGGAGCTTGTTCAGCATCTCCGTAACGCTCTCGCGCTGACTAAATGTCCCCATGACGAATCGCGCTGCTTTTCGCTGGATCATGTCTATCTCTTCTATTAATCAAACCTGGTAAGGGTCCCATACTGATGAGCAATACTCAAGAATCGGACGAACAAGCGTTTTGTAAGCTACTTCTTTCGTCGATGAGTCACATTTTCTTAGAATTCTTCCTATGAATCTCAACCTGGCGCCTGCTTTTCCCACTATTTGTTTTATGTGATCATTCCACTTCAGATCGCTCCGGATAGTAACTACTAAGTATTTTACGGTCGTTACCGCTTCCAATGATTTACCACCTATGGCATAATCGTACTGGAATGGATTTCTGCCCCTATGTATGCGCATTATATTACATTTATCTACGTTTAGGGAAAGCTGCCAGCTGTCGCACCATGCATTAATCCTCTGCAGGTCTTCCTGGAGTACGTACGAGTCTTCTGATGTTGCTACTTTCTTGTAGACAACCGTGTCATCTGCAAATAGCCTCACGGAGCTACCGATGTTG
Organism: Schistocerca cancellata; assembly: GCF_023864275.1. Lineage (NCBI taxonomy): Eukaryota > Metazoa > Arthropoda > Insecta > Orthoptera > Acrididae > Schistocerca > Schistocerca cancellata. The sequence goes on along the minus strand of NC_064628.1, from coordinate 221,007,379 downwards.
TCAACTAAGTCATTTATGTATATTGTAAACAATAAAGGTCCTATCACGCTTCCTTGCGGTACTCCCGAAATTACCTCTACATCTGCAGATTCTGAACCGTTAAGAATGACATGTTGTGTTCTTTCTTCTAGGAAATCCTGAATCCAATCACAAACCTGGTCCGATATTCCGTAAGCTCGTATTTTTTTCACTAAACGTAAGTGCGGAACCGTATCAAATGCCTTCCTGAAGTCCAGGAATACGGCATCAATCTGCTCGCCAGTGTCTACGGCACTGTGAATTTCTTGGGCAAATAGGGCGAGCTGAGTTTCACACCGACATAGGCCCACAGTTTAAAAAATCCACTTTACCCAGCCCGAGACAGCGGTGTTGCTGACCACACGCATCGAATTTCTCATACGAAATGTAGATTTTTCCCTTTTGTGCCCGTTATTTTGAATACAGGAGAAATCGGGGGATACACGCTTTTTCATATCGCCAAATATTGTTTCTTGTTGTGAGAATCCTGTAACAGTATGGCATAAGGTATATTTCCTCTCATCAGGTAAAAAGAATTGTTCTAATCAGCTTAATACCAGTTACATCCTCCATTAGAGGACTAGAATATTAAACCGATCTTTGGCTCATGGCGGAGTGCTAACACCCAGACCACCAGATGTCAGCCACTTAGATCTGTACCAGTGTTGTGTGTCGATAGAGTATCAAACAAAACTCAAACTTAGTTGTCGCTGTATGCTGTGCTCCAGTAGAATATTCGTAAACGGTAATTAAAGGAAACACCAGAGCTACAGGGCCTTCAGCAGCGCTCGCGGGATCATGCGATCTCCCTGCAGGCGGCGGATGGAGAGAATATGGCTTCTGGCAGTCGGCGAACGGCGCGCTCTTTTCGATCGCGAGTTTATATGATCGGTTTTTTTTTCACATGATATGTTTAACAGAAACGTTGTGGTGGAGAAGGGAGCTAGTGTTCTCAAACGTCGGTGCATACAAGACTCCAGATATATTTAGCGCGGAAATTTCATTCCTTGATTTGTTATGTGTGTGCGTGTGATACTCAAATGTTGCAAATATGTTTTATTACAAAGAAGTATCATCGTAATGTGGTTAATGTGGTGGTGAGTGTTTTAAGCAGTCTGTTTGATTCCTGCAAATTGTTAAACAATTATTTGATAGGGTAGTGCAGAAGGACTACTTACCTCTATTTTTGATATCGAAAATGCATCAGCTCTCCCTTTGCCCCCAGCATTAGCGAATACGAACACAGTATTCTGAGGAGAGGTAAAACCTACGTCTCCATGTTTGAAGTGGCATGTAGGGAGTCCGGAATATCTCGATCAACGGAATGCTGCCACTTGGTGCTTTGTTTAGGGGCCGCGTGATGAAAGGAGGGCGATATCTGGTCTGCGATTTATGGTATTTAGTGTCGTGATCTATAATTAGGACATTGGGTGGTTTTTTTGACCTCCTTGGCGGCGCCTTGACACTCAGGCAGGAGACCAACACTTATGCCTGCACCAGCTCTGCATTCTTTTATGTGCCACAAATCGCTGCCTATCCTGCTTTACAGAATGGAGCACGCCTCCAATATCTACGTTCTGTGATGCAACTAGATGTCCAAGATCTTGTCGGGAACTTGTGGTTTCATTTTCCTTCAAACTCTTTCCCTAGATGCTGAAGGAAATAGGTCGCCAACAGCCGACCATCTTGCCAAGATTCTCGTTCAAAGTGGCCTTCGTCAAAGTCGCTTATGTTAGTGGATTTTCCAATTTTCTAACCATATTGCCACTAGAATGACTCATCTCAGCTCCACTTACCTACTTTTCTTAGCGCGTCATGTATCTGCAACACCATCGGGCAGCATTCAGTGTTTCAGTGGGCAGTGGTATTAACGTTTGGGCTCATCATGTAATACGAAACCGAGAATAGTGAACGCAATGAAAACTGTATCTCGGAACTATGAATTAATAACCACCAAGAAACCTAAACTGATGTCAAGTCATCGTCGCAAACACGTTACGAAAAGTGAATTTCGATCACTTTGCGCTGTTTTCAGAAAACTTCCTGTAAACTTTGGATCAAGGAAAGCTGGTAGTTGCAATATTTATTGACTTTCGAAAAGCGTTTGACCCTATACCGCACCAACATTTGTTGACAAAGTTGTATCATACAGGGTATGAAACAAAATTTGTGGCTTGGTTGAGGATTTGTTTATAGGCAGGACGCATCAACATAATCACATAAAACTATATGGTTCCGAAGACAAGTCTCAAACATCAATGATGTATATATATGCAGACTGAAGAGACGAGCGAAAATTTATACCGAGGTCGAGATTGGAACTCGGTCGCCCGCTCACTACGCAGATACGTAGTGGTTAGTGGATCTGCCTAGTGAGCAGGAGACACGGGTTCGAAATCCGGCCTTGGTACAAATTCTCATTCGTCTCTTCAGTCTGCATTTATACATCATTGACAGAAATATGGACATTTTCCGGCGTTCTCCGGAAAGTGTGTGGCGAACCTTGTTGTTCATATTGTGTATTAATGACCTACCCGCCCGGTTGGATGTGCGGTCTAACGCACGGCTTTCCAGGTGGGAAGGAGCGCTGGTCCCCGGCACGAATCCGCCCGGCGGATTTGTATCGAGGTCCGGTGAGCCGGCCAGTCTGTGTCAGTTTTCCATCTGCCTCGGCAAATGCGGGCTGGTTCCCCTTATTCCACCTCAGCTCCACTATATCAGCGATTCCTGGGCAAACAAGTTCTCCACGTACGCGTACACCACCATTACTCTACCATGCAAACATAGGGGTTACACTCGTCTGGTGTGAGACGTTCCCTGGGGGGGGGGGGGGTCCACCGGGGGCTGAACCGCACAATAACCCTGGGTTTGGTATGGGGCGGTGGAGGGGTGAAGTGGACTGCGGTAGTCGTCGTGGGGTTGTGGACCACTGCGGCTGCGGCGGGGACGGAGCCCCTCCGTCGTTTCTAGGTCGCTGGTTAACATAACATATTTATGACCTAACAGACATTATTAATACCAACCTGTCCCTTCATGCACGTGATGCAGTTATCTGTTATGATGTACTAGGCTGCAGAAACATTATTCTTGAAGAATTAAGTTTACCAAATCGCTAGTAATCCTCTATAATGACCGTCCATTGGCCACTAGAAAAAGAAGTATTCCTGATATGGGCAAAAAGAACAAACAGACTGACACCCTCGAAACCTACTGCTGCATAATTGATTGTAACTGGGCCTCCTAGTGAGGGTGTACGTAATAAAGTCCACTGTTTATGTACAGACTCACTATGGTTTTATGTTTAGTTCAGTTTTGTGGACGGCCAGAAATTTATGTTTGGCCCACCTATTTCAATTCACTGTTCAATACTCTGTTCATTACACATTGATGGATGTCATACATAATTCATAATTACAGGTGAGTACGTCTAACAGTTCCATCTGTCTTTTTTATTATGGATAGGAACAATCCGGTATCTTACAGACCAGAGGCACTTCGACTTACGCTCCCCCATTTGGGTTACAGGCGTAAGGGAAAAAACCCCGCCCGGAGCCTTCGGATTGTTGGTTTTGCTTTTATATTGAATATGTAGCACCTGCACACAAATTAGCAGACAAATATATACATATACATATACATTACAAAAATTCATCATTAAAACATTAAATTACATAACATACATTAGTCTTTTTGATTTTGTACAGATAGTTGATTTAGTCTTTTTGTTTTTTGTGTATCAGATTGTTACAATTTTGCATGGTATATCAGTTCATCGTCGACTACAACATTTTTGGATCTGATCGAAGTAAACGTTGCCGACGACGGTTTGTTGCTGGTCAGGCGGTGTGTCGCTGCTGGCGTAGGCGGTAGCGAGTGTGATCGCTTGTAGCAGCCGGCGCCGGTTCGTTGGCCCAAGTGGTGACGGAAACTGTTGAGTCTAGATTCATGCCTAGAAAGAGTTGTCCATGTCTCACAGCAATAGAGAAGGGTGCTTATAACACAAGCGTTGTAGACTTTAATTTAGTTTCTGTGCTAAGCAGTCCGTTGTTCCATGCTCTATTTTTCAATCTAGCCATGACAGATGATGCCTTTGCGATTCTGTTAGTAATTTCAGTGTCCATGGACAAGTTGCTGCATTTTGTGGATCCCAAGTAGGTAAAGTTATCAACTACCTGGAGAGGATTGCCGTCAATGCTGATGGATGGAAGGTTGGTAGTGCTCTGCGCCATGATCTTAGTCTTTTGTAGGCTGATGAGTAGATCAAATTTTTCACAGGCATTTGATAATTTGTTAATTATATACTGCAGCTCGTCTTCTGTGTTCGCTACTAGAGCTGCGTCGTCGGCATATAACAACTCACGGATAACAACTGTATTTACTTTGGTCTTGGCCTTGAGGCGAGCGATGTTGAAAAGATTTCCATCAGACCTCGTATGTAGATACACTCCCTCCTCACAGTCTTCGAAGGCAAATCTGAGCAGAAGGGAAAAAAAATCCCAAGTAATGTAGGAGCTAACACACATCCCTGTTTCACACCGCTATTAACAGGGAGTGCTTCTGATGTTTTATCGTTGAAGCAGATTGTTGCTTGTGTTTTCTCATGGAAAGAGACAATTATCTGGAGTAGTTTAGGTGGGCATCCAATCTTCTGCAACAGTTTGAAAAGCCCATTTCTGCTCACTAAATCAAACGCTTTAACAAGGTCAATGAAAGCAATATAAAGTGGCCTCTGCTGCTCACGACATTTCTTTTGTAGCTGTCTTAAGGAGAAGATCATATCTACGGTTGATCGGCCGGGCCTGAAGCCACACTGAGATTCTGGGTAGATTCTGGAAGCTAAGATTTGTAATCGCATTAGGATGACTCTTGCATAAGCTTCCCCGGCTACATTTAGTAATGAAATGCCTCGGTAATTGTTACAGTCACTTCTGTTACCTTTCTGTTTATATAGAGCAACTATCCTCGAATTCCGCATACCCATCGGGGCATAACCTTCTTCCCAGCTGGTTGTGATAAGTGAATATAAATGTTTGAGAAGAACAGACTTGTTATACTTAATAACCTCTGCAGGGATCCCATCTTCACTTGGGGCCTTTCCGTTAGCAAGAGAATCTATTTCTCTACTAAGTTTTTCCATAGTAGGCATTGCATCTAGTTCTTCCATAACTGGCATTTGTTTGATGGCGTCATATGCATCCTTGCTAACTTCATTCTCGGCTGCATACAACTCGAGGTAGTGTTCAACCCAGCGTTCCATTTGTTTGCCCTCATCAGTAATGACTTCACCCGTCTTGGACTTCAGGGGAGCTGTTTTTCTGACAGTTGGTCAAATTGCTTTCTTAATACCATCGTACATTGCCTTAGCATCCCCAGAATCGGCAGCTTTCTGTATACCTGCACATAAATTAAGCCAGTAGTTATTTGCGCATCTCCTGTATGTTTGCTGTGCCCTGTTCTTTGCTTTTCGTAGGTCATCTCGAGTTCTTTCATTTGGGTTTCTTTTGTAAGCAAGCAGGGCTTTCCGTTTAGCCTCAGTGACTGGTTCCATTTCTTCCAAATTTTGCTCGTACCAGTCCTTATTTCTTTTTCCTTTTATTCCATAGGCCAATACTGTTGAGTTGTAGATTGCACCCGAGAGTTTTGCCCATCTATTATCAACATTCCTTTCTGCTTGCACGTTTCCTGGGAAAGCACTTTCAAAAATTACTGGCAAAATCCTGCTTTCTTTGTGTGTCATGAACATGATCTGTGTTGATACGGGGATGACCTCTCGGTTTAGTGTGGTGACATTTCTTAGAAGTGAGCCTCAATGGAATGCATTGTAAGAATGTACAAACGAACGAGTTCCAGGTCTTTAAATAAGTTCTGGTTCGAACTCATACGTTTTACACTGATTTAACAAAACTGTAGTTTTGAGCTTACTGTTCACTTGATCGCAGTACGCACTGTCGCTATGGTGAGTGTTCAGTAGAGTACGTCGCGGTGACACTTTTCGCTTCATACCACTTGGCCTGCATCGCTTCTAGCTTGCATCTGCCGGTCCGGAAACCACAGTTCACTTTGCGCTACCTGTAGCGTATTTTCGCAGTCCACTGCTATAGCTCTGTTCATCAGAAGTCTCACTTCTTTGCAGAAACATTTATCCACACTGTGAATATCTATCATGCTTTGCATCTAAATTGTTTTTTGCGAAAGGCACACCACTTGAGCTATTAATTTTTATTCTTTTATTCACCATACTTTCGGAACAATCTTCCACTGTTAAACACAGTCACTGTTCTTGCATAGTTAATTGTTCACACTTTTATCTCGTTCCAATTCGTAGTTCAGTTCATCCGTCTTTTCACTATTTGAGCGTTCGGATAGTCACTTTTAAATTGGAACATGGTTTATTGCATTTTACTAGAATTACATAATAAATTTGCTTTCCGCATTGTATATATACAGGGTGTTACAAAAAGGTACGGCCGAACTTTCAAGAAACATTCCTCACACACAAATAAAGAAAAGATGTTATGTGAACAATTGTCCGGAAACGCTTAATTTCCATGTTAGAGCTCATTTTAGTTCCGTCAATATGTTCTTCCACCTACGCTCAATGGAGCACGTTATCATGATTTCATACGGGATACTCTACCTGTGCTGCTAGAACATGTGCCTTTACAAGTACGACACAACATGTGGTTCATGCACGATGGAGCTCCTGCACATTTCAGTCGAAGTGTTCGTACGCTTCTCAACAACAGAGTCGGTGACCGATGGATTGGTAGAGGCGGGCCAATTCATGGCCTCCAGGCTCTTCTGGCCTCAACCTTCTTGACTTTCATTTATGGGGGCATTTGAAAGCTCTTGTCTTCGCAACCCCGGTACCAAATGTAAAGACTCTTCGTGCTCGTATTGTGGACGGCTGTGATACAACACGCCATTCTCCAGGGCTGCATCAGCGCATCAGGGATTCCATGCGACGGAGGGTGGATGCATGTATCCTCGCTAACGGAGGACATTTTGAACATTTCCTGTAACAAAGTGTTTGAAGTCACGCAGGTACATTCTGTTGCTGTGTGTTTCCATTCCATGATTAATGTGATTTGAAGAGAAGTAGTAAAATGAGCTCTAACATGGAAAGTAAGCGTTTCCGGACACATGTCCACATAACATATTTTCTTTCTTTGTGTATGAGGAATGTTGCCTGAAAGTTTGGCCGTACCTTTTTGTAACACCCTGTATATTGTATATATATATATACTGCATACTAAGTAATAAACTGACCGAGAAGGAATATATATATACAAATTCCTTCCTTAGTACTCAGTAATTGACCTAGTTGTCACCTCTTATTTTAAGGTGTTGACCATTTGGTCATACTGGACCCGTGAGTTCAGTAGGTTTTATGACATGTGTATTATTTATTCATTCAACACTTATTGAGAAACTTTTGTCATTGTTGGGTTTGCAGCTGCCTTGCTTGCACGGGTGTACCTGCTAGCGCCTTCAAGCTGGAATCACTGTGGAGGTTAAGAGATATTATTTTGTTTGAAACTTTTTACTACGCGAGTTCTCGCGTTCGTATAGCGATTCGCTGTTAATGTGCGCGTCTGACGCCCAGGCACAATACTTCTTCTCCCTTTCAAGGTTTATCCTGTGCAGAGCGTCCTTACGCAGATTCATTTGCTAATCTGTTTTCTGTCACGGCACTTGTTTAAGTGCACTATTCTCCTTCTGTCACAACTCACTCATACATGCACTTAGCAACTACTCTATATCTAACAAGCACAAGTATAAAATAAAATAAACATTAAATAAATCTTACTAACTGGGCATACAACTTACATCTACCTTTACACTACACATTTTAGACCTATACCCATAAGTATCCCTGGATATAAACGGTTTTATTATTTGCCACCGCAGCATTCTCTGAATTTATCTCCCCACGGTTTGTCTTTTCGACCACGGTATTGAATAGGAGGCACGGCAGAATGTTTGGTGAGGTTTTACTTGCATGTCGAACTCATACTCTTTTATTATACCTGGTTTTTCTGAAAACACTTGTACAACTTGGTTCAGCACTTGGCTCAAGTCAGACTGCTGTGACAGGCTCAGGTACGAAGATTAAGCTACTTTTGATGCAATATGTTGCTTAATAATAGCATTTTCTCGTTCCCAACTGGGTTCCGGTTCGCTGCTTTCTTGATTTACAACACAGTTGATGTACTCAACGCGTCAGGATCCTGTAAAGTTACCCGGATGTTACGGCAGTAGTTCACATACGCATCCGCAGTCCTCATTAATGCCAGATCAGTTTGTCGGTTTAGATAGGTTAAGGTGCATCTTGCTCAGGAGAGGTCAATTTTTGCCTTCAATTCGCTAAGCGCGTTAAGGCCCAGGATGCTAGATACTGTGAGATTTTTGACCACCAGGAATGAGCACAGTATGGCTTCGTTTTCCAGGGCAATCTCTGTCTGCACCTGATTCTTTATTAGCTGCACCCTGCCCCGTAGGGCACTTACTATCCTACAATTTTCTACTAGGAGGCTCGGTAACTTTTTCACGCGATCCACGCACTTGAATAACTGCTCATCAATACAAGAAGCACTCGCCACTGTGTCCAATATTACTATTACTTCGACCATATTTATCTTTTCCACAAAGGCAGCCTGCACATGTTCTATTTCTTGTTGGTCCGCAGGTCGCGTATCAACTGTCAGTTCATCTTTAATCTCCCATCCGTCATTGTAGCGGAGCAGATTCACCCCCACATTCCGTCTCCCCCTCTTTCATCAGGCCGACCGTCTGGGAAGGGCCTGTCGCACCCTGCCGACACATGATCAGACACATCGGTTATTCGAAAATTATCAGTCACAATTGGTGACGTGCAATGAGGTGCGTACACGTGTGACTGATTGTTCGGAGGCTGAGGTGGAGGCGGTGGCATCGGGATGACATTGATGTGATTAACAGGCACATGACCTGACGGTATGTTCTGATTTGCCTGCCACTTTGCTGGCTCTGCCCGTTGCCACTGCTCATTGTTAGTTCTCATATCTGCATTGCCGAAGTTGGAGTTTCCTCCCCCTTCGCCTCGTCTCTTTCGATTGTAGTTTTCTCCACCTCTTTTTGGCGAAGACGGGTTTGACTGGCCATGCTGGTACGTGTTGTATCCAGTGTTGCGCCAGTGACCATCCAAAGTGGGCACGCTATTCATAGTGTTTCCTTTTTTAGAGAAAGTTTCCCATTGCGAATATTCGTGAGTCTTTGAATACCCGTTCTTACGAGGGCTATTATTGGATTGGTTTTTTCCTTTACCGTTCGCTTGTCCGTTGTTTGTACTCCCGTGATCTCCGTGCCTGGCATCCTCGTGTATTAAATCGAGGGAGTCTATGGTTGCTATAAACAAGTCCGTGTCAGGGACGTGTACGAGCTTCTCTCTTATCGTTATAGGTAGTTTACCCTTCAAAATTCTTAGAACGTCCCTGGCAGGCATGGGTTCGTGCCAGAATCTCATTTTCTTCAGGTATCTTTCAAATTATTTTCTCAAGTTGCCTGAACGGGGATTGAATGGTTCCGGGTTATACACTTGTTTGCGGAGACGCTCCTGAACAGACCTGGACCAGTATCTGGCAAGAAATTTACTTTCAAATTCCGACAACGACGGACACTGCTCCGCGATTTCCATCGCCCACAGTGCCGCGTCGTCTGTGATGAAAGAGATCACAAACTGAATCTTTTGGTGCTCAGTCCATGATGTCAGGAGTACATTTCGGAAAATTTTTATAAAGGTTACCGCATGGACATTCTTTTTCTCATCATTAAACTTCTGGAGCTGTCTGTGTTTTAATAGTGATTCCTCTTGCTTTACTTGCGCTACAGTTGGTAGCGCTACCTCTGCGTTCGAGGCAACAACGCCTGAACAATTGAATGGCGAGTACGGTTGCTTTTTCTCGCAGTCAGCTTTTTCCACTCGGCATACATTTATCGGCACATTTCGGAACAGTGATTTGCTGTTTTCCAGCGCGGGGGTCGATGACCGCTCGGCTCGCTGTAATCGAGTTAACGCCTGTGTTACGCAGTCGGCGACTCGCTGCTCGAGCGAGTTAGAAATTTCAACAGTTTTAACAGTATTTCTCACTTGTTTATGCATCACGCACCGAGCCTTCTCTAATTTATCTACGCGTTCGTCCAATTGCGTGACCTTATGTGGAATGTCTTTGTTCTCGTCTACCAACTCAGCCACTTGCTATTTTACTACATCGATCTCCTGTGACAAATATGACACTAGCGCCTTGTCACGTTGTTCAAACATTTCATTCATTTCTGCCAGGAACTGAGAATCCCGCTCCTGTTCCTTGCGTTCGCGTTCAAGGCGTTCCTGTCTTTCCATTTTCTCACGTTCGAGACGTTCTTCCGCTAAAATGTTCTTAACTTGGAAGCCGGCCGAGCGGTTCTAGGCGCTACAGTCTGGAACCGCGCGACCGCTACGGTCGCAGGTTCGAATCCTGCCTCGAGCACGGATGTGTGTGATGTCTTCAGGTTAGTTAGGTTTAAGTAGTTGTAAGTTCTAGGAGACTGATGACCATAGAAGTTAACTCCCATAGTGCTGAGAGCCATTTGAACCATATTTTTTTTTGTTCTTAACTTAGGTAATTAATGCCTGCTCCCGTTGCTTGTCTCTCATGTCTAAGTGTGACATCAGCAATGTTAGAAAATCGGTAGTTTGTACAGGTACTTGTACAACATTTGCTGTCGATGCAGTAGCATTCTCCTTCCCTGTGCCAGTAATCGAGTGGATTTCTTTGCTCAATTGAGCTTGATCCTGACCAGTGCCTAATATTTTGTCCGTTTCAGGTTGCTCAGCTGCTCAGCTTCCAGTTTTGGAGGTTGAGAACCTGTCATTGTGGGTGGGTTCCTCACTGCTAACTCTTGTATATTTTCGTCTGTGACAGCCTGACAGATCTTCCCCCTCTAACCGTTTGTCCTTGCGTGTCTTCACCATTTCGACTAGTATTAATCCTGACTGGTAAGACACGAGTACACACAAAATCTACTTTCCCCCAAACATGTGACACACACACAATATACTAGCTACACAAAGCACAAACAAAAAGCAGAAAAGCAAGTAAAGCAAAGAAGCTGTCTACTACTATTATTACTGAAACTAACAGATGCCATTTCCCACTCCTAATGTTTCCGTTGCCCTGTGAAAAATTTTACTTCTGCTGAAACATTACTTTGGCAATCAACTGCACTAGCATTTATTTGATTGACACAGCTGATTGTGTGACCTCAAATCCAGAGCACTAATCACTGTCTCAGAATTCTAACACTGATATCTGTTCAGTAGTAGTAAATGAATCTGTTTCACTATACGCTGACGTTAAAACAAATTGAATAAACACTGCTGACAAATTTTAACTCAAGAAGATAAACACAGTGCATGGTCCCCGGATCCTTTCTTCCTTTAGTTTCCAGTCCAGAAGGGCATGCATACCTTCATTAGTTATTGTTGCTTGGCGATGTCTTTATCTCAGTCGAGACAATGGTACGCATCTAGTCAGCTTCATGTCCATGTATCTTCACTGGTTGGATCTCGTACAAGTTTTGTATTATGTGGTACATGGAAATATAGATTACATATATGGCATTAATTTCACATACATGTAATTACATACATAAAAATTTTTATTTTAAATATAGTTTTTTAGACGGACAACCATATCTCAGTCAATTACTGTGTACTTAATATTGGTACATAAAATTTCGGGCCCTCGCGTTGTTGGGCGCCATTTGTGACGTCGGTGCCATTTGTTACGTTATAAACAAAAAAATTATACATATATTTTATATATTTTCATTTTATTTTTAATTTATCAGCATGATTTTTTCTTTTGTTAGACCATGATTCTTTCTCTCAGGGATAAGATCTTTTCTTATCACTTTTACTTACGTGCATAAGTAAATACGAAACGGGTTCTTGAAGGGCCGCTGTTATTCATGTATCAACTTTAGCTTTTGAACGTGATGACTAAAATATAGTTGCAGTTAACTGAATTGAATGTAATTTTGTTAATTTCTATTTATTGATTGCAAAGCAAGGCTCGAGAGAATTTCGATTGTTGCCGTGGAGCGGCCAAGATAAAACTTACTGAACTCATGGGATCTGTATATTTTAAAAAATGAACTTTAACGTAAATTAATTATCTGTTGCAATTTAAAAAAGTTCTTACAACGAAATCTCTCGCATTTACAGTTACTGTTAACACTGAAAAATAAAATAATACTTCGGAGCGTAATGGCCGACCAGAGGCTGCATCGGAAGATGAGCTTCCCGCAGCACAAATTACTGAAAAAATGATTATTAAAAATAATTAGCCACTGCGAGCATTTGAGGTGATAACTATTACAAGGAAATTCATTTTTTTGATAACAATAATAAGTTTATTTTAGAATAATGCAGAATAACTTACATAAAATATGTGTAACTGGTCAATGGCTGCCTTCCGTATCGCGAAACAAAACAGTGTGTGTCCCATAAAATACGTCCATTCTCCTCGGCCACACAATCGCGTCTCTTTCGATCCATTTTTATTTTCATAGACATTAAATAAAGATGCTACTCTTAAATTATCGCTGCATGTAAGTAGTTTCAAGAACATTAACTGTATCTTTTATACTAATTATATTCATAAAATACGTTAACTACGGTTTACAACCGTTAAAAATGTCAATATTTATGTGACGTACCGTCACACCTGACAGACAATATTAATAGGAACCTGTCCCTTTACGCACGTGATGCAGTTATCTGTTTTGATGTACTAGGCTGCAGAAATATTATTGTTGAAGAATCAAGTTTACCCAAATCGCTAGTAATCCTTTATAATGACCGTCCCTTGGCCTCTAGAAAAATTATTAAGTATTCCTGATACGAGCAAAAAGAAAAAAACAGACTGGCAGCCTCGAAACCTACCGCTGCATAATTGATTGTAAGTACTACTAACTACTGTTAACAGATCCTCTTTCCTTCCTAGTGTTAAATGATTTAAATATATCGGTTCTTTCGTGTTGCTTTTGAATATGAAAATTGAAATTGACTTTTCCATCAAAATAAAATACTTGATGCTGTCGATCTTAATTACTGTCTTCTTGGGTGAAAAAGAGTAAATTATTAATTGTGCAGTAATGCGTGGTGTCTCCGGAGCGCATCGAGCACCCTAAGGTTAAAGTTCTTCTTAGCAGCCAGCGTAAGAAATAGCTTTTCAGATCTTGAAAAATTCTTGGCGCTGTTATTGAAGAGCAAGTCAGACGGATACGATTCTGGACAACTATGATAATCTGTGTCGGTAGGGAAAGTTCCACAGATTTTCGCTTTTCACAACAGAGAATCTGTTCATTTCCAAAAGATCGTGTTATTAAACAGGGATCGCACAGTACTACGTAGCATTCAAAATCCTAAGTCTTCTGCATGCTTGCACTTGGTATCGTTATTACTAGGAGAGGAAAGATTACCATAATATTCGCTTGAGAAATGAGAAAAATTTTACGTTTTAAGACAACAATTACTATTTCATAAATACTTTCTTCTCCGTGCTCAATTATTACAATACATATTCAACGTCTTACAAGAGACAAAAGTTAATATTTTCTGATACCGCATAGCAATGGCGGCTGTCGTTACTTTGTTAACAATAGAAGTACACCTCCTTTGAAAATACGCCCTTCCGTAGTCAAGTCTACTATCAGAAAAAAATCATTAGTAAAGTTACGGAATACACAAGTATGTTAAAAATTATTTACAAAGCTGCGCTCTCGTAGGCGAAAGCTACAATTCAGGTTATGAAGTCATACTGTACCTTGTTATTTGTATAAGATCAAACTTTCTACTGTTGCCTTAGTATACGCAGTGCTTATATGAAATTGTATATGTTTGAAGCACGTTCACTTGGGGTGTTTGCTTATGCAACTTTCAGATCCGATGATGGCAGTGTAGATCTGCCGAAACCGGAAATAGTGATAAAATAGATTACTAACGATCTAGGAAAATTTGATTTTTCAGGAATTATAAAAGCTTCATATCGCCCCCAACGATTGGCGCTAGAGATGGGTCGAACTCGTTCATTCCCGTGAACTACTTCATTCATTTCACTCTTTGCCGTGAAGCGTTCAAATGAGGTAGTTCATTCATCATGAAGTACGGAAGCCTGGCGAAGTTGCCCAGTTCGCGGCTACGCTCGCTTCGCCTCGCTCATACAATGAAGTTTCGTAATATTTCATAATTTTACCGTCAGATGGGCGAACTATGCAGTAACGGGGACGCAACGTTTTACGCTCTTAACAGCGTCTGAGTTAACTTAGAGCATGGTCGAAGGGGACAAAGGAAAGATAAACAGAGAAGCCTGTCACATATAAAGAAGGTATTACATTTAATCTTGTTCGACATTTTCTCATGAAGCGCCCAAAAAAGTCTTTATCTGCCAAGTGAAACCTTATTTGTTGTATTCATGGACTGAAAACTAGGGCTACCAATGAAATGCAGTCCAATTTTATGTTCCTTTTAAAATTTAATCCAAAATAGAATGAGTATGTTTAGCACTGTCACAAAGTCTATATACCTACGTTAAGTAATTATTCAGAAGTTTTCCTGTAGATTTTATTTTTGTTGAGAATAATAATTCTCCAAATTCAAAACGTAAACTGTCACATGTAGTCATTGGTACAATTTCAAGTAAAATCCCTCTTTATTTTATTCGGAAAGCAGTTTTTGTGTCTCTTCACTTTTCTACAACGGCTAGCAACTCGCTATCGCGTAAAAGTAGTGAAATTTGGGGTTTCATCGCCGATTTCGGTGATGGGAGAGTAGAGTGCAACTGTTGTTCTAAGTGTATTTCATATAAAGGAGGAAATACATTTAATCTAGCGCGTCATGTTCGAGTCCTGCATCCAACAGTGTCATTGTCAGTCAGGCGCTTAGCGCCCCCTGCTCCTACAACTTCCGATATTTCTTGGACAAATAACCCGGACAATCCGGAACCAACATCAGCAATTTCCAGAAGCGAACAGCAGTCGGTGCCAGAAAATAACAGTATCACTTCATTATCAGATAGCAGACATCAATATCACGGAACATTACCTATGTATTTTCCGAAACCTCTTTCGAACAAAAGAAATCAGGAGACAGATTTCGCACTTCTGGAGACTGTTGTAAAGGATTATTTGCCATTCAACATAGTGGAAAGCAAACATTTCCAAAGTTTTGTAGGCAAACTGAATGGTGCTTACAGAATACCAGCTCGGAAGACTATTTCCAATAAACTACTACAACAGTACGCCATGATGAAAGAAATTGTGAGAGTCAAAATTAATTCTGCGCAAGCGGTTGTGCTGACAATGGATGGGTGGACATCCACCACAAATGAGAGTTATTTGTCGGTGACAGCACACTACGTTAAAGACCAGGAGCTGGCGTCTTCCCTCCTAGAGTGCTTTAAATACGACGAAAGGCACAAGTCAGAAAAACTCTCCAAAGAAATGCGACGTGTCACAAGGGAATGGGGCATTCAAGAAAAAGTTGTGTGTGTTGTTAGCCAGAATACTGCTAATATTGTGGCAGCTATAAGACTCACAGCCTGGAAACACATCCCCTGCTTTGCACACACACTCAACTTAATTGTTCAGAATGGGCTTCCGCACATTCAACTCAATCTGAATAAAGTAAAAAAATTGTTGAATTTTTGAAAAGAAGTTCGCAGGCCTGCACGAAAATGAAAAAGATGCAGGAACAGTTAAAAGAACCAGTTCTGACACTAAAACAGGACACTGTTACAAGATGGAATTCGACCTATGATATGCTGCGAAGAATAATCGACGTTAAGAATTCCCTAATGACAGTTATCACTCTGAATTTTCCGGATCTTCCATATCTGACTGCAGAGGACACTGCAAGTGTAACACAAGCCTGTGACCTATTGAAAGTTTTCAAATACTGCACTGAGGAAATGTCAAGTGAAAATGTTGTCTACTGCTTCTAAAGTTATACTCCTTAGTCATTTGTTGAAAAACTGGTGTTTCAGGTTTGTTAATAACGCTGAAATTCATGTAGACGTGCAACAGATGGCCGAAAAGTTAGCTGAAGAACTAAAACGACGATTTCGAAATATAGAGGGAAATTCCATTTTCGAAGAAGCAACTTCATTGGAGCCCCGGTTCAAATTACATGATTTTTCTGATAAAAATTCTGCTGAGAAAGTGAAATTAAAGCTGATCAGGCACTGTGAGAAATTTGTGACGAACACATGCACTGCTACTGCAACGATCTCAGATCCAACCACTGAATCTACTTCTAGTCTTTGGCTCGAATTTGATGAAGTATTTTACAGGCTGCAGAGTAATCTACACCCGAGAGCTGCTGCAATAGTGGAAGTGGACAAATATTTATGGCTCTGCTACAGAGACAAGGCAATCCACTTCAATGGCGGTCTGAACGGCTGTCAGTATACCCCTCGCTCTTTGAACCTGCAAAAATTCGACTGTGTATTGTTGCAACCTCCACACCGTGTGAAAGAGTGTTCTCGAAGGCAGGACACCTTATAACTGACAGAAGAAATCGCCTGACAGGAAAAAAAGTGGAACAAATCATGTTTCTAAACGGAAATCTCTGAACATTCGCCAAATCCGTTGATGTTTATTCATAAATATATATGTATTTTTTAAAATTTAATTAGGGCAATCCTCAAATTGACATTTGTTGTAATTATTTCAATTATGTGTACGAGATAAACATTCCTACATGAACGATTATATTTCAAGCGTGGATTTCACGCATGCTTGAGTTCCAGACTCACAAGGTAAGCATTTTATTTTGATGTTGGCTGTGCGTGCTTTGTATCTTTAATATTCATTTATCTGCAAGCGCTGCCAACGGTAGGCTACCCGTAGGCGCTAAGTATAACTGCACAAATAGTCACGGGTAATGATGTCAGCACTGCAGGAAGCAGCTGACGCTTCCTTCCCCTCGCCCCTCACCTCCCCAGTCCCTCCAAAACCTATCGTTCCCCACAAACACTGCGCGATGCGTCGACAGGCAGTAGAGGGAGGACTGAAGTGAAGTGAGAATCAGTGACGTAGCGCCGATGTAGTGGGAGAGGGAGAGGGGAAGAGAGTGACTGAACTAGAAAAAAGTGTGGAGTGTGCAATCTGTGAAGAGTTTGAAGTACTAGTTCATTGAAATTGAGTGGTTAGTTCACACTTCACTGGAGTGAAGCGTTCATTTGAACGACTCATTCACGAGCTCCCCATAATATTCGCTTGAGAAATGAGAAAAATTTTACCTTTTAAGACAACAATTATTATTTCATAAAAACTTTCTTCTCCGTGCTCAACTATTACAGTACATATTCAGTGTCTTACAAGAGCGTATATTGACAAAAGTAAATATTTTCTGATATCTCATAGCAATGGCGGCTGTCGTTACTTTTTTAACAATAGCAGTACACCACCTTTGAAAATATGTCCTTCCGTAGTCAAGTTTACTATCAGAAAAAAAATCATTAGTAAAGTCACGGAATACACAAGTGTGTTAAAAATCACGGGACGCTAACAAGCTAATGATGTTATTTACAAAGCTGCGCTCTCGCAGGCGAAAACTACAATTCAGGTTCACAATTCAGACATTCTAACGTTGCAATAGCGTACGCAGTGCTTATATGAAATTGTATATATTTGAAGCACGTCCACTTGGGGTGCTTGTTTATGCAATTCAGACTTACTAATGTTGCAATAGCGTACGCAGTGCTTATATGAAATTGTATATATTTGAAGCACGTTAACTTGGGGTGCTTGTTTATGCAACTTTCAGATCCGATGATGAAACCGGTAATAGTGATAACAAAGATTACTAGCGATCTTGGAAAATTTGATTTGTCAGGAATAATATAGGCTTGTTTATGCAATTCAGACTTACTAATGTTGCAATAGCGTACGCAGTGCTTATATGAAATTGTATATATTTGAAGCACGTTAACTTGGGGTGCTTGTTTATGCAACTTTCAGATCCGATGATGAAACCGGTAATAGTGATAACAAAGATTACTAGCGATCTTGGAAAATTTGATTTGTCAGGAATAATATAGGCTTCATGTTGCCCCCAACGATTGGCGCAATGTCAAACATGTATAGCCGCAGAAGTATTGCATTAGACGTTGGTAATATTTTGAAGTTGTGCAAACATCAACTTGCTATAAATGTTCAGTGGGTGGACGAAAATATGGAAACACAAAATCAAGCCTAATACGTTGTAAGGCAACGGCCTTGCCGCAGTGGATACACTGGTTCCCGTGAGATCACCGAAGTTAAGCGCTGTCGGGCGTGGTCGGCACTTGGATGGGTGACCATCCAGGCCGCCATTCGCTGTTGCCATTTTTCGGAGTGCACTCAGTCTCGTGATGCCAATTGAGGAGCTACTCGACGGAATAGTAGCGGCTTCGCTCAAGAATACCATCATGACGACCGGGAGAGCGGTGTGCAGACCACACGCCCCTCCTATCCGCATCCTCCACTGAGGATGACACGGCGGTCGGATGGTCCCGGTAGGCCACTCGTGGCCTGAAGACGTCGCAGGTTTCTAATCCTGCCTCGGGCATGGATGTGTGTGATGTCCTTAGGTTAGTTAGGTTTAATTAGTTCTAAGTTCTAGGCGACTGATGACCTCAGAAGTTAAGGCGCATAGTGCTCAGAGCCATTTGAACCATTTTTGAACATATCATAAATGATATCCAAGGGAATATTACACCATTCTTCCTGTAAAATAGTGGCAGGTTCAGCTAACGGTGATGGCGGTGGGTAAGGATTATGCACCTGTCACCCCAAAGCAGACCACAAAAGCTCAACAATATTGAGATACGGCGACTGTGGTGAAGAGGGAAGGTGCGACAGTTTATACATAAAACCAGTCCTGGACGATGTGTGTAACGGAAATTTGTCGTCTTGGAAGACACAGTCACCTTCTGGGAACAAACATTGCACCAAGGAATGGCCCTGATCGGGAAAATGGTTACATAATCGTTGGCAGTAATGTGACCTGGCAGAGCTAACATGAGGCTCGTGGAATATCACGACATCGTCAACGAAACTCAGCGTTCTTTCTCTGTTGAGTCGTAAAGTTGTCCAGAAGTTACAAACAGGGCGAAATAAGACATATCGAATTAAATAACTTTCTTCCATTGCTACGTAGTCAAGTTTTTATAAATTCGGCATCACGTTTTCCTATTCGATCATTTCTGTCACTGATTGGTGGTTTTGGAATTCCAGCCTGCCCCGCAGTTCCCTGCTTCTGGAATTCTCTTCGTGTAGTTTAAGTGCTAACAGGGCTCACGATTGCGATATTGAGTTCTGCAGTTGTTCTATTATTTTTCACTACAGTTCTCGTCAATGACAGTCCGTCACGATCACCCAACACTTGCGACTTAGCGGATGGTGTTGTTCCGCTTTCTCTGTATGCAGTATACATCTTCGATACGTTGCGCCTTGAAACGCCAAACACTTCGGTTCCCCTGGTTACGGAAGCACCCGCTATAGGAGCACGTTCGAGTAAACTTTGCTCCCACCTAATGCTCTCACCACCACACAGAACACTGTTCCGACCACGGCTGACACTTGCAACCTACTGAGGACGTTCCACAGCTGTCTGCATTTACATGTATTGCAGTATTTTTTACATTTTAGTCCCTCTGAACATAATTTCAAACTACGCACGTCACAAAATGAAAAAGGGGCAGTATCCTATGACTGCAATATCAGTGATTCACAATTAGAATCAGTTGGCTCATACAAATAGATGGGTGTAACAAGTAGAAGTTACATGAAATGGAATGATCACCCAGCTTCAGTCACGGATGACACAGGTGGCAGACTTCGTTTGACTGACAGGCCACCGGGGGACGCAGTCTACGAAGCAGACCGGTTACACATCACTCGCGCGTATGTTTTAGAATTTTTCTCAGTTGTGTGAGATCAAATAGGAGTCACAGGCGATATTGAACATGCACAAAGTACAGCGGCACGTTTGTCACAAGTTTGTCTGGCTTACAGGAGTGTGTCATTGAAGTGCTGAAAAACCTGAACTGCCAGACTCTTGAAGATAGAAGCAAAATTACCCACGAAAGCCTGCGTACAAAATCTCAAGAACCAGTATTAAGTGAGGAGCGTAGAGGTGTTATTCATCCCTATATGTAATGTTCCTGTAACGACCGTGCAGACAAAATTTAAGTACAGAACGCACAGAGACATTTAAGTAGCCGCTCTTCCCACGTTCCATACCATCCGGAACGGAAGAAACGCGAACATGGGGCAGCCTGCCAAGTAGCCTCTGCCATGCAGTTCATAGTACAGAGGCGGACAAAAGTATTCAGACACAGGCAATATTCGTATCGCAGGGTCAATTGTGACTGATGCATACAGGGAATGTGTAGCTGCGTATGTGCCATAATGCAGGGAATATTTCGAAAGACGTCGACTATGCAAATGTTACCGTACCCTGTACCTGGAACGATTAGTTCTGTGTTACCATCAGAGGGGTGAGTTTCACGCGGGACAAAAGTAATCAGACACCGCCGCGCTTGACAAGATAACCGCGGTCTGAAGGCACAACTCGGCGGCAGTAAGCAATCAGTGTGCGCAAAGTAGCTGCCTCGTAATACAGGAGCGCACAGGTGTCTTCAGAAAAAGACCAACGTAGCTCCCGTAAAGGTAGGAAAACGACAGTGGAAGAGCGAAGGCTTATTGTGCGGCTGCATAGTGAGGGTAACCCGTATGCAGAAATGGTCAAGGTCGTCAACCGAAGCCGAAAAACTGTATTTAGTATCATACAGAAATGAAAAGAAGAAAATCTCGTCAATCGTCCGCGACAGGGGCGTCCTCAGAAACTCACGAACAGAGACAAGAGGAAGATAGTTCGAATGGTGAAAAACGACCCGCAGACAACCGCCCCTGCTATAGCGGCAGAACAGGCAGAAGGCGTTGGTACCGAAGTCAGTGTTAGAACAGTGCGCAGATGCCTGAACAGTGCTGGGTACAATACAAGAGTGCCAAGGAGCAAAACCGTTCGCCAGTAAGTGAAACTCAAAAAGCGGATGGTTTTTGCAGAAGAATCAGTCCGCAAGGGTGTGACTTTTTGGGACAAGATTCTGTGGAGTGATGAATGCAAATTTACTTTAAGCCACGTGGATGGCCGCAGTTTAGTGTGGCGTCAAGCAAACACAGAATGGGAGCCCAAAAACATGCAAGCAACCATCAAACATGGAGGCGGCAGTATGATGGTGTGGGGATGCATGTCTTCCAGAGGTGTTGGCGACTTTGTCTCTATTGATGGCACCATGGACAAATTTGTCTATCTCGATACACTCAAACAAAATCTGACGAATAGTGCTGCGAAGTTGGATCTTGGAGGTGACTTTTATTTCCAACAAGACAACGATCTTAAGCATACGGCGGAAGTTGTCAACTTTGTATCCTATACAACATGCCTCATTGCCTCATTACCCCACCGCAGTCTCCGGACCTCAATCACATCGAAAACATCTGGAATAAACCGAACACGATACTATACAAACGACATGTGTGCGGTTTGACACATTTGCGTGTATTGATAGAAGAATGAGTGAATACCGGTTCGGATATAACGAAAAAGGGTTGTTTACGCCAAGCCACAAAGACTGAGGGCTATAATAAATAGAAAGGGACACGTTACCAAATACTGACTGCTGCATGTCTGAATACTTTTGCCCATTGTATATATATATTACAGAAGGCGTGTTTTGTTACTTGTTGCCGGCTGGAGGGACCGAGCGGTTCTAGGCGCTTCAGTCTGGAACCGCGCGACCACTACGATCGCAGGTTCGAATCCTGCCTCGGGCATGGATGTGTGTGATGTCTTTAGGTTAGTTAGGTTTAAGTAGTTCTAAGTTCTAGGGGACTGATGACCTCAGATGTTAAGTCCCATAGTGCTCAGAGCCATTTGCACCATTTTTTTGTTACTTGTTGTTCTGCATATGTTCAGATTGACATATGTATTACACATTTGTAAAGAATAAAATATATGTTTTGAGTAAAAACACGTTTAAGGTTTACTTCTCTGGTTACTTTCAGTTGTAACACTTATATCGATTAGTGGCAGCTTTATATTATGTAATTGTGTATCTGTAATTGTGAAGTGTGTATTCTTTGTTGATTAAGGTCACTGATTTGTGACAGGAAATTTAAAGTATTGCAATGTATACATGGAAAAAGCTAAATGATGTTTTACATAATGAAATTTTGTAATAGGTGTATATTTAGAAGACAAAAAAGTATATTGGAAGCTGGTTCAAGCTTAGGGTACTTGTATTGTAAAATCTAAAAGATGTAGGGAAGTCCCTCCGCAAAGATAGTGGCTCGGCGCGATGTAAAATGTGGTTCTGGCGGTCCAACTGGGTGGCTACTTGGTGGGACCGGTACGCAGTCAGTGGTTAGCCGTTGCACGGTACACATCGACGGTGCCAAGGAAGGCAATTGGAAGCCGCTTTGCAAGGAATTTTGCCTCGGATGTGGATTTGGCTGTTGCATGGTACTCTCGGCAAAAAGGAATGGCTCTAACACATTAAAAATCCATCGCTAAGAAGAAATTGTATAGAGCATTCAAACATCAAGACTTGTGAGTACAATTAGCCACTGCTCCACCAACTTCATGCATACAGATATGTACCAGAGCATGGACCAATTAATTTGTGTGAGTGATTTTAATAATAATCCAAATGCTATAAAACTGTGTTTAGAACCATAACTTTTATCCTGATAATGAACTTATGCACCATCCCCTCCTAAGTGTTTATAAAACCGAGTATCCTGTTTCTAATGCGCTATTATTGTTTATTTATATTTGTCAGATGTGCAAGAATTATTAAAAGTGAAGCTAGTTAGAACTTTACTAAAATACTCTCAACTTGTTGCAGAGTACGGTTCTTCAAAAATTCAGTGCCAGACTGTGTCAATGTTGTTGTCTAAAATACCTGCTTCACAGGTGATGAAAAAAGGCAAATACGTTATACTCATTTGAAACTTAATTTAGCTCTGATTACTATCATGAACGAATTTTTGAAGTTAATTGAGCTCAGTGTTGAATAATTTGTCTTGAAAAGTAAAAACATAAACTATTCCAATTCAAGCTAAGAATTAAATTTAGTTGAATTTTGCTACTGAAATATACATAGAGATTGACCAGTGATACAATATCAGTTTATGGGTTCCCCCCATATTCTTCTCATATTGGAAAGATAATTGGACTATTGTTGCGACTAAGAAAATCTGATACATTTCTATAAATGGGAGTATAAACAGTGTAATTGTGGTATTATTTATTTTTATTTGTGGTATTTATATGTCAGTTAAGTCAGAACCCCCTCCTGGCCAATTTTAGTTACGCACTTCTTGCAGTAACATTTCAGTACTGATCCAAGTAACAATCTTGAGTGCAGCTCTTATTAGTGTGAGTTTGGTATAAATTTTTCTTTCTATGATTACCAGTACGTGCAGTATTGGCGACTGCTGCTACACACTGCTCAGAGTGCCCTGTGTCCGTTTGCATCCTGTGTACTATTTAAAGGGAAATATTAATGAAAGTAACTTCAGTAACTAATATTTGTTGTTGTTGCGGTCTTCAGTCCTGAGACTGGTTTGATGCAGCTCTCCATGCTACTCTATCCTGTGCAAGCTTCTTCATCTCCCAGTACCTACTGCAACCTACATCTTTCTGAATCTGCTTAGTGTATTCATCTCTTGGTCTCCCCCTACGATTTTTACCCTCGACGCTGCCCCCCAATGCTAAATTTGTGATCCCTTGATGCCTCAGAACATGTCCTACCAACCGGTCCCTTCTTCTCGTCAAGTTGTGCCACAAACTCCTCCGCAATTCTGTTCAATACCTCCTCGTTAGTTATGTGATCTACCCATCTAATCTTCAGCATTCTTCTGTAGCACCACATTTCGAAAGCTTCTATTCTCTTCCTGTCCAAACTATTTATCGTCCATTTTTCACTTCCATACACTCCATACGAATACTTCCAGAAACGACTTCCTGACGCTTAAATCTATACTCGATGTTAATAAATTTCTCTTCTTCAGAAACGCTTTCCTTGCCATTGCCAGTCTACATTTTATATCTTCTCTACTTCGACCATCCTCAGATATTTTGCTCCCCAAATAGCAAAACTCTTTTACTACTTTAAGCGTCTCATTTCCTAATCTAATTCCCTCAGCATCACCACACTTAATTCGACTACATTCCATTATCCTCGTTTTGCTTTTATTGATGTTCATCTTATATCCTCCTTTCAAGACTAATATTTAATTTTCTTAAACATGTATTTAGAAATTCATGTGCCTAATTGGGCTGGCGACCGTTCAATTTTTCTTTCGTATACGAAATTTACTACTTTCATTAAACCCCAAAATTGAAAGGCTGTTTAGTTTTTCTGTTAAATTCGCCGTATTAAAAATTACTGTCCTATACCTTTACCTGTTAGACATACATGTACGGTCATAATTATAAATCCTCTCAGTGGATAACATGTGTTTATGTCACGACAGGCTAGTGTTATATAGTGTCTGAATAATTTTGTCCGCTTCTGTAGTTTGCGGAGTATGTATGTAGACACAGTTGTAGATGCTCATTTATCTGTGGCCTGCTCCCACATATTCTAAGAGATTTATGTCCCCGCATGACATGTTGAAATGTGGCAAGCATTTTTCATGCACGTCTCGTCAATTATTAAAACACTTTTATTACTATGAGGCTGATAAATGTTATTGATATTACAAAACCTGGTGACTGGCAGTAGGGTGCCCTATCTAATTTGCAGGTCTCGTTTTATGAACTCGGTCATGGGTTTTGATGTCTTATGAATAATTCTGGGGTGTGTACAAATGTGCAAAGCAACGGACTTGAGACAGAGCAACAGGAAACCCTTCGGCAAAGCAAGCCAGTGACCGGTGGATGTGACCGTGGCCTGGGTGGCGTAAGATTCTTGGAAATGAAGTTGGCTCGGAACCCATAGAGGGCTTGCGGCTAATGTGTGGTACGGCGCTGTGCGAGGTAGTCGGTGACGCCTTTCAGTTTTCTTATGTAGAAAGCGCAGGCCACCGGAAACAAACTCTAGCCTCGTACAGATCCTCTCTGAATTTCTCGAACCCAGTTGTGGGACTATGAACATTGGCCGGAGAACGTGCGGTTGGGTTCGAGAAATTTGGCATCAGATCGTAACGCTAAAATGAATACTTTTGGTAGCAGGGCAGAGTTTCATGTAGTCTTTGGACGCTGGAAAAGAGGGGCTGTTTGTGACGGAATTCTCTCTTGGAGCGAATCCTCGTGACTGGCCTGCAGTGGTTCGTAATTCTGCGACTAGCGACCGGCACCTTTTGGTGGCAAGGAATATGCAAGCCATAAGTGAGCGCCGCAAGAGAAGCACTCAGCGGCAGGACGCGAGACTGTCCAATTCGACATTCCGTCAGGACGCGAGGATGTCCGGATCGACCTGGCTTAATAGTGCGGTAGAGGCAACCACATCTTTGTTTCCCACGAAGGTGCTGAGGACTCTGTCTTCACGAAGGGACCAGCACGTCTGCA
The DNA here is from genome assembly GCF_023864275.1 of Schistocerca cancellata. Taxonomy (NCBI): domain Eukaryota; kingdom Metazoa; phylum Arthropoda; class Insecta; order Orthoptera; family Acrididae; genus Schistocerca; species Schistocerca cancellata. Next base: position 220,981,713 of record NC_064628.1, on the reverse strand, counting down.
GCGCAGCCCAGTCATATTCGCAGTGAGAATAATTCACAGCATCGGCAGAGTAGTTCAATTTGATTTCACACTTGTGGAATCCAGTACGATCGCCTGTCTCATCTCCTTTTGTACTAGTAATGACTGCCTGGACTTCTGGGTTTTAGCAAGCAACTTTCAGTCACTGTTCCGATAGAGAACTACAGGATTAAATACACTCCTGGAAATGGAAAAAAGAACACATTGACACCGGTGTGTCAGACCCACCATACTTGCTCCGGACACTGCGAGAGGGCTGTACAAGCAATGATCACACGCACGGCACAGCGGACACACCAGGAACCGCGGTGTTGGCCGTCGAATGGCGCTAGCTGCGCAGCATTTGTGCACCGCCGCCGTCAGTGTCAGCCAGTTTGCCGTGGCATATGGAGCTCCATCGCAGTCTTTAACACTGGTAGCATGCCGCGACAGCGTGGACGTGAACCGTATGTGCAGTTGACGGACTTTGAGCGAGGGCATATAGTGGGCATGCGGGAGGCCGGGTGGACGTACCGCTGAATTGCTCAACACGTGGGGCATGAGGTCTCCACAGTACATCGATGTTGTCGCCAGTGGTCGGCGGAAGGTGCACGTGCCCGTCGACCTGGGACCGGACCGCAGCGACGCACGGATGCACGCCAAGACCGTAGGATCCTACGCAGTGCCGTAGGGGACCGCACCGCCATTTCCCAGCAAATTAGGGACATTGTTGCTCCTGGGGTATCGGCGAGGACCATTCGCAACCGTCTCCATGAAGCTGGGCTACGGTCCCGCACACCGTTAGGCCGTCTTCCGCTCACGCCCCAACATCGTGCAGCCCGCCTCCAGTGGTGTCGCGACAGGCGTGAATGGAGGGACGAATGGAGACGTGTCGTCTTCAGCGATGAGAGTCGCTTCTGCCTTGGTGCCAATGATGGTCGTATGCGTGTTTGGCGCCGTGCAGATGAGCGCCACAATCAGGACTGCATACGACCGAGGCACACAGGGCCAACACCCGGCATCATGGTGTGGGGAGCGATCTCCTACACTGGCCGTACACCACTGGTGATCGTCGAGGGGACACTGAATAGTGCACGATACATCCAAACCGTCATCGAACCCGTCGTTCTACCATTCCTAGACCGGCAAGGGAACTTGCTGTTCCAACAGGACAATGCACGTCCTCATGTATCCCGTGCCACCCAACGTGCTCTAGAAGGTGTAAGTCAACTACCCTGGCCAGCAAGATCTCCGGATCTGTCCCCCATTGAGCATGTTTGGGACTGGATGAAGCGTCGTCTCACGCGGTCTGCACGTCCAACACGAACGCTGGTCCAACTGAGGCGCCAGGTGGAAATGGCATGGCAAGCCGTTCCACAGGACTACATCCAGCATCTCTACGATCGTCTCCATGGGAGAATAGCAGCCTGCATTGCTGCGAAAGGTGGATATACACTGTACTAGTGCCGACATTGTGCCTGCTCTGTTGCCTGTGTCTATGTGCCTGTGGTTCTGTCAGTGTGATCATGTGATGTATCTGACCCCAGGAATGTGTCAATAAAGTTTCCCCTTCCTGGGACAATGAATTCACGGTGTTCTTATTTCAATTTCCAGGAGTGTAGTTGTCAGTTATCGTGATCGATGGAGAATACATTCTTGAGAGGGTAAGAAGTAATTTAACTGACAGGAAAGTGACACTGCTTTCCATGTAATCTTCATACAAACTGGATAGATATAATTGTCGCAGGGTCTTGATTATTCATTGTCTATTTTGTTCCCACAGTTGTTCTTATGAATAAATATTGAATTTAGTCATTGTTTCTGTTCGAGCCCATCACTTACTTTAAGTTGTAGCCTTCTAATCTGCATCCAGGAAGGTATCAGCAGTCACGTCAAAATCATAACCAACGTATTCCTCTACTCAGATAGCGTAAGTCCGAGTGAGGTATTTGTTCTTCAATTTTCCTACTTTAAGAGTTATGCCTAGGGCTATAATTTTTGCGTTGTTCATTTAACTTTGTGCACAAACATTTAGAGGTTAGTTCTTAAGAAACTTTGACTATTTGCTTCTTGTAATGTAACTTTACGGCTTTTAAATTTTCGTTGTGATGAAGACATCCTAGGAGGTATCGAAACCTAGGTAAATGTATTAAACCATTATTTGTAACCGGTTGGCTGTGTTATTTCTCCCTTGAGACAATATCATCTATTTTTCTCCAACGTTGTGCAAGGTAAAATAGGCCTCGGATGACGTTTGAGTCCAATTGGAAGGGGAATTAATCGGAAAGTTCGCAGCTCAAATACGTCTATACTAACTATATCATGTGACACTGAAACGAGTGGTGGATCATAACCACACAGTCCTAATTACCCCCCAAACGGCACAAGCTTTCTGGAAAGTTTTTGCTTCTATTGTCGTACAGTTTCACGCGTTTCTGTTTTTATTATTGATTATGATACACATGGTATTAGAAATTTTGTACTTGTCAGCTTGGTACCCCAAATGGCTGCTGGTGTCGCTTGTGCATTAAACTGGCCCAGTTTATACGTGCAAGGCACATATTATTCATGTATAGTCCTTGAGTAGAGTTGTAAAACTACCGCAGGCTACTGTAGACTATCGTAAGTTTTCCTGGTAGCTTTGGTCAGTTAATACCATAACCGTGTTACCTGTATGTTATGTGTGTTGTATACCAATTGGGCGTTACCACATCTCAGTTGCGTTGTTTGTGTATGCGGTCGGTGTCTTACAAGATTCCCCAGGAAACCGGCAGCGATTAACCATCTAAAATTCAGTGTGGGTATACGGCCTGTAGTTTGGTTCTCCCTCTCCAATTCCCCCCCTCCCTCCTCCCTCCCCCCCAGCGAGCTACGACGCTTAGTCTTGGCTTTCACCCTTTAGAGATGGAGCTCCAACTCATGTCTCAAGACAGATGCGAATTACACTCTGTGATTCGTTTTTTGTCTGCAAAAAAGAGTGCGCCGTTGGACGTTCATTCGCAACTATGTGAAGTCTACGGAGAAACGTATATGAGCGTAAATGGTCCAGAGAATTCAAAGACGGACGTACAGACGTTCATGACGAACAGCGTTTTGGATGGCCATCGGTTTCGGACGGAACGATTGCGAAAGTGGAAGAAGCGATATTGAAAGATCGAAGGGTGACGGTGTGACGGTTCGGGAGCTCTTCGAGATGATCCCTGGCGTCAGAAAGACCAACACTGACAAAATTTTGACAGGTTTGTGCAAAATGAGTTATAAGAATGCTTACGGAAGACCACAAATAGAAACGTGTGAAATTGGCTTGCGAATTTCTTCAGACCTACATAACTGATGGCAAGGAACACTTGGCCTATATTATTGCTGCAGACACCACGTCAATCCATTACGCAATACTGCCGGCCGGAGTGGCCGAGCGGTTCTAGGCGCTTCAGTCTGGAACCGCGGGACCGCTACGGTCGCAGGTTCGAATCCTGCCTCGGACATGGATGTGTGTGGTATGTTTAGGTTAGTTAGGTTTAAGTAGTTCTAAGTTCTAGAGGACTGATGACCTCAGTCCCATAGTGCTCAGAGCCATTTTACGCAATACTGGAAACGAAATAACAGTCCCGTCAGCGGAAACATCCAGTGTCGCTGAAGCCAAGGAAGTTTAAACAAACACTGTCTGCCGGCAAAGTGATGTTGAACATGTGTCGGGACAGGAAGGAGTCATTGTTGTGCGAATTCCTGCCTGCTGGTACAACAAACAATGCGGATCACTACTGTGAAATGTTGAAGTACCTTCGTCGCATGATCCACAACAAAAGGAGAAGCATGCTTCCGAAGGGAGTGCGTTTCCATCAGGACAACACTCATCCGCAAATGGCCCATGTCACAACCAATCTCATCAACAAATTTCGATGGAATACTTACACACACACACACACACACACACACACACCATACAGCCGAAACATAGCCCCAAGTGATTTCCGTCTTTTCCCTGAATTGAAAGAATACCTTGGCGGGGCGCATTTCACAACTGGAGAGGAACTGAAACAAGAGCTTCTACGCTACCTTCATGGCGCGGTGGGCCATGCAGGCATACAGAAGATGGTACATCGCATGCAAAAATGCGTTGATCTCAACGGAGATTATGTGTAAAAAAAGGTAAAGTCTAAGATTGCCACATGTGTGTCATTCAACGCCAATAAATATGTTTTCGCTGTGAAAAATAGCTGGGAACCTTATTTTACGCACAGTCCTTGTATAAAGGACCGTATAACCTATGGCACATTTTTGTTCTACATAAATCTACAACTACATCTACACTCCTGGAAATTGAAATAAGAACACCGTGAATTCATTGTCCCAGGAAGGGGAAACTTTATTGACACATTCCTGGGGTCAGATACATCACATGATCACACTGACAGAACCACAGGCACATAGACACAGGCAACAGAGCATGCACAATGTCGGCACTAGTACAGTGTATATCCACCTTTCGCAGCAATGCAGGCTGCTATTCTCCCATGGAGACGATCGTAGATATGCTGGATGTAGTCCTGTGGAACGGCTTGCCATGCCATTTCCACCTGGCGCCTCAGTTGGACCAGCGTTCGTGCTGGACGTGCAGACCGCGTGAGACGACGCTTCATCCAGTCCCAAACATGCTCAATGGGGGACAGATCCGGAGATCTTGCTGGGCAGGGTAGTTGACTTACACCTTCTAGAGCACGTTGGGTGGCACGGGATACATGCGGACGTGCATTGTCCTGTTGGAACAGCAAGTTCCCTTGCCGGTCTAGGAATGGTAGAACGATGGGTTCTATGACGGTTTGGATGTCCCCTCGACGGTCGCCAGTGTTGTACGGCCAGTGTAGGAGATCGCTCCCCACACCATGATGCCGGGTGTTGGCCCTGTGTGCCTCGGTCGTATGCAGTCCTGATTGTGGCGCTCACCTGCACGGCGCCAAACACGCATACGACCATCATTGGCACCTAGGCAGAAGCGACTCTCATCGCTGAAGACGACACGTCTCCATTCGTCCCTCCATTCACGCCTGTCGCGACACCACTGGAGGCGGGCTGCACGATGTTGGGGCGTGAGCGGAAGACGGCCTAACGGTGTGCGGGACCGTAGCCCAGCTTCATGGAGACGGTTGCGAATGGTCCTCGCCGATACCCCAGGAGCAACAGTGTCCCTAATTTGCTGGGAAGTGGCGGTGCGGTCCCCTACGGCACTGCGTAGGATCCTACGGTCTTGGCGTGCATCCGTGCGTCGCTGCGGTCCGGTCCCAGGTCGACGGGCACGTGCACCTTCCGCCGACCACTGGCGACAACATCGATGTACTGTGGAGACCTCACGCCCCACGTGTTGAGCAATTCGGCGGTACGTCCACCCGGCCTCCCGCATGCCCACTATACGCCCTCGCTCAAAGTCCGTCAACTGCACATACGGTTCACGTCCACGCTGTCGCGGCATGCTACCAGTGTTAAAGACTGCGATGGAGCTCTGTATGCCACGGCAAACTGGCTGAAACTGACGGCGGCGGTGCACAAATGCTGCGCAGCTAGTGCCATTCGACGGCCAACACCGCGGTTCCTGGTGTGTCCGCTATGCCGTGCGTGTGATCATTGCTTGTATAGCCCTCTCGCAGTGTCCGGAGCAAGTATGGTGGGTCTGACACACCGGTGTCAATGTGTTCTTTTTTCCATTTCCAGGAGTGTATATGCCTCGGTATGAGCCCTAATTTCTCGTTTCTTCGTGGTCTTCATGATATACATTGGCGGTAGCAGAATCATTTGACAGTCGGCTTCAAATGCCGTTTCTCTAAATTTTCTCAATAGTATTACTTGAAAGGAATGTCGCCTTTCCTGCAGAGATTCTTATTTAAGCTACCGAAACATCTCCGTTACCCTTAGGTTTCGTTCGAACCTACTAGTAACAAATCTAGCCGTCCGCTTCTGAACTTCTTTCTTGTGTCTCCCTTCAAACCGACCTGGTACAGATACACCGAGCAGCACTCAAGAACAGTTCGCAGTAACATTTTATATGCTGTCTCCTCTACAGGTGAACCACTCTTTCCTAATATTCTCCCAATAAACCGACCTTCCACAGTTCTCAAGTTACGGCGTAAAGGCAAGCACCGCACGGCAGTTGGGAACGATAGAGCAGAGAGGGCTGTGACAAGACGTCAGCCAATTGCACGCTCGCGGACCCCTCTTTAGGACTACAAAGAGACAGCAACAGCCTCTATGCGAAGAAGACATAAGCGCCACGCCCGACTGATCGCGCCCCAGTTCTACAGATGCTTCAAGACTAGCGACCTGGACAGTTGCGTCAACTCCATTACTTCCCTTGTTTTGGGATTGTTTGTACTGAATAACATTCTGTTTTGCACGCCGCCCTTTGCTTGCGAATCATCTGTATAACACAAAGTATTGTAATTGCTCACTTCGTAAAAAAACTCATTAATAAGATTTTCTTGAATTTTTGTCTAGCGATTCGAGAAAGCAAGTTTCTTAGACCAGGCAGGATTTAACATTTGGCGACGGGGGTCAACGGATCCCATAGCGACGACCTGTTACTGCTTCAGATCCACCACAGATTGTTTCTGTTTTGTTTGTCGTGAACTTTTGTGTTTTGCTGGCGCCTTAATTCTACTTTGTCTTTTTCTTTGCAGGGGTGTGTTTACTTGCTTTAACAGTGTCTCGCCGGCCGCTGTGGCCGTGAGGTTTCAAGGCGCTTCAGTCTGGAACCGCGCGACCGCTACGGTTCGAATCCTGCCTCGGGTTATTGATGTGTGTGACATTCTTAGGTTTAAGTAGTTCTAAGTTCTAGGGGACTGATAACCTCAGATGTTAAGTCCCATAGTGCTCAGAGCCATTTGAACAGTGTCGCTTATAGTGTTTTTGCTAATCAGTGTTTTCAGGCGGGCGTTGCAGAATTTTCTTTGCTAGTGTGCTTATTGTTACTGCTTGCATTGTCTGTTTATCGCATTTCTCTATTCCGGTATGAACAACCCACCTCTCCCATCCCTTACTCAGGCATCTCAGCTGCAGGCGATAGATGCAACGCAGCTAATGCAGATGTTTCAGTTTCAAACCCAGCAATCGCCGTACTGTTAAACACGGTACAGCAACTACTCACAAATCAAGCCACAAATAGAGTGCAACAGCCAACAACTGTAGCTCCGAGTGCCATACCGCCTTTTCGCCAGTTTAATGAAAAAGACAAGGAGTGGCTCAAGTGGTTGCAATTGTTTGAATCCCACAGAATTGCTCACAGCGTACCAGGTACGGTGAAATTACATTACTTTTTTGTCGACGGTTGGAAGTGCAGTTTTTCGCCTCATTCATGGCTCAAATGGTTCAAAAGGCTCTGAGCACTATGGGACTCAACTGCTGTGGTCATAAGTCCCCTAGAACTTAGAACTACTTAAACCTAACTAACCTAAGGACATCACACAACACCCAACTATCACGAGGCAGAGAAAATCCCTGACCCCGCCGGGAATCGAACCCGGGAACCCGGGCGTGGGAAGCGAGAACGCTACCGCACGACCACGAGATGCGGGCAGCCTCATTCATAAATTGTCCCCTAACGCCACTCCGAGTGAAATTTCCTATGATATGGTTGTAGATTCGCTAACTAACTATCATGATCAACAAGTGAATGTGGTGGCGGCTAGATACCAATTCTTTCATGGCAAGAAAAAGTCGGACCGAAGTCTTCGCGAGTGGGTAACAGATTTGCAGGATATGACGAGGAAATGCAAATTCATATGTCTTGTAGTGCTTTATTTTCAGACGTTATGTAGCGTGATGTGATTGTGTACAATGTCACTGATGTCAAACTTAGAGAATAGATTTCGAAACAGTCAGATCCATCATTCCAACACTTAGTGCAAATACTAAATCAGTGCGATACAGGTGCCTTGTCGACCGATAAATCTGAGCAGACACCACAGTTCTCTAAACATGCGAGCAGAATTAAGTTATGCCCTCGGTGCTATTCACGGCACAAACGCCAAGACTGCCCATACAGACAAGCACAGTGTTACGCTTGTGACAAGAAAGGTCACGTACAATCTGTTTGTTTGCGATGGAACAAACATAATAATTATGCCCACTCACGTAATTCTTCTGACAAGGCCCATATAATAAATGCAGTGTACTCAAAGCCTGCTACATGCATTAGAAAAACTAGCAAGCAAACAGTTTCTTCAGTGCCATGCCAGTCCAACAAACGTTTTGTTTATTTGCACATTAGTGCAAAATGCGTGAAATTTCAGATGGACACGGGTGCCTCTGTCACATTGCTGAATTGTAACACATACAGACTATTACGCTCCCCACGCCGGTGTAAAACTAGCACGCACCTGATGGCTTATAGTGGACAAATCGTTCCTGTTCTCGGGAAATGTGTTTTGCCTGCCATGTATCGCTCGCGTACACGAACTGTGACTTTCACTGGGCTACAAGCACGCAACTGTGAGAACATATTTGGCCTTGATTCATTTGATTAGTTTGGCTTTCAAATTCAGGACACTGTGTTGTCAGTGATTGCTTTCAATACCTAAGACAGTGTAGCTAGCTTTCTGAAGGAATTCCCTGAACTCTTTCCTGAAGGTTTAGGCAAGGCTAACAATTTTGTTGCACATATTACTATGAAAGACAATGCTCACCCACAATTTTGCCGGGCCAGAACTGTTCCTATTGCATTACAGGACAAAGTCGCTGCTGAACTTAAAGAATTCTGAGACGGAGGATCTATTGCGCCTGTACAAGCTAGGAAATTGGAAATTTATGGTAAGGTCTTATGGGACCAAACTGCTTAGGTCATCGGTCCCTAAGCCTACACACCACTTAACCTAACTTAAACTAACTTAGGCTATGGACAACACAAACATCTATGCCCGAGGGAGGACTCGAACGTCCGACGTTACGACGTGGGTAGCCACACGGACCGTGACAAGGCGAGCTAGACTGCGCAACTGCCCCGCGCGGCATACAAGCTAGTCAATGGGCAAATCCACTGGTTTTTCTCCCCAAACCTTGACGTCACATTCGCCTCTGCGGCCGCGTGGGATTAACCGAGCGGTCTTAGGCGCTGCAGTCATGGACTGTGCGGCTGGTCCCGGCGGAGGTTCGAGTCCTCCCTCGGGCATGGGTGTGTGTGTTTGTCCTTAGGATAATTTAGGTTAAGTAGTGTGTAAGCTTAGGGAATGATGACCTTAGCAGTTAAGTCCCATAAGATGTCACACACATTTTTTTTCGCCTCTGTGTTTACTTTAAGTGTGCAGTCCACCCACAAAAGGTGATTGATACTTATCCGTTGCCACGCCTAGAAGTCCTCAGGAACAGATTAGGTGCTAGTCGCTACTTTTCAAAAACTGATTTGGGCGGCGCATATCTTCAAATACCACTAGATCAAGAATCTCAAATCGTATATGTTGTGAACACTCATTTGGGCTTGTCTAAATGTTTGCTTTTGCCTTTTGGCAGTGCTTCCGCACCCGCCATTTTCCAGTGGTATTTGGAACAGCTGACCGCTAAATTTTCAAACTGTTCAAACTATTAGGACGATATTATCACAGCAGGTCGTACACCTGAAAACACATTGCAAATCTGCGTGCTTTGTTTCGTGCGTTATCTGATGCAGGACTAAAGTGTAGACAGGACAAGTATGATTCTTTTAAAACCTGAGTTGCAGTATCTTGGCCGGCCGCGGTGGGCGAGCGGTTCTAGGCGCTAAGTCTGGCGCCGCGCGACCGCTGCGGTCGCAGGTTCGAATCCTGCCTCGTGCATGTGTGTGATGTCCTTAGGTTAGTTAGGTTTAAGTAGTTTTACGTTCTATGGGACTGATGACCTCAGAAGTTAAGTCCCATAATGCTCAGAGCCATCTGAACCATTTTTTTGCAGTATCTTGGTAATGTCAGAAACAGTCAAGGTATGCATCCTCTTCAGTCAAATTTGTTAGCCATACGTGATCTGCCAGTTCCTCGCAGTGTCACAGAATTACAGTGAGTCTTAGTGAAAATTAACTATTATACTCGGTTCGTACAGAATCTGCAAAAATCGCAGCTCCATTGCATCGCTTGCGTCGCAAGAACGTCCCGTTTGTTTGGACAGATGAGTGCCAAGAACCTTTTCAAAAGATTGAAGATGCATTGCTTAGTGATCGTTGCTTGGTTGACTTTGATCCTGACAAACCAGTTGTGTTGCAAGTTGACGCTCCCTCTTACGGAATCGATGCAGTGCTCTGGAACCGATTTGGTGATAGAGATAGGCCTATTGCTTTCGCATCAAAAGGTGTTATCCAAAGCTCAGTGTAACTATTCACATATAGAGAAAGAGGCATTGGCATGTGTATGATGTCACCAAGTTCCACTACTAGTTGTATAGCAGAAAATTCTACTTAGGAAAGGAGCACAAGCCATTGCAGTCCTTGTTTCATCCGACAAAGTCGGTCCTGTACGAACTACGCAAAAAGTGCAAAGACCGGCTTTGTTATTGTCTCAATACCTGTACGAGATTGTGTATCGTCTGACAGCTCAACATAGTAATGAGGACGCACTTCCACGTCTTCCGATTGGCCCTGACACAGACTTTGACGCTTCTGCTTCATTGTTTTGTCACATAGATGCTCACGATTCAGAATTGCTTCAGAGGAAATGTCCTCTGAACTAAAGGAAAATTTCACAGTCGACAGAAGCTGATTCAGATTTGAACATTTTGCACTGTACTTGGTAGGATATGGACGCCCAAATAAAACAGATGACGTCACAGTGTCACCCATGTGCGGAATATCAGGCCGCTCCGCTCCAAGAATTCTCTGCTTCGACTAAGTCGCAATCGCCATGGCAACGTGTGCACATAGAATTTGCAGGACGTTTTTGGAACACTCGTTGGTTGATTATGGTAGACTCTTATAGCAAATTTCCTTTTGCTGTGCCAATGATCTCGACTACGACATGTAGCACAGTTCAGGCGTTGTCGTCTACTTTTTGCTTAGAGTGTTTGGCTAAACTCATAGAGTCGGACAACGGCCCTCAGTTTATGTCAAATGAATTTGAAACATTCTGTGAACGCAATGGCATACAACATCTAACTGCTGCACCATTCCACCCACAGTCAATTCCATTTAGCACAGTCAATTCCATTTAGCAAGAGATGGCTAAACTTTGCACCGCACACACCACGGATCAAGCATTGCAACTGTTCCCCTAACCCCCCCCCCCCGTCCCCTCTCCTATCGTTCGCATCCACGAGATGGACCATCGCTGGCGGAATAGCTTCACGGCCACCACCATCGGACACTGCTCCACCTGCTCCACCATGCTCAGCATCCGCCGCCGAAGGATTGCAGCATGATACTGTGTTTTACAAGGGGTTTTGGCGGCAGCAGACGGTGGACGCGAGGCGGGATTTCTTGTCGCCTTGGCGCATGCATGTATTTTATTTCGGGCCTCGAAGGATTGCAGCGTCGATATCACAATCAAATTCGCCATTGTCAGTCCGAGGACAGCGGGACGACCCCATGGAGACGGAGCTTTCGCCTCATCCTTCTTCTCTCGTCCTACCGATGGAGCTGGACCCGCCGACGCCGCAGCAGCCGACGCCTTCTACATCTGGTTGTGGGCCTCAGGAGGTGGACGTGTACCCCTCTGGGCATTTTCCGGGGGGCGTTTCCACCAGAGCGCAGGCCGGATGCTGGGGTTCGACTGGATGTGTGACGTCCCCTGCAGCCACAGCTTCCAGTCCATCGCAGCGTCCACACTTCTGCCTCCCCTCCCGTTGTCGTGCTCCGTCGAGAGGGCTGTGACAAGACGTCTGCCAATTGCACGCTGACCGACCCCTCTCCAGGACGACAACGTGACAGCAGCAGTCTCTATGTGAAGAAAAGCGCCGCGCCCGACTGATCGCGCCCCAGTTCTGCAGATGCATCAAGACTAGCGACCCGGATGGATGCTTCAACTCTATTACTTCGCTTGTATTAGGATTATTTATACTGAAGAACACTGCTAATTTTTCATGCGCCCTTTGCTTGCGACACATCTGTATAACACAAAGTTAAGTATTATAATTGCTCATTTTGTAATAAAGCTCAATAATACTATTTGCTTGAATTGTTGTCTAGTGATCCGAGAAAGCAGGTTTCCTAGACACCCCATATTTGACGACTGGGCTGGATTTACGCCCAGATAGTTCAACGACTTGACTGTGTCAAGCAGGACGCTAATAATACTGTATTCTAACATCACAGGTTTGTTCTTGCTATTCATCCCCATTAACTTACATTTCTACGCTTTTAGATCTAGGTGCCATTCATCATACCAACTGGAAATTTTATCTAAGTCGTCTTGTATCTTTCTACAGTCATTTAACTTCAATACCTAATGAACACCACAGCATCATCAGAAAACTGCCGTAGATCGCTACCCACCCTTTTCACCAGATCATTTATACACAGGGAGAACAACAGCGGTCCTATCACATTTCCCTGTGACACCCTTGGCGATACCTCTGTGTGTGACGAATACTCGCCATCGAGGACAACGTACTGGGTACTATTAGTTAAGAAGTCTTCGAGCCACTCATACATCTGTGAATTTACTCCATATGTTCGTACCGTCGTTAACAGCCTGCAATGGGGCACCGTGTCAAATGCTTTCCGGAAACGTAGCAATATGGAATCTGCATGTTACACTTCATCCATAGTTCGCAGTATATCACGTGAGGAAAGGGAAAGCTGAGTTTCACACGAGCGATACTTTCTAAAACCAGGCTGATTCATGGACATAAGCTTCTCAGTCTCAAGAAAGTTTAATACACTACTGGCCATTAAAATTGCTACACCACGAAGATGACGTGCTACAGACGCGAAATTTAACCGACAGGAAGAAGATGCTGTATTATGCAAATGATTAGCTTTTCAGAGCATTCACACAAGGTTGGCGCCGGTGACGACGCCTACAACGTGCTGACATGAGGAACCGATTTCTCATACTCAAACAGCAGTTGTCCGGCGTTGCCTGGTGAAACGTTGTTGTGATGCCTCGTGTAAGGAGGAGAAATGCGTACCATCACCTTTCCGACTTTGATAAAGGTCGGATTGTAGCCTATCGCGATTCCGGTTTATCGTATCGCGACATTGCTGCTCGCGTTGGTCGAGATCCAATGACTGTTAGCAGAATTTAATCGGTGGGTTCAGGAGGGTAATACGGAACGCCAGGCTGGATCCCAACAACCTCGAATCACTAGCAATCGAGATGACAGGCATCTTATCTGCATGGCTGTAACGGATCGTGCAGCCACGTCTCGATCCCTGAGTCAACAGATGGGGACGTTTGCAAGACAACAACCATCTGCACGAACAGTTCGACGACGTTTGCAGCAGCATAGACTATCAGCTGGGAGACCATGGCTGCGGTTACCCTTGATGCTGCATCACAGACAGGAGCGCCTGCGATGGTTTACTCAACAACAAACCTGTGTGCACGAATGGCAAAACGCCATTTTTTCAGATGAATCCAGGTCTGTTTACAGCATCATGATGGTAGCAACCGTGTTTGACGACATCGTGGTGAACGCACGTTGGAAGCGTCTATTCGTCATCGCCATACTGCCGCATCACCCGGCATGATGGTATGGAGTGCCTGCCATTGGTTACACGTCTCGGCCACCTCTTGTTCGCATTGAGAGCACTTTGAACAGTGGACGTTACATTTCAGATGTGTTATGACCCGTGGATCTACCCTTCACTCGATGCCTGCGAAACACTGGCTCGTCACAATACACCAGTCACTACTCTTGATGAACTGTGGTATCGTGTTGAAGCTGCATGGGCAGTTGTACCTGTACACGCCATCCAAGCTATGTTTGACTCAATGCCCAGACGTATCAAGGGCGTTATTACGGCCAGAGGTGGTTGTTCTGGGTACTGATTTCTCAGGATCTATGCACCCAAATTGCGTGAAAATGTAATCACATGTCAGTTCTAGTATAATATATTTGTCCAATGAATACCCGTTTATCATCTGCATTTCTTCTTTGTGTAGCAATTTTAATGGTCAGTAGTGTATATTCGAACAGCAAACCGAAGTTGCGTGTCTTTTTCTTTTACGCTTCATATATACTGGAGTCACCTGCGCCTTTTTACAGTCACCACTCATTTGTATTCCCTACGCACACTTATTGTGCTAGCTGGCCTGCTGGTGGCACTTTGGAACTCACGACTGACTACTTCCGCTGATTTCATGCGATTTTTTGCCACCACTCTCCACGGACCTTGTCCATCAGTACATGAGGTCTGCCTGGTTTTGATTCAGCTGTGGTCGTTCCTTCGCGTTTATCACTTCACAATCACATCACCAACAGTCGACTTGGGCAGCTTTAGAGGGATCGCCATTGGATTTGTTACTCAGGTGACATCAGATGACTAGTCCACGTTCTAGTCCACGTTCGAACTCACTCAGCTTAACCTGATCATCCATTTTGCTGTTGCTGCTTGTAAGCTGACAACACTGCACGGCCCGCCTCCTTCTATACTGGCGTATAGTTTCCTGACATGACGTGTAGTGATCAGTTCCGCATTACATACTGGTGTTCAGAATATTATGATCAAATAGTGTGTGTACAATGCGTTAAAATTGTATAATAATGATTTAAGACAACCTGCTGTAGCACACAAGGGGCATCAGATGAAATTTCAAATATACACCCACGTTCAGAAAAAAACAGAACACCTTGTACGACTTGAACGACTAGTGATAGTACGTTCATATTCACAGGACACGTACACTACTATGTTCTGCAGGAATGAGTAGCATTCGAACCATGTCGGCCCGTTGGTCCAAGGTCAACACCGCCTACCGGTAAAATGTGCCTACGGCCCTCGTTCTCGCTATAAATCTAAGGTAATGGATTAGTGTGACTTGAGCAGACGAACAGGACGTCTCACAGACGTATGCGCGAAACGTATCATCAAATCAGTGAGTCTGATAGAAGGCTCATTATTGGCATGAAAGAAGGTGACAGATCCATCCGGAAAACTACTGCTCGTATGGGATGAAATATTTCGGTAGTGCAACGGATGTGCGCAGAATGCTTCATAGAAGACAGTAGAGCCGGCCGTTGTGGCCGAGCGGTTCTAAGCGCTTCAGTCCTGAACCGCGCTGCTGCTACGGTCGCAGTTTCGAATCCTGCCTTTGCATGGATGTGTGTTAGTTAGGTTTAAGTAGTTCTAAGACTAGTGGACTGATGACCTCAGATGTTAAGTCCCATAGTGCTCAGAGCCATTTGAACCATTCGAGGGCAGTAGAACACGGCAAGATGGGTCCAGGTTCCACCATCCACGCCCCACTCCCCCACCACACCCGCGCGAGAATATCGACACCTCATCCGAATAGCATTTCAGGACAGATATATGCGTTCTCCTCGACTCTGGCGTAACAGTGGAACACGTCGTACACTAGCAGGGGTGACAGTCTGCCGCCGTTTATTGCGGCATAGGTTACGTGGGCGTCGTCCTGTTCTCCGCCTACCTTTAACAAACGTGCGGATAGATGCTAGACGGCAGCGGTGTATGGAACGACGTCACTGGGGGCAGATTGTATTTTCAGCGAATCCTGTTTGCTTGAAAACGATGGCTGTATTTCGGTTCGGTGAGCGGCATCACAATGACTGCATTCACACAAGAGACACGGCGCCATCTCAAGGCCTTATGCTGTTGCGTGCTGTTGGTTACAACCACAATTCACACTTGGTGCGTGTCCAGGGCAAAATGACTAGTGTGACCTGCGTGAATTATATCCTGCGACCTGTAGCCATACCCTTTCTTTACAACAACCTGGACGCTATTTTTCAGCAAGACAGTGCACGAACACGTGCCTTCTTGGTGTAACAAGATGTCAGCCTTTTGCCATGGCCCACCAGATCACCTGGGATATGCTGAACGACAGGGACATGGCCCAGTGCCAACCATCACAGATGAACTTTGGAAACAAGTGAATGCAGCATGGATGACTATACCACAGGACGCCATTCGTACCTTATACGCGTCGAAATCATCACTCATGGAATAAGTTATCAATCAGGGCCTAAGGCGGATCCTATGCCTACTAGGCAAAAGGAAATATACTGAATGTAGGCGACTGAAATGCAAATCATTTCTGCAGAAGATACAACGTACATGTCCTATGAATATGAACATCCCATTGCTAATCGTTCAAGGTGTTCTGTTTTTTTTTTTTTTTTTTTTTTTAAACGTAAGCGTAATAATGGTTTAAACGACCTGAAATAGCACATAATAGGCAACAGATAAAATTTCAACACCATTATATAAATAGATAATTACAAAAATACAGGTGGTACATAATGTACAGTGATAAGACGCAGTGGAACACTTCGCGCACCAGCCAACAACGCCATTCTCCTGATTCTGTGCATCGTGTGTAGTTCAGGGTTTACGTTGAATATTTAGGAATGATTTCCATGTTTTTGGCTTAATGGTGACAGCTACTTCACCATCATACTGTTCATTACGCGTGATGGGAAGGAAATACGACAAGAGTTACACAAGTTAGTGAATATGGTAGTGTTGTGTACATAGTTCCACGTAGTCAGCGCGTACACAACTTTCCCACTAGAGCGCGCCTCGCTAAGCACAACAGCGCAGGCGCAGCGCTCGTCCATCTCCGCATTACGAGATGGCGCTGCCTTAGAGACGGACCAAATTCTGCTTCCGCCGATCCGCGTATTAATATGTAACGCAGCCAATGAGATTGCTGCTAACGTAGAATCTTTTCTCCTCGCGGATCACACTTGTGCAGTGATACCTGAACGCGCGAGGTATTATAACGAGTATACAGACCTCCGATCAGTCAGTCTACATTTATCTGCATTTGTCTGCACCGGTCCGTATCAGTCTGCATTAGTCTGTACCAGTCTATAGTCAAGTTTCAGTCTGCACCTAATAAGATTATCATATTCTTGTACATAGCCATGAAGATAAATGTATAGACACTTTTGTCAAGTATCAGAGATATATGAGAGAATAAGATTAACGTACCAAGACCAAAGGAACTTCAGATTGTCAATTTTGGTCACCGTCAATCTGCTACTCTAAGCGTGCAAGTGGCATTTCTATCGTCTGACCTAACAGCAGTAGATAAACACGCCACGATAAGACCACAAGACATATTGCTGACACTCGCCTACTTCGTTAGAGCGACAAGTCAACTAATCTGATGGTGTGTGTACCGAAGGTCTTACAGTACGCACACCACAGGTAGCGTTCCGTTTGCGCCAATATTACGAAAGAGCATCAGAAGCAGAGACTGAGTGCGCACAGAGAGCATGCCCTATCGCTGCGAATTATTAAGAGCATCGGGAGCATGCCATACGTGACGCTGAGTGCCAACTGACGTCGTCGTAAGGTATTCTCTGTTTGCAAACTCACAGAGTGCGTGAATTACTCGTCTCCTTAATTGACCAGCACTCCTAATGCGTCCCTTCTGAACTAATGGTTTGAGTTATTGTACATTCGTAGTTTGTTGTTTGTTCCATTTGCCTTCTGCGCGACGTTGCGTTCGGTCTTTGAACGTGTCAGTATTATAAAAAATTTATTACCGGTATGTCAGATATGGCCTGTCATAGGCATTTACAGTTTACTTCAAACCATTTTAATTCTGTATTCAGTTTGAGAGTTCTCACTGGTATAAGATGAATCATTGGTGTATGAAAACTGCGTGGAATACTTAGGACACATAAAAATGGATTCTTATACACAGGTAAACTCTGGAGATTACTACAACATAGAGAGCAGAGGATTATTTTCATTGGAGCATATCTTAAACCTTCATCCTTGTCCATTCACAGAGGAGGCATGGTAATAGCATTTTTTGCCTGCCCTTGTGCATGCTGTTATTAGTTCAATCTCATATGGGCGGTACATGGTCTGGCACAATTTGCTGGCGATTATTCTTACGACACAATACCGCTACCATTTATTGAAAGGCGAGTTGCGTTTTATCAAAACTACAGTTCGGTAGTTTTGGTACAGTACATAAGCGACTCAGTAAATGGCACGATTACCGATAGTATTGGTAGCATTGGTAGGGAAAGACACATAAATGAATGTCTGAGAGAAAAACTGGGAGCCGATGACTTCTTTAATTTTTGTTTGTTTGTTTTGCACATAATTAGAATCGCACATGGTTCATCGTTAGTATTTTGTGTGTTTTATATCCCTAAAAAATACAAATTGCATTTTATGAGTAAAAAAAAAGCTGCTCATATAGTTTCGGCGCTTTTGTGCGCCAAAAACAATTATTTTTGGTGGAAGTACAGTTTGCATGCAAATCAAATAGAAATTTACAGAATTATAGTTGTTATTTTGTACTGAATAGAACATTGATCATCATGATCAAAGGTAAGAGTTTCCTGTTGTAACTGATAATTGTGAAAGTTGTTTAGTAATAACACAACCATGCTTAACACAAGCTCGACGAAGTACTGAAGCGATGTTTGATATGCTTTTGTTTTACATTTTTTTAAATTTTACCTTTTTCTGAGAGCTGTAGGATAAATATTGTTTATTTTTACTACAAAATCCCTCTGTTTCATGTTATAAATATACGGTTATCGAATAAGGGCGTTAACTAAACAATGGAAATTTAAGTTTTGCTGTAAATAGTATTTATTTTTACGTAACAGTCTGAAGATGTCATTACAGCAACTATGATTACGAAAGTTAATTAATCAGTCAAGAAGGTTAGGAAAACGTTTCTGCTAGAAAGAGCAGATAAGTAGTTGTTAGTAACTCACTTAGACAGCGAACTGACATCACCTAGTTCTGGTAAGGTAGATGTAGAAGAATTATGGGCAAAGTTTAATCAGATTGTAAATCGTGATCTAGAGATTTATGTGCCTAGTAAGTTGATAAAGGATGTAAAAGATCCACCATAGTTTAACAACGATGTTCGGAAGATGCTGAGGAAGCAGGGGCTGTTGCACTCTCAGTTCAAAGGAGAACGCACAAACGACGACAAGAGAAGGGTAGAAGAGATTCAAGGATCAGTCAAAAGACCTATGCGCGAGGCATACAACTACCACCGTCATATCTTAGCAAAAGATCTGGCAGAGAACCCTAGATAATTCTGGTCCTATGTAAAGTTGCTAAGCGGGTCTAAGGCTACCATTCAGTCCCTTATGACCAGTCTGGCGTGGCAGCTGAAGAAGGCAAAACGAAAGCAATAGTGTAAGAAATCGATCACGCAGGAGAATCATGCAAACATATTATCATTTGACTATAGAACACATTCCCGTATGGACGACGTAGTAATAATAAGCATCTCTGGCATAGGGAAACAACTAAAAAATTTGAAAACAAGTAAATTCACCAGGTCCGGATGGAATTCGAATTCCATTTTACTATATATATAAGGCTCACCGGCCATTTGACCATCTTCTTCTATGCGGATGCACAAACAGTGCCCGAACTCTTACGGGAAACGGCAAAAAGCCGCGGGTAATGAGTATAAAGTGCAGGGGCACTATGAATACAGTGCGGGACAATAAGTTGGAAATGTGGGTCTCACTGGAGGCGTGCCAGAGATAAGTCCTTGCAGTAGCAGTATCCTCTGTGTCGTCGGTGGCTCAGATGGATAGAGCGTCTGCCACATAAACAAGAGATCCTGGGTTCGAGTCCCGGGGGACACGCATTTTCACCTCTCCCGTGACGTATATTAACGCCTGCATGCAGCTAGGGGTATTCATTTCATTGTAATTTCATCCGTTTTACAAAGAGTACTCTAGGGCATTGGCACCTTACCTATACTGCGTCTATGTGACCTTCTCGACCTGCAAAACGCAGCTCCTTGTAAGTCACAAATTTCTGTACTCATTGTTAAGGGACGCTTTCAGTGGTGTAGAGAGCGAGGCCACTGGACACAGAGAACCTGCAAATGAGTGCTCTGGAGTGATGAATCATCCAATACCTCATGGCAATCCAGTAGAACTGTGTGGGTTTGACGAATACCTGGAGAACGTTACCTGCCTCCACATGTGTCACCAACAGTGAATTGCAGAGGAGGTGGTGATACGATAGGGTTGTATTTCTGGTGTGCTCTCTTAATGCGCTTAAGAAAACGCTAAATTCAGAAGGATATGAACACATTTTGCAGCATTGTGTGCTAGTATGGCAAAGGAACAGTTCCGAGATGGTGATTATTTGCAACAGCATGATAATGCACCATGTCATAAACCAGCACCTGTGAGGCAAAAGATTTGTGGACAGTAACATTACTGAAATAGACTGGACTTTCCAGACTCTAGACCAGATCCAAATGGAACACCCGTGGGATGAGTTGGGATGTCAACTTCGCTCCAGATCCTAGCACCTAGCATCTACTTTCTCTGCATGTGGCTCATTGAGAAAGAATGGACTACCATACTTCCACAGCCATCCCCAGCGTCCCCAGCGGAGTTCAAGCTGTCACTAATATGTGGTCAGATTGTTTGATCAAATAATATACACTCTGGACACGATCAAGGCGTGATCTATCGGTTAATTCCTGTCATTCTGTCCTCGAGACCAAAAAAAAAAAAAAAAAATGGGGACCGTGGCACAATTGGGTGGTAATTTGGGGCGAACAAGTAATCGAACCAAAAGCTGTGAGGAAAGCTGTGGACAGTGGTGCCTCGTAATTTGTTAGATGCACACATCTGCATCTGATTGCCTCATAGTTCAACGCAGTAGCAGAAGCACTTGCTGCAAGGGTCGGAGACAGGGAACATGTTATCTACATCTACATGAATGCTCTAGAATTCACACTTAAATTCCTGCAGGAGGGTTCTTCGAACCACTTTCACTGCGCACTGGAAATATGAACGCTTCAATCTTTCCTTACAAGCCCTAATGTTTCTTACATTGTTACTATGATGATTTCTCCCTATATACGTTGGCGACAGTAAAATATTTTCTCATACCGAGAAGAAAACTGGGGACAGAAATTTTGGAAAAGATCTCGCCGCAACCCCAACTCACTGACCATATCCGTGACGCTCTTTGCCCTATTTCGCCATAATAAAAACCGAGTTGGCCCTCTTTGGACTTTTTCCTCCGGCAGTCCTATCCGAACAGCAATAATCTAGCAGAAGATGGATAAACTTACTGTAAGCAATCTCTTTAGTAGAATTGTTCCATCTTCTTAGTGCTCTGCTAATAAAACGCAATATTTGGTTTGACAACATTATCTACGTCATCGTTCCAATTTAAGTTGATCGTAATAGCAATTCTGAGGCATTTAGTCACCTAGGACATGCCTTAAAATTGAGTGCGATACGTAGAAACTTCTACGTAAATTTTCGTGTCTCTCGCGTACAGGTGAAGTGGGTCCATAAAAACATTTTGCAAGGATAAAACCAGAGACAAAATATTATATAACCATTATAAAGTCATAAACGTAATAACTGATACATCGTAGACCATTTTGCAGTACAGTAATATACAGGGGTTGGACAGAAGTATGCAAACACAGCGAGAAAAACATGCTTGAGCATAAATGCAGATGCTAGCCAAGGCTGCAGGTTGCGCTGTTGTATTTGACCACGAACAGCAGCTGAGCAATATCCTCAATACGTTGCAAGTGTCAGTCATTGTCTGAACAGTGCTCTGCGCAGTTGTGAGTTCATTACGTCGGAGCTATATGAATTCGAATGTGTAAAAGTTGTTGGTGCTTGCATGCTGGATGCTTCAGTAACCTAGGTAGCCGAAGTATTTGGTGTTTCAAGAGGCACCATATAGAATAGTTTTACCGCATACAAGGAAAGCGGTAAAACATCATCCCCTAAGTCACAGCGCGGATGAAAGTATGTATTGAGTAATCGTGACAGACGGTCACTGTAGAGAACTGTGAAAAAAATAAGAGGACGACTGCTGCAAAAGTCACTGCAGAACTGAATGTTAGTCTCACGAGCCCTTTGAGTACCAAAACTACACGAAGGGAGCACTGTAAGCAGGGAACCGCAGAGTTAGCTTGAATTCCAGAATCACTCATCAGCGATGGAAATGTTCTTAACAGAAAAACATGGTGCCAAAGCGATGAAACCTAGACTATGGAGCAATGGGAGAAAGTATTTTGGGCAGATGAGTCTTATTTCACACTGTTTGCAACTTCTGGACAAATATGCATCTCAAGAGTGAAACATGGCGGAGATTCGGTGATGGTTTGGACAGGCATATCGTGATATTCCATGGACCTCAGAGTTACTCATCAAAGTAGCATTACTGCCAAGAATTATGTGACCCTTTTATCTGATCAGGTATCCCTTGGCACAGTGTTTGTTCCCCAGTGGTGATGTTATGCTCCAATTCGACAAGGCCCCTGTTCATACAACTCGCAACGTGTGGGACTGTCGCATTTGCCCCGGCCACTATAGTTCTAACATTCTGTGTGGTGTCTGTTTGTTCTAAGTCGTGTCTCCCTACCACTTTCGCGCAACGACGCTCTGAGCGTGTTTTGTAGGGAATTGACTAGTTTGAACCTGGAACCTGTTGCTGGTAAGGAGACCCCAGACCACACGTGGCATGCAGAGTTCAGAAGAGTTCAGTGAGACTAGCGATCATATAATCGAATACTTAATGATTTCAGCATCAGCTCCACTGCACTCCCTGTAAAAGAATCTTAATACTAACTAAATTGAGTGGAAGGGATTCAAGACTTTTCTATTTTTATTTAGCTGATAAAATAACGTCGAAAAAGCAGTTAAGTTTACCATTGGAATTTTTATTCTACTCACAAAGCATTGTTTATAGGTTGCACTATTGATAAAAGGAAATATTTTAATACAGGATGATGAAAACCAACTGCATTCAAGAAAAATGTGAACGAATATTCCCTGAATGGGTTTCCAAGTTCTATAATGGACCGAAGGATGACCTATGCCATATCACATCTATAATCTAGGTTTAAATTAAGTTTCATAAAAGAGAAAACTATCAAAAACGGTCTACAGTGACCCTCAATTATCTTTAATTACTTATTTAACTTGTCGTAAATTACAGTGGCTGATGTTGCTTCTCAATAATTATATAACAGAAAAATCGTCGCATTTCAGATTTTAACTTCAAGTAGCAAATGTGATTACCACTAAGTTTAATTGACGATCGAAACTACTATTACGTAAAAAGGGGATGTAACAGATGAGACTCCTGCAGTTCTGAGTGGAGCCTTATGCGCTCTTATGCGGCATCGCGTGCGTTCATTACCTGTCGGTGGCTAGTCAGCGTCAGGGGGCAGCGGGCGGCGCAGCTCCACACACCTCGCCGTCTCGGAAGCAACTCTCTCGAACTTCTCCTTACTACAATTTACCGAAGTTGGTTTAAGAAAAAGGTATCTGGCTGTGTTTTCAAGTGACCAATCAGCGTCTCAATGTTAACCTTTAAGCTTCGCCTATAAAAACTCTGTCTATTCAATGAGAACCGTTATACTTTTCGTGGTGGGGCAATGGTTTTTAATGTTTGCTACGTAACAGAGACGCGTATAGTCTCACGCTAAAATTTGCAGCTGGTATGGCCCTTTTAGTGTTATCATAAGATCTATACTGTTCTTCTGGAAGGCTCTATCTTTTAACACGGGCTGGGGGCTGCTCTTGGCGGTAGGCAGGCGAAGTGGATGTCTTTTATCGTAGGGCCTTCTAGCCTACACAGCTCTGCTCTCAGCTTCTGTTCTCGTTTCTCCCCTCGGAACTGCGTCTGTTTCACGGTGGGAAGGTATGACATGCATTTAGGCGTTCTTATGTTAGTCTGTGGTATTCCATTTGCTCACTCGTTGATCGTATTACTTTGGTTAATAGTAATGTCAGGATTTATTCGGAGCTATGTGACACTCTGCTGGATTTGCTATCATGTCAGGGTTTTCATGGAAGGTGTTGGATTTGCCTGACACCTTACATAGTCACCAGATCTCACTATTAATCGACCTTCGTCGGCTGCTTTGGAGAGAAGAGTGCGTGATC
The DNA here is from genome assembly GCF_023864275.1 of Schistocerca cancellata. NCBI lineage: Eukaryota > Metazoa > Arthropoda > Insecta > Orthoptera > Acrididae > Schistocerca > Schistocerca cancellata. The sequence goes on along the minus strand of NC_064628.1, from coordinate 220,957,707 downwards.
GCTATCCACTTCCACCATCGTTACCTCTACTTGCCATTATTTTGCAGGACCACTGGTAAGTCGCTGATAACCTCGCCGTTGAAAGTCCATAAGCTTAAAAAATAGTAAGAGGTTCCCTTGAAAGCCATACAGGACCTGTTTTTATCCATTCCGAGACGACTGCAAGCCGTTTCAAACGCCAACGGTTTTCCTACTTCCTATTAAACAAGGTGTCTGTTATGTTTCCTGATTTTTGTCCATCCCTGTTATCAGCATTCCATCTTTGATTTTGTACTACTTACTTATCACTGCCTTCTGGTACTTTCGGAACCGAACTCGCCTGTTCTCTGAGGGAGCATTGTCTTAGTGTACAATGTCAACTAGCATTGAGTGGTCACGTGCCGTCTTGGTGTGTAAAGAAGAGTCGATGTTGAGTTTCCACTCAGAGCGCTTGCAGGCACTCCTGTTGCAATTAAGAATTTGGTATAAAGTGGAATTAATAGTTGAAAATCTTATGTCCTTTTGCAGATATTATTTTGAACAAGATGACACAGCGAATGCGTAAAAGTGTTCCTTCTCGATGGTTCTGTAAGAATAGAGATTCACTATGTTACCTCTGCGAAGGCACCATATTTTAACACTATGGATTAACGGAATGTAAGTGTCAATTTCTAAGTTTGTATGGGAACTGGATACACGTCCCACCCCTTTCTTTCTACTCTCTCTGTCCATCATCTCCTCACCTCCTCTTTCTCTGTCTCCTCCTCGTCCGCCTTTCTCTGTCCGTCACTTCCTTTCACATCTCTGTTTCCCTCTCCCTCTCGCGCCTCTCTCTCCATCTCCTCTTTCTACCTATATCTGTCCATCTTTTCCTTCCCACTCTCTATGTCCATTCGCCCCCCCCCCTCCCCTCTCTCTGTTCATCTCTTTCTCCCTATCTCTTACCTTGAGACATGTATAAGGTAATGCCAATCCAGATTCCATAGTAGAAATTCTAATCATGAGCCGATAAGCCATAAATTAAACTTCACTGTTTCCTACGAAAACCGACTGCGAGGAAGAAACCAAACCAGCACATGTCCGTTTGTAAAAGAAAAATGTTTTTGTAATTCAGTTATTTCGTGGAAAGGCGCATGGCATTAATTAAAAGATTTGTAACAGTGTCATGTTAATGAATTAGCAACTGTCGTGGAGAAACGTATTGATAACAGCAAGTAAATGAAAAGACTTCTGTGACCAGTGATTACCTGTTTATTTAGTGTGGAAACGAAACGTAGCAGCGGTTACTTCAGAGTGAGTGTGAAAGAAACGTAACTGTTACACGAGACTGGATGACTGGAGGAACTGTTACGGAAGTGTGGTGTAAAAAGAAAAGAACAATAAACCAAAGTAACTTGACATGTATTGTAATTGATGTGAAGTGATATTTTTCTTTCTTTAATAGAGTAATATTTTGAAAAGTAAGAGATTTGTATTCGTATTAAGAACATGGTCAGGTTTATTTCTTAACGATTTTCTCTATGTAAAGCTTTCGTACTCGTGTACGGTAGTCTAATACCCTCAAAAATTAATATAAAATAAAGGAGAAATGACATTAATTAATGACGAGGAGTTTTACTTCTGGCGACATGTGAAACGATAACAGCTCTTTGATGAAGAACAGTCATTTGAAACGGAATAATGACAAATAACTGCGAGCTATAGAGCAACGAGTCTACATGTGGAAAAAGTAATGAGAGAGCATCATCGCCAACAAAAAAGTGTATGAAACAGAAGTGTACAACCTACTGGGCTAGCCGGCCGGTGTGGCCGTGCGGGTCTAAGCGCGTCAGTTTGGAACCGCGTGACCGCTACGGTCGCAGGTTCGAATCCTGCCTCGGGCATGGATGTGTGTGCTGTCCTTAGGTTAGTTAGGTTTAAGTAGTTCTAAGTTCTAGGGGACTGATGACCTCAGTAGTTAAGTCCCATAGTGCTCAGAGCCATTTGAACCATTTGAACCTACTGGGCTGCAGTGGTTCGAGGCAATACCAGGAAATGTATATTTTCTTTGGATTGCAGTGGTTCGAGACGACAATCTTAGCAACACAAAGGATGCAGTTTTCAGCATCACACCGCAATACTCCAATCAACAGTCGCAGTAATAAACATAAGAGTCTCAACAATGCTAATTGTGCGGTGTTTCAAGTTGCTGCTGCTGGCGAAATTTTTCAATTATTTGATGTGTGACGCGTTTTACGTAAAGAAAGCTAGTTAGGCTAGCGTTTTGTACATTCACCCTTCAAGATGTGTAAAAATGTCGTCTGAAAAAGAACAATGACCAGTAGATAGTGCTGTTGTTGGAGCTAACTTAGTGAAAAGGAACTGGATAGGGACATAATGGCTATACTTAACGTGTCAGTCGACAGAAAACCACAGAAGAAAACAAGGAAAGTGAGGAGAAAATCGCTCGGGAATCTAGGAAGGAATTTAAAGAATTTAGGGAAAAATATCGAAAGCAAAAAGAAAATTATAAAAAATAAACGAATGTCAGAAACAATCACCGAAGGAATTGGCGAAAGAATTAAAGATAGAAATTAAATCTGCATTTTAAGACGGTCAAGAGGAAATCATGAAGGCATCTGAAGACTGGGAAGAAGAGAACGAAACGGATGCATGCAGTGAATTACGAAATACACCTACTATTCTTACAAATCGTACGTTACCTATGGAGACACGACTAGAGAAAACTCTGGGTGCTGACTTGTAAATTGAAACACCGAGATCTGAACTCAACATGTGAAGCAGAATGCCAGATAAGGCAGATGATTCCCAGAAGATGATTGTACAATATCAGATTCACGAATTCTCCACGTAGATTCAGATGTACTGTCAGTCGATAAGGAACGTGCTTTGAAACGGAACATTCAAGAAGAGCATGAGAAGATTACTGTTACAGAGAAGGTGAAGCACACTACCACGAAACAAAAACAAGATTCAGAAGAAAAACGTTACATTTGGACAAGAAACGTGATGATGTGCTGTCTTTGAAGGAAGTAGAAGGAAGTTTACCATCCGCAGAGGAATGTGAGATGTTCTTTGGTAGTGTGGATAGACTGACGCCTAAGGACAGGATATGAAAATTATTGTCACAGAAAAGCTGGCGCAGACCGTTATGAAAGGAATCAAGTTTTAGAAGGGAAATGTAAGAATACAATTTAAGAGATGTTGTTTGGAAAGCAAGAAGGAGAAAGATTGCATTCAAAGATGTTACGAAGATGTTCTTGGATCAATACTGGTCTAAAAGTACGAATGCTGGGAGTTTAACAGTAGAAATACCATGTGGGTCATTTTTGACCTTCGATGGTTTTTCGAGGGCAATAGTCCCCTCCCTAATCATCGCAAGACCGAACTCTCCTGTGACTTTTCGTAATTTATGGGGTTGTACAGCTCACCAAAATTTCATCCCCCTAGCTTACCTATAAGTATGAAAAATTTACCTGCTATACCAGTAGTACCATGTGGGTCATTTTTGACCCAAACATATTTTAACGCACTTTGATACCAGTAACACCGGTTTTCAGACACTAAATAGTATCTGTGCGTGCCTCGACGTTATTCACGAGATGTTAAGAGTATATTATGAAGATTTGGGCCAAAAGAACGTGATATACGAAGTATTCGCAGTGTCGGATGATACTTTATAACAGCGATGCTTTCCGTTTTCTATGGATTGGTGACATGCAGATCTACGGAGTGACACTGGGAAGCTACAGAACAACATATTATGCAGTGAGGAATCCCCCCGTCCCCTTCTACAAAGCTGTCTGTGGCACTGCTAACAGTTCTCTTACACGACAGCAGGTGTCAGGTGTGCCGCCCTTACGGAACGTCACGACTGACAACTTCTTCACCGCCGTGAAAGTGCCAAATGAGCTGAAACATAAAGGAACAAGTTTAGTTGGCGCTCTTTGGAGATCACTGAAGGAGGTTCTTCCTGCAGTGCGAAGTCTAGACGACACATTGTGTGCAACACACTTACGAGTACAAATCAGGCGACAATTTTCTTACAGCATACCAAGGGAAAAAGAAAAAAATATCCGTATCCTAAGTAACACGCATGCTGCATGTCAAATGAATTAGAATACTAAGAAGAAACTTCCAGAAACTGTGAAGTTTTGTAATGAAACTAAGGATGGAGTCGATATATTTGACCAAATGGCTAGACGTAACAGTGTCCGAGCTGGCATCCACCGATGGCCTGTGCGTGTCTTTTACAATATTCTTGTCCTTGCTATGATCAACGCTCACACAGTTTTTAAGATACTTACGTCTAAGAAGATTTCACATCGGGAATTTATCCTCAGAGTCGCAGATGAGCTTGCTGCCTCTTACAAACAGCAAAGAGAAGTCAATCTCCCCTTTCAGGCACTCGATACCGGCAGTGCCCAATACAGAAGTAGAAGGTCTTGCCAAATTCAGGTTTCCTGCGAACAACAAAACAACAAAAGGAAATAAAACATCAGGCGTATGCTTCAAGTGCAACAAGTATGTGTGCAAAAGCTGCCGAGCACAAACTCTTGTTGAAACACAGCTTAGGCGATTCTGTAAAGACCTTGTTCTTAAATATTTCCAAATATTTATAACTGTAGGCTGAAGTTAATTGTTCTTATGTTTTAGTTCCTTGATTGCAACAAACAAGAAAACACGCAGAGCATTTAGTCACCGGCTGCAGTTTAGAATCTTTCACAAATATTTGGTACTTACCTTCTTTTTCTATAAAAGTAAAAATACTATTAATACTCACATATATAATATTTTTTATTCTATTTCAATCTCTTTTTAAAGAAAAATATTATAACATCGTTTTACTTACTTGTTTTAACGACGATTGATGAAAGATTGTGTTATTTCTTCTTTCTTTCACTTGCGCCTTTGTCCCGCAACGTTCACAGGGTCGGCGTTGTTACAACGGATGTGGCAAGGTTAATTTAAAGGGGTGGCTAGATGCCCTTCCTGCCACCACCCCATAGCCCCCCCCCCACCCAGGACGGAATCGGTGTACCCCAGCTGTCTGCGTCTATTGTAAACCATGAAATAGTGCGGAAGTGTTACAAATGTCTGCGTGTCGTGTAACTGAGGCGGAATGTGGGGTCCAGTCCGGTATTCACCTAGCGGGATGTGGAAAACGTGGTACTTCTTCTGTAAAATTTAAAATAAAAAAGCTTACTTCTGAAAATTTATGTTTGACATTGTACTATTCATTGTATAGTCGTACTGTAAATATGAAGACGCTCAAAACACCACCCCAATACGAATAAAACAGTGGTTTCCTACTGTGGGTAAACAATGACCCATATGGTTCTAAGGGGTACGGTGAAGACTGTGTGAGCGTGGGGTTGATCTGCTATTCTGTTATTCTGCCCAACGGATTAATCTGAGATGTATCCTTTACCCTGTGGCTCCTGCAAGATGCAATTTCAACCCCCACACTACTACAGAAGTCAGACAGACGTTCCTAACGTTCTAAAGAGAAATGCCTGAAAAACTTTCAGCACTAAATATCTTCTGGAGTCGTCCGCTGTAAGGAAATGACACAAAAATTAACAAAATTTCTTACGTAACTAGTAAGATACTTGGGTACTGGAGCAGTGCTAGTTAGTGGAAGAAAAACATGAAACTACCGAAAATTATTATTTATTTTGCAAGAATTCTGAGAAATAACAATGACACTTTTAGTTATGAATTGAACAAGTTATATCCTGGTTCTTTTCGGAATGTGAAGTTACCTCTCAAGGATAGGATTCGTTAATGAAATTTCTATACAAAGTTTAAGATTGTTATTGACTTAGCAGAATGGCTGAGAGGCGCGCCTACTCAACTTGAATAATTATCCTTTAGAATGTTGCTAGGTACGGTCAAGGCTGTCGCATGTGAAATGCAGTGAAGTGTACTGTTGTGGAGGAAATATGGGGCTCGCAATAGCTGTAGCGCACAATACCATAAGCTGCGATGACTGCTGTCTGAGCCACTCGCTCCTGACAAATAAGATAACTCTCGTTCTATCTGGATTGACCTTCGCCAATCAAACTCTCCCTATGCCTTGATGACGTCAAGGATTCCTATTCGCCCTAGTCTAACTGTTGGCGAGGTTCATCAGTCAGATAACCAGTCCACCGTGACGCCACTCAAAAATTCGCTCGCAGGCGTTTAACTATAACTCTGTCCATTCACACCGCACAATAAGTGTGTTGGCCAACACAATGAACAATGCTTAATCGCAAGAACTCAATATAGAGTCGCACTTCTATTTGCTCTCGACACAGGGGCTCTCCCAGTGAAGTACTGAGGAGAGACTTGTTCCTTGCTCCAAGAGCGACAATGGAACGGCGCCTCTCCATGGCAGACGTGAAGGGGTATGTCTTTTGGTCTCTTCCATTGCTCCTTCAGCTCAAGGCGTCATAAATATCATCTGCCAATCAATATTGCTCTTCTAAAACGGGAGAATGACGTTTGGTGTAAGGCGACCAATCCGGAAACCTGTAGTATCGGCGTTTGGCATTTGCTGTCTCCCAGTGAAAATCTCTGAAACTGTGTGCTATGTGTAAAGAATGTGTAGGTTGGACGCTCCCACACAATGTAGTGGAATTTGCTTTTAAGCTGAACACGGGGTCGTTTCCCCTTTCACTCAGGCACACGCTGTCTGCTCCATGGGTGGCGGAGGTTGACTTGTCCTCTGAAGGGACCGGCCTCCCGGTGTGTGGTCTGCCTCTCTCGAACTAAAAACTCCTGTGATCGTCGTGTCCAAAATGTATGTGTATACGCCAGCCTCGAGTATTTCAACCCCGGTGCGAACTTGTTATTTGCATATTGTTTACATGAATTCATACAACATTGACTTTATCTTATCGAGTACGGGTTCGAATGAAGTGTCTTGATGTGCGGAATATGATTTTAAGGGCGGAATATATAAGCAATGAAGATCAGGAGACCACAACGTCTTACATACCTCCCTCCTTCTGACAAAATTTTTGTCTGGGGTTTGTCAATGCCGAGGAAAACATTGACAAAGTCAGGCAAAAGTTGTTCTTTTAGATTGTCCAATAAACTTTTCTTAGCCATTCTTAACAATGTTTTTAATGATTTCTTTATAGCTATTGTTTCTATTTTTTAATCCTACAATTTATGTTTTGTTGTTAGGCAAATATATACTTTACAAAGATTGTAATTCTTTGTCATTGCCAGTACATGTCTCTGGTTTTCTTTTTCATTTCCAAAATTGTTTTTACAATGTTAATTTTTCTAAACTCGTTGGTGTACAATGTATCATGTTTTAGTGTGGTTATGTATTGTCTTTAGTTAAGCTTCGCGTAAATGTTTGTGTTACTTTGTTTTATTTATTTAGGCATTATCTTTTTCTTTATGTGTCACTGTTTTTTTTGTAAGAATGAAGGAGTGTTTCCTCTTAATTCTGTTCTCGGTATTAATATTATTACCCCAAAAAGGTGTTTTTGAATGTTACTTAAAGAAGAAAATTCCTGCATTAATCCTTTTCTAATTTTACATATAAAAGAAATAATAGACTTTCCATGAGTTAGTGAGATTATATAACTATACTAACCAAGTTTCTTTACAAAATGTTTAAGGTATCTATAATTTGTGGACTTTACATACATAATAAAAATAATTACTTCTACAAGAAAGGAAAAAGGTACTTTTACAAATATATCATTTTCTTAACTCTACTTTTGTGTTTTGTGAGTTTTTTCTTTTTTGCTGTGTCAGTTTCTGTGCTCGATGATCCCCACTGAAATACTGGAAGGTGTTGACTCATTTGTATGGGTGTCACAAATCATGAGAGAAGCACTCTAGCATGCGATGCCGGGTCTTACTTGTTGACATTGTCATCATGGAGTGGTGCTTTTAACCGATGATGATGACTGTGGTTTACTGCATAAACAGTGATGTCTTTGTACTTCTTTGCTGTCACACCTAGGATGGTATGGTAGTTCGATGATTGTAGTTGACTACCAACGATCGTCACCCAATATTGTGCAGTGGTGTCTTGGTACTTCACACCTGGTTCGGTATGGCAATTTCATGATGAGGTAGGGAGCATACTGTTCATTTTGCTGAATCTATTTCTAGGTAATGTCGGTTGGTACTACTTAATATTCTGTTTGCTGTTCACTTGTATTTGTTTGACAATTCAAGGTTTATTTTTGGAGAGGTAGTTGTAGTAGTTGCTATGCCTCAAAGTTCATGGAAAGACGTTTGTAGCAATTTGCTTTGTAGGATAGGAAAGAAAGGTATCTTGCTGTCTTCTGCCCTTCTTCATCTTGCATCTTCTGTTCTTCTCTTCTTTCTTGCATTCTTCTGTTCTTCTTGATCTAGGAATATGTGGATTTTAGTGTAGGAGTGATATAGGATTTGTAGGATCTGACTGCCTTTCCAACTGTTAGTTGATGAGTTTGTAGATCATAGTAATTTTTTGTACCTTCATTGTCGTCTCGCCATATAATGATTATCCCCACGCTCTTCTGTTGTGTATCAGTGTCGTGATATATGAAATGTCCATGCTGCGCGTTGTCCTCCTGAAGTCCAACCTGGTTGCAACCTGCATTTCCAGTGTGGCGTTGGTCTTCATGTTGTTGTTATTGCCCTAAGTGCTTTCTCAACATGTCTGTACCCTCTCTGTCGCTATCTCGAAGCATCTGGTGTTGAGGGAGCTGGTGATTGGTGTTGGTGGCGATGTCCCTCTGATGCATAGAAATATTTACAATTTTTGTTTTACATATATTTGTTATTTACAAAAAACTCTGATTTTATATAATGCAAAAATTTTCTGATAGTGGTGAAAATTATTGTATATATATATGTGTGTGATTTATTTTCTTTATTCTAATTATGTCCTACCACTTCTTCATTCTTATAATTGTTGTGTACCATTCATTGTTTGTGTGCATGTTGTAGTGTACTTGATACTACAAGAGATTGTTAGTGTGTATTGTGTCTCTTTTAATTTATGTGTTATTTTGTTGATCTATTAATTTAACTTTCATTTAGTGGTTAGTATAAGATAGGGTGGACGTTAGTTTGCCTAACCTCTTCCGCAATTTTTCACTTCAATATTTACGTTTTGCAGTATTCGGTGGCCCAACTTCTACATCTGGTTTCTCTTTGCTGTGTTGTTCTTGTCTCTGTGGACCATAATTTCCTCGGTAATTATTCGCGCCCTGGTCTCGCCAGTTGCTGTTTCTAACATCGTGACCTCTTTCAAAGTACCCTTGACCGTTGGCATTTTGATTCCTAAATCCATATCCGCCACTGTATGAGTGTCCATTACCGTTCCTATTTCGGTAGCAATTATTCTGGTTATCGTTTCTATGCCAATTGTATGCATTGTGCCCCTGTCCTTGTCTGTTAAATTGCCTGAATTATTGGTGTTAAGATTACGATTATTATTATTATTGGAATATTCGTTCCTAGTCCTCTCCTTTTGTTGTTCCCTTTCCTTTCTTTTTTCTTTCACGTCGTCTTCTTTAAACATAAATTCAAGTTCCCTTAAAACCTCTTTGAATTCTTCGGTATTTTCATTTTTTCCTACTGTCGCCTGTTGATACTTTACCGGTAATTTTATTCTACACAGAGGTATCAGATCTCAGTTACTGTATTGTTTGTCTAGGCATTGATTCTTTTTGTCCATTGTATCAAAGAATTTTACCAAGCTTTTCTCTCCTGAGTTTTCATATGGTGTCATCTGAAGTAACTCGTATTTAATTTTGTTTTGCGCCTCTTTGGACCAATATCTTTCGAGAAATGCTGTTCTGAACTGTAGGTAAGACGTACAGGTAGCCGCGATGTTTCCCATCACCTCTGCTACTGTCCCTAATATGTGTGCACAAATGAAGTTAAGTTTGTGAGCTACGCTCCAGTGGTTTGGTAAGCCTACTTGAAGCTGATCGATGAATTTGCGAGCATGAGCATGAAATTTTCTAACTGTAAGGAAGTGGTCTGTATCATATCTACTCATAAATCCGGTTTGTGGCTGATTCATGGACTCAAATAATCTCCCACTGCTTGTGTCGTCGTGTTTATTCTGTGGTAATCTATTGCCTGTCTTCCTATTCTCAATTTCCTGACTCATATCCGCGTCATATCGTATCATTGGTGAACAAAAGTGTTGTTCGTGTGTTTCTACTCTCGTCGTTGCGGTATAGTACCTGTGCTGCTATTATGTTGTGTCACTGGATTTACTGGTTCAGTTGCCTGTCTTTCGATTGGTATCGGCTGAATGTATGTGTTCCTTTTTTCTAGGTACTGTGCCTGGTCCTGTGGCATGTCAAGTATTACTTGAATCGGGGTTTTCTGTTTTGATTTCTGCGCGAGTGTTATGTCTAGCCTTGGTTCTACTTGAACTTTCTTAGACGGCGCGTGTTCGTGTATTGAATTAACCTTCATGCTCTCGCGCTAGAAATAGTCACGCTCGCGCTTGCGAGGGCCGTCGGTCGACCGCTTGAGAGTTTTCATCAATCTCTTGAAGTTTTCCGTTTTTAAAGGTCATATTTCCATACAATATAAACATAGGATATCTCATACACTATTGCAAACACATTTGTAATCAAAATTATTTATTTAACAATAAAATATACAATGGAATACAAAAAGGAAGCCAAATACCCAAATGAAATATAAGAACATTTTTTTAAATTGTAATTTTTTGGGACTATATAACGTAATACTTAAGACTAGAATTATTCACTGTCTTAACTCGTCACAAGAAAAGCTAATTTTGCTTTGAAAAAAGAATTTTTGATTGAAAACGTCACAAACATTTCTGTCAGATGAAAAGTGCTGATCAGTCTGTATCCATTTCATTTTCGTTTTGAGGCTGACAACAATTATTGCACGTATCTGTCGTGGTTGAATGTCGTAGACAGGCGTTTCTTCCACATTCACCGCATTCTCGCTTTGTTTTTATATTATTTTTTGAGCCACACAAATAACATATTCCTCTTCTTGTAGGGGTTGATACAGCTGGATACACTACGTCACTCTCTCTGTAATTTTCCAAAAATACTAACAAATCTTTTGGTAAATGCTTCAATTTAGCTCTTTCTTTCAGGTTTTCGCTCATCAGTTTCAAAGATAACGCATGTAAGTACTGTCTTCTCGTTTTTTCTGTCATGTTGCCTGTGTTGAATTGAAAAGTGCGTAACGAATTTATACCTGCCAAGTCAAGTAAGCGGAAAAATGTACATGCAGGCCACCTTTGTGCTCTTCTTGATGTTGAAATTCTGGAGCACTTGAGGTCTACAGTATCAACTCCACCTTTGGTTGAATTATAGTCTGTGATTTCTACAGGTTTTTTGGTATCTTCATCAATGATGTCGGTATCATGCATTGTGGAGAGCACTACTACAGCTTTCCTTTTTTTGTAATCATAGAAATCAAAGTTTTGTCATCTTGACAACCGAACATGTAGCCTCCTGCCACTGAATTTCCATTTACTGTCACAAATTCTGGGAGAATTTCTTTTTTGTATTTCTCATTGTACCTGAAAAAGTGAGGCCTTTGCTAAGGAGGTATTCAGCCAACGGGTAACTTGAAAAATAATTATGAGTTGTTACATTTCTATTTGTTCCTTCTATACATTCAACCAAGATAGCGACCAAGTCGTATGGTTTGTTGGAGAGTACGTTAGGACCTGGCCCTTGTTTTCCGCATTACACTTCTAAATTATATGTATAAAAATTGCGTGCATCACACAATGCATACATTTTTAACCCGTATTTGGCTGGTTTTTGAGACGTGTACTCATGAATGAACATCGTCCTCTAAACGCAACCAGCATCTCATCCGCAGTGACAAATTCCCCTAAACTGAATGTTTTTCGGCTGTTAGCAATGAAAGAAGACAAAATTTCTCGTTTAGGAGAAGTTTGTCCATTGCTTGACGTTCCAATCTCGTGTTTAGGTCATCAAATCTTATAGCTCGTAGCAAAAATCTAAATCTATTTAGGCTGAAATTGGCTCACAAAATTGTCAGACCTATTCCATTGCTATTGAAATATTCAGAGAAATTTGCACGGTTTCCTCTTTTGACCGCAATCAGAAACAGAGCACTAACAATGCTACTAGCATTTTAGCCGTTATTGTCGGCTTATAATCCCTTTCACGTGCTTCAGAGTTACTGCTTCCTACTGCCAGTGCTTGTCGTGCCAATTTTTTCCTTTCAATATAAATATTCGTGTACCTTACGATCCCTTCTACCATTTCGGGAGTTATTATACACTGAAAACTTTTCAGTCGAGTTTCGCTTTGTCTGGCTTGTTCTCTAGGACCTAGTAGAGTTTTGATTATATTTTTTGACTTTGATTTTGTGCTGGTAATATTGGCACAACTAGCCCAAATAGTTTCCATCTCCTTACCTATATAAAATCTGATGTCATTTGTTGGTAGCTCCTGTTGATCTGTCATTTTCTCCCCGTTTTCCAAATAAATTTCCGACTCACTTTGATGTATATCATCTTCAATCCCTTCTTGTTCATAATCTGGGTCATCGGAAACGTCATCTTCTAGGGATTCCTCATGGCCTTTACCCACTGCTTCCTCTCTCTCCAATTCAGCCAAGATTATATGTATGTCATCAGACGTAAGGTTTCGTCGTTCCTTTTAAAAAATAAAATAATTGTTACTTTTGTCAACAGAAATTTCTTAGAATGACGAAGTGCTAAAGAAGAAAGAAAAACAGAATTTGTGAATGGCAAAATTTATAGAAAGTAAAGAACAAAGTCTTGTAAGCGCTCGCAAGGCGGTAACTGACCGTTTTTGTAAGTGCCGTAAGCGCTTGCAAGGCGGTAAACTGACCGTGTTTGTAACTGCTGTAAGCGCTCAATGGCGGTAAACTGACCGCCGAACGTGTTCGGACCTAATTGAACTTGTCCTGAGAGGCAGAGAGGAGGGACTTGGACGAACTTTGAGCAGCATCTGTCGGAAAACGGTCAACTAGAGAATACTTGTCCCTCCCGGCGCCTCGTTACCGTTGTGGAGTAAGTATGGCGCGAAACTGCAAAAAGGCGGTCACTTCACCGCCCGCACAAGCGCGTGAAGGTTAATACTTGACGCGTCAGTTGTTTCACTACAGGTGTAATCGGTCTCAATCTTTTCTCCGACACTTTGTATCAACTCTGTTCGAAGCTTTTCAAACTGATCTTTGTTCTAGGCGTTACAGTCTGGAACCGCGCGACCGCTACGGTCGCAGGTTCGAATCCTGCCTCGGGCCTGGATATGTGTGACGTCCTTAGGTTAGTTAGGTTTAAGTAGTTCTAAGTTCTAGGGGACTGATGACCTCAGAAGTTAAGTCGCATAGTGCTCAGAGCCATTTGAACCATTTCGTTCCACCTTTTTGTCAACGTTTACAATGTCCAATTGTACCTTGTCCACGTCAGTACGTAATTGCTGCTGACCTTGTGTTAGTACCTGAATTCTTCCTGTAGATTCTTTCGCGTCTTTGTTTATCTGAGTGATCTATCAATTCTAACGATCCCTTCTTCCATCTGAATTTTGACCTGTTGAATCTGTGTCTTTATCTCTTGTCTCAAGTTCTGATTATCATTTTTCAATTCCTGATACCGTTTTGTCATCTGTGTATTAATATCCTGATTCTGTTTCGTCATACTAGCGTTCATTTATTGTAGCATCTCCATGATAGCGTCCTGTCCTATAACACTATCTTCAGCTGAACTATGTATTCTCGATATATTGTTTTCCACTCGGCCAGTTACGTCGTTTACTGGGCTATGCTGTGGCGTTTCTAAGTTTGATAACTGCAATAACCCGTGCTGTCTGTGTTGATGATTAGTTGCGTTCGTCATTGAAACATTACGTGGCGCAAAAAACTCCGCATTCTGGCCTCTCTGTTGTGTATGTCTTGTGTTTGCAGGTACAGTTGCGTATGTTACGGAACCTTTTCGTGGCGCTCGTAACTCCGCAAAATACTGTGTCTGCTGTTGGAGCATATTTAGAATGTGTACGATAGGTTCGACGTATTTTAAATGTTCCTCCTCTTCCTCACTGTCTACTTCTCTTTGAACGTTAGCTAATTGCCGGTTCATTGACTGTACTGACGCGTATTCCGTCCCTGAATATGTTGTTGTTGTTGTGGTCTTCAGTCCTGAGACTGGTTTGATGCAGCTCTCCATGCCACTCTATCCTGTGCAAGCCTCTTCATCTTCCAGTACCTACTGCAACCTACATCTTTCTGAATCTGCTTAGTGTATTCATCTCTTGGTCTCCCCCTACGATTTTTACCCTCCACGCTGCCCTCCAATACTAAATTGGTGATCTATTGATGCCTCAGAACATGTCCTACCAACCGATCCCTTCTTCTGGTCAAGTTGTGCCACAAACTTCTCTTCTCCCCAATCCTATTCAATACTTCCTCATTAGTTATGTGATCTACCCATCTAATCTTCAGCATTCTTCTGTAGCACCACATTTCGAAAGCTTCTATTCTCTTCTTGTCGAAACTATTTACCGTCCATGTTTCACTTCCATACATGGCTACACTCCATACAAATACTTTCAGAAATGACTTCTTGACACTTAAATCTATACTCGATGTTAACAAATTTCTCTTCTTCAGAAACACTTTCCTTGCCATTGCCAGTCTACATTTTATATCCTCTCTACTTCGACCGTCATCAGTTATTTTGCTCCCCAAATAGCAAAACTCCTTTACCACTTTAAGTGTCTCATTTCCCAATCTAACACCCTCAACATCACCCGACTTAATTCGACTACATTCCATTATCCTCGTTTTGCTTTTGTTGATGTTCATCTTATATCCTCCCTTCAAGACACTATCCATTCCGTTCAACTGCTCTTCCAAGTCCTTTGCTGTCTCTGACAGAACTACAATGTCATCGGCGAACCTCAACGTTTTTATTTCTTCTCCATGGATTTTAATACCTACTCCGAATTTTTCTTTTGTTTCCTTTACTGCTTGCTCAATATACAGATTGAATAGCATCGGGGAGAGGCTACAACCCTGTCTTCCTCCCTTCCCAACCACTGCTTCTCTTTCATGCCCCTCGACTCTTATAACTGCCATCTGGTTTCTATACAAATTGTAAATAGCCTTTCGCTCCCTGTATTTTACCCCTGCCACCTTTAGAATTTGAAAGAGAGTATTCCAGTCAACATTGTCAAAAGCTTTCTCTAAGTCTACAAATGCTAGGAACGTAGGTTTGCCTTTCCTTAATCTTTCTTCTAAGATAAGTCGTAAGGTCAGTATTGCCTCACGTGTTCCAGTATTTCTACGGAATCCAAACTGATCTTCCCCGAGGTCGGCTTCTACTTCCCTGAATATGCGGCAAACAAACGCGTTTCCTGTGTTCGTTTCGCTTCTAATCTTTGCCATTTCCTACGCGGGCTGTCTATTTCTGGCTCAGAATGTGCTCTACCTGGAATTTCATATTCTGGAAATTCGATGTCCTCATCCCTTCGATTCCCATCTGTCTGATCTGTGGCCGGCCGAAGTGGCCGCGTGGTTCTGGCGCTGCAGTCTGGAACCGCGAGACTGCTACGGTCGCAGGTTCGAATCCTGCCTCGGGCATGGATGTGTGTGATGTCCTTAGGTTAGTTAGGTTTAACTAGTTCTAAGTTCTAGGGGACTAATGACCTCAGCAGTTGAGTCCCATAGTGCTCAGAGCAATTTGAACCATTTCTCTGATCTGTCTCAATTTTATCCCAGTCTAACTGAGCCCGCTGATTCTGCAGCTCCCTGACTGTCCTATTCTCTGATTCACTGTCTGTCCTATTCTCAGGTTTACTTGCTGTCTATCTGGTTGATTCCCCCCCCCCCCCCCCAATCTTGTCTTCTTGCTGTCTCTCACGTAACCGTTTGGCTTGTGCTCTCGTTAACATGGAAATTTTTTCAACACACCACAACCCTATCTACAAAACAGTACGACCATTTACCTGTTGGCTGAACCAACAACAAAAACAACGTCGTGACTTCTCGGCTAATGTTCTGTCTGCTCTGCTACAGTCTCCATTCTCTACCTAAGCGCTTGCAAAGGGAGAAAAATGTTATTTCTTAATTCTAACTTATATGATGCTTCGTCGCACTGCGTCTCTGCGTTACTCTGCGTCTGTGCCTAACACGTGAAAATTCTATGCCCTAACATCTACACGAAAATAGTATATATAAAAAAAATTTCCAACACAATAACACACGCCCTTTTCCCTACAATTCTGCTTTCTTCACTACCTGTAACTATTCTGATCCCAATCTTTACAAATAGCTATTTAATACATGAAAGAAAGTTCTTCAAAGTGCTACTGCTGCGACCTGCCGTACCTAACTACCCTGACACTTTCCTATCCTGGTAGCTTACCAATTGTACCTATCCTGGCAGGGTCGCCATTTTCTGTGAGCGTGTGGGGTTGATCTGCTATTCTGTTATTCTGCCCAACGGATTAATCTGAGATGTACCCTTTACCCTATGGCTCTTGCAAGATGCAATTTCCACCCCCACACTACTACAGAAGTCAGACAGACGCTCCTAACGTTCTGAAGAGAAATGCCTGAAAAACTTTAAGCAATAAATATCTTCTGGAGTCGTCGACTGTAAGGAAATGACACAAAAATTCACAAAATTTCTTACGTAACTAGTGGGATACTTGGGTACTGGAGTAGTGCTAGTTAGTGGAAGAAACACATGAAACTAACGAAAATTATTATTTATTTTGCAAAAATTCTGAGAAATCACAATGGCACTTTCAGTTATGAATTGAACAAGTTATATCCTGGTTCTTTTCGGAATGTGAAGTTACCTCTCAAGGATAGGATTCGCTAATGAAATTTCTATACAAAGTTTAAGATTGTTATTGACTTGGCAGAATGGCTGAGAGGTGCGCGTACTCAACTTGAATAATTATCCTTTAGAATGCGGCTAGGTACGGTCAAGGCTGTCGCATGTGAAATGCAGTGAAGTGTATTGTTGTGGAGGAAATATGGGGCTCGCAATAGCTGTAGCGCACAATACCATAAGCTGCAATGACTGCTGTCTGAGCCACTAGCTGCTGACAAATAAGATAACTTTCCCTGTATCTGGATTGATCTTCGCCAATCAAACTCTCCCTACGCCTTGATGAAGTCAAGGATTCTTGTTCACCCCTAGTCTAACTACTGGGGTGGTACACCGGTCAGATAACCAGTCCACCGTGACGCCACTCAAAAATTCGCTCGCAGACGTTTAAATATAACTCTGTCCATTCACACCACACAATAAGTGTGTCGGCCAACCCAGTGAACAATGCTTAATCGCAAGGACTCAATATAGAGTCGCACTTCGATTTGCTCTCGACAGAGGTGCTCTTCCAGTGAAGTACTGAGGAGAGACTTGTTCCTTGCTCCAAGAGCGACAATGGAACGGCGCCTCTCCATGCCAGATGTGAAGGGGTATGTCTTTCGGTCTCTTCCAGTACTCCTTCAGCTCAAGGCGTCAGAAATATCGTCTGCCAATCAGCACTGCTCTTCTAAAACGGGAGAATGACGTTTCGTTCAAGGCGACCAATCTGGAAATCTGTAGTATCGGCGTTTGGCATTTGCTGTCTCCCTGTGAAAATCTCTGAAACTGTGTGCTATGTGTAAAGAATGCGTAGGTTGGACGCTCCCACACAATGTAGCGGAATTTGCTTTTAAGCCGAACACGGGGCCGTTCCGCCTTCCACTTGGGCACACGCTGTCTGCTCCACGGGCGGCCGAGGTTGACTCGTTCTCTGAAGGGACCGGCCTCCCGGTGTGTGGTCTACCTCTCTCGATCTAAAAGCTCCTGTGACCGCCGTGTCTGTAATGTATGTGTGTACGCTAGTCTCGAGTATTTCAACCCCGGTGCGCACTTGTTATTTGCATATAATTTACATGGATTCATACAACATTGACTTTATCTTATCGAGTTCGGGTTCAAATGAAGCGTCTTGATGTGCGGAATATGATTGTCAGGTCGGAATATGAAAGCAATGAAGGTCAGGAGACCACGACGTCTTACAACTGGTACTTCTAGTGTTAAATTTTATTTGCAACGAACCATAGTCACAGATGTATGACGAAATGTACGCAGATTTTTTGGAAAACGAATTAGGAAGAAATCAGTATTTTGAAGTGTGATACAAAGAAAGGGGACAGCGTACTCAGGACGATGGAACGGCCACTGTGACATGTTTGTGGTCCTCCGCCCACTGAAATAATTGCGATAGTGAAGCAGACGCAACGAAGATCGATACAAAGCAGAACAGAGAAGAAGCAAAACGAATCGAGAGGAAACGGTAGTGACGGGAATAAGAGAAGACGCAATTACCGCCGTGATTATGCGCGAGGTTACTACAACTCGCCGTCTATGGAAGGAGACTCAGAAAAAAGTGGAATGGTGGAAGTGTGATAGGCTAAGGTCAAAAACGAGTTCAAGAACTGGAGCGTAACATAAAAGGCAGATCTGAAGGACATATTGCCGGTTGATCGCTTACAAGGAGGTAAATATTATGCAGTGGAAGAGAAGAAAAAAGAAGAGGGATATGAGATTGGTAACTATGTGTTGTGCAAGTTGTACCGTTGCACGAAGCCTGAATGGTCCTTGCAAATAAAAGATCGAATGTTTATGAAAAGTGATTTGTTTAGTAATTACGTATTGTTTTTGGTAAAGTATTTTAGATTTATGTTAGATTAGAGGCTAACTAGACTGTTCTTATAATGAACAGTGAAATTTTACTTCTTTTGGAATTACGTAGTTGCAGCACTTACTAATATAGGAGTGTCACGCGCTACTCGTATTTTATTTGCTGAAGTACATTATTGTTTACATGTTCGTTGAATGCCTGACATCACGGAGTGGGGTTCTGGTGACGCAGTTATTGTTTCACTGTGCCTTGCCTCGTCCGCAGCCTAGAAGATTAGGGTTGCAGCTGCATGCTAACAGAGCGTTGCTAAAAGTGTTGTGTGACAAAGTAAAACACCAAATACATATGTGTTTGTCTGTTGTTTCGGGAAAATGGCCTCTAGTTTGTATAATTGTATTTCTTGATGGTTTTCAGCTGCAAATAGCATATTTTATGCATGTGTTGCATTACTTACAGCAAATCTTTGTGTATTCCTCTTTTGCATGATAGCTCAAATTCTCCTATTAATATTCATTCTATGCTGCTGATGGCATGTTGTTTAGTCTTGAGAAATAAATAGTTTCTATTTTTGGCTGGGTGGTAACATACAGTAAATCTTGTTGATTGGAAGCACTGAAATAAGTGGTAATCATTCTTATGCTTTTTGTTTTGTTTCGTCTATTGACGCAACCAGAGTAAACTAATTTGATTATCATATGTATAATGATATTTTATTGACTCCTTCTATATATCTAGCAGCAGTAACAGGTACTCTATGCTATAATGTTCCTTTGCATAGACTGGTCGTCTGAGTACAAAATACAGTTGAGGTATCATATTTTATAACCTTATGGAAATATATTACTATAATATGTTATACAGTCAAAAACGTATTTTCAGTGACTTGATGATTTCCTCATTTACTGTTTTTTTCTGTGCAACTTCTGCGTGTAAGTGCTATAGATTTATATGAATGTTTGTGAACAGTAATGATTGGCATGTTCTGTAAGGGAAATTTTATATTTCTGTTGCTATTTAAACTGCTTATACGACGAATTTGATTCCTAAGAATGTTCACTGCCTGCTTATCACGTATATAAATAAAAATGTTAATATAGCTATTTCCAGTGCAGGGATGAGAGTGTCTGAAATATATGTGATATTTATGTTGTGTTACAAAATAGTAACTCAAGAGGCTACCATTGCTTCGTTGCTCATCAATTACTTCTTATTTTTCTTTTATTTGGGGGGGGATTTTATTGCTGTGTCAAAATTTCTGTGGGATTTCCGTTTTCTTTTTCTTTGCGTCTTCAAAAAACTTTTTCTCGCGTAAAAAAATCACTGTGGCGATGTAAGGAGTACTGCTATCCCTGATGATATGACATATCGTTATGGTACCCCATACTCATCGCTTGCTACTAGAACTTCTGGCTACTGGAACTTTCGGAGCCGAGTGAGTATTGGCTTGATGTATAATGACAACAATGCTCAAGCAGTAGTGGTCACGCGCCGTCTTGGTGTGGGGAGAAGAGTAGGTGTTGAGCTCCCGCTCGGAGTGGTTCGGGCGGCTGCGTTGAGGATAAATAGCCGGATGACATGGCAGAAAATGCAGTTAAAGGCGCACAGGATTAACTAAGAGATTCCTGGTGGAAACAGTGTTGTGTTAGTGAATCAGTAATTGTCGTGGAGAAGCATATTTATGGTAGCAAGTATACGAAAAGGCATCGGTTATCAGTGATTATCTGTCTAAATAGTGTGGAAACGCAACAAAGCAATGGTTCCTTCAGTGTGAATGTGACGCAAACGTAACTGTTAAACGAGACTTTATGAACATAAACATTATTAAGGAAGTGTGTTTCGTGCAAAAGGGGCAATAAACCAATTTCACTTGTACTGTTATTATTTCAAAGTGACCTTTTTCATTCTTTCACATCCAAAAATTATTACTCACATGGTATGGTTTATTTCGTAACGAAGCGTGTTCTGCATGTAAAGCTCCCACAGTTGAGTCTGATACTCATACACCCGCAAAAATTGATCAGAAATAGAGAAGAAAAGACATTAACTAATGAGAGATGAGCTTTAACCTGTAGCTTACAGGTTAAATTGCAATTCTACACTGAAGCGCCAAGGACACTAGTATAGGCATGCGTATTAAAATACAAAGATAAGTAAAGAGGAAGAATACGGCGCTGAGGCCGGCAACGCCTATATAAGACAAGTACCTGGCGCAGTATTAGATTGGTTACTGCTGCTACAACAGCAGGTTATCAAGATTTAAGTGAGTTTAAAAGAAGTGTTATAGTCGGCGCACGAGCGATGGGGACACAGCATCTCCGAGGTACCGATGAAGTGGGATTTTCCCGTACGACCATTTGACGAATGTACCGCGAATATCAGGAATCAAGTACAACATCAAATCTTCAACATCGCCCTGCGGCCAAAAAAGATCCTGCAAGAACGGGACGAACGACAACTGAAGAGAAGGTTCAATGTGACAGAAGTGCAACCCTTCCGCAGACTGCTGCACATTTCAGTGCTGGGCTATCAACAAGTGTCAATGTGCGAACCATTTAACGAAACATCATCGATATGGGCTTTCGGAGCTGAAGGCTCACTCATGTACCTTCGATGACTGCACGACGCAAAGCTTTACGCGTCGCCTGGGTCCGTCGACACCGATATTGGACTGTTGATGACAGGAAACATGTTGACTTGTCGGACGAGTCTCGTTTCAAATTCTATCGAACGGACGAACGTCTGCGGGTATGGAGACAGCCTCATGAATCCATGGACTCTGCATGTCAGCAGGGGACTGTCGAAGCTGGTGGAGGTTCTGTAATGGCGTGGGGCGTGTGCAGATGAAGTGATATGGGACAGGTGACACGTACATAAGCATTCTGTCTGATCACCTGCATCCATTCATGTCCATTCATCATTCCGACGGACTTGGGCAATTTCAGCAGGACAGTTCGAATCCCTACACGTTCAGAATTGCTACAGAGTGGCTCCAGGAATAGTCTTATGAGTTTATACACTTCCACTGGTCACCGAACTCCCCAAACATGAACATTACTCAGCATATCTGGGATGTCTTGCAACGTGTTGTTCAGAAGCAGATCTCCACTTCTTCGTACCCCTACGGATTTGTGGATAGCCCTGCAGGATTCATGGTGTCAGTTTCCTCCAGCAGTACATCAGACATTAGTCGACTCCATGCCACGTCGTGCTGTGTCAGTTCTGCTTGCTCGCGGGTGTCCTACACGAAATAAGACAGGTGTACCTGTTTCTTAGGCTCTTCAGCATATTAGCGCTTTTTCTGTAGAAGAGACGTATTTCAGAGCAGTGAAAATCAACAAGTGCTCAGACCTTCTAAGCTATGCACTCTGTGACCCGAATTTACTGAACTTTTTTTCCATCTCAGAATATGGGAACGCAAACAGTGAAGATGAGAATGTGCTCATAGGTCTTAAAGCATTTTAGGGCCCATGTTTTCTAGACATTTTATTCAGTTTTTTTCCTTGTTTTGGTCGCTATTACCTCCTTTTGTTCCCTCCTACCAGCTCTTTGAGGTTGTCGTTGGAATTCTGGTTCACCTATTACAGACAACATATGTATGATCTCGAACACCACCAAAGACCTATGTCCGACACGATCTGTGATCCTCTTCGCCCGTCAGCCTGATGAGATGCGACTTGCGCATCGCACAGATGTTCCGGTAGACCATACTTGGCGTTGTTTAGCACTGTTTCAGTGTTGACTAACTGTGATTTTAGGTTGCTGAACTGCTGGGTTATTAGCGCCCTCACATGAAAGAAATAGAGACGTGTGTGATTAAAACAACTGTAACCAATCAGTTTTAAAACCACACAGGAACCAAACACGAATACAACGAACAAGATTTAATTTACAGAGCCGATTTAAAAAAGACAGCACGGAATACTGATATAACAAAGCAGAATAATTCCCTGTAAAATCTATCAGAAAACAGCAGAACAAGAACATTTAATAAGAGATTAGATTATCGTGAGTGAATGATAAATAAGTAGTAATGAGTGACCCAGCCATTCTGTAACACGCTGAAATCTGTGCCGCAGTAGTTTGGAAGTAGGGCAGACAATAATGTTCATCTCGTTGTCATTTGAAATAGTGGGCAGGACTGAAAAAGAAGACACAATGCAAGAAATAGTGTATCGATGCCTGTGGTATGCACCCGCCACACAAACTCACTCACACCCACCCACACACACACACACACACACACACATACACATATACATAAACACGTACACGCACTCATTCGTGCGTTATGTTGACGCAGGAGAAAACAAAGTGTTAGGGGACATTGTCTCTTTCTCAGCCATGTAAGGCCTACCTCTTCTGGTTGTCGAGCATCGTAGGAGGTAAGCCATGGTCACCCTGTTGACCGCTCTGACTGCAGCTTACTGACCTTCTCTTTCAGCCATCGATACTCCCTCCGAGAGATGGTCCTTCGTTTCACGTTGGTAGTGACTTCGCATGGAGACAGGTCAAGGAGCCCCCAAAAGTTCATTTACATTGATATAAGTGCGCCCAGGCACGCAGAAGAAAACTACCTCCTTCTTCCGTCTTCCAAGAAGGGGACAAAACTGAGAACTGATTTTGTAGCTGCACCCAAAATCACTAACAAAACTTTAATTCCAGTTTTACAACTTGACTTCAGTGAGAAAATGAAGCAAGCAGGCACAAATTCCTGTTTCTACTTCTGTAAACAACATTACCATACTTATTCAATGAGATTCGATAGCCATTGCTACTTTTGATGTTTTATGTAATCTTGCAAGATATTAATAGTCAAATTAACTATGAACTCTGACAAAGTGCACTTTCCAGTAAATTAGTAAAACTTTAAAGATAAACTAAACTGTGTATTTTTGAGACGCTGTTCAGAATCCAAATAACAGTAGTTTGCAGTAATATATCAACTAATCACTTTTCCTGATGCAAAGGCATTCATTAATGATTCTGTTAAGTATTGTTATTGCCCAAACTACTTTTCACTTAACAACATGACTGTCGAAAATGGTGCAGGAGAAAGGAAATGCTGAGTCTTCAATTGACATCAACGCATATTATTGTAAATAATGCTAATGGATTATTGAGAAGTAAATAATAACTTTCCTAAGTATCACTGTTCCTTCTGTTACAGTTTTATGATGAAAGCAAACCATCTTGCTCCGTAACTGAAACATAGACGACTTAGCAGTGAGCAGTTAAAACGTTACAGTATCTTTACGTCTCATAAGGGGCGATGTAATGGATTTTCGAACAAACAATCGATTTTTCAAAGATATTATTTTCTTGATCTACACAGTTTAATCTATGTTGTGCGTGAATTTTATAGTGTTAGCAGCTTTGCCTTTAAATTGTTAAACTGATTAACTCTGCATTGGCGGCCACTCCCACCTTTTCCGATATTTGGGAAACCGCTTGCTTCAGCCGAATTTTTGTCAGTATGAACGCTATTTTTATCGCTTTCTTTGACTGACATCTATATCTTTGGCAGACATTTATATCTTTGCCTGAAAACTTTCTTGCATGTTGTTTATTTACGTTTTGACAATACTAAAACATATTATTAAGTGGAAGATTGAATTCGCAAACCTTTACGTGGAAGTCAAGATTTATGCATAATGGGTGGTGGAAAAACTGTGTTTAGGGAACAGAGGCTTCATGGAAATCGGTTTACCAACAAAAAAGAGGAAGCAGCGCGAAATGAAGAACATAAGCTCTCAGCTTCAGCATCTAAACTTGGGGCAGGAGAATTATACAGGTGCGTGAATGATGTTGATATGAATTCCACTGGATTCAGACATTGATTTAGAGCTTATCTGCTAGGCTATAAAGTTTTCATTTTCATGTGTCAGCTGTAAAAATACGGAATGCACGATTGTTGTTGAAGAAAAAAGAGTGGGAATAGCTTGTGATTTTAAATTAATTTATAATTCGTGTGGCTATGAATTTTCATTTTCCTCTTCCAAAAAAACTGAGACCGGTATCTCTGAAAGCAATTTTAGGTTCGCATATGCTCTGAGATGCCTTGGAAAGGGCAGGGAACGAGGTAATTTATTGTGTGATTTTCTGAACATGTCTCCACCTTGTGTAAGATTGGAAAAAAATAAATAAAGAAATGTCTGATGCTGTATGCGATACTGCTAAAGTTTCTATGAAGAAAGCAGTGGAGAAATTGGTGGAAATAAACAAAAAAGAAGCAGATTATGGGGTAAATATTCATGACAGTGAATCTCCTATAAATGTTACTGGCCTTGTGTATCTTTCGAAGGGACCTGGATTAAAAGAGGTCACGCATCTCTGTATGGAGTATTGACTCAGGTAATGTTTTAGGTGTAGAAATTATGTCTAAATACTGCTACCAGTGTGCAGCTAGGGAAATGTCCAAAATGAAGACAGTGAGAAACAGTGGCAAGAAAAGCGTTCAGTAGCATGCTCTAAAAATTATAGTGGCTCAAGTGGGGGCCTGGAGGCTGCTGCAGTTGTGAGGATGTTCTACAGATCTGAGGACCAGTATAGTGTTAGATACACTAAATACACTCCTGGAAATGGAAAAAAGAACACATTGACACCGGTGTGTCAGACCCACCATACTTGCTCCGGACACTGCGAGAGGGCTGTACAAGCAATGATCACACGCACGGCACAGCGGACACACCAGGAACCGCGGTGTTGGCCGTCGAATGGCGCTAGCTGCGCAGCATTTGTGCACCGCCGCCGTCAGTGTCAGCCAGTTTGCCGTGGCATACGGAGGTCCATCGCAGTCTTTAACACTGGTAGCATGCCGCGACAGCGTGGACGTGAACCGTATGTGCAGTTGACGGACTTTGAGCGAGGGTGTATAGTGGGCATGCGGGAGGCCGGGTGGACGTACCGCCGAATTGCTCAACACGTGGGGCGTGAGGTCTCCACAGTACATCGATGTTGTCGCCAGTGGTCGGCGGAAGGTGCACGTGCCCGTCGACCTGGGACCGGACCGCAGCGACGCACGGATGCACGCCAAGACCGTAGGATCCTACGCAGTGCCGTAGGGGACCGCACCGCCACTTCCCAGCAAATTAGGGACACTGTTGCTCCTGGGGTATCGGCGAGGACCATTCGCAACCGTCTCCATGAAGCTGGGCTACGGTCCCGCACACCGTTAGGCCGTCTTCCGCTCACGCCCCAACATCGTGCAGCCCGCCTCCAGTGGTGTCGCGACAGGCGTGAATGGAGGGACGAATGGAGACTCGTCGTCTTCAGCGATGAGAGTCGCTTCTGCCTTGGTGCCAATGATGGTCGTATTCGTGTTTGGCGCCGTGCAGGTGAGCGTCACAATCAGGACTGCATACGACCGAGGCACACAGGGCCAACACCCGGCAACATGGTGTGGGGAGCGATCTCCTACACTGGCCGTACACCACTGGTGATCGTCGAGGGGACACTGAATAGTGCACGGTACATCCAAACCGTCATCGAACCCATCGTTCTACCATTCCTAGACCGGCAAGGGAACTTGCTGTTCCAACAGGACAATGCACGTCCGCATGTATCCCGTGCCACCCAACGTGCTCTAGAAGGTGTAAGTCAACTACCCTGGCCAGCAAGATCTCCGGATCTGTCCCCCATTGAGCATGTTTGGGACTGGATGAAGCGTCGTCTCACGCGGTCTGCACGTCCAGCACGAACGCTGGTCCAACTGAGGCGCCAGGTGGAAATGGCATGGCAAGCCGTTCCACAGGACTACATCCAGCATCTCTACGATCGTCTCCATGGGAGAATAGCAGCCTGCATTGCTGCGAAAGGTGGATATACACTGTACTAGTGCCGACATTGTGCATGCTCTGTTGCCTGTGTCTATGTGCCTGTGGTTCTGTCAGTGTGATCATGTGATGTATCTGACCCCAGGAATGTGTCAATAAAGTTTCCCCTTCCTGGGACAATGAATTCACGGTGTTCTTATTTCAATTTCCAGGAGTGTATCTTGATGATGGAGAATCCTCTTCTTTCGAAGCTGTAACAGATAAAAATCCGTACAATACAACAATATAAAAGTTGGAATGTGTTGGCCACATCCAAAAGAGGCTTGCTGAAAGAGAAGAAATGTGAAGTACTTGAGGATGGAAAACCACTAGGAGGAAAAGGCAGGCTTACTCTGAAAGAAATTGATTCTCTTCAGTTATTTTATGCAATAGCTATAAGGAAAAATAAACGTAATTTCGAAGTAATAGGGGGTGCTATGTGGGCATTTTTTTGACCAAACAGCAACGCACAATCTGCGTCCGAAAGACGATTGGTGTAAGTTCAACAACAGAAATGAGACGTATTTACATACACACTGCGGGCTTTCAATAGAAAAATGATGGTGTTATGGTGGTGTGGTGGCCCTCAACTACGCACCCTCAGTCTCAACGTTGCAATATTAAAAGTTTTGGCTGGTTTCGTTGTCTAGGAGCAGGGATACGTAGTTGCCGCAATACAGGCCAAATACTGCTGAGTCTATAGTATACGATAAGAATACACACATGAATTGAATGATCGAAGGTTTCTATCACTCGGCAATTGCCGCTTGTGAATGCAACATATAAATTTATTGCAATTAAATAAAATCTGCAGGTACTATCTCAACGATTTTAAATGATGAGTACGATAGCAGAAGTACTTTTGAGAATGTGGCACATTTCTGCAAAACACTTATTGGTGTAGATGGTCCAGCAATTAAATAAAATATAAGTTGAATAACAGGGAAACAATAGATTCCTACAGCACGTAATTAATTATGAACAACAACACAGCTCGCGACGTATTCACTTCTAAACGCACACTACGTCTTCACTGTAGAAGCCACGGAAATCTCACAGGTGCACAAGTCGGCACTCCAAAGTATTTCTATCTGTCGTGACCACGCGCAAATATCTCCACACTCTCCAAGTCTCTGCCGCGACTCTCGCTTCCAGCACCTTCCCTGTGCTATGCGGTACTCCTGTGTCGTGTACCGTACTGCCCTTCTCCGAACTCGATGCTCCTCCCCAACTTCCATAAAGTCTCACCGTTAACGAGCGCTGTGATTGGCTAGAGCGCTCCCTCTATGTCTCCAAGCTAATGTAAACTCACAAACATATTTAAGCACATACGAAATACTGGATTTACATTTAAATACTTGAATTACATAAATAATCCTACGGCTGGACCATAAACACGCTCTAACACACGTTATTAGGCACATAAACAAATTAAATAAACATATATCAAAGGAATAGAGCAACAGGTAGGCCAGTAGCCTAATGTCTCTGTGCTTTCTAAACCACAGTAAATATTTAACCAATTTCTTCATGAATAGTATATATCGGATATAAACAAAGACATAGATGAAAAAAATATATTTATAAGCATGCTGCTACCGTTTTTTCGTGTACCTGTGGAATACTTATGGCCTGACGCGAACGATAGTAATCGGTCACTTTGACCTCCAAGAATTCATGTACTATTCAAGTTACATGGCAGTAATTCATACCAGTTTAGGTTTACACTAATAGCTTTCTACAGACACTGCAATCGACAAAATCGGATGAAGCGTTTATATTTTGGAAATTCGTTGCTGGATGTTACTTGTATAATTTACCATCTGATACTAAACTAATAAAGATATTGAAAATCTGTTACACCATCAGAATCGCCGTGCAAATAATATTAATGTACATGATTCTTTCACAAGCTGCGACATTGTCGCCAATAAAACAGTGACCTGATTTTACAATAAGTTTCCTTTAATTTACGTCAATGGTCACAAATTTTTTGTTAACAGATTACCGGCTTCGGTACATAATGATCATCATCAGATCTGCTGCAAAAAATGGGAAAAACATAAATACACTCACAGATTGTCTACAGATTAAAAGCAATACATAGACCATAATGAAAAGTACTACTGACAAATATATGCATTTGTGCGCTTTAAGTATGAAGAGGCATACCTCTTTTATAAAAACAAAGTCCTAATATACTGCAGCCGTAGTGGCATCGTCAGAAGTTAAATGCAGAATCAGCACCAGAATCGTCAAATATATATAAATAACATCATATGCACGAGTCATGTTGTCAGTAGCACTGCTGATCAAAACAGGCTGCCGTACAGTAGCCACAAGATGTTTGTGTTGTAAGTTCATCAGATGTCGCTAATGTCGGCATACATTAGTTTTCAGTAATTAATTGAACAGCGAAAATAAAGGGGGATACAATAGTTGAAGTCTGTAGTGAGCTTATAACGTATAAAAGGCATTAAAGTAATAAAAATCAATAAAAAGAACACGACAAAAGTAAGATTGTTAAAAAGAGGAAGAGTTAAGAAACAGTAGTTGCCATATGCTCTAGTGCCAATATTCTAGATAGTGACGTAAATAATAAACACCTTTGATAGTGCACCGTATAATATTAAACAACCATAAAACAAATCGCTAAAGAAACCACAAATGAAAGAAAACATAGCGCTGCACATAATAAGCGCCCTCTGTTAGCGGTAATTCCAGAATTCCGCGCCAGGCAGGAAGTGGTTTCAGGAAAGTGACCGCCAGAAGGCCCCTCGTACCCTGCGAGAGGGGAGAGGACAGAGCCCTGGGGCACACCTGCTGAGGGGTAGAAGGTGTGGGAATCAGCGTTATGGATGGTAATGTAGGAGGGGCGGCGGGAGAGGAATGAGGCAATCAGATGGACATAGTTGACAGGAAGGGTGTAGGTCTGGAGTTTGGACAGGAGCCTGGGATGCCAAACATGGTTATAGGCCCTTTTGAGGTCGAGGGAGACAAAAATGGTGCAGCGACAGGAGTTATGCTGGAGGGAGACGAGGTGAGTGAGGCATAGGAGATGGTCATCGTCAGAGAAGGAAGGTCAAAAGCCACATTGGGTGTTGGAGAGGAGGTGGTTTCGGTGGAGGTGGTGATTGATGCGCCGGGTAAGGATGGATTCCAAGAGCTTGCTGAACGCTGAGGTGAGACATATAGGGCGATAGGAAGAGGCATCAGATGGAGGCTTGTTGGGTTTGGAGAACATCAGAATATTGGAGGTTTTCCACAGGTCATGGTTGAAGCCGGTTACAAGGGTGACATTGTAGAGGGTGGCAAGGACTGCAAGGAAGGAGTGAGGGCAGTGTTTGAGGTGGTGGTAGGTAGTGAGGGTGGATGGCTTTGGTGGCAATGGAATCATACAAGGTCTGGTGCAGGAAGGCAGCAGTGTTGGAGATGTCATCAGGAGGGTAAGGTCGTGGCCTTCAACCTGGGTGTGAATGGAGTCCCGGTAGGCATCCCAGTTGGCACAGGAGTAATCATGGACTAGGAGGGATGTCAGGGCGAGGAGCGGGGTAGGGCTGGTGACCATTAGAAATAGGAGAATGGGAGCATCGTCACTGTCAATGAGGTCAAGGACATCTGCAGTGATGTGCCCTAGGAGGTTGGGAGAGGCAAGGATCACATCGGGAGTGGTGTTGGATTTGGGTCAGGTGTGCTTGGGGAGAGGAACCAGGTCTTCCTGGAGGGTGGTGATAAACCGATGCCACTACTGGAGGTCGGCAGTAGCATGGCTGTGGATGTTGAGGTCAGCGGCAATCACGTAGGTGGAGAACGTGCAGTCAATGTGGGCCAGGAAATCGTATGGGATGGGGGTGCGAGGGCAGACATAAATGGTGGCTCAGTTGATGGTAAGGGTAGGGAAGAGGAGGCTGAGAGTGATGTGCTATACAGGATTTAAAAGGAGAGGTAGGGGCCGAACAGGGAGGTGCTTGAGGTGGCCTATAGCAACTCCGCCACATGCCAGAGGGTAAGGGTTATCGGTGTGGTGAAGGGTGTAAGGAGCTGTGGAGATGGAGATATGGGGTTGAAGCAAGGTTTCATTTAGGATGAAGGCATCCATGTAGTGCTGATGGAGGGTGTGGAGAAAGAGGAGTTTGTGGGTGGGCAGGGAGCTGATATTGTGGTACAGGATACTGTAGTGTTGTCACACCAAGGAGGGGAGAGTTAGACGAGGGCGGTGAGGGGGGTGAAGGTGGAGTGGGCCTGGTTGTGGGAGTAGGTGGCATAGGTGATAAGATGGAAGATGGAACGGGCAGCGAGGGCTATTTTGAGAAGGGTGTGGGAGTACTGGAAGGGGTGTATGTTTTGGAGCACAATGGTGTTGAAACAGATGATGTCCTCTGCAGTAGGGGGAGGGTGGAGCGAGCTGTTGGGGTGGATGGGGTCATCAACAGGACGTACAGGGACAGTGAGCTCAGGGGTGACTGGAGGAGGTTTCACTTTACACTTCGAGGAGTAGGTAGGATGGGGTTCATAACAGGTGTTGCAGGGGGAGGGAGAGGTGAGATTGGGGCAGTTCTTTAAGAAGTGTGAAGCTTTGCAGTGAGGACAGGTAGGGGGTTTCTTGTAGGTGGAGGTAACATGGTCATTGTACTTGAGCCAGTGTCGGCAGCAGTAGGACTGGACTGGGGAATGGGAGGGGTCCACTTTGTGATGGTGACTGTATATGAGGGCTCCCTTGGTTAGGAGGCGGTCAATGGAGGAGGAGGATTCGGTGAATATCCGCATTAGATAAGTCAACCTGGCATCATTAAAGATGCGTCAGGCCTAGTGGATTTCGATGTTGGGCTGGGGGTTGAGTTCCACCAATACCTCAGCCTCTGTGACCATGGGGATAAGCTTCGTGATCATGGCAGTGAAGGTTGGCGGACGGCGGCCGGGGGGGGGGGGGGTTGAGGCTGACGGGGAGAGGACGGAGTGTGGTAGGTGGTGAGGGTGGCTCATTGGATACGTGGGATTTGGGAGAGGAAATCGGTGTGGAAGGAAGCATTGGGGGATTTAATGAGGACCGAGTCCTTGGGAGGAATAAGAAGGAAGATGGGGGCATTGGGGAAGTATTTATGGATGACCAGGGTGAGGGTACGGCCATCGAGGAACTGAGGTTCGGGAATGGAGGGGACGAAGGTGTGAGTGGCAGATGTGGCAGGGGTGGGGGTCGGGGTCGTGTCCATGAGGTTGAGTGGGTCACGAGGATCAGGGGCTTTCGTTGTGGAGATTGAGGGGGAAGGGTCAACATTAGGACATTTGGAAGGTTTCGCAGACAGAACAGGGTGGAGAGGGGGATGGGGGATGGGTTGCAGGCGTAAATGGCAGGGGGTAGTTCCCCCTGAGCAGATAATGCAGAGGGAGGGGGCATGGCTGGCACAAAGACCATAGAGCGGTGAGCCGAAATCCGTGCTGGCTTGGAGCCTGTCGGAGGTAGTGCACGGAGCGGCGGGAAGTCTACAGATGGTGATGGGGTGACAGTGACAGGGGAGGGAGAGTTGCTGCAATCTGTCGTTTTCGAATAAGGGGAGCCAACCCTCTCAATGTTCTCTAATCACTGCACTCCTCTGTCATGTATAGTTTGTTGATAGTTTCATCTAGTATTGAGTGCCTCACATATTTACTTCGTTTTTGTACATCTTACGCATGGCTCTAGTATTTTCTTGTTCCTTCTCTGTTCATGTCATAGACTGCATTAACCAGATAATATGGGTCATGCACTGTTACAGAATTTTATCATTCTTTTCTTGCAACGGATTGCCGCAGGGTACGAGGGGCCTTCTGGCGGTCACGTTCCTGCAACCACTTCCTACCTGGCGTTGAATTCTGGAGTTACCGCTAACAGAGGGCGCTGATTATGTGCAGCACTATGTTTTCTTTCATTTGTGGCTTCTTTAGCGATTTGTTTTATGATTGTTTAATATTATACGGTGCACTATCAAAGGTGTTTATTATTTACGTCCCTATCTAGAATATTGGCACTAGAGCATATGGCAACTACTGTTTCTTAACTCTTCCTCTTCTTAACAATCTTTGCTTTTTATTACTGTAATGCCTTTTATACGTTATAAGCTCATTACAGACTTCAACTATTGTGTCTCTCTTTATTTTCGCTGTTCAGTTAATTATTGAAAACTAATGTTTGCCGACATAAGCGATATCTGGTGAACTTACAACACTAACATCTTGTGGCTACTGTACGGTAGCCTGTTTTGAACAGTAGTTCTACTGACAACATGACTCGTGCACATGATGTTGTTTATATATATTTGACGATTCTGGTGCTGATTCTGCATTTAACTTTTGACGGTGCTACTACGGCTGCAGTACTTAAAGGGCACAAGTTCATATATTTGTCAGTAGCACTTTTCATTATGGTCTTGTATTGTTTTTAAGCTGTTGACAATCTGTGAGTATATTTATGTTTTCCCCATTTTTCGCTGCAGGTCTGATGATGGTCATTATGTACCGTAACCGGTAATCTGTTAACAAAAAGTTTGTGACCATAGATGTAAATTAAAGGAAACTTATTGTACATGTTTCTTTTTGAGGTACCATGATTCATCTGGCTACTATTAATTTCTATAGGAACTGTAAAATGTCTGCCGTGATGGTTTCGCAAAGTCTGCCATCTTTGTCACTCCCAGTTTGTCTCCTTGACCGACACAGCATCACTATGGAATTACCAGCCACGCAGCCGATTTACTACGTGGTCTGGCAGTTGTGCGGCATCACGCGGTTGCTAAAGAGCCGCGGCGTGCCCAGCGGTCCGAGCGGTGGCCGCCAACTCTGAACTTAGAATATTTCCAGGGCGCCACAACTCGCCCATTACCTCACAACACTCATTACCAGAAACTGTTATGAATGTAATTAAGCCCACATTCAGGTTCCTTGCAAACCCTGGTTTACTGAGGAAGTATCTTCTCCGAAAGACATAAAATGCAAATGAAAGCCTCAATGATTTAATTTGAATTAGACGCTCAAAAAGGACATTCTGTGGCGTTGAAGTACTCAAAATAGGTGTCTATGATGCAGTTTTACGTTAAAATAACGGAAATAATGGTAGAATTAAGTGCCAAAGAAAGTTGGTATAGATCCTGGTGTATTTACGACAAAAGCATTTCACACCATCGACTAGAGCAGGGTCAAGAAAGCTAACAGATCAGTGTCTTACCTGCAAATACAGGCAAGACAGATTCGAAGAGGAGAGAGGAGAAACCTGGAGGATGAGGAGTATCAGTATGGAGGATTTTATAACTGAGGTAAGCTTATTACGTGTAGAAGTATGAGAAGATAATCTTTGAACCTCGTTTTCTCTGTTTAACTTTTTTTACGTTATTAGAAGCTTTTCTCAAAAAGTAAATGCGCTAATGCTATGAAATTTCAGGAATTGTTCACGACGTGTTGATGTCTCCATGGAATTAAAAAGTACGACATCCTGCAATTACATTCTGATTTTTACAGGACTGTACGTAGAAAAAAGTTAATTCTAGATGTCCAAAAGTAAAAAGTCTTTTAATGGTACAATTTGTACCATAAATTAATAATTGCAGTTCAGTGGTCTTATAACATTCTCAGGACACTACAATAAAATTTTCAGATTAATTGCGTAATTATAATTTGAGTTACGGCTTTTTATAAAAATGACAATAAAAGGGAATAAATTCAAATTTCGAGAAAAATATTAATACTGCACATTTTATTATATTTTTCCTCTTTACATATGCAAAATTACAGAATTTTATATTAATAAATATGGCTGTAATAATTTTTTAAATAAATGTTTACATTTTCCGTTACATTACCCCTTAAAGATGTAGCTACTACTCACCATATTGCAATCCTTCACAACAATGCTTATTGGACCTCTGGTGTAAGCAGTTTCAACGAAGACTTATTCTCAAAAATAGTCTTGTATCCAAAGCGATTGCGTAGTAGACTACACATTACTGCAAATATACAAAATCCATGCCTCCAACTGTTCAATGCTTTACTGCATAGAATTATCTGTTTGTTGCTCACCACCAGCCATCGATTACAAAGGACTAATGTCTAGCTACGACTCACTGTAACTGAATGCAAGTCTCTTTAGACATTATGTACTCAGGCAAGAAAAAATTGCCAACTGTAAGACATAGTAGACCCCCTACTTTTGTGGACAGATACTATGTTCAGAAATTTAATATGTCATTCTCTCAGGAACTCGTAAGTTATTTGCAAAGATATTTGCAAACATTGACAATGTAAACAAAACAGGTTCATTAAACCAAATTATTAAGCATGTATTATATAATTATCAACAGTTAATCACCGGTTTCACAGAAAATATGCAAAAGTATAGACTATATTATATTGTGATGGCAAAAACATCATAATAAGCAAAACATAGTATTGTTATATAACATGTTCTTCACATTTTTCTTGAGGTATCTCATATGGATAGTCTTTAGGTAATCTGCCCTATCATGCAGAGTAACTGTTGTGTAAAAAATTGTGACACTTGTCATACAAATAGATAAAAACTTTTCAATGAGACTGGTACAGCACAGTATAACATTTCCATATCTATTAAAAATTCTCTTTATATTCTTTGCATTAAACTTATTTATATTAATGTTTTCCTCTACAAAACAAAAATAACTGGATCATCTGTCACATTCTTCGCTTAAAACCTGTGTCTGTTATAATGCAATAAGTGTCATATTTTGTTAATTTGTGTACTTTATGTAATGACAAACTATTGTTTTAGTTTTTTTCTTTCTTGCTAATGCTCAACCTACGCAAAAACAATATACTATAGTTCACATCCACTCTTTCAGTAGTAAAAAATAAAACTGTACCACAAGAATATAAGATATAAATTCTTCACTATAAGAACATTATTCTTAGTGCTCCTGGTTCCTTTACATTATCAAACAAATATTTAATTTGAGTTTTAAGTATTTCACCACTTTAACTAGACAATTTTCGCAACAAAAATACTCTTGATACCAGTTTATACCTCATTGCTTTTATTGACCAGTCCTTTCAGAGCTTTGTTAAACTCTTCTTGTAGTATCGTACTCCCATCTCATCTTCATTTACGCCCACTTCACTTTCTGTAATATTGTTTCCAAGTTCATCCCCCTTGTATAGACACACAATACACTCCTTCCACCTTTCAGCTTTCTTTTCTTTGCTTATGACTGGTTTACCATCTGAGCTCTTAATAGTTATACAGCTACTTCTCTTATCTCCAAAGGCCTCTTTCATTTTCCTGTAGGCAGTATCTGTCTTTCCCTTAGTGAAATATTCTTCCAAATCGTTACATTTGCCCTCTAGTAATTTCTGCTCAGCAGTTTTGCACTTGTCAGTCTCATTTTTCAACGTTTGTATTCCCTTTCACCTGATTCATTTGTTCCATTTTTAAATTTGCTCCTTTCGTCAATTAAGTTCATTATCTCTTGTGTTATCCAATAATTTCTACTGCGCCTTGTTTTGACCTATTTGATCCTCCGCTGCCTTCATTATTTCGTCTCTTAAAGCTTCTTATTCGTCTTCTAGTGTATTTATTTTTGATTTTCTAGTCGACCGTTGCCTAATGCTCTCTCTGAAGCCTTTCGTTCGTCCAACTTGTCCAGGTCCCATCTCCTTAACTTCCTACCTTTCTTACACTTTCTTCAGTTTTAATCTACAGTTCACAACCAATAAATAGTGATCATAGTGCACATTTACCCCTGGAAATGTCATACAATTTAAAATCTGGTTCCTGAATCTCTGTTTAACCATCATTTAATCAATCTGAAGACTTCTGGTGTCTTCAGGTTTCTTCCACCTACTGAACCTTCTTTTATACTTCTTAAACCAAATGTTAACGATGATTAAATTGTGTTTCGTGCAAAATTTTACCAGGTGACTTCCTCTTTCATTCCTGTCCCCCAGTCCATATTAACCTATCATTTTTCCTTCTCTTCCTTTTCCTACAGTCGAATTCCATTCTCCCATCACATTTAAATTTTCGTCTCCTTTATCTGAATAATTTATTTTATCTCGTCATACATTTCTTCAATCTCTTCATCCTCTGTGGAGCTAGTTGACATGTAAACTTGTACTACCGTGCAAGGCGTGGGCTTCGTGTCTGTGTTGGCTACGATAAAGCATCCACTTTGCCGTTCATAGTAGCTTACCCGCATTCCTATATTCTTATTCATTATTAAACCCTTCCCTATGTTACCCCTATTTGACTTTGTATTACTAACCCTGTATTCACCTGACGAGAAGTCTGTTCCACCTAACACCGAACTTCACTAATTCCCACTACATCTAGCTTCAAACTATCCATTTATCTTTTTAAATTTTTTAACCTTCCTGTCCAGTTAAGGGATCTAACATTCCGAGGTTGATACGGGCGCGTAGAACGGAAAGAGCACGTATGCAAACAGGCGGGAACCAGTGTCATCACAGTCGGCAGCTAGTGTATGCATGAGCGTACCAGCATCCCAAATACACTCCTTCATTTGACAATGGCCAGGGAGTACTTGGTCGAAAGCTGGTGGATTTTAACCACTTCATGAGGGTGACAACGCCAGAAGGTCTTATTAAACACAGTTAGGGGAAATTCTTCAAGGAGAAAAAGAGAGCGTTGAGTCTTAGAGAAAAATAATTCGCGCTGAGGAGCAAAGAGGTTAAAAGTCGAGCGCGGTGGCTATTTTGGGACCGAGTGTTGCGCTCGTTGTGTTGATAGGGCGGCGACCACGGGGGGCGCCAGATTTACGGTCCACTTTGGTCCGCGTCCGCAACCCTAAATCTGACCAGCTGGGCGACGCCGGCCCGTAGTTCCACGTCGATTTATGCGGCTCAAGCAGCATTCGTGTGTCCGCTCTGCACGCATTCGTTACGTTAATTTACCGACATGACCACATATTAAAAATGTCACCCAGCTATAAATTTTATGCGTATAATGTCGTGCTTGCGCGGCATATAATACTTGCTCCAGATGTTGTATCAGTATGCTAGCAAACACAGCACGTCTCGTCCACGCGAATAGGAATGATGTACGAGGGCTATTCGGAAAGTAAGGAACGATAGGTTGCGACATGGAAACCACAGTGAAATCAGAACTGTTTTATTTCCAACAGTTAGCTACAACTTCCAGCTACTTACCTCCATGGTCGACGATCCGACTTAGACGTTTGTCGTAGCGTTGTACCAACTTTCCAATACCCTCGTTATAGAAGGCAGCCGCCAGTGCTTTCCGACAATTCTCTACGCTGGCCTACGGCTCGTTGTCTGTGCCAAAATGTTGTCTTCATAGTCAGCGGTTCATGTGAGCAGAGATGAAATTCAGAGGGAGATAAATACGGGCTGTATTGTGGGTAATCAAACATTTCCAATTGAAAACAGTGCAGGAGCATCTTCATTGGCCCTGCAGAATGCGACTGAGAATTGTCTTGAAGAAGAAAACGCACGACAGTTATGTAATGTTGGCTGCATAGTTTCAGGCGAAATTTCTCACCAGGCGACGTACTTGGCGGAGACACTATTGTTCTAGGTTTCTTTATATGCTCCCTGTGTGCTCAGAACTAAAAAGAACGACATAACGTTATCGATGGGCATACTAGAAACACTGCCCAACACAACTGTGCAAAACTTCATTGGATTTTCACTGTGGTTTCCGTTTCGCGACTGATCTTTCCTCACTTTCCGAATAACCCTCGTATGATACACGTTGATTATCCTTTCAGTAACTCCTTAGGCTATATGTCCATGACAGCTCACTGCTGAAGCACCTGGTGCCAACGAAATAAGCACAATGGACAAGAAAATAGTCACCTAGAAAACACACCACGTTAATGACAAGTAACACGGCCTTTAGTATTGGTAATGGGTTTTGATAATGGTCTCACTTCGGCGAGAAACGGAGACCACAAATTTCTTCAGTTACGATAACCTAACCTAACCTAACCCTTCTCATAGATCCCGTGGAGCTGACAGATTGCGAGGGTACGGATTGCTACATGTCACCCGCTGTTCCAAATAGTCCTGAACGTTATCTCTTTTTTTCTCTCCTTTTATTTTTATTTCTTTTTGAATTATGTCTTCTGAGAGGTTTGATCTGCCCCTCCACGAATTCCTCTCCTGTGCCAACCTTTTCAACTCAGAGTAGCAATTGCAGCCCATGTCCTTAATTACACGCTGGATGTATTCAAATCTCTGGCTTTCTCTGCAGTTTTTACCTGTTACAGCTCCATCTAGTACCATGGAAGTTATTCTGTCATGTCTTAACGGATGTCTTCTCATCCTGTCCCTTCTTCCTGTCAGTGTTTTCCACATATTCATTTCCTTGTCGATTCTGCGGAGAACCTCCTCATTGTTTACCTTATTCTTCCACCTAATGTTCAACATTCTTCGGTAACGCCACATCTTAAACGCTTAAATTCTCTTCTGTACCGGTTTTCCCACACACCATGTTTCACTACCATATACTCCTGTGCTCGAAACGTACAATCTCAGAAATTTCTCCCTCAAATTGAGGCCTATGTACGCTACTAGTAGACTTTTCTTGTACAGAAATGCCCTCTTTGTCTGTGCTAGTTCGATTGTATGCCCTCTTCACTTCATCCATCATTGACTATTTTGCTTCCAGTGTAGCACCTCGTGATCACCAATTCTGACGTTAAAATTCTCGCTCTTCTCATTTCTGCTACTATTCATTACTTTCGTCTTTCTTCGATTTACTCTCAATCCATATTCTCTAACCATTATAGACTTCATTCCATTCAGCAAGTGCTGTACAAAGTTCTTCACCTTCGCTAAGGGTAGGAACGTCATTGATATCCTTTAACCCTGAACATTAATCCCACTCATCAACCTTTCGTTTATTTCCGTCATTGCCTCTTTGGCATATAGAAAAACAGTAGAAGCGAAAGACAATATCCAGGTCTTACACCTTTTTCATCCGAGCGCTTCATTCTTGGTCTTCCAGTCTTGTTGTTCTCTCTTTGTTCTTGTACATGCTGTATATTACCTGTTTTCCCATATAGCTGACCCCTATTTTCTCAGCTTCTCGTACCATTTGACATTGTCGAGCGCTTTTTCCACACTGACAACTTTTATGGAAGTGTCTTGATTCTCCTTCGGTCTTGCTTACATTACTAACCGCAACGTGAGAACACCCACTCTGGTGCCCTTGCCTTTCCTAAAGCCAAATTGATCGACATCTAACAGCATATCAGTTTGCCTTCCATCCTTCTGTATATTATTCTCGTCAGCAACTTGGATGCATGAACTGTTAAGCTGAGTGTGCGAAAATTCACGCACTTTAGTCTTGTAGTCTTTGGAATTGTGTGCATGATGTTTCTCCAAAAGTCTTATGGCATATATCCAGCCTCATACATTCTACACACCAACGTGAACAGTCATTTTGTTGCTACTTCCCCCAATGACTTTAGGAATTTCGACGGAACGATATTGATCCCTTCTGCCTCGTTTGATTTTAAGTCTTGCAGTGCCGTTCCAAATTCTAATACTGGGTCCCCTGTCTCTCCTCCTCTCCTCTATAGACCCCTGTTCCATTTTTTATCATGTCATCAAACAAGAGGCCCTCAATGTACTCTTCCCACCAACCCACTCGCTCTTCTGCGTTTAGTAGCGGAATTTCCATTGCACTCCTAATGTTTTAGCCCTTTCTTTTAATTTCACCGAAGGTCATTTTGACTTTTCTACGCGATGTGCAAGTCCCCGCAATAAAAATTTCTTTGTCGATTTCTTCACATTTTTCATTCATCCATTTCGCGTTAGCTTCCCTGCTCTTTCTGTTCAATTCATTCCTAAGTGAATTGTATCTCTGTATTGATGAATTTCGCTGGGGATTTTTGTACCTTCTTCTTTCGTCGATCAACTGAAGTACGTAATCTGTTACCCATGGTTTCTTCGCAGTTACCTTCATTGTACCTATGTTGTTCCTTTCCAACTTGTGTTATTGTCCTTTTTAGTGGCGTCTAATCCTCTTCAATTGAACTACCTGCTGAGTTGTTCGTCATCGCAGTATCTATAGCCTCAAAGAACTTAAAACGTATATCTTTATCCATTAGTATATCCATATTCCACTTCCTTGCCCATTGATACCTCCTGACTAGGCTGTTAAACTGAAACCTACTCTTCATCGTTACTAAATTGTGAGCTGAGTCTATATCTGCTCCTAGGTATGCTTTAAAATCCAATTTATGATTTAGAAATCTGTGCCGGGCCATGATGTAATCTAACTGATCTCTCGGCCTTTTGCAAGTTTACCTCCTATTCTTCTGATCCTGGGACAGAGTATTCGCTATTACTAGCTGAAGTTTGTTGAAAACTCAATTAGTGTCTCTGTCTTCTCTCATTCATACTACCAATCCCGTATTCTCTCATAACCCGTTCTTCTAATCCCACCCCTACAGCCGCATTCCAGTCTCCCTAGACTATTAGATTTTGCCCTCCCTTAACCGTCAAATGTCGTCATATACTTTTTCTATCTTTTCATCCTCTGCTTGCTGCGTCGACCTGAACTGTTGTTGTCGGTATTGGTTTGCCGTCGTTTTAGGTGAGAGAAACCTGATTTCAAAAAAATGGTTCAAATAGCTCTGAGCACTATGGGACTTAACTTCTGAGGTCATCAGTCCCCTAGAACTTAGAACTACTTAAACCTAACTAACCTAAGGACGTCACACATATCCATGCCCGAGGCAGGATTCGAACCTGCAACCGAAGCGGCCGCGCGGTTCCAGACTGCGGTGAAACCTGATTTCAAATATCCACTGCATGCAGTTCGCTTGGAATCTGACTGACATGGCGTTGTTCTCGTCTCCAGTGCCCGTCGGTTACGAAATTTTTACGACCGCTGTTCTTACTCTGTGTTACTGCGACTGGTGCACCATTAGTCTTAGACACGTTGGAAAGTTCGCGTTGATGTGGTAACTCAGTTCACGGTGTAGCCGTGTGGACGTGCATGCACAACAGATCCGGTCACGTCTTCACGTCGGCCCGTTTTACTGCGCTGTCACTTAGCCATGACTGACGTCACCTGTGGCTGGTCACATGACCACCAGTTCTCCTCCATCTACAGTGCTCCAAGGGGATCAAGGTGCTCCAGTTGGTTTATTCAGCCGGCTCTCAGCCGGCCGTAGGTTTCAGGTCCTTTATTACACCACCGGTTGTGAGATGGGCAGAGCAGCTATAGCTTCTTCTTAGAGTTTCTTGTTATCTACAAGTATATGGCATGATATGTTAGATGTTGCATGCCACTGGAAAGCTGACAAATCGATCTGTTTGGTGGTGTATAACATACTCGATTTCTTTCGATAACTTGCGAGTTGTAACAAGCAATCGTTTTCAGGTTTTGTTACATTTATCTTTCCCCCATCCACCCCTCCCCAAACCCATCAAGAGAGCACTCTCCAGAAATTGCATTGGGTAGAACACAAATCAAGGAAGAAGAAAAACTATATACGATATGAGTGTGAGAAATGTCTAGTGTGTTTTTACGGATGTAACACACCAACAAAAACTTCTAAAACAGTATTATCCTCTATCCTCATTACTTCAATAAATAGTAAGGCCAGATTTAGAAGGAATCCTATGTAAAAAATTATGTAATTTTGTGAAAAATTTGTATGACAAAATGTGTTCATTTTCGTAAATTTAAATAGTATATATGGGGTCTGTCGACTATGGGAAAAAATATTAGTAAGTGAATCGGTTAGGGTGTGACTAATATTTTGTCCTGGGAGATTACTTGTTTTTTTACTGAATAGTCGCTTTAGACCTCTGTCGCAAAAGCCTCATTTAACAAGCCACACAGTTTTAGGTCCGTGAACCTTGCCCCCATAGTTCATATTGTGAACACGTGCTTATCACAGAATCGCGTTGGTGGCAGAAATTTTGATAACTACTATTTGACTAACGCCGGAGAAACTGTGCACTGACTTTCTGTCCCTGTATTTCACGTAGATGCAGATATTGCAGACCGTTTGCCGGATGAAGTCAATCTATTTTATACTAGTGGCTATCCTGAACGTGAAGGCTGTGCGGTGACACCAGAGTTCATCCTCTGTATTCATTTCTGTTTCATAAACATCCATAACACCACAGGAAAATAACATTGTATTGTACAAGTATCCATCACTGCTATCCACACGATGCAGACACACGGCTGATACTTTGCGGTGAGGAATGGACGGTGACGTATTTCAGTATTTCTGTGTAGAGTACGACCATGCTACAGGTTCAACGTTGTAGTGCAAATGTATAAAAACACAAATCTGAAAAACATGTGTGCTATAAGCTAAAAGAAATTTTTAAGTTGAACGACATGTAACGAGATGATGTAGTCGTTATTGTGGCATCAAACATGTATAAAGCAATTAGGCAATGAAGAACGTATTTACAATTATTATATTATATAATTAATTATATTATTTAATTAAATTACAGTTGGTGGTGACTTCAATTTACCCTCGATATGTTGGAGAAAATACATGTTTAAATCCAAAGTTTCGCCTAAAAAATCATCCGAAATTATGCTAAAGTCATTGTCTGAAAATTATTTAGAGTAATTACTTTATGAGCTCATACCAATAGTAAACGGTCGTGAGAACACACTTGACCTCTTAGCATCTAATAATCCTGACCTAGCGACGAGCATCAAAACGGATACAGAGGTTAATGAACACAGCGTTGCCGTAGTGAGACTGAATACCGTAACTCCGAAATCCACCAAAAAGAAATGAAAAATATATCTATGCAAAAAGAGCAGATAAAAATTAATTTGATACGTTCCTGAGGTACAATCTCTACTCCTTCCAAATTAAAACTGTAAGTGTAGACCAGATGTGGCTTGAATTCAAAGAAACAGTATCGACAGCGTTTGAGAGATTTATACTAAATAAATTAACAAACGAAGGCGCAAATCTCCCTTGGTACACAAAACGTATCAGAACACTGTTGCAGCAGTAGTGAAAGAAAGTATTCCAAATTTAAACAAACGTAAAATCTCCAAGATTGGTGGTCTTTTACAGAAACTCGAAAATAACGCAGACTTCTATGCGAGATGCTTGTAACAGTTTCCACAACGAAGCTTTGTCTCGAATTCTGGCAGAAAATCCAAGGATATTGTAGTCGTCTGTAAAGCATGCTAGCGGCAAGACACAGCCAATGTCTTCTCTGCGGGATAGTAATTTAAATACTATCGATGACGGTGCTGCTACAACAGAGTTACTGAACACAGCCTTCCGAAATTCCTTCACTGAAGAGCTCAAAGAAAGTACTCCGGAATACGAGTCAAGAACAGCTGCCGACAAGGTTTCTTAGAAGTAGATATCCTCGGGGTAGTGAAGCAACTTAAATCACTTAATAAAAGCAAGCGTTCCGGTCCAGACTGTGTACCAATTAGGTTAATTTCAGAGTATAGAGTATGCTGATGCAAAAGCTTCGTCCTTAACAAAAATATACAATCGCTGGCTCGACGAAAGACCCGTACCCACAGACTGGGAAGCTGCACAGGTCACACCAATTTGAAGAAAGGTAGAAGGTGCAATCCACTAAATTACAGGCCCATATCATTACGTCAGTATGCAGAAGTATTTTGGAACATATATTGTGCTCGAACATTGTGAATGTTGCACGGAAAGATTTGGGTGTTCTTTTTTTCAAGTGTGGAATAATGGAGAAGGTAACGGTCTGTTGAAACATAGTCAACACGCATTTAGAAAATATAGTTCTTGTGAAACACAACCAGCTCTTTACTCACGCGAAGTGTTGAGTGCTATCGACAAAGGATTTCAAATTGATTCCCTATCCCTAGATTTCCAGAAGGCGTTCGAGAACGTAACTCATAAGCGGCTTGTAATCAAATGCGTGGATATGGAATATTGTCTCTGTAATGCGACTGGATTCGTGATTTCCTGTCAGGCAGGTCACAATTCGCAGTAACTGACGAAAGTCACAGAGTAAAACAGAGTGATTTCTGGCGTTGCCCAAGGTAGTGTTGTAGGCCCTCTGTTGTTCATTATCTATATAAACGAATTAGGAGACAATCTGAGC
This sequence comes from Schistocerca cancellata, assembly GCF_023864275.1. NCBI lineage: Eukaryota > Metazoa > Arthropoda > Insecta > Orthoptera > Acrididae > Schistocerca > Schistocerca cancellata. The sequence continues at coordinate 220,913,177 of NC_064628.1, read as the reverse complement.
AACTGTCTTACGTTGTTTGCAGAAGATGCTGTCGTTTATTTTACAGTGAATTAACCAGAAGCTCAAAACCAGTTGCAAAACGATTTAGATAAGATGTTTGTGTGATGCAAAATTTGCAGTTGACTCGAAATAATGAAAAGTGTGAGTTCATTCAGATGAGTGCTAAAAGAAATCCGTTAAACTTCGTCACGCGATAAATCCATCAAATCTAAAGGCTATAAATTCAACTAAATAGCTAGGAATTACAACTAATAGCAACTTAACTTGAAAAGAACACATACAAAATGTTGTGGAGGAGGCGAACCAAACACTGCGTTTAATTGGCGGAACGCTTAGAAAATGCGACAGATCTATTAAAGAGACTGTCTGCACTACGCTTGTCCGTCCTCTTTTGAGTACCGTACTGCTGCACGTTGTAGGATCCATACCAGACGGGATTAACGGGGTACATCAATAAAGCTCAAAGAAGGGGAGCTCGTTTTGTATTATCGAGAAATAGGGGAGAGAGTGCCACGGACATGATACAGGTTTCGGGATGGACATAATTAAAACAAGGGCATTTCTCGTTACAGCGTGATCTTCTCACGAAATTTCAAACACCAACTTTCTCATACGGATGCGGAAACATTTTGTTGACGCCTGCCTACGTAGGGAGAAACTATCATCATCACAAAGTTGGGAAACTCATAGCTCGCACGGAAAGATTTGGGTGTCCGTTTTTTCCGCACGATGTTCGAGAGTGGAATAATGCAGAATTATTATGAACCCTGTGCCAGTCACTTAAGTCTGCTTTGCAGAGTAGTCATGCAGATGAATATGAAGATGCACGTATGCATGTTTTCATTCAACATTCTGCTCCCTACACCGGTTATTAACGTATAAGCATTTCACATTTGGAATGGCTTAAACCGTGATTTCGTAATGTTAACCACTTAAATACATTATCTAGACAAATGCATGCGTGAATTTTCTTTGCTCTACATAATTATGTTTGTGTTTTTTTCTATCAATGTAGTTGTCTCCCATAACCATCTGTAACTCCACACCCACTCGTACACTACGTCCATTAAAGTCATCATCTGTATAAAAATCTTCTCCATGGCCTGTCATGGATTTCCTGGTTCTGGGCGATTAGTAATTAAAGATTAGCAGGAAACTTTATAGGTGTATGAACTCTAACTGCTACAACTCGCAGCTCTTCGACTGGTGGTAGGCGTAGAGGCGAAATTGTATAAGAAATATTCCTTTGGATAAGAATCGCAACTGCTCCCCTGCCATCCACCTTGTCTTTTTTTGTAAAATTGTACACAAGAAACACTGTACTTGTAGTATGCTTCATCAAAGTTTCCTACATCTCTCCCATTTTGGTGTAGTTTTTGTAGCAAATTTTCTTTCTTGGATACAACTGATCATGCATTCCACTTTTAAGCATTATTCTGCTTCATAAGGTATTCGATGCTTGTATCTGATGCTTTTCCTGACTTCTTGCAATTGTATATTTTTACCTCCTGTTGATTTTATTTTCTCTGTTACATTCAGTATTAAACGGAAGATACCGTCCAGTTTGTGTCTTAATGACGTTTACCCTGTGAGATGAATGCGTTCACAGGTTGGAAGTTATTGGCTGAGAAGGTACGTAAACCGAGCGATATGCTCGCCAGTTGCCGGATTTATTCCAGTGTGAAGTATCCATATATATTTTCCTGTTGTGCCGTGACTTGCATTCACTTCTCCCTGCTCGCCTCCCGAATTCTTCAGTGGAGCAAATATTTCCAAGTTATTTATTCGGTACTGCATCAGAGCTCTCCCGTTCGGAATATTCTCTCCTAACGAATAATACTCTTCATAAAGAATCTAATATGTTGCTTGCTTCGATATAAGATATGTTGTTGTGGTAGCTATTTCTTATATTTGCTTTCTGCCAGTAACAATATCTTCTGATGTGACTGAATGATTTTCTTCGCAATAAGTACATGGAATGACGGAGACGGGGCAAATCTGTGATGTGTGTTGAGTACCGAATTTCTGCGTGTTGTCTAGCCTTTGTATTGGTTGTTAATGTGACGCAAAGTTGACATATGAAACATTGTCTCACAGCAGTTATGTAGGGTTCTATGGAAGACCTCGAATTTTATAAATTTATAAATATATTTCAAATGTTTGCGTGTCAAATGTTAACAAACAAGTTTAATGTTTCCAGAGCATTTCAACATCATTCTACGTATCTCGCTTGAACATTTACGTACCTTTGTAACTTTATGTTCTCTAACAATTACAACCAATATATCCTCTTCATTTATTAAGAGGTCATCTTTCCTCATTAAACCTTGTTTGTTCACCTTGTGTGTGAGGTTATACACATCTTTGAAAACTTTTTCATGTGCTGATTTGCTGCCTCATTTTTCGTAAACTCTATTTAGCTCAGTTCTTTCCTATAGGAGGCACAACCACAAAGCAAGCCTTCATAATAGGTACTTTGGATTAATTTCATTTCCTTCTGGGTGAGCACCACAGCCTCGATAAATTTGTTGAAGGACATTGTTCCACAAAGTTGTGTTTTAAATTACTTTACTTTGCACTAATAGTTCCGGGTACGGCCCAGTTCCATGTGCATCTAAAAACATGTACACCATAATTAATTAAAAGAGAGCTACAACTTAAAAGCCATACGACTGCATAGGATGTTGCGTTACGCAAACATAGTAATTACCTATAGCAACAGTTGTGGAGATATCGTTCTCGTCTCTTAAAAAAATCGTGTGTCATGCGAACATACATATTTTATTGTAATGAACGACATAAAATTTCATTCTTTCAGCTGAACTTACTCAGAGGTGGGCAATTTTTTATACTATGAACAATTTTATTCTGTTTCAACAAATGTCACATTTTAATTTTTTAACAGTTCTGCAAACAACATTTAAGATACATAAGTTGATTTTTCCTGTTATGTTACCAACCACGAACAGTTACACACATGTACACATAGTCATACGAGAATATTCTGCAGTATAACGATATATATTATGTACGGGACCACATACGCATTGACCTCTTAATGGTATTTGTTTTCCCTTACTTCACGGCTATTATTTTACCTCGTTTTTTCTCTGTCGTCGCACACTGTTTTTTTTATGAGGCCCAGTAAATATTCTTTAACCCATACCTCCTTTCTGATGTCCGAACTCCCAATTATGATGTACTGCCCTGTTGTTATTAGGATTCGTTTAGCGTAGTTAGTAACACTTTTTTAATTTTAGTTATTACTTTGTTCCACACTAAAGACATATATTTAAACTCACCTATACTTCAATTTTATGTACCAGTTTATCAGTTTCGAGATTAGGCACTATATATGTTGCTTACTAAAATTATAATGAATAAATATTGTATAAATATTAACGTTTTCTTTACGAATTACGTACTGAGAGCTGTACAAGAAGTTTTGCGTACCGGTGCTTATGTGTGACACCGATTTGTAAATATTAATATGATAAGGCCCCCTATCTTCCATATAACTGTTACTAAAAGAAAAGTCCTACTCTAAAATAGTGTATCGATATGTCATGAACAATTCTGTATAACTGTGATTTTTAGTTACATATTACAAGGTTTGTCTTAATGGTGTAACTGGTTAGATGCGGTGTTTTAATGATGTGGCAATGCTATGGTACTCGCAGCCACTATTATGTCCTGCACTATGCGTTTTAGATGATGAACATCGACGGCCGTGCTTTTGACCAGTACGCATGGCATGCATTTTTTTGACGAGACTTTGACGATGTACTCGTTCTGTTGCTGTAGGTGATTGCCATATCTGCGTAATGCTGCAGCAATGTAACTGCGTAATTTTTTGTTGCAGATCTCTTTCTTCGTTGTAGGGTGTTGTCAGGTTTTTAGATGCACTTGAGAAAGGGCCATGCCTGACACTAATAGTGCAGAACAAAGCAATCTGAAATAAAGACCGGTGGAATAACATTATTTTTACTTTTGAATAAATTTGTTTACCTGCGGCCACTGGGTGGAGTTTATCAATAATCCTGCCGAGACTTGCGACGTACACCACATTAGGTCCAGATCTGTCTTCTTATATTCTGCGTTTTGAGATGCTATTCGGTCTTTCGAAGGTTATTGTGTCATCTCCTCCATGTTCTTTCTCTCTCTCTTTCTTTTCTAGTTGTCACTTGTTATCGCTTGTGAACGCTGTCCTATAGACTCCGCTGGAATTTTCAGTTGTCACCTATCCTCAGGTGCTTCAGCATGCCTTTTATTTGTTGTTGTCATTTCTTGAGTATTCATCCCAACTATGGCATGCATCGGCGTTTCTGATGTCTGCGCAATGTTTGTATGGACATACACTTGGTCCCTGCTTTCACCGCTTCCTTTACACTCAACTTCACCATAATTCCCAATTGTGGGGGACTAGAACTGCCAAATAACAATAAACTCATTACTTTACTGACAAATATTTTAGGCTACACTGCACTATCACTATAATTTTCACGGTGCGGTACACGGAAGAGCTCCGAGTGCTTACCGTAAACAATGTTCACGTTACGACGTCCCGCGTCGAACAGACCTGCAAAGAAGGCAGCAAACATGATACAACTTACAAGTGAACTGTAGGTCAACTAACTCAGCATGTGCCGTTTTTAAACTAAATATTTCTCTAAAGTCTCCAAATAACGATGATAATTACGGCCTTTTAGTTCAGTCAGGACGGGAAACCGGGTAGGGTTGGACCAGTGGTAATTTAACACACTTCATTCACTGGTAGAACACAAATTTATTTCACAGTTTCAATCGCATAGCAGCCAATTAAAATGGCAAACAATGAGACTCTGTTTTGAAATGTAATGCCAATTTAAATAACTTACAGAAAATTTAAAGTTAACTGTAACCCAAAAACACTTAATATTCGTTAAGGCAAGAAGCGCTCTGTGTCAGCCACCGAAGGTAATAAGGGAAGGGTAAAGATGTAATAAAAGCAGACATAAATTTAAACAACGGCACTAAAACATATCAGAAGGCCTTAATTACGAAATGGTGAGAATAAAACATGATTTAAACTTGGCTGATAAAGATTATTCAAAAAAACTTAAAATCATACTTAAAATAACGGAAAACAGTTTAGCACCAATGTCTAGGTAAGATAATTTTAATCCCAGAAATACACACCAATTGAAGATTTAAAACATTTTCCAATTTTCCAGGAACACAAGAGTAATTGAGTTACAACAGATTAAGATATGTGTTGGGATCCCAACGCACATCAAAATTTGCTTAAAGTGAAGGATACAAGCTGAAGGATACAAATTAAGAATTATTACAAGCATAAACTTATCTTTGACAGGAACATTAAGTAGTGCGGCTGTGGTTGGGGGAAACAGCGTGACAGACAGAGCGGCGAGAGATGCCGATTGTATGCACTCCCCGGCTAAACGAGCCGATGGTGTGTGAACAAGTGGGGCCCGGTCTTGGGTAACACGTACCAGCAATGAAGTACAAGAGCTTATTTAAGACAGTTCCCTACAGTACAAATAATTTTAGTTAGACAGAATTCTAACACACAGCCGTGCATCAAAAATATAACTCTTAGGGTAGAATTAATTAATCTGAATTCTTACCATAAACCATAACAAGTTAACTGCTTTTTAATAAGTTAACCGAATAGTTTAAGAAACCAGTTACAGATATTAAAAACAGTAATTTCAGCAATAAGATAGTAATATAGAAAATATTCCTTTGTAGAAAACCATTAAAGCAGCCACAGGGATACTTGCATGACATTCAAAGCTCAGCAGTACACACATTAATCTATAGCGGTTCGGAAAGAACAAATGCGTCCTGGAACAGACTAAAATTCATCTCAGTACGGAGGCACCATATAATTTCTTAGACAACATAGACCTTTTTTCACTAACTTCAAAGAAACCAGATCAACGAAAGCGAACTATAAATAGGCAAATAAAATAGCAAAACAGACACACGTTCTGACATGAACAGTTAATCATCCGCGATAACTAATAATACTAAACATTTCATTACACTTCCAATTGAATATCACCTGAACAATCATTTACTGTAAAAATGGGAAGAATTAAGCGAAGGTGGACGAGAACAGGTAACGCGTATACTAATGCACACCGCCAACCTTCATGATTAGCTTTCTTCTGGATCACGACGTTTTACACTGGCTAAAGGTTCACAAGCACCACGAATACGTAACGTTAACTTTTTTTTGTTATCAGGCTTCTGACTGGTTTGATACGGCCTGCCACGAATTCCTCTCCTGTGCAAACCTCTCCATCTCAGAGTAGCACTTTCAACCTACGTCCTCAATTATTTGCTGTATGTATTCCAATCTCTGTCTTCATTTACAGTTTTTGCCCTCTACAGCTCCCTTTAGTACCACAGAAGTCATTCCCTCATGTCTTGAAAGATGTCCCGATCTGCGCAGAACTTCCTCATTCCATAACTTATCAGCCCACGTAATTTTCAACATTCGTCTGTAGCACCACATCCCAAATGCTTAATTCACTTCTGTTCCGGTTTTCCCACAGTCCATGTTTCACTACCATACAATGCTGTACTCCACACGTACATTGGCAGAAATTTCTTCCTCAAATTAAGGCCGATATTTGATAATAGTAGACTTCTCTTGGCCAGGAATGCCTTTTCTGCCATAGCTACCCTGCTTTTTACGTCCTCCTTGCTCCGTCCGTCATTGGTTATTGTACTGCCTAGGTAGCAGAATTCCGTAACTTCATGGACTTCGTGATCATCAATCCTGATGTTAAGTTTCACACTATTCTCACTTCTACTTCTCATTACCTTCGTCTTTCTTCGATTTACTTTCAATCCACACTGTGTGCTCATTAGACTGTTTATTGCGTTCATCAGGTGATGTAACTCTTCTTCACTTTCACTCAGGATAGCAAGGTCATCAGCGAATCCTATCATTGATATCCTTTCACCTTCAATTTTAATTCCACTCCTGAACCTTTCCCTTATTTCCATCATTGCTTCCTCGATGTACAGATTGAACCAAATGGGTGAATGGCTTGTCCTTGTCTTACACTCTTTTTAATACAAGCATTTCGTTCTTGGTCGTTCACTCTTATTATTCCCTCTTGTACATATTGCATATGACTCCTCTATCCCTATAGCTTTCCCCTACATTTGTTTCAGAATTTCGAACATCTTGCATCATTTTACAATGTCGAACGCTTTTTCCATCCTATGAAAGCATCTTGATTTTTCTTTAGTCTTGTTTCCATTATTAACTGCAAAGTCAGAATTGCCTCTTCTCTCGTGCCTTTACTTTTCCTAAAGTTAAAATGACTGTCATCTAGAGCATTCTCAATTTTCTTTTCCATTCTTCAGTATATTATTCTTGTAAGCAACTTCGATGCATGAGCTGTTAAGCTAATTGTGCGATAATTCTACCGCTTGTCAGCTCTTGCAGTCTTCGAAATTGTGTTGGATGATGCTTCTCCGGAAGTCAGATGGTATGTCGCCAGACTCATATTTTCTACACACCAACGTGAATTGTCGTTTTGTTGCCACTTCTCCCAATGAGTTTAGAAATTATGATGGAATGTTTTCTACCCCTTCTGCCTTATTTGACCTTAAGTCCCCCAAAGCTCTTTTAAATTCTGATTATAATACTGGATCCCTATCTCTCCTAAATCGACTCCTGCTTATTTTTCTACCACACCTGACAAATCTTCTCCTTCATAGAGGCTTTCAGTATATTCTTTCCACCTCTCCGCTGTCTCCGTCGCATTTAACAGTGGAATTCCCGTTGCACTCTTAATGTTACCACCCTTCCTTTTAATGTCACCGAAGGTCGTTTTGACTTTCCTCTTGCTGAGTTTGTCCATCCGACAATCATTTCTTTTTCGATTTCATCACATTCTTCTTGCAGCCATTTCGTCTTATCTTCCCTGGACTTTGTATTTATTCATTCCTCAGAGAACTGTGTTCCTGTATTACTGAGTTTCCCGAAACATTTTTGTATTCCTTCCTTTCATTGATTAACCGAAGCATTTCTTCCGTTACTCACGGTTTCTTCACAGTTACCTTCTTTGTACCTATGTTTTTCTTTCCAAAATCTGAGACGTCCATTCCTCTTCAACTGTACTGCCTACTAAGCTGTTCCTTATTGCTGTACCTATAACGTTAGAGAACTTCAAGCGTATCTCGTCATTTCTTAAGAGTTCCGTATCACACTTCTTTGCGTATTGATTCTTCCTGAGTAATGTCTTAAACTGCAGCCTACTCTTCATCACTACTATATTGTGGTCTGAATCTATATCCGCTCCTGGGTACGCCGCACAATTCAGTATCTGATTTCTGTATCTCTGTCTGACCATGATATAATCTAACTGAAATCTTCCTGTGTCTCCCGCCCTTTTCCAAGTATACCTCCTCCTCTTGTGATTCTGTTCGCTATTACTATCTGAAACTTGTTACAGAACTCAATTAGTCTTTCTCCTCTCTCATTCCTTGTCCCAAGCCCATATTCTCCTGTAATCGTTTCTCCTACTCCTTCCCCTACAACTGCATTCCAGTCCCCCACGACTCTTAGATTTTCATCCCCTTTACATACTGTATTGCCCTTTCAATATCCTCATACACTCTATCTATCTTTTCAGCTTGCGACGTCGGCATGTATACTTGAACTATTGTAGTCGGTGTTGGTTTGCTGCCGATTCTGATAAGAACAACCCTGTCACTAAACTGTTCACAGTAACACACTCTCTGGCCTACCTTCCTATTCATAACGAATCCTACTCCTGTTATACCATTTTCTGCTGCTGTTGATATTACCCTATACTCATCTGACCAGAAAGCCTTGTCTTCTTTCCTCTTCACTTCACTGACCCCTACTATATCTAGATTGAGCCTTTGCATTTCCCTTTTCAGATTTTATAGTTTCCCTACCACTTTCAAAATTCTGACATTCCACGCCCCGACTCGTAGAATGTTATCCTTCCGTTGATTATTCAATCTTTTTCTCATGGTAACCTCCCCCTTGGCAGTCCCCTCCCGGAGATCCGAATGTGGGACTATTCCGGAATCTTTTGCCAATGGAGAGATCATCATGATACTTCTTCAATTACACGCCACACGTCCTGTGGATACATGTTATGTGTCTTAAATGCAGTAGTCTAAATTGTTTACCACATCTTGGCATTACATCGCCCTTCGAATACCACGGAGACACGGACGTCCGTACCCAACAAACGGTAGGAAGACAGACCAAAATGACTGTGAACATTTCCGTGACAGCTCGGCGCCCTTCTGATAAATCACACCACATGCCACCTCAGTAAGTGAGGTAACACGACCCCGATACTGGACGCCCACCAACAGCAAACGTCACGATGAAGAGCCCGCACGGAAAGCTTGTCACAGCTTCGTTCTTCAGCTCACAGTGCCGACCAAATCGGTCACCACGCCCGGAGCAGCCACACCAGAGGGCGCTGCGCTCCAACGGAAACATGTTAATCAAAGATCAAAAGAACAGTGATATCGATACATTGCAAGAGAACCGCCACTGCTCAAATATTGTGAAGAGGAAAATATGCCGTACGATTTAAGATTCCTGTATTGAGCGACATCTAGCGCACGTTTTACTCTTCAAATACTTGGTTCGCATTCAAGCTATGAATAGACCAGTGGATCGAAGACAAAGTGGGCTGGTTCAAATATTATTTCTGGAACAATAATAAAAATCAAAAACTGAAAAGGTATACAGAAAGATAAAAGGAAAATATTAAGGGAGGCGAAAATTAAATAATGAGAAAGACTCGTACTTGACACTGGGAAAAAATAAGGAGAAAATGAATGCAAGGGGAAGCCTAGTAGTACAATTCTGCTCAAAATACACTTTGATAATGGTGAACGCATTGTTCGAGAATCAAGGAAAAGGTTTATTTACGCGCAAGAGACCAGCAGTCAGTTATTTGATAGGTTATAATATTATCGTCGTAAGATACAGTTTTAGGAATCAGGTTTTAAACTTCAGAACATTTCTAGAGCCAGATGCGTATTCTGAGCAGAATACGTTAGTTGGGTCGAGCTAAAGACATTACAAAGACATAGGGGCTTAAGATAGGACCTGCATAACTTGAAACAATCAGATTTGTGGAGAGTTTCAAATGGGAAACTAGTCAACTACTAACCGAAACACGAGAAATGAACACTATACGAGATGAAAGGGTAGCTTTGCGAGACAATAGCGTAGTCAGCTGAGAAAAACAGATCGAAAAGGTAAGGCCCGTACGAACTCACTAAAAAACACGCTTTCTTAAATTTCGTTAATAAAAGGGGAAACTATACACGGTGGTTCATTGATAGTGACCGGGCCAAATATCTCACGAAATAAGCATCAAACGAAAAAACTACAAAGAACGAAACTTGTCTAGCTTGAAGGGGGAAACCAGATAGCGCTATGGTTGGCCCACTAGGTGGCGCTGCCATAGGTCAAACGGATATCAACTGCGTTTTTTTAAAAATAGGAACCCCCATTTTTTTATTACATATTCGTGTAGTACGTAAAGAAATATGAATGTTTTAGTTGAACCACTTTTTTCGCTTTGTGATAGATGTCAAAATAATAGTCACAAACATATAAGTACATGGTATCACGTAACATTCCGCCAGTGCGGACGGTATTTGCTTCGTGATACATTACCCGTGTTAAAATGGACCGTTTACCAATTGCGGAAAAGGTCGATGTATGGCTATTGTGATCAAAAAGCCCAACGGGCGTGTGCTATGCATGCTGCTCGGTATCCTGGACGACATCATCCAAGTGTCCGGACCGTTCGCCGGATGGTTACGTTATTTAAGGAAACAGGAAGTGTTCAGCCACATATGAAACGTCAACCACGACCTGCAACATATGATGATGCCCAAGTAGGTGTTTTAGCTGCTGTCGTGGCTAATCCGCACATCAGTAGCAGACAAACTGCGCGAGAATCGGGAATCTCAAAAACGTTGGTGGTGAGAATGTTACATCAACATCGATTGCACCCGAACCATATTTCTATGCACCAGGAATCGCATGGCGACGACTTTGAACGTCGTGTACAGTTCTGCCACTGGGCACAAGCGAAATTACAAGACGATGACAGACTTCTTGCACGCGTTCTATTTAGCGACGAAGCGTCATTCAGCGACAGCGGTAACGTAAACCGGCTTAATATCCACTATTGGACAACGGAAACTCCACGATGGCTGCGACAAGTGGAACATCAGTGACCTTGGCGGGTTAATGTATGGTGCGGCATTATGGGAGGAAGGATAATTGGCCCCCATTTTATCGATGGCGATCTAAATGGTGCAATGTATGCTGATTTCCTACGTAATGTTCTACCGATGTTACTACAAGATGTTTCACTGCATGACAGAATGGTGACGATGTACTTCCAGCATGTTGGATGTCCGGCACATAGCTCGCGTGCAGTTGAAACGGTATTGAATAGCATATTTCATGACAGGTGGATTGGTCGTCGAAGCACCATAACATGTGTAAGTAGGCTGTTTAGGTTTTCTTATTGGTAACGCCACATAGCGCTCTGTATGAAAGTCACTGGCTGTGCTGTGTGCAGTCTGTGGCTAGTTTGCATTGTTGTCTGCCATTATAGTGTTGGGCAGCTGGATGTTAACAGCACGTAGCGTTGCGCAGTTGGAGGTGAGCCACCAGCAGTGGTGGATGTGGGGAGAGAAATGGCGGAGTTTTGAAATTTGTAAGACTGGATGTCATGAACTGCTATATATATTATGACTTTTGAACACTATTAAGGTAAATACATTGTTTGTTCTCTATCAAAATCTTTCATTTGCTAATTATGCCTATCAGTAGTTAGTGCCTTCAGTAGTTTGAATCCTTTATTTATCTGGCAGTAGTGGCGCTCGCTGTATTGCAGTAGTTCGAGTAACGAATATTTTTGGTGAGGTAAGTGATTTGTGAGAGGTATAGGTTATTGTTACTCAGGGCCATTGTAGGGATTTTTAAAAGTCAGATTGCGTTGCGCTAAAAATATTGTGTGTCAGTTTAAGCACAGTCATGTATAATTTTTCTAAGGGGACGTTTCATATGGCGACCCTTCATATGATTTCTTTATTATTGTAATTGTGCAAAAATTTGTAACAAATATGTATTGGCCAGTGCCCAAAACAATTTGTAAAACTTTTTGTGGGGAGCATGGGGGCTATGTAAGTAGGCTGTTTAGGTTTCCTTATTGGTAACGCCACATAGCGCTCTATGAAAATCACTGGCTGTGCTGTGTGCAGTCTGTGGCTAGTTTGCATTGTTGTCTGCCATTGTACTGTTGGGCAGCTGGATGTTAACAGCGCGTAGCGTTGCGCAGTTGGAGGTGAGCCGCCAGCAGTGGTGGATGTGGGGAGAGAAATGGCGGAGTTTTGAAATTTGTAAGACTGGATGTCATGAACTGCTATATATATTATGACTTTTGAACACTATTAAGGTAAATACATTGTTTGTTCTCTATCAAAATCTTTCATTTGCTAACTATGCCTATCAGTAGTTAGTGCCTTCAGTAGTTTGAATCTTTTATTTATCTGGCAGTAGTGGCGCTCGCTGTATTGCAGTAGTTCAGTAACGAAGATTTTTGGTGAGGAAAGTGATTTGTGAAAGGTATAGGTTATTGTTAGTCAGGGCCATTGTAGGGATTTTTAAAAGTCAGATTGCGTTGCGCTAAAAATATTGTGTGTCAGTTTAAGTACAGTCATGTATAATTTTTCTAAGGGGACGTTTCACATGGCCGGCACGTTCACCGGATCTGACGTTCCCGGATTTCTTTCTGTGGGGAAAGTTGAAGGATATTTGCTATCGTGATCCACCGACAACACCTGACAACATTCGTTGTCAATGCATGTGCGAACATTACGGAAGGCGAACTACTCGCTGTTGAGAGGAATGTCGTTACACGTATTGCCAAATGCATTGAGGTTGACGGACACCATTTTGAGCATTTATTGCATTAATGTGAATTTACAGGTAATCGCTTTGTAACAGCATGCGTTCTCAGAAATGATAAGTTCACAAAGGTACATGTATCACATTGGAACAACAGAAATAAAATGTTCAAACGTATCTGCGTTCTGTATTTTAATTTAAAAAACCTACCTGTTACCAACTGTTCGTCTAAAATTGTGAGCCATATGTTTGTGACTATTACAGCGCCATCTATCACAAAGCAATTCACATTTCTTTGCGTACTACACCAATATGTAATAAAAATGGGGGTTCCTATTTTTAAAAAAAACGCAGTTGATAACCGTTTGACCTATGGCAGCGCCATCTAGCGGGCCAATCATAGCGCCATCTGGTTTCCCCCTTCAAGCTAGACAAGTAGTTTTTACGTTTGATGCTTATTTCGCGAGATATTTGGCCCGGTCACGATCAATGGACCGCCCTGTATAAATAAAGCGAAAAAAGGAACATGGACGTCTAAAATGAGATTGAATGAAAATTTTTTGTGGAAAAAGTGAATGGCTGTAGGAGAGAAGCAGATCTGTAGAAGTTAAATTAAAACAAAAAAATGAGAAATTTAATTTAACCATATTGGTATTATTAAAAACGCCGCTGTATTTATTTCTCGTTTCATCTCCCTGTACGGGGTGAGCCAGGAGGAATTGTGAATATTTAGGCGTATGACGGGAATGATCATTCGAAGCAAAAAAGTCGAGTAAACATGGGCTCTAAGATCTTCAATACTGTGAAGCAAATATGTTCTACTGCAAGCTCTTTGCTTTCCATATTTTGAGATATGTTGACATGGGCGTAAACAAGAAAAAATATTCAGTAAACGTGGGCTCTAAGGTGAAAATCGTAATACCTGTGACCACTTCTTCATCGGCACTATTATGAAACGCATATCTTCTACTGAAAAAGTTCTCACTCCTTTTAAGGTGGGCACTTTAGAGCCCATGTTTACGGGACATTTTGCTTTGAATGATGGTACCTGCCATATCCCAGAATATTGACCATTCCACATGGGGCACCGTGTACAGTTACAATCACGGATACAGATTTTATTGATTTTTCGATAATTTGTGAAGAAGCTCATTCCGATAATACAAATACACATAAGGATCCATATCTTTACTTCGACTATGTAATACACTGAGACTGTTGTGAAACTTCTTTACTGAAACTGCGTACCAAACGGGTACCATTGCATTTCGTGGGCAGTGCTCATACTGTATGGACTATCCAAGCACGACTCATCACATGCAATCTCAGTTTCTGCAGCTGTCTCTTCTCTGCCTTACAAATTCACTTTTATTTGTTATTCATACTCATTTCCAATGTCCTTTTCATAACACGAGGGTGCTGTTTACCCGTTCAGATTCAATAGGTGCTCAAATAAGCGCCCGACCGAAGAGCAGGGGGAAAAAGCCGTGCTCGTTAAAGCGCTTAGTCTGTCTTTGGTGGCGGTCAGAGCAGAGGGAGCTGTTTACGTCCTCGCCACGGCGCGCGCTTTCGAGGTGTTTACGAGCATCGGTGGCTTTCGTGCGAGTGAGTGTCTTTTGAAGTAATGCCCAATTCAAATCGGAAATCGACTCTGAAATTCAGTTGCATCACCTCGACCTTTTCGCCTCTCATATAGGAGGCGGTGCTCCAGACGGATTCCAGATAGACGCATGAGCCTGACCACGTGCAGGATGTTTTATAAACAGCGATGTTAAGACGAGACGAGAAGGGTCAGCTGACGCCTAACACGCTTTCCCCCTCCTACTCTGCCGGCTCTAAAAGGAGATGAATAGAAGCCCCATGGCGGTATGAAAGTTGGTGCAATGTTTGTGCCCGCTGTCGCCCTTGTGTCTGGACATCAGGATTCACTTCCGTCATCTGATACAGAGATGCGTCCCCGGCAACAGTGGTCCCCCAAAGAGGCGTAAGAAGAGATAAATGACCTCATCCGGTGCACTTAAGACACAGACGCGAGCTGATGTGATATCTCACCACCATGATGAACTTCCGATGTGTGCCTCCACGCCAGATTGTGACGGGTGTCCTTCCACCGGGCCAGCCAGGCATTCGCTCTTGTCAGACACGCAGCCATCGATTGCCGGACCAAAGCGACGATCGACTCCCTGTGACAGGCGAAGTACCTCTACAGATACCTTATCACTCATCTAATGGCAGGAGCGTATGATATTATCCCAGAATCTTCGTCTGAGAATGCACAGGCGACTGTTGCCTTGGCGGCACAGGAACAAAATGCTTTGTGCGGTGAAGGCTCGGCTGATCTGCTCCTCCCTCTGTTGTTATGAGCGGCCCACTGCCCGTAGACCAGCTGCACGCCTACAAGTTTACCTCCGTTAACCTCAGCATGATCGGCACGCATATCAACCTTTAACTGCTCTGCAATATGCTCAGGGCGGCGGACGTGATGTTGTTCTACTATAGGAAGTTTGACTGGAGACCTTACCAGACTTCTACCGGTTATCTACGTCAGCCCTACTGTTACGAGAAGTAGTGGAATAGTTGCCCTTGTACGAGATGGAACAGAGGTAAACAGTGTGATAAACTTGCCGTCGGCAGAGGGACTGGCGTTCGATTGCATGGGAGTCCCTTATTAATGTCTGTGCCCCTTCTGGGACAGATAAAAGGCGGGACTTGTCGCAGTTCTATGGGGGAGAAATTACGCCTCTCTTTTTTGGGCCACTAGGATCACTTCATTATTGGAGGAGGCTTTAAAGCGTGCTGTCTTGACAAGACTGACAACCAAACTACATCCCTATCCCGAACTACGTCTCTTGATGCAACGCGTGTGTCTTGCTGATACTTTAAAGATGTTACATCGTGATCGCCCTGGCTTTATTTATGTGACCAATCATTCTGCCAGCAGACTCTATCGCATCTCCGTCTCCTCTGACCTTGTGATGGTGATTCTAGCAACGAAGCTGTGGCTCGCAGATTTCTCGGACCATAGTGCATACATCCACATTATCAGCTTCTGGAGGCAGACGGCGTGGAGAAATTGGGGATTATGGAAACTGAATGTGCCAATTCTACGATATCAGGAATGTAGACATCTCATAGTAAGTACGTGGACCCCATGTGAACGTCCATTGCTGTGGCATCCTTTGCGGCTTTGATGATGGCTCGAATGTGTCAAACGACTTGGAGGATGTGCGCTTACTGGTTACTGTACAGAAAGATAACTGTGGCACCGACAAACGACGGACTCCTGTTATGCACTTCTCTGACAACTTACGGGTTTCCCGCCATTCTCCGATCGCCAGGTGGAGATCGCTGCGCCATAGCGAAGATTCTCACATTACTCGCCATAGCCTTGAAGGTATCGTGATGCAAATGAGATGTCAGACGGGACTGACGAAAAACCTCCCTCTATGCACCACACCATCTCCAGATATCGACAAAGACGACGTTCTGGATGTCTCGGATGGTAGCAGGGTAAAAAACCAGGCAGATATTGCATGTGCGATCGTCGACTACTATCATTGTTTATATCGGGAGGTGCACCACGATGATACGGCCTTGACAGCAGTCCTCCAAGGCCTTCATTGCCACACTTGATGATTCAGCGTCAACATCCATTTTATAAGAGATCATGAGAGATGAGTTGGTAGACACTCTTGCCAAGGGCACAGTCAATAAAATACAGGGTCCAGATGGTTTCCAATGGAATTCTACTGGAACTTTAAGAATACGGCGCAAGGAGATTTGCCAAGAATTTCTATCATTAGCAATCCTCATTCAGCCGGTTTTCGTTCGTGGAATGTCTCGTTATTCAGTGCCAAAACGAGTTAGAGGCACACGGATTGAACTGTGATTTCAAGAATCGTTTATCGTAGACCCGTATTTTTTCGAGGAGGTCGGGTCCTATTACCTGTACCGTAGCTGGTAAACGCAGTGAGAGTCTTTTGCGCACAAATGTCGTTCTAAACTTCAAAAGCACGGTTGTTTGGGTAGGATCACTTTTACGCAAGATAGTGCTCCTCCGCACATTGCAAAGCCAGTGAAGCAACTGCTGCAGAGGCATTTCGCAAATGCTAGAATTATCAGGCGTCATTTAACTACAGCATGGCCGTCCAAACTTATGGCTGTTATGTTATCGATATGTTATGTTCAGTGGTCCAGTTACGAACGAAGGAAAGCGTTCTGAACGTGATCCCCGAGACACTCCGATCTGCTGTGGAACACACTGTTTCTCGATTTCAACTTGTGGGAGAAAGCGGTGGACAGCATACTGAACATGTCTTGGGCAACTCTCATTGCAGTCAAATGGTTCAAATGGCTCTGAGCACTATGGGACTCAACTGCTGTGGTCATAAGTCCCCTAGAACTTAGAACTACTTAAACCTAACTAACCTAAGGATATCACACACATCCATGCCCGAGGCAGGATTCGAACCTGCGACCAGAGCGGTCGTGCGGTTCCAGACTGTAGCGCCTTTAACCGCTCGGCCACTCCGGCCGGCTAATTGCAGTCAGAAACCAATGTCATTTTGCTTTTTATCCGGGTTTTGGCCCCAGGACAATAACGATATATTTTTGCTTTTTATGTGGGTTTTGGCCTCAGGACAGTTAAAAACTGATTTTTTTCCATCCGATTGGTTCAACTTTGACTTGGTGAATGAGTTTACCTAACTAACGGTGCCACAAGTATTTGACTGCAGAACTTGTGCAGTCACACACATTAAATAGTCCTGAAACCCTAACCGCAGCCATCGTATTGCTATTCATCTGTCATTTGTAGCCTTCCCCATTTACGTTAAGACGCTATTGGTGAAATTTGACGTCATTCTTAGCAGTGGTTCTCTTTCTACAGAAACTGGACTTTGTTTAAGGAAACCCTGCATATATATCAACTTTTTCCTGGGACAACGGGCAACTTTGTCCCAGAAATGGGTTAAATAGTTCCAATCCCCCGTTCTGACCAAAGTTTCCGCAACGTTTATCTTGGTCATCAGGCAAATTCCAGAACTATAAATCGCCTCTCAAATATTTACTATTAAAAACAGTCTTGATCACTATTTACTTATCAAGGTGACCGGTTTCGACCACTACTGTGGTCTCAAATAATCTCACTTGCGATTTGCTCTGGCCCACAGCCTACTTAGATGCCGAAAGATGTTAGAAGAATTTCGCGATCCCGAAATAGCAGGAAAAACTAAGAAACATGAAAATAAAAAGCTAACTTCTTTGTCGCATGTTCGGCAAATCTATTTTTTCCAGCTGTCGTATAGTGTGGAAACTCTGAACTTCTACAACTAGACTTCTAATTAGCTGTTTTTGGAACTTTCGTCTGTTGAACTATTCGCACGCTGAAACTATATAGAACAGATTTTGAAATGAATGTGTTACACTTTATATGCACATCGGTACGCCAACTGCTAGTTTAGTTTGGCGGATGGATAGCAAAAATTCAACAATGGCTTCGCTTTTGTACAATGAGAGTCAGTGTATAACCTAATGGAGAGGTGAGGTTTTTTTACTGCAATGACTAAACTACTTTAACTCTTCTCTTGTGCATGTGTTTCTTTCAATTGAGACAGTTCAAATCCTAATAATATCTTTCTTTGTGGAAACACGCAGCTGGCAAGTACTCTGTGAGCTACAGATCACTGTTTTCTTTTTTTTTTTTTTTTTTTCAAATTTTGCTTTCAGTCCTGTCACTTCCGGTTCTTGTAACCAAGAATTTTATTTTACATTTAAGAAATAGGTACCTTTTAGGACTGTGAAGCTAAAATAGGCAAAAATAACTGTAAAGAACCTGTTTTGCAGCAGGCTGCCCTCCTCTCACAAATAAGGAATAAAATATGCAAATAAATAAATAAATAATAAATAAATAAGACCTCCTTAACCTTTTATATTTTGTCTGGAACATTAAAAAATAAATTGGAAAAAATTAAAAAATGAATTAAAAGTAGCTCCAATACCAAAGTTCAGACCAAGGTTTCTTTCTCTGTTGTAAGACGGATGTTAGAAACGTGCTAAAACTGATATATAAGTATATACTAATTTTTGGCTGGGACAGTGGATAACTTTGTCCCAGAAACGTGTTCCGATCCTCAATTCCGACCATCAAGCAAATTCCAGAACATAAAATGCCTTCCCAGATATTCTCAGCTGGGATTAACTCTGGCCCACTGCTGACCTACCTAGATATTTAGCCGAAAAGAACCCTTTTTGTAGCAGCCTGCTTGCCCTGTACATTCAGAGAGCGTTTCTAAGTCCTGACGTCAGATGTCATGCGGTGATAAATAGACCGCTGACCTATAACTTAAAGATATTATTTTCCCGAGCTCCTAGTTACAAACAAACTCGTCCTTATACGTTTCATGACTAATTAAACTCGAAAACGTTAACTTAATCGTACTTAAGACACTGCATTTCAACGTTAACGCCTAGTTTTGCATATTTTAGCTTTAGAATCCTGAAAGCTACCTATTTCTTTAATGTAACATAAATTCTTGTGTTTTCAAAAGATTAAAATTGCTTACAAGAGTAGGAAGTGAGAGGATTGAAGACTATTTGAAAAAGAAATTGCCGCGCGGGATTAGCGGAGCGGTCTAAGGCGCTGCAGTCATGGACTGTGGGGCTGGTCCCAGCGGAGGTTCAAGTCCGCCCTCGGGCATGGTTGTGTGTGTTTGTCCTTAGGATAATTTAGATTAGGCAGTGTGTAAGCTTAGGGGCTGATGACCTTAGCAGTTAAGTCCCATAAGATTACATACACATTTGAACATTTTGAAAAAGAAAACTGCAGCTTTTAGAATCCTATTCAACTGCCAGTTTCCACAAAGAAAGATATTCGTATTGCCTGAAGTGACCTCAGTTGAAAGAAATGAATAAGCAAGGGGAGAGATAAAGTTGCATAGCCACTGGAGTAAAAAAAAAGTTACCTTTCTTCTAGGTTGTAACCTGACTCTCATTGTACAAAGGCGAGGCAGAATTTTTGTTATGCACCCACCAAACTAAACTAATACGCAATATACAGATGTTCGCATGAAGTGTAACGTGGTCATTGTACAATATCTATTGTAGTTTCAGTGAGCGAATAGTTCAACAGAACGAAATGCTGAAAACAGCTAGTTCGAAGTATAGTCGCAGAATACTGTGACTGCTAGAGTTTCGCGCACTGTAAAATAATGAAAAAATTATATTGTGCCAAGCATGTGATAAAGAGGTTAGTTCCTTTGTTATGTTTCTTAGTTTTTTCTGCCATTTCGGAATGGAGAATTTCTTTTAACATCTTTCGATATCGGAGTATTCGTGTGGCAGATTATTTTTCAAATGTTGTTTAAGATTAAAATAAAAGACACTGGGAATCAGTTCACACTTTTATTATAATTTTTAAGTTTCTGAGTTCAACTTCGATATCAAGGGAAAGTAAACTGTGAATGATAATAACACTCAACACTCAGTAACAGTTATAATTATCATAAAAATTACAACAATTAAAAATTCAAGAACGATGAGCTATGCACTTCTGGAAACACCTCAGCATTCTTGACTCTTTAATCGTAATATTTATAATAATTAGAATGGTTACTGAGTTCTGTTATAGTCATTCACAATCTCTTTGAGGTATCGTTGCCCTATCCAGAAAGTTGTCTGGTAAAGTAAACAATGTGAAAATGTCAAGGCTATAGGACAAATTATAAGCGTTTTTAAATTGATGGCCAAGTCTTTTGTTTTTAAATTTTGTGTTCTAATAAAAATCCATTCACTGACAGAGTACTTGAAAAAATGAAACGGATAAATTGCATTGTAATGTTTCTTATTTTGCTAAAACTAATTATATACGTCCGTTAACAATACGAAATACACTCTTCCCAAAAAAGAACGACTCACTGCAAAGGTATTATCCGAATGGGACACAAATCGATAAGTTTGATGTAAATGTAAAGACAAATGGTTTCAGTTCCATAAAAGTTAGAGGATTTATTCAAGAGAAAGAGTTTCACAAATTGAGGAAATCAATAACACTTTGGTCCACCTCAGGTCTTTATACAAGCAGTTACTCGGGCTGGCACTGTCTGATAGGGGTGTTGGACTAGGACATTATTTTGCTCAAAACAAAGTCCAGGCTTGCATGAAGGGCAACAAAACAAGGCATAGAATATCGTCGACGTATCGCTGTGCTGTAAGGGAGCTGCGGATGATAACAAAAGACGTCCTTCTGTAAACGGTCCGTGTTAACAGACACGGGACTCCACTGCCAGTTGGCGAGTTCGAAAGTGAGTTCTCTGCTGGGCATGAGGAAGGGGATGGTGGGGGTGTGTCCACGGATGGCGCCTGATGACAGGGTAACATTTATTGGTCAAACGCAATACACTCGTTGTTGGCCCCTGTGGGTGAGGTTTGCTTCCACACGTAATATTCTCGGCGGCGGCGGAGGTGGCCGGCGGACGCTTAACGTGCGCCCGCTACGGTGACTGTAGCTGCGCTGGCGTTAACTGGAATTTGCTGCTTCGGTGGCTGCGCTACGGCCTTGCTGCATCGAACAGGGGCGGATGGAACCAAGCGCCGCGGGCCTCTGTAGTGGGGGCGGCTGGGGGCGTAGCAGCAGGACAGGTCAGTGCCCTTTCTCAGCGACCATATCCGGCTGCGGCTGTGTGGCGTCGGCGGGCCAGGGGCTCCAGCTCCAGCCCCTGTCACGGCGTTTGTAGAAACGTTCCAGGATGATGGCAACAGTGCATTACCGCAACGAAGCCAAAGGGATGACTCCGACGGTAGTCACGGCGGCGGCGGCGGTGTCAATCGGGAGCTTTGTAGGCGACGAATTGCATTAAGACGGTGACTACTACAATGACTGCAATGGCAGTGATGACTCATAACTGATGGCGACACTAAGTGACACAGGCTCTGCATCACTCCAACGCCTGATGACGTACAATAATGACGATATGGCTGCTGGTCCTTCGGTCCTTAATAAATATGGCTTTCTGCCGCTGATGTCTGCGGTTCTTCTTCCCCAAGAGGTCGTTGGAATATTCTAGTGTTGCTCGGCTAGCATAACTGACCCGATTACCGCCCCAGATGTTGACACCCTGGCTTGCGACGAGCTGCTTCTTGTCACATCCTCCGCTAGTCGGTGACACAGCGTTCTCCTTCGTGCTGCTTGACTTGCTGCTCCGCTGATCCACTTACGCCACAGTGTCATAGCACTCAACTGCTCAAAAATGGTTCAAAAAATGGTTCAAATGGCTCTGAGCACTATGGGACTTAACTTCTAAGGTCATCAGTCCCCTAGAACTACTTAAACCTAACTAACCTCAGGACATCACACACATCCATGCCCGAGGCAGGATTCGAATCTACGACCGTAGCCGCAGCGCGGTTCCGGACTGAAGTGCCTAGAACCGCTCTTCCACAGCGGCCGGCACTGAACTGCCCATCAGAATGTAACATGATTTCTGGCTCCCAATATTCCTTCAGATTCTAACTTCATTACTAACTTAATCGCTCTAGTCATTCGACTAGAATTGAATTGACACCCCGGATGTTCCCGGAACTAATGGCGGACGTAATTCAGGCTGGTATCCCACCGGTAAGGGAGGGGGATGAGGGTAGGGAGGCGGGGTCATCGGCGCTCTGTCCATTGTTCATTGCAGGGCTCATCACTGAATATTATACTCCAGTCAATGAGAGTCTGGGCCGAATGCGTTTTTGGAGGCGTCCCGGACAGCAGTGGCATATATTAACCTTACTGTCGCCCACCATATTTTCTGACACCCAGGAGTTCATATCATAGCAGGGCGCCTTTGGTTATTATCCGTGGTACTCTCAGCACGGTGGTAAGTCGGCGATTTATATGCCCGTTTGTCACCGTGGGGCGGCGGCCACACTTAACACGCCGTGGGCTAATATTGCAATACACTGAACTTTTATTTAGAAAGTGGCAAGTCCACACTTTTAAAACAACGAGAGATCACGCAAAATATTCTTACACTAGATTAATCACAAATTATGTGATATATTTGTTCACAAAGGTCTCTTATGGAAGGTTCTCACACAGCTGTATTCATAGCCGTTGGTCGCATCATACGTTACATGATATGTTAGTTTACTGCTGATGCAAGCGCAACAAAATTAAAGTATCGCTTTTTCTAAACCCCGTAATTATTTCCCATTGCTACGTATGAGATAGAAATTTGGCCCAAAGATGCTTATAACCTTCCTATGAAATGATGCCAAAGCATGATGCCCTGTGACGACAACCTCGGGATCGGCGACGCTTCGAACGGCAAGGTGTCGAGACTTGCGAAAAGAGGCCGGAGCTCAGAAGTTCATGTGACGTGTAAGGTTGGTAAACAATGTCAAGTTGACACCAAAATTCACTACAATTCTGCCCAAGCCACCGTGGACGTGTTACACGATCGGACGCTCGTGGCACTCCCTCTTACACACATGTTATTCGTTAGAAGCCTCCGAAATGTAGGTTAGAACCGCGACGCCCAGCGTTTAAATCACATGTTTTCCTTATGTGTGGACGAGGAGAACGTTTCAGACACATCACAGCTCTGAGTCAATACGAAAAGGCTTCAGGGAGCGGCATAAAGGGCATCAATGAGACCACCTCTTCCCCTGAAGCATCGATTTCCACATATTTTGCAGTCGAAGAGCCATGAGCAACAGGTCGTCGTTCTTGATAATCTTTGACACTGCTGACAATCCACGGACGGTTCAACCGTTCTCTAAGGAGATTGTGGTTCAGCAACCCCACTGAACGTGATCACACCCCAGTGCGACTGCAATTTTTGCTCTGCTGTATAGTGTGGAACCACAAGGGCCGTTCAAAACCAGTCAGCGAATTAGAGGATGTCAATTTAAATACCTTTCAGCCGTCAATTTTCAACCTTATTTTATTTGGCAATCAGTTTGAGCTTTTTACTACGCCATCTTCAGGCCCCTGGCCGACGTGCAGTAAGAATCTACCTCAGCTGTGTTCAAAACATGGCCCAGTAATACTGGGATTAGTAGATATTTGCTACAGTGATCACTTCAGCCGCCACCTGCCGACTGTTGAAGTGATCACTGTAGTAAATATCTACTAATCCCAGTATTTCTGGGCCACGTTTTGAACACAGATGAGGTAGATTCTTACTGTACGTCGGCCAGGGGCCTGAATATGGCGTAGTAAAACGCTGAAACTGATTGCCAAGTAAAATAAGGTTGAAAATTGACGGCTGAAAGGAATATAATTTGACATCCTCGATCGAACAGCCGAGTCCCGCAACCATTTCTAAAGAGATGGACATACAGAAATCCGACGAATTTGTCCTTAGAGAACGGTTGAAGCGTCCGTCGGGTGTCAGCACTGTCAAGAACTGATAAGAACGTCGTCCTGCTGTTCGTCGCATTGCGAACTGTTGTTTTCGATCTCAAAACGTATGGAAATCAATACCTTAAGGGAAAAGGTGGTTTTATTGACGAATTTTATGCCATCCACTGAGACCTTTTCACGTCGATTCTGAGCGGTAGTATGTCTGAAACGTTTTCCTCAGCCACACGTAATATAACCTCTTGTTTTGAACACTGTGTGTATCGGTTATAATCTTCATCGTTCTGGCGTCAAAAAAGTAAAATGTCGGTTACTGGGGATGGGACGACCTTTCCATTGTGTGCCGCGTCCACTTTGCCGTTGGGCAGAATTGTGGTGAAATTTTGCTGCCTATGGCCCATTATATCCCTCTTCACACTCCACATGAACATATGAGCTCTGGTCTTTCCTTCGCGTGTGTCGACACTTTGCTGTTTGAAGAGACGCAGGGAGCCACGCTTTTGCACCATTACAAAGGAAGGTTGTAGGCTCCACTGAGCCAAATTTTAAACTTATAATAGCTACAGAAAATTCTAAAATATGATACGAGTTTATCTCATCGAGAGTCTGCCACACTATTCAGTAACGAGGAAATGCACACCTGTGACGGACTAAATTGTTCGACGTCT
The DNA here is from genome assembly GCF_023864275.1 of Schistocerca cancellata. Classification (NCBI taxonomy): domain Eukaryota; kingdom Metazoa; phylum Arthropoda; class Insecta; order Orthoptera; family Acrididae; genus Schistocerca; species Schistocerca cancellata. The sequence goes on along the minus strand of NC_064628.1, from coordinate 220,888,207 downwards.
GCTAGCCGATTAGGAGAAAACCAAAACCACTTTAATTGTGATTATCAGTTCACTCAGTTTCCTGGATCGAAAAGGAAAGTTTATCTGAGAGGTTATTAAACAATAACTGCAAACCTCATGACACCACTATGGAAGGAGAAACAATCTATCTGAATCGAAGATCTGGTGCCGCTACATATGGTTTGTACCAGCGATGCAAAAGGAAATACTAGAAATTGTGGCTCACATGTAACACAGATCATCAAATAAAATATTCCCCATTTTAAGCAGTTTTGAAAGATTCGATGATAGATGTGACTGGCCAGGACGCTGAGAGGCTGGAAGTAAAATAACTTTCTCTGGGTTTGTATAGTCTACCGGACTCCGGAACCCAAACTCTGGCTGCTACCATTAAAGAAATTGTTCTAAGACTCTTACTAGGAAGGTAGTTTCTATGACCCATTCTCTCGATGCTGCGGTTGATACGTCTGGACACTACAACCATTCACTGCTGTAATCGTCTTGCACTACAATAAGTTTCAAGAAATTGTGATTTATTTTGCCATTCTTGGTAACAGTTAATTCTCATACACTATTGGCCATTAAAATTGCTACACCAAGAAGAAATACAGATGATAAACGGGTATTCATTGGACAAATATATTATACTAGAACTGACATGTCATTACATTTTCACGCAATTTGGGTGCATAGATCCTGAGAAATCAGTACCCAGAACAACCACCTCTGGCCGTAATAACGGCCTTGATACGCCTGGGCATTGAGTCAAACAGAGCTTGGATGGCGTGTACAGGTACAGCTGCCCATGCAGCTTCAACACGATACCACAGTTCATCAAGAGTAGTGACTGGTGTATTGTGACGAGCCAGTTGCTCGGCCACCATTGAACAGACGTTTTCAATTGGTGAGAGATCTGGATAATGTGCTGGCCAGGGCACTAGTCGAACATTTTCTGTATCCAGAAAGACCCGTACAGGACCTGCAACATGCGGTCGTGCATTATCATGCTAAATGGTTTCGCAGGGATCGAATGAAGGGTAGAGCCACGGGTCGAAACACATCCGAAATGTAAAGTCCACTGTTCAAAGTGCCGTCAATGGGAAAAAGAGGTGACCGAGACGTGTAACCAACGGCACCCCATATCATCACGCCGGGTGATACGCTAGTATGGCGATGACGAATACACGCTTCCAATGTGCGTTCACCACGATGTCGCCAAACACGGATGCGACCATCATGATGCTGTAAACAGAACCTGGATTCATACGAAAAAAATGACGTTTCGCCTTCGTACAGCCAGGTTCGTCGTTGAGAACACCATCGCAGGCCCTCCTGTCTGTGATGCAGCGTCAAGGGTAACCGCAGCCATGGTCTCCGAGCTGATAGTCCATGCTGCTGCCAACATCGTGTAACTGTTCGTGCAGATGGTTGTTGGCTTGCAAACGTCCCCATCTGTTGACTCAGGGATCGAGACGTGGCTGCACGATCCGTTACAGCCATGCGGATAAGATGCCTGTCTTCTCGACTGGTAGTGATACGAGGCCGTTGGGATCCAGTACGGCGTTCCGTATTACCCTCCTGAACCCACCGATTCCATATTCTGCTAACAGTCATTGGATCTCGACCAACGCGAGCATCAATGTCGCGATACGATAAACCGCAATCGCGATACGCTACAATTCGACCTTTATGAAAGTCGGAAACGTGATGGTACGCATTTCTCCTTCTTACAAGAGGCATCACAACAATGTCCCACCAGGCAACGGCGGTCAACTGCTGTTTGTGTATGAGAAATCGGTTGCAAACTTTCCTCATGTCAGCACGTTGTAGGTGTCGCCACCGGCGCCAACCTTGTGTGAATGCTCTGAAAAGCTAATCATTTGCATATCACAGCATCTTCTTCCTGTCGGTTAAATTTCGCGTCTGTAGCGCGTGATCTTCGTGGTGTAGCAATTTTAATGGCCCGTAGTGTAAATAAAAAAAACTTGTACACAGATGTGCCACCTTCTGGTATCAGCAAGACGAATTTAAATCAGAAAGTTCAATGGCATAACAAAGAGTCAACCAGATTTTATGATGGGTAAAGTCTTTGAAACATTTCAGGGAAATCCATGCCAGGCTACAGAAAACAGTGACCGACCTGTTAAATGTACAGAGCTCAAAGAGAGACGGAATACGGTCGGTTCCGCGGGGCTACGGGTAGCGGCTTGAAAATTTTGGGACTATTTTTTATGTGTCAGTAGGTATTGAAGGGTTTGGCCTATGCGGAAAAAAGGGTAGAGATTCCTACAGAAACCAAATTTTAAAGCAGCCGAATGAAACATCCTGTAGACATTCTAAATGCAGCCCTTGTGAATCTTAGGACTTTAGAAGCGTTTGATATGCGGTTGGAGACACCTAAATATTACTCTGAGAACCTAAAATATCCATATATCTCATGGCTAACGAAAGAGCCAGCAAGAAACAGAGATAAATAATTGTCTGTTCCTGAAGAATTGTCTCATGAATGAAGATTTGAGATAGGTGTATGAAGAGATACACATTACGTCCTGTCAAACAAATCATCTATATTGACGTACACGATCGTTGGAAGAGTTGCTTAGTGTATGTATATAGGAGACTTTCACCAGGACACGCTTCGTACACAGCTCAAAACCCTGCGTATCATTTCGACTGATGTACAACTATGTAATGTACGTGCCAAGGTTAAAGAAATGTCACAGGAAATTATTCGCCTAATATTATGATAGCAAAAATTCTAGTATCGTCAGCATTTTCAGAGAGGTTTCTCAGCGAGCCGTGACGACTCAGATCAACAATATCACAGTCAAGCCTCCACCAGTTACAAGTACTTCATGTTCATCAAGACAGGCTTGGGTAATTATCTTAAGAACAAACAAAAGAATTTGTTTTCTGAACTGTGCAAACTGTTTGCAAAGTTTTTGGTGTCTAAAACGAAACAAAATAAATGACATCTTCTTTTGCAAATAAATTATGGTTTTCTTTTTTCCGTTGCTACGCACATTTCCTTAAAATAATAATAATAATAATAGTAATAATAATAATACGTTTGTCAATGTCAATAGCCCACTGTCATAGCGGTTTACTGTAAATCTGAACTGCAGTCCGTAACTGATCTCAGAGAAAAGTCGATGTAATGTCTTCCCTGCTATGTGAGGTCTTTTTCAAAATTAAAGGAACTAAATTGTTTTCAAGAAGCAGTATACAGGGTGAGTCACCTAACGTTACCGCTGGATATATTTCGTAAACCACATCAAATACTGACGAACCGATTCCACAGACAGAACGTGAGGAGAGGGGCTAGTGTAATTGTTTAATACAAACCATACAAAAATGCACGGAAGTATGTTTCTTAACACAAACCTACGTTTTTTTAAATGGAACCACGTTAGTTTTGTTAGCACATCTGAACATATAAACAAATACGTAATCAGTGCCGTTTGTTGCATTGTAAAATGTTAATTACGTCCGGAGATATTGTAACCTAAAGTTGACGCTTGAAAACTCCGACGTTCAGTTGCGTGTTATAACAAACACGGGCCACGGTCGGCGACCAGCATCTGCAGGGACATGTTTACGATGACGACCGTGTTTACGAGTGTGGCTGTAGTGCACTGTTGTGGTTTGGTCTAGCTGTCGCAGTGTCCGCATGTAGCGCTTGCTGCTATTGTTATTCTGCATTCGTCTCCGCATGCAGACCAACTGTAGTACACCGTGTTACCAGACGTCTGTGATAGTGTAGTGTTGTAGGAACTGTGACCATGGTGTATTCGAACTCTGAAAAGGCGGAGATGATACTCATCTATGGCGAGTGTCGACGAAATGCAGCTGAAGCCTGCAGGGTGTATGCAGAATGGATTGCAAAACATCTACCGCCAACTGTATGCAACAGGTATGGTCGTAGCACGCAAACGGGTCCGTAACAGGCCCGTCACAGGAGAAGCGGGAGCAGTTGGTGTGTTAGCTGCTGTTGCCATGAACCCACACGAGTACACGGGACACTGGGAGAGCCGGTGGACTGAGTCAAAGTAGTGTCACGCGCATACTGCATCGTCACCGCTTTCACCCGTTTCATGTGTCGCTACATCAGCAATTACATGGTAATGACTTTAATCATCGAGTGCAATTCTGTCAATGGGCATTGAGATTGCGTTGCAGTTCTACCTGTTTACCGATGAAGCGGGTTTCACAAACCACGGGGCAGTGAATCTACGGAATATGCATTACTGGTCCGTGGACAATCCTCGCTGGCTCAGACAGGTAGAGCGACAGCGACCGTGGACTGTAAATGTATGGTGCGGAAACATTGGCGACCACCTCATTGGTCCTCACTTCATTGCAGGGGCCCAAACAGCTGCAACATACATCGCGTTTCTACAGAATGATCTGCCAACGTTGCTCGAAAATGTACCACTAGAAACGCGTCGACGTATGTGGTATCAGCATGATGGTGCACCTGCACATTCCGCAATTAACACTAGGCTGACCCTTGACAGGATGTTCGACGGGCGTTTCATAGGACGTGGAGGACGCATAAATTGGCCAGCCCGTTCTCCTGATCTTACACCTCTGGACTTCTTTCTGTGGGGTACGTTAAAGGAGAATGTGTACCGTGATGTGCCTACAACCCCAGAGGATATGAAACAACGTATTGTGGCAGCCTTCGGCGACATTACACCAGATGTACTGCGGCGTGTACGACATTCATTACGCCAGAGATTGCAATTGTGTGCAGCAAATGATGGCCACCACATTGAACATCTATTGGCCTGACATGTCGGGGCACACTCTATTCCACTCCGTAATTGAAAACGGAAACCACGTGTGTACGTGTACCTCACCCCTCATGGTAATGTACATGTGCGTCAGTGAAAAAGACCAATAAAAAGGTGTTAGCATGTGGACGTAATGTGCTGTTCCAGTCTCTTCTGTACCTAAGGTCCATCACCGTTCCCTTTGGATCCCTACGTAATATTGGTGCTCTCCGATACACACGTTCGAACAGCGGAGGAGTGGTACTCAAGCGTCAGCTTTAGGTTACAATATCTCCGGATGTAATTAACATTTTACAATGCAACAAACGGCACTGATTACGTATTTGTTTATATGTTCAGATGTGCTAACAAAACTAACGGGGTTCCATTTAAAAAAAAACGTAGGTTTGTGTTAAAAAACATACTTCCTTGCATTTTTTATGGTTTGTATTAACCAATTACACTAGCCCCTATCCTCACGTTCGGTCTGTGGAATCGATTCGTCAGTATTTGATGTGGTTTACGAAATATATCCAGCGGTAATGTTAGGTGACTCACCCTGTATATAAAATACGCCGTTATTTACTACTTTTAATGTTAATGATCTGTTTCTCTTCACCATTTTCTGCTGCTGTTGATATTGGCCTATACTCATCTGATCAGAAATTCTAGTCTTCTTTCCATTTCACTTCACTGACTCCTAGTATATCTAGATTGAGCCTTTGCATTTCCCTTTTCAGATTTTTCTAGCTTCCCTACCACGTTCAAGCTGCTGACATTCCGCGCCCGCCTAGTAAAACGTTAACCTTTGCTTATTTATTCAATCTTTTTCTCATGGTCGCCTCCCCCTGGGCATTTGCCTCCCGCAGATCCGAAGGAAGGACTTCCGGAATCTTTTGCCAATGGAGAGATCATGACTCGTTTTTATTATGTGTCTTCAATGCAGTGGATTCCATTTCCTTCTGTATTCTCATGCCACTGATCATTGATAATTCTTCCGCCTTTAGGGGCAGTTTCCGACCCCAAGGACAAGAGAGTGCCCTGAACCTCTGTCCGCTCCTCCGCCCTCTTTGACAAGGCCGTTGGCAGAATGAGGGTGACTTCTTATGCCGGATGTCTTCGGCCGCTAATGCTGATTGTTAATCAGAATGTAAGCGGTGGCGGGTTTCAAACCCAGGACCGATGACAGTTTGATAGTTCATTAAAGACGCTACCCCTAGACCACGAGTGCATCCCTCAGTTGTACTAACAACCTGAAATATTTATTATTTTTTGTGTAGCGCAGAGCGTGAGAAAAACTACTGGCTAACGCCTCTGTGCCTACTGTAATTAGTCCAGTTTTGTCTTAACGATTGCTACGGGAACGATACGTAGAAGGCTGAAGAATATCACAAGTTTCCTCATGTAGTACTTTCTCTTAAATTTTGAAAGTAGGCTTTCGAGGGATATTTTGCGTCTCTCTTCAAGAGGCTACCAATTCAGGCTTTCAATATTTTCGTGACAGTCTCCCGTGAAACAAACCTAGGCCCATACACGCTACCCTTCTTTGTATATTATCCGCTGTTAGTCCAAAGTGACATCAGTCGCTCAACCTTGAGCAATATTCTAAGCAGTCTACTTAACGGTATGGCTGCATTTCTCCAGTACCCTGCCAATGAACCGAAATCTGTCGCATGCCTAACCTATGACTGAGCCTGCGATATCATTCCATTTCACATGTCTACAAATTGTGACATCCAGTTGTTTGAATTGACTCATTTTAATTATGAGTCACTGACATTGTAGTCTAGTCATAGGATAGTACTTTTTCTTCGTAGTGCATAATTTTACACTTCTTCAGATTGAAATCGAGATGCCAGTTTTCGCAAATATAACTGAATATTTATGCATGTTGTTTTCCAGACAGTATTTCATTATAGATAATTGCATCGCCAGCGAAAAGTTTGAGCTTCTGTTAACATTGTCTGGTTGGTCATTAATACACAATGTAAACAACAAGGGCTCCAGCACATTATAATTGGCACATCAAGAGGTACCCCTACTTTTCGAGAACTCTCCACCCAATTTAACATGCTGAATCCTGACTAACAAGAAACCCTCAAACGAGTCACAAATTTCTTTCAAACCTCTTATAATCCTACTTTTATTGATAAATGTTGTGATGACGAGTTAAATGCTTTTCAGGCGTCTTGAAACACTTTATCTACTGCCTCAAATGAAACTATCGCAAATACGTTTATGAGATATATAAACTGTAACATACGAGTACACTATCTGATCAAAAGTATCCGGACACCAGTTAGTAGATATTAATATGTGGAAACCAGGGAAGGTAGTGATGCTGGCAGCTGGGGTCTGGGTAGAAGTCGACGTTCTAACTCATTCCAGAGCTGTTACATTGTGCTCAGCCAGGGAATATGGGCGGCCAGTCCATTTCAGGCATGTTGTTGTCCAGAAACATTGTCTCAGAGATGCCGCTTTAGGGAACGGTGTATTGTCATGTTGAAAGATCATTATAAACGAAGTATTCTTCTATTGTACGGAGTACACAATGATGCAGTTTGTGTCCACATTTTTATGCATTTAGCGTTTTCTTAAGCGCGATAGCGAGACCACACACTAACCACGAGAAAGACAACCACACCGCAACAGTACCTCCTCCGTACTTCACTGTCGGCACTGACATGTTGGCAGGTAATAATCTCCGGGCATTCTCCAAACCCATCCTATTGCTAGAAGGCATAGTGAGATTCATTACTCGAAATCATTCATTTCCAGTCATCCGGCGTCGAGTGGCATCTCTATTTACGCAATGTCAAGGATCGCTTAACATTGACTACGGAAGTGTGTCCTCATGAGGCGTTGTACCTTGTTCTTTGTAAGTCCATACTGTGCTGGTGTGACTAATGGTAGCACTTAGGCGCTCAAAAATGATTCCTTCTGCTGATTTTACAACCACTCTCCGTACTGGTCAACGGTCCCTGTCCGACAAGACATGAGGTCTGCCCAGTCTAGGTTTAGTTTTTTTTATCAGGTATTGTACGTTAAACCAATATTATAAAGATTAGAAAATAGATAATTGTGGAAGGACACTGAGGAATTACCTCACTATTCCAGACACGGAGGAGTTATTTTGAATTTAATCCAGAACACTGGCGCATGGTATGAAGATCAGGAACCTTATTCCACCGTCTCTTCTGTACGTGGTGGTCAAATACTACTGGTGAAAATTTACTCCTCCACTATCACTAGAATTCGAACCAACCACTTTGGAGTCGAATGTCAGGTCACAGGCGTGCATTAGCGACCTCTGCTGCACAGGCGTATGATATCTCGATGTAAGGATGTAAGAACTGTACAGCTCGAAACAGAAAAATACAAAATCATAAAAATTAAAATGAAGGACCATAGCGTGATTTTAAAACTCGAGTGGACAATTAAACTACGGTATATGAAATTATTAAAAATCTGGTGTACTTATGTCCTAAGAACAGAGTAATCAGATGAATGGACCTTATTGCAGGCAGGTGCAGAGAGCAGTAATGGAGAATGAGCGAGTGGAAGAAAACGATTGGAATAGCCATCACAGTTTATTGAAAACTTTTGGTGTAGGGCGTATACATTATTAAGATACACAGAAGAAAGAACGAATGAAGAAATGACGACAAGAGTTGAAAGAAAAAAAAGGTTCAAACAGCTTTAAGCACTATGGGACTTAACATCTGAGGTCATCAGTTCCCTAGACTTAGAGCTAATTAAACCTAACTAACCTAAGGACATCACACACATCCATGCCCGAGGCAGGATTCGAACCTTCACGGTTCCGGACTGAAGCACCTAGAACCACTCGTCCACAGCGGCCGGCAAGAGTTGAAAATCAGAAGGTTCTTGAAATAAGGGAACTGAGGAAGCAAGACATCGCGCTGCAATTTTTAGTTCAAAAAATGGTTCAAATGGCTCTGAGCACTATGGGACTCAACATCTTAGGTCATAAGTCCCCTAGAACTTAGAACCACTTAAACCTAACTAACCTAAGGACATCACACACACCCATGCCCGAGGCAGGAGTCGAACCTGCGACCGTAGCAGTCCTGCGGTTCCGGACTGCAGCGCCAGAACCGCTAGACCACCGCGGCCGGCAATTTTTAGTCGCATTTGTTCTTCAGCACAATTTGTGAACGTATAAATGTTAAGTATTAATTGCAGGGTAACGTCAAATGCTCGTAGGAATCTATACGTGGATGTTAACATGTAGTTACGAAAGCCCATGCAGAATAAAGCATCCAATACTTTTCCCAGTGTTTCTTGAAACAAATGGGAACTTTGTAAATTTGAAATAAGCGGAGGTGTTATTTTAGGCTCCTATAACAATTTAATAATGAATCATGTATGTCCAAGAACTCTGAATGTTTTTAGTGCAGAGCGTGTCTAGAATTTCTGTGGCAACGCCCGCTTGAGACGCTAGTCACGCTGCGATTTAAGTACGCTACAAGGCCACAAAGAAGAGCAGATTCACTTAAAAAGCGATACTCGAGGACCCGCGGCAGTTCCCAGGATTCCGTGGCTCGGTCTTGTGGCAGCCGTGCTGAATACATATACTGCATTACGACATCAGTCCTCGAATTGTAACTGGAAGAGCGTTTGGGGAGGGTATAGGAGCAGCAGTATACACCACGAGGTACTTGTATAAGATCTGTGTATCGAAAATGTAGCCGTATTGTTTAGCTAGTAACGTACATGTTGTATTTGCGGTAGCACATAAAAAACTTAAATCCTCTGTCGTAGAAACGGGATATTTACGAGAGGTGTGTTCGAAATACCATCAAATATTGGTTGGATGGTTTTGCCAGCTATCAGGTTCATCTACAAACAAAATCAAGTAATGCGGAAGATGAACAAAAAAAAAAAGGTTCAAAATGGCTCTGAGCACTATGGGACTCAACTGCTGTGGTCATCAGTCCCCTAGAACTTAGAACTACTTAAACCTAACTAACCTAAGGACATCACACACACCCATGCTCGAGGCAGGATTCGAACCTGCGACCGTAGCAGTAACGCGGCTCCGGACTGGAGCGCCTAGAACCGCACGGCCACCACGGCCGACGGAAGATGAACAGCTGGCACATTTTGTCGGGTTATAGTAACTGGAGAAGTTTCTAATTACTCAGTCATTCAGAGGGTAAAAAGTGCAGTTTTTGTGGAAAAGAGATTCGGCCAGCTTGTCTAAAAACGTCCTCTGAAGATATTGGGAAGGCAGATTTCGAAATCTCATGATGCAATTTTTTAGATTGGTTGACCGCTAAAAGGTCTGATCTGTGAGGGGTGTTCAAAAAATAATGATCTCCAGTCGTTGTGAAGATCAATTTGAACTGGAGCCGGGAGAATGCCAAGGAGGATTTAGAACTGGGAGAAACTACCCAGAACAGATAATCACTTTGAAATTCGTAATGGATTACTACAAAAGAAGTCAAAAGCAACAAGTCGTAATCTTTGTAGACTTCAAGATAGCTTATGATTGTGTTCACACATCTTCAATGATGAAGATATTAAGCAATTTCAGTTTCCATCCCAAATTAATAAAAATGATAAACTTAACTCTAACAAACATCGATTCATAAGTTCAGAGGAGAAATATGTAAACCATTTACGAATAAAACAGGATTAAGACAAGGAGATGGTTTATCGCCATTACTTTTCAACAGTTCACTCGAGTACGTGATGAGGGTTGGTACTAAGAAAATCCTAAAAACATAAGAACTGGAGCCAAGAAAGATCAAACAGACTTAAATCGCTTGGGATCCGCAGATAACTTAGTGTTACTAGCTAATAACACTGAAGAAGCCAGAAATCAAATAACAAGTCTCCAGAAAATAGCACACAAAATAGGACTCCAGATATCATTAAAAAAGACGGAGATAATGGTAGAAGACCCACTAGTAATCAACCACACAACAGGAAAGTAAAAACAGTGAAACAATTTAAATACCAACGAGAAATTTTAACACACAACTGAGATGTGAAACATGTATGGCAAGTACGGAATAACACGTTGATAAACTCTCAGAAATTAGGATGGTCTACAAACAATAAAAAGTCTATCAATCAAAACTAAATAAAAACATTACAAGACGGTGGTTCAGTCACAAGCGACATACAGATGTGATACTCTTTTCAAAGTCACCCAGACAAAGTCACCCAGAAAAGTATTTCGACAAAATCTTAAAAGTAGAGTGAAGAATAGCTAGAACGTACGTAAATAAAAATACAAAATATGGGTGGATAGTGCCCAAGGAAGTGGCGTGCAGCAAAATTGAGCTCATTACGTATACTATACGGAAAAAAGGATCTCTTTCTTTGATCGCATTATGAGAACACCAGAAACCAGATTATCAAGAAAAATTTTCGAGAAACTTTGGAACATTCAGGACCGAATACGATGGATAAAAGAAATCAGCGAGGATATGAGAGAGCTAGAATTGACCCCGGGCGATATGCAAAACAAAACAGAAACTTTAAAGAAACTGAAAAACATAAAAATAAGAAGTAAACAAGAAACATTAAAAGCGGTACTTACAGATAAGGAACGACATGAAAAAAAAGGTAGCGCAGTGGTTAGCACACTGGACTCGCATTCAGGACGACGACGGTTCAAAACCGCGTCCAGCCATCCTGATTTAGGTTTTCCGTGATTTCCCTAAATCGCTTCAGGCAAATGTCGGGGTGGTTCCTTTGAAAGGGCACGCCCGACTTCCTCCTCCATCCTTCCCTAATGCGCTGGGACCAATGACCTCGCTGTTTGGTCCCCTCCCCCAAATCAATTAACCAACCAGTAGAAAGTGTATTGTAATGCTTTATCTAGTAGGATTCCACAGTGTAATTAATATATCTGCAAGAGGCAGACTTTCATGTGTGCCAGATTATTGTATCAATAAGCTTCAAAACTCGAACTTTCCTAAACAATGAACTTGCTGCCAACTGCTAGGTTGAGTAGTCTGCAACAACGCACAACGGTCGCTAAACACATGGTTTGTACGAAATCTACAAAGGATTCCGTTTGAGCACTTAATCCTCAATATTATCACATGTAACTTATTGGACACAAATAGGCGGAAATGAATATTATTGTTGAATTAAATATTTGGTCCTTTACTGCTTGCTCAATATACAGATTGAACAACATCGGGGAGAGGCTACAACCCTGTATCACTCCCTTCCCAACCACTGCTTCCCTTTCATGTCCCTCGACTCTTATAACTGCCATCTGGTTTCTGTACAAATTGTAAATAGCCTTTCGCTCCCTGTATTTTACTCCTGTCACCTTCAGAATTTGAAAGAGAGTATTCCAGTCAACATTGTCAAAAGCTTTCTCTAAGTCTACAAATCCCTTGATGCCTCAGAACATGTCCTACCAACCGCCACAAACTCCTCTTCTCCCCAATCCTATTCAGTACCTCCTCGTTATGTGATCTACCCATCTGATCTTCAGCATTCTTCTGCAGCACCACATTTCGAAAGCTTCTATTCTCTTCTTGTCCAAACTATTTATCGTCCATGTTTCACTTCCATACATGGCTACACCCCATACATATACTTTCAGAAACGACTTCCTGACACTTAAATCTATACTCGATGTTAACAAATTTCTCTTCTTCAGAAACGCTTTCCTTGCCATTGCCAATCTACATTTTATATCCTCTCTACCTCGACCATCATCAGTTATTTTGCTCCCCAAATAGCAAAACTCATTTACTACTTTAAGTGTCTCATTTCCTAATCTAATTCCCTCAGCATCATCCGATTTAATTCGACTACATTCCATTATCCTCGTTTTGCTTTTGTTGATGTTGATCTTATATCCTCCTTTTAGGACACAGTCCATTCCGTTCAACTGCTCTTCCGAGTCCTTTGCTGTCTCTGACAGAATTATAATGTCATCGGCGAACCTCAAAGTTTTTATTTCTTCTCCATGGATTTTAATACCTACTCATAATTTTTCTTTTGTTTCCTTTACTGCTTGCTCAGTACATAGATTGGATAACATCGGGGAGAGGCTACAACCCTGTCTCACTCCCTTCCCAACCACTGCTTCCCTTTCAAGAATTTCTATTAGCCCTCGTCTTTTTACCTACTTGATCCTCTGCTGCCTTCACTACTTAATTCCTCAAAGCTACCCATTCTTCTTCTACTGTATTTCTTTCCCCCATTCTTCTCAATTGTTCCCTTATGCTCTCCCTGAAACTCTGTACGACCTCTGGTTTAGTCAGGTCCCATCTTGAATTCCCATCTACGGTTCATAACCAATAGATTGTGATCAGAGTCCACATCTGCCCCTGGAAACAGTAGTAACCGTATGGCTTAGGATTTGGGTGGGAGTCGCGTTTGGCTAGAGGCGTGCACAGGCGTTGGCTCTTAATCGAGTACTTTGAGTTATGAACATAAACCTTACAATGCCAGAGTACATGCATAAACAAAGGAGACAAGCACTAGCGCTCGATCTTCCAGATCATTAGTTTCCGATACAGCAACACAGGCTCCATGAAAATAATTTCTCGCCCCACAGTAATAAATAATTAAAACTTGGAAGGAGCGACAATGAACTTACAACAGAAAACTTACACAAAGTTACATATGTATGCCCCATGCGTGAAGAATGTTAAATCACCTCATTTAAACTTACAGAGATGGCACTCAAATCATTCTGCAACAACAACAACAATAGCTCGTCAGATAGCACAACAACATGCAATTACAACCAACACCATAATCACACATTGACACGCAGCACACACGAATAACGCAACCTACACCGACACTCAAACTAACATACAATCGACTATGACAACAGGCATAACAGAATGGCTTCCCTAGCACACAATTAGACCATACCACAGTCTCGTGGTGCTTTATCAGATCAGATGCAAATATCCCTGTATCGACGTTGTTTTTGTTTCCGAACACGGCGCGCCGCTCGCTGCTCAGGTGTCCACGGAAGACGTCAGCACTCCGCCGCGAGCGTCGCTCTCTCCAGAGCTCGTTGTCTTCCAATGAGTGGCGCCACACCACGGTGTCTTCGCTCGGATTCACTCCGTGCAAATGTAACCCTCCGTGCGTCTTTTTAAGAGGTCGCACAATGAGCTTCGCGCCAGATCTCTCAAGACTCTCAGTGAGCCGGGAAGGACCTAGCACGATGCTACTACTCTGATAACAGCTAGCAAGTGATTTTATGATGTAGCCGCTAATCCGTCATTTACGGTATTGAACTGAGACATTGTGGAACGGTCAGATTCTAGAATAATAAAGTTATATGTAAATTCATCCATCTGTGTAGATAAATATTTTCATGTTTTAACCATTTAATGTGGAAGAATATGTGCCATCTTGTTCAATTATGGACCCAACAGATATTGCTGCAAACTGGAATGGGACTGCTGTGGAATCCATTGGACCAGGATTCATCATTACATCAATTAAAATTTTTTTCAACAAGGTAGAACTATTTGAACTGTTTCTCTTTCGAATAAACAGGCACAAAATATTTGATTAGACGAACATCCGAAGCTGAGGAACATATTAATGTGAATAAAAACCCTTCTCGGTTGCCAGTAATTTCTTATTTGTGGCGTATACTGTTGATGAAAAGCTCTCAGATTTCCAGTCAGGCGCGACATTTCGACAAGTGTCTCTCATTGTCTTCCGGCGAAGTCCGAAGATGATGAGTACGGCACTCGTCGAAACGTCGTGGTATTTTAACACTCCTACCCGACTGGAAACCCGAGAGCTTTTCACCAATTTCTTAATTATTGTGCGAACTGTTTCGAAGCTTAGAATTCCATCTTCAGGTGCCACCAAATAGTTATGGAAACGTAAGTGTGTGTCAGTCTCGCCAGTCGGTCCTGAGGGGTCACACCCATGCCCAACAAACGTGTGGGAGCATAGGACCAGCAGCCGGGGCGCTATTCTCGACAGCCGGAGTTCCGTGTCGCCTGTCGAGTAGGGCGCCCCGGTTGCTGGTCCTACGCTACCACACATTTGTTGAGCGTGGGTGTGACCCCTCACGACCGACTGGCCCGACTTACTCACGCATATCTTCCCATAATTAATTGGTGGTACCTCAAGATGGAGCTTTAGACTTCTAAATCGGTCGTGTACTAAATAAGAAGTTACTGGCAACTGAAGCGGATTTGTATTCTACTAATAATAAACAGGGTGTAACTAAATTTCGTTTACCGACTTTGATGACAAGTTCCTTAGATAAAAACAAGAAAAAAGTCTTTGAATTTTCTCATGAAGATATATGAGAAGGTGCAATCTGTTTTACTTGGTTAAAAACACTATACAGCCAAGATTGTAAAATTCTTCATTACTTTCGACGATCAATTTGAACAGGCTATGCTGTCATTTTCTAGTCCTCAGAAATTTTTGTTACAAAAAGTGTTCATTTTGTATTGGAAGGTCATGTCAAGTTGTGATATTAGTGGATAAAATGTAGCACATTATAAACTGAGGCGTAAAAGAAACTGGTATTGGCATGCGTATTCAAATACAGTGATCTGTAAACAGGCAGAATACGGCACTGCTGTCGGCAACGCTTACATAAGACACCAAGTTTATACATCGGTTACGGTTGCTGAAGTGGCAGGTTATCAAGATTTAAGTGATTTTGAACGTGGTGATATATTCGGCACACGAGCGATGCGACAAAGCATCTCCGAGGTAGCGATCAAGTGGGATTTTTCCTCACGATCAAGAAATTGGTTCAAATGGCTCTAGGCAATGTGGGACTTAACATCTGAGGTCATCAGTCCGCTAGACAGAACTACTTAAGCCTAACTAACCCAAGGACATCACACAAATCCATGCCCGAGGCAGGATTCGAACCTGTGACCGTAGCAGCTGCGCCGCAGAATCATTTCACGAGTATATCGTGAATCTCAGGTATCCGGTAAAACATCAAATCTCCGACATCGCTGCGGCTGGAAAAAGATCCTGCAAGAACGGCACCAACGACGACTGAAGAGAATCGTTCAGCGTGACAGAAGTGCAACCCTTCCGCAAATTGCTGCAGATTTCAATGCTGGGCCATCAACCATTCAACGAAACATAATTGATATGGGCATTCGGAGCCGAAGACCCACTCTTGTACCCTTGATGACTGCACGACACAAAGCTTTACGGCTCGCCTGGGCCCGTCAACACCGACATTGGACTGTTGATGACTGGAAACATGTTGACTTGTCGGACGAGACTCGTTTAAAATTGTATCGAGCGGATGGACGTGTATAGGTATGGAGAGAACCTCATGAATGCATGGACCCTGCATGTCAGCAGAAGACTGTTCAAGCTGGTGGAGCGTGTGCAATTGGAGTAAAAGAGGCTCCTGATATGTCTAGATACGACTCTGACAGGTGACACGCATCCATTCATGTCCATTGTGCATTCCGACGGACTTGGGCAATTTTAGCAGGACAATGCGAAAACCCACACGTCCAGAATTGCTGCAGAGTGGCTCCAGGAACACTCTTCTGAGTTTAAACGCTTCCGCTGGCCACCAAACTCCCCGGACAAGAACATTATTGAGCACATCTGGGACGCCTTGCAACGTGCTGTTCAGGAGAGATGTTCACTCCCTCGTACTCTTACGAATTTATGGCCTGTCCTGCAGGATTTAAGGTGTCAATTCCCTCCAGCACTACTTCAGATATTAGTCGTGTCCATGCCAAATCGCGTTGCGGCACTTCTGCGTGCTCGGGGGAGCCCTACAAGATATTAGGCAGGTGTACCAGTTACTTTGGCGTTTCAGTGTATAAAGATTTGTCGGGAGTAAAACAATTACAACGAAAAAGCTCCTTGTGCAAATTGCCATGTCCGGATGTGTAGCGCTCAAAGAGGATTGCTAAGTCTTAAAAATAACAATTTACAGTAAAATCACACCAGTACATCTGTTTACGTTGGCTTGGTATGTCCCACTTGTTGATGACCCACTTTAGGCGGAGTATATTGTACGCTAACGTAAACAGTTTTCCTAATGGGTATTTAGTGTACACCGTGATTTTTAAAACTTAACAATCATCTGTGAGCGCTACATGTACGGAATTGTCTGAAATAAATATTTGGCGATCTTGACTATAGAAAGCTTTTTACCTAGGAAAGTCTGGTAAACATGGGCTCTGAAAAGCTTACCTGAAGAGCTATTAGCACTTATTCATCTACGCTACTGTGAAACACACTATTTAACAAATGATCATACCTCTTACGGAATGCATTGTAGAGTCCATGTCCAACTGTCTTTTTATCTTGTTTTGGTCCACACTACCTCTGCCCAAAACATGGAAAGCAAGGAGCTTGCAGTGGAAGAGATGGGTTTCACAGTATTGATGATGAAAAAGTGCTCATAGTTCTTAAGCTATGCATTTTCGAACCCATGTTTACCAGATTTTTTTTATTGTTTTGGCGTAAGGATCTTGTTCTCAAAGTCTGTAAAAGGAATTTAGTTACATCCTGTGTCTTGAAGTGTATTTAATTTCTTTTATGAGATGGCGTCCACTGCTAACTGCACTTCTTCAATTTCAGAGCTAACAAATTCATACATTACTGGCAAGCATTACCAGACGTCTGACCGCTTTCGTAGCTGTGTGTTCGGCATGGTTGACTGCCATATGGAAGACTCTGGTTCGATTGTCGGTACTGTAAAGGATTTTCCTCGGTGATAGGACTGGAACGGGGTCACTCAGCCTCTTGATGCCAACTGAGGAGTTGCTTGACGGAACAGTAGTGGCTCCAGGTAACGAAAACTGACTACTGGTGAGGGAGCGATGTTTTGACCCACGACCCCTCCATACCGCATCAAATGACGCAGTTGACAGAGCATGACATGGCGGTCGGTCGGTGCCGATGGGCCCGTCAAAGTCTGTGGATGGAGGTTCCGTTACGATACGTTTTACGTTAACATTGCCAGATTGCTACAGGGACAACAAGCCCAACAGTAAACTACGACTGAAGCGCAGTATTCATTTGACCAGATTCTGGAAAAAAAAAAAAAAACAGGGGACGGATGGCACAGATTAATGGTGACTATAAGTGTATTAAATGTCTGTGAGAATTCCGAAATGCAACGATAATATACTTTTCATGTACACATACAAAATTTGTGATATCTCTCTTTTCAATATACCCAACGATTTCAGTCACATCTCTGAGAACAGAACTTTCTTTGCAAATAAAGGTGGATTACTTCATTCTGTCTTGCAGTCTATACATTGAACTCTGTTATGGACTAATTTGGTCCTCTGCACTATATCCAATACTGGCACGACTAATATGGCACGGTCAGTAAGGCGACATCTGGCGTCCGTTCCCGGAAGGTGGAGTGTTTCGCGCCGTAACAACGACGGGCTTGCGACATCTGGGGCAACTGAATGACCACCAGCACGGGCCACGGCCGGCTATCGGCCTGCTTGGAGGCCGTCGACCCTCAGAGGAATCGATCTGCGACTACCGCCAACGTCACCTTCTGTCTACCTTTGAGTGGGACAGAAGCTGTTCATTATGCGTTCTCAGAAGGCCGTCCTCGACAACTGTGCCACGTCGAACGCAGTTGCCATGCGACAGTGAGTGAGTGCTGCGCCAACGTCGGCCGGAAGAGCGAAAGCTGCAAGTGACACTCAACGACTCTCGGACAAGAGGCGGCTCGCGAATGTTCCAGACGCTTAGTATAAAACCAAATGAAAATCTAATTAAGATCCTCATGAAATTTCCAGTCTCAAATGTTCATGACAAAGAACGACACAGAACTATGCTTGTCATGTTTCTACTGTGGGTTACCTATATGTTCTGGGTTGTTGTTTTAATCATTATTTAGCCCACACATGAAATAGAAATGAATCTGCGATACCTGGTCACGAGCCAAGTGAACATCAAAGACGACACATGTAGAACTGTTAAGCGCTATAGAAATCAGTCCTACTGATAACTGACCAATCCAATATTTACTCGTTACTCGACACACCTGCGTTATACCTAAAACACCCGAACTAACGACCGCCAGATGAAATAAAAAGTAGTGACGTGACTGCGTATTTTACTGAGATGTGCAATGAACAGCTCAGTTCTGTTCTCCAGTATTATGCGCCATAATGTTTGGAAATGTAGTCAGTTTTGGACTACGTTAATTAAACGAAAAAGCAAAGCATATGAATGTTAAAAATGTTCCGAAAAGGTATTTTTTGTTTCTGCGATGAGCAAGATTATCAAGGAGAAGTAATGTAACCGATATCGACAAATTTTACGCAATATCAAGATATTCAATAATTTTGCCACCCATTTTAAACAGAGTGCTGTCACGAAATGATCACTGAGATGAAATACGAACAGTACATACATATGTTAACGAGAAAAACTTAACACCATCAGAAAACATGGAGGACCATTAGTTCCCATTCACCAGTAGGCTGGTAAAAGTCACCAAAACTCATCAGCGATCGATTTAATATTTTGAAACAAGCCTGCGCTTGCTTAGAAAGAGCACCCATTCTATGTGAGAATTCTTTTCTCACTAATTTCAGATAGGCAAGCCGACTAACCGAGACTGACTGGAACATATCTACAAATAAAATTAAAATATGTATAATCCCCTCACAGTAACTGTAGAGTCATAATCATTTCCTTCTGTTGTATATATTGAGAATGTGCTTTCTGAGCTCCACCATTCTTGCCCATTTTTTAGCCTATTTCGTATGATTCTTTGACCATGTTTTCTTTTTCTCTACTCCTTCTTTTTACAGGCCGCGCGGGGTAGCCGCGCGGTCTGCGGCATATTGTCACGGTCTACGTGGCTCCCTCCGTCGGAGGTTCGAGTCCTCCCTCGGGCATGCGTGTGTGTAGTGTAAGTTAGTTTAAGTTACATTAAGTAGTGTGTAAGCTTAGGGACCGATGACCTAAGCAGTTTGGTCCCATAAGATCATACCACAAATTTAAATTTTCCAATCTTCTAACACCCATGGTAACTGCTGGAATGGATATGTTGTTGTGGAACTCATAATAAAATGGAGGAACTTAGTTGTTCGTCAACGGAAAATCTTGCCCTTTCACAAACTCATCTTGATGTAAAGTCTTCAAAATAAGTGTTGATGGGGATCGTATCGCTATCCCATCATTTTTATCATCTCTGTATGTGTTAGAGTAAGTAGCCTTAGAAGTATACCCTTTAAGCCATTGCTTTAGTTTCAGAAAAGGTATATAACTGAATCTTCATTAAAGACAGCAACTATTCCCCTTCTGACCGCCTTTTCACTTATACTAATTGCTTTCTAAATGCAGTCCAGGCTTTGTCTTAAAGCTTAAACTTTATCGTCTCAGAATGCGGCGCTATGTAGGAAATTGCTTATAGTTCTTTTACTCAAAAGAGAGCCACAATTTAAGTTTTTAAATACGCATTTTGATAATTTTTTGGCAAAATATCACTTGTACCACTTGTACTCCGAGCCTGTCAGATCATAGCAGAGGAGATTCCTAAATGCAACAGATGCAAAAAATGACTTAAAACACTTCTACTGTGCAAGCTATACTGAAGTGGAACGATCTCACCAAACCGCCTATGGCTCTGCCTTTACGACGAGCAACTCGATTGACCAGCGTCCTACAGAATATTGCCGCAGATGACTGAGCTTCTGCCTGGCCTGAGAGCGCTCCCCGCCCCTTTTTTTCTCAACGCCAACGGCCAGTAACTGCAAAAAAAAAAAAGAAAAAAAAAAATTAAAAAAAATAAAAAATAAAAAAATAATTGCAAAGACCGTACATATCACTGACTGTGGACCACATGTTACTCTGTGTCGATGGTTTCAGCTATGTGGCAACTTTTGGTCACGGCTTGACATATTTGTCAGATGTCTAGTTTCAACGCGAGCCTTGAACTATTTCCTACTCGACACTGACCCCCTTATATTACGTCAATAAAACGCACAAAATCTCCACTGTATTAATGAAAACCAGGTTATGTCTTATGTGTGGGACCCTTTCACCAGATCGTTTATTTGAAAGAACAACAATCCTAGGGAGTACATTTGTTTGTGGCAAGGAGCTGAACCCTTCCGATAAAGATTTCATGACATTCCTTTATGGTGCACACTATTAATCTGCTCGCAAAATGTTGATATCCGTTGTAATTCTAGGCCTAAGTCAATCACGGAGGCACTTCGAGTTTGGTTCGTCATATTGCATTGGACTGCCTCCACCGATGATTGAGATATATGGGAATTGAATGAAAAAAATCGTCCAGAGGCGCTAAGAGTTCTGGAGCTGGCAAAGGTTCATGAAGTTTGTGAAATTTGGTTCTCTGAACATGAAAAATGAACTTAGATACAGCGAAGGAAAGGAAAGCATGTTTTTTTTTCTCTTTCTCATATTCTCCGGGCTAATTCCTTGTTTAGTGACAGCCTCCGCTAGTGTATATCGGATCCCACGTCTTTGAACTGTGTTAGTAAATGAATTAAGCAGATTCCGCATCGCACTTTACGTCTTTAAGTTAAATACGTAATAACTGTGATTTCATATACAAAATGCACACTCTACTACATTAAAGACAGCTTCCCTCGAACACAGTCAGTAGTGGAAATCGAACGATTATTTCACACCGATTTTCAATCGATCCTCCATTGTTTTAAATTACCCATGAGGATGACATAAATATGCAGTCAGATCTTCAAGCAATATTATAGTACTGCAATGGATTTCATCTTGTAAGTATTGCAGAGAGTTGCATACTTTACCAAACGTAAAAGAGAAAACACTGTCCATGACAGTGGCATGACAAGTTGACCTCCTGTTGGAGACACAGCAGACATACATGGCTCAGGCAAAGAATATACAAAGACTATCTAGAAAGAATGCTTCATTTATTTTTTGCTGCCGTGCAGCTGTTGGGTGTCACTACTCGGCTAGCATCGCAGATGTATCCATGCATGCCGAATATTGAGAGCCATCAGCTAAATCCGAGACGCCACTAATAGAGACGCAGCTGCTTGCCAGTGGCTTGTGATAATGTCTAAGAAGATCAATTCACTCGATGCCTATCACGTTCACTCAGTAACATGGTTTCTGAGCGCTATGTATCAGTAAGCTACAGATATTCGCTCTCAAATTTGTGTAGTGTGCGGTGAACGGATCGTCAGCGAGTCAATGATTTGAAGACGGATACGAAAGCCGTTTCTTGTGGCAAATGAATCACTACAGCTGTGAAACATGGCGAAGAACAGAAGATTCACTGTGACAGTTTCGTGCATTTAACACAGATTTACCAGCCAATGCTAAATAAAATTATGTACGCTACACTGAACTCCTTCAAATAGTGTATTTACGAGACACCATGGTCACTAGCAGAAGACCACAAAAAAGAAAAAGATGAGAAGTGTATTACTGATTTTCGAATATTGCTTTGATTTAATGAAAAATATTTGTGGCCAGTATATTATAACAGCGTTATATACGACTGATGAGCCAAAACATGACGAGCACGTGCTTGATAGAATGTTGGTCTACTGTGGAACTAATTACAGCAAATATTCTGCATGGCATGGATTCGGTAAGTCCTTGGTAGGTCCCAGAACTGTGTGAGACCGGAACTCCACGCACAAGTCACACAATTCCAAAAGTTACTCGCCGGTGGATTGCGGCCACGAAACGGGCGCTCGATAGCAGCCCATGGATGCTCCATCGCGTTCAGAACAGGCAGATTTGTTGGCCAAGACAACAATAGGAGTTCACTATCACATTCCTCAAAGCACTGTGAGACGCTCCTGGCCATATGTCACGGACAGTTATCCTTCTGAAAGATGTCCTATTATAATTATCCGAATGGACGGAAATTGGTAGATGTGATGCACACATGCAGACAAACAAGTGATTACGATTTGAGACTATGGATGATTTGTTAAAAAGAAAGAGATCACAAGATAACGCTCTGGTCCACCTCTGGCCGTTATGCAAACTGTCGTTCGGCCTGGTATTGACTGATATAGTTGTTGGATGTCCTCCTGAGGGATATCGAGAAAAATTTTGTCCAATTGCCGCATTAGGTTGTCAGAATGCCGAGATGGTTGAAGGGCACTGCTCATTGTGCTCCAGACATTTTTAATTAGGGAGAGATATGGCGAGATTGCTCACCAATGTAAGGTTTGGCTAGCATGAAGACAAGCAGGAGAAACTCTCGCCCTGTGTAGGCGGGCATTATCTTGCTGAAATGTAGATCCAGGATGACTTGATACGATGGACAACAAAACGGTGCATAGAATATGATCGATGTACTTCTGCGATGACGTGAACGTGCGACAGCTTCACACCTATTCCACAGATACTACCGACAATAGCACGCGAACAGCCGGCCGTTGTGGCCGAGCGGTTCTAGGCGCTTCAGTCCGGAACCGCGCTGCTGCTACGGTCGCAGGTTCGAATCCTGCCTCGGGCATGCGACAATAGCACGCGAACAGCCGGCCGTTGTGGCCGAGCGGTTCTAGGCGCTTCAGTCCGGAACCGCACTGCTGCTACGGTCGCAGGTTCGAATCCTGCCTCGGGCATGGATGTGTGTGATGTCCATAGGTTAGTTGGTTTAAGTAGTTCTAAGTCTAGGGGACTGATTACCTCAGTCCCATAGTGCTCAGAGCCATTTGAACCATTTGAAGCACGCGAACATCCGAGAAGATTGACCATTCCAAAGATGTTCGTTCCCACGCGCGGCACCGCAAATATCTGCCTTTTTTCAGCTTCACTTATGTCAGTGGATATCTCTATCTTCGGCCCTCATCTTCCCTGGAAGGACTTCTCATTCGTCTCTGCTCGACTGATACGATATGACGAGTGGCGGACCCGTTAGTTTAGGTAAGTATTCTGTAGTCATTAGGGTAGCAGTAACTGCAGAATGGGTTTCGTCAGAAGACTGCATTGGCTTAGAACGTGGACTAGTCATTGGATGTGGCCTGGAAATCCATCCAGGACATTTCAACCCTTCTAAAGCTGCACAAGTCGACTGTCGCTGTGAATGTTAAAAGGAACAACCACGGTTAGAGCAAGGACAGGCTCACCTCATGTGAAGACGGAGAGAAACCGATGGGCATCAAAGAGGTGGTTGTAAAAAATCGCGTGAAGGAAACGGTGGAAAGAACTCGTGAGTTCCAAAATACTTCGAGCAGTCCAACTAGTACAATGACTGTGCGTATGAAGTTAACCTATAACCGCCTAAAAACTCAGCCAGTGTTCAGCTAATGGTAACATATATAGATTGATTTTAATACATCTAGGAATACCTCGATGTCTACAACAATGAGTATTATATTTCATCAATAATACATTTGAGGTATGTGTACCAGCAATGAAGCTATTTCCTGTTTGTGCTTTTGTTATCAATTCCGGTGTTTACATGATCTCATCCAAACAACACGTTACTCGAGTTGTAGGTGGACTCCCTTCACCTGATGCCTATGTGCAGTCTGATCACCTGATATCTAGGTGAATACTCTACCAATGTTTAATATAAAAAAATTACAATTACTACACAATGTGGGATTGTAATCGCTCTTAAACTGAGCCCATGATCTAGCATCATCAGCTCATTCTTACAAATGCCTGTGCTAGAACAAACATGTTCACGTAATATTCATCATAGATGAATAATGTCAAAATGTCATCATTTAACAGCCAGTTTCAAAATATTCAATATTTGAAACATTTTTATGCAATAAACCTTTAATGCATTTTTTTTTCATGCGTAATTACATTAATGTGAGTCTTCATCTAATAAACTTGTTCTAAAGATATTTCTATTTTTTAACAATTCTTAATGTCAAATTACGTCAAAAGAATCTAAAACTGTTTTAAAAATTGTTATGAATGTCTTATAAGGCCACATTTGAGTAAGATTATTACATCCATAATTAATCGAAATCAAATGTGGAATTACTACGTTAAAATAATTTTCATCTGTACCTATTTACTTACAAGTAATGTTTTACATTTTTGTTAGCAAACATACTTTTTGTGCCATCTTGTATACGACAATATGTCGTTGGACGTCTAGGTGAGGTCTCGTTACCCGATGTCTACATGCAATTTCGTCACGAGCTGCCCAGGTGAATTCACTTCCATTGTTTGATATGATCAACGCACAATTACTAGCCCCTTTAAATTACAAATGCTCGTAGAATAATCCATGATCTGGTGTTACTAATAATCCATAGATGTCTATGTGTAACAATTATTATATTCATGAGTATTCTTCCTGGATGACCATCATCAATGGGCCATCTGTATATCTAATAATACCACCTTCATTAATTTTATTCCATCTAGACTTACTCTGAATCAAAGGCAAAAATTACACAAAGAAGACAATAGGGGCTGTAAATAATATCCTAAAGTTTTATTAAAAAAGATACTGATTTATACGAGTTTCTTTCCGACAGTCCGTCATTCGACGTCTAAGTGAGATTCCATCACCCGAGGTCTACGTATAATCTCGTCACCCGATGTCTAGGTGGATTTTCTACCATTGTTTGACGTGTTATGTACTGTTTAATCACAAGGAATTGCAATAGCTCCTGTTGAAACCGCGAGATATTTAACATTTATTTCCCTTTTTAATGAGGAGAGTAAACGTGCTTACTTACGACAACGCATCGTCGTGTCTAGGTGAAATCTCGTTATCCGACATCCCTACACAACGTCACCTCTCGATTTCTAGGTAAATTCATTCCAATATTTGATAAAAAATACATGATCATAACCCACATGGGACTGTAAGTCTTCTATAACCAATCTTTCATACATGTCTATCGTAGCACAATTGCAACTTTTACGTGACAGTCTCTTTAGATGACTAGTATCAAATATGTTATCATGAAATACAGTATGGTCGATGATTAGGTTATTCTTTCTAGGCCTCGTGATATATTAAAAGCTATTACTATAAAATACAACACAATACACGTAAAAGCGATATGACCGAAACCAATCTACAACATTTTCGAATACATAATGTTGTAAGCCGCACAATTTTTGGTCGCCCTCTGTAGACTAAGATCTACTACACACTAATCTTCTTATTGTGGATTTAAATTTTATACCTATTATAATCTGTTTATACATAGTATTTCTTGTGCAGGATAGACAGCTGTTATCGTAGTAATAAACACATTGGAACCCGAGGTCTAGGTAGATCGACAAGTATTTCTCTTATCACCAGTGACGCTTACAACTGAAAGAGTCCAAGAATGTACTGACATGCGACATCTAAACGTGCATAGTTAAAGGTGGTACCCATACCTTGAATGTATTCTTTATGAAACATCATATCCGTGGATGTAAACATCGAGCTATTCCTAGCTGCACTAAAATCGACTTACATATGTTGTCTTCTTTGTGTATTTTGATTCTGAGTGATTACGTATGTAATAAAATTAATCAAGATGATATTATTAGATATCCATGATGGCACATTGACGGTGTTTATTCAGGGGAACAACCTGTGAATGTAATAATTATTACATACATATATCTATGAATGATTAACAACATTAGATCAGGCATTATTTTACGAGCATTTGTAATTTAAAGGGGCTGTAATTGAGCGTTGACCATATTAAACAATGGAAGTGATTTCACCAAGACAGCGGGTGTCGAAATTGCTGGAAGACATCGGATAACGAACTCTCACCTAGACCGAAAGCTGGTACAAACAGCATATTTGCTAACAAAAATGCAAAACGTAATAAATATGTACAGCGTATATTTTTAAGATGAAAAGTGTCTTAATCTAGTAACTGGATCTTTGACTTCGAGTAGTTATGGACGTAATAAAACTTGCTCACATACGGCATTATAAGATATGGATAACGATTTTTGAAATAGTTTTAGATTATTTTTATGTGATTTGACATTAAAATTGTTAAATAAATTTAGAAGTATCTTCAGAAAATGTTTATTAGGTAATAGGCACATAACGTATTTCTGTATGAAAAAATGTCTTAAAGATTTATTGCATAAAAATATTTTTAAAATTATGAATATTTGGAAACGCTATATTCTATTAAATGATGGCATTTTGACATTAGTAATCTAAGATGAATATCACGCGAACATATTTGTTCGATCAAAGGCATTTGTAAGAATGTGCTGGTAATGCTAGATCGTGGGCTCAGTTTAAGAGCGATTACAATCCCACATGATGTAATAATCGTACATTTTTTATATTAAATATTGGAAGAGTGTTCACCTAAATGTCAGGTGACCAGATTGCACATAGGCATCAGGTTAAGGGATTCCATTAACGTACTCTTTGGATGAGCTCGTGTAAACACCGAAATTGACAGCAAAAGGACAAATTTGAAATATCTCCATAACTTGAATGTATCCTTCATGAAATATCATATCCGTGGTTGTAGGCATCGAGCTATTTCAAGATGTACTAAAATCAACCTACTTATGGTACCATTAGCTGAATAGTAGCTGAGGTTTTAATTGGTTATAGGTTGTCGTATTGGTTGTGATATTGTAGAGTGGAAAATTTGGTAAAAAATTATTAAGAATGTTTATAAAATGTTTGTAGAAATTTTCTAAAACGATATAAAAAGGCGAATGTATGAATTGAATTTTATGAATGTTGCACATTGGTTTGTAGACAGTATTTGAAAAATGCAGAATACTGACTTGTCTATATGTTATGATAAAAATTTAGGCATACGTAATTCTATGGGAACGTAGGTCGACGCTTTAATCTGACGTGAGATGACAGTATCGATTTTTACTACCATTGCGCCAACTGATGTACTTATATATCACTAAGTACATTTACGCTTGGACCTGTCAGTTATAAAGTTGTGATGAGTATGAGCACTTGAAATCGGGGCAGGTAAAAAAGTGTGGGGCGCAGTAATATGAGTGTACATAGCTGTTATTTTAAAACTGACAGGTCGGGTAGGTCACGATACCAATATTGACATTAATTGTATAGCACCGCTTACTGTACTAATGGAGGATATTATCTAACGATGCAAACACAGGTATGTTACTATTTCATGTATTGCAAATTTTAGACATAATTATATGTGCTTTTATGTTAGCAGCTGTATCCTAGAATTTTAGTCCCATCTCTTGCAGATCCGAAGATGGAAACAGAAAACTGCGGAAACCGATAATCTATATGAATAAATGACCTTAGCGATCTTTGCACCTGAGAGTTTACTCAGCGCCAGTAATACTTCAGATGGCCCCCACGATGGCGACGTGAGAAGTGTTAACAGTCGTTCACCTTTTGTGTTTCTGGAGGGGACACTAAGTAGCGCTCGTCACTTGTCAGAATGTTGTTAGACTCGTTCTTTTGCCGTTGTTGCAACAGGAAGACGATGTGTTTTCCAACAGAATAATGTTGTTTCGAACACTGCCCGTGAAACTCAACGTGCTCTACAAGACGTGCAGCAACTTCCCCGGCAAGCACGATCTCTGGTCTCCAATCGAGCTGGTGTGGGGCATGATTGGACGAGAAGTCACTCGTGCGGCTCCTCAATCAACAATTCTTATAGAAGTACATGAACAGGTCTAGCAGGCGCCGCATAACGCACCCCAGAACGGTATACGCTATCTGTACGCTCGACTGAATGCCAGAGTCAGCGCCTGGATTTGCTGTCGTCGAGGCTACACCATGTAGTAATAGTGTTGGGTGGTACTTAAGTAAATAAATTAGTGAAATCAAAGTGAAGTAGAAATTATAATATAAATGAAAAACTTGGTTTAGTTTAGAGAGTTACATACTGGCAACCAGCGGGCAAAACAGCAGAACAGAAGAGACAATGACCGTGAAGTCAGCAAGTTCCACATAAGCGGGCGCTGTCGATTCAGCCGTCAGGGCATCGCCCGACCGGCTCACGTGTTTCTCAGTTGTCGCATGTGAGCAAAGGCCCTCGCCTACATCCCAAGAGCCAATGACCGACGTTAAGAAGATTCTTCGAGAAGCTTTTCAACGTGACAGAAGAGGCGATGACCGACTCACGTGTTTCTCAGTCGTCACATGTGATCAAAGGCCCTCGCCTACATCCCAAGAGCCAATGACCGACATTAAGAAGTGTCTTCGAGCAGCTTTTCAACGTGACAGAAGAGGCAATGGCCGTGAAGTCGTTCACCTCCAGTGAACTGAAGTGAATAAATACGCGAGACGCGGTGGGCCCGACAGATGAAGACGAGACGAAGACGAAGACGGAGACGAGCGACGAAGAAGACGAAGAAGTGAAGAAGCGTAGCAGTTGTTTTAAGTCAGTTTCGGTGCTGAAGACCGTCATGCAAGAAGAGACTACATCATGCACAGAGGCACCAAGTCCGCCGCTGTAATGGAATAGCAAGCAGCAGCCTCAGCGCCAGAAGACAGAAGTTAAAAGGTATTTGAAGTCTGATTTTACGCACCCTGGTGACTCGTGAGGACGGGAAGGAGACGGCCTCACATCAGCAGTCACCTATGAGCTGGGATGAAGATCTGACAGCCGAAGACTGGCAAACGGGAGTCCGTTGTTCGAGTCCGGGACACTGGCCTTCCCCCGCCGCGCCGCTCCGCTGGTCGACGCACAACACACGCGGCCGCTTAGAGAAGAGAAACACTGGGACGCCACATTCAAGGTATCACCATCCGATGCACGACGTCGCTCGCAATAATTAAACGAGCCACCTCGCGCTGCGCGTCTCCGGTCAGCTGGGCGAGACGGCGACACGAGATTACACCGCTACGCGTAATCAGACGCCGCCGCCGCCGCCGCCGCCGCTGCCGCAGCAGAAGGCTACGCAAACGACACGGCTGCCGCTCTCCGAACCAGAACGTCCCAGTAAGATACAGTTGTACGAAACTTCCAATAAAAGTTAGCTTATGTAAAAATGCTGTTTCATTCTACCTCATACCCGAGCCAAGGAAGAACCCACCCTGCCCACATGTTGTTAAGAGAGAAAAGTTTATTTATTTAATATTTTCACTCTGACAGAATGCTTGAGAATGCTCATCCTGACAATTGACAGCATCAAGGAGAAAACTCAGTTACATTTAGTAGCAGAATTGTTACAATAGGGATGTTTCAGCATTGGTCGATACGTGGCACGTCAGAATCGCTTTTGCTATCGATCTGTAAATATAATCATTTCTACTCATACACTGTTGCAGCAATAAATACAGAGTGAAGGGAAATCTCTAAAACGGTGCTATAAATCTTTTCGGCAGTGTATATTTCATAGATAGGCTGGATGTCAGTGGTGGCGGTGAATTTGTTGTTGTAAAGAAGTTTTGAATATGTATGTCTGAACGGAAGGTCAAACATGGGAATCGGATGGTTACTAATGAATCTCTTGGACACGATACGGCCACACTTTGGCCAAATTACAAGTTATACATCTGACGACGCATGCAATTACAACAGGAATTCTGTACGCTTGCTGTAAATTTTGTTTCTGATAACTACCTTGGCTACTTAGAGGTCTCACGAGAGCAACGTCTAGTGCCAAACAATCCCAAGCTTTCCGATTCCGGTAAAGCATAAGAGGGATTCAGTCGGAGTAAGGCTGTTGTAGCATCAGTTACTTCTTATGCTAAAAGGATTGTTACGAAAGACAGAAAAAGAGTTCTGATTAGCAAGACGCAGAAGAAACATATGGTAGATTACTTGAGTACTAGAAATCAATTATTTATGTTGTCAAAAATGGATAAAATTTAAGTGTATTGTTTAATGTGACGATGTTGAGACTGATCGAATTACCTACGTAATGTAAATGGAAAGAATAGTTACGAAAATTGGAAATGTAATTGCTTTCTACTGGCTGTCTAGCTGCTGGACGCATGTGAGCCGTGGGCCAAGTTTTCGCATTTTTATGGAACGGGAGGACTTACAAGAGTGTCAGCGACACGATGTTGTGGACAGTAATTGTGGAGTATGAGGGGTATTTTAGGAGTTCAGTGAATTTTAGCGCCAACTCGAAACAATGAATCACAAATTTTCAGTATGTATCAGAAATTTCTGGGCACATGCAAAACAGCTGTGACATAAGACCAAATTCTTAAATGATACAGCGTAAAGACAAAATAATGATGGAGTTTTCAGATAAATAGTAATGCCAATGAACGTGGTTAATGAAAGGATTGGCTGAGGCTAACGCTGTTGCACAAGTAGAGATGTCTCATATTCTGGTAGCGTGTTTGTTCTCGTGGGCGTTGCATGTCATCGAGTGCAGAGGTCTTGTGATATGAGCTTAGTTCTCATTTTGATTAACAGTTGATCTTTAGCTGTGAAAGCATTTACAGCATAATCTGGGAGTATCGTCATTTACCGTAGGTGGCCTATATGTTTCAGATACAGAATACCTTTTTTACTTATGTGGTAATGATAACTGATCTGACGTGGGCTTCCTACACAAGCAAGCAGAGAAGTGATGATAATCATTGTCTTTATTAGTGGTTACTGAAGGTAGTGTGCTTGAGAATATATATGCAATATTTCAGTGGGCTCCTTCCATATGGATCAGATGATCGTCTTCCTCAGCTCCTCAGCTCATCTGGTCAGACGTATCGTTGGCTATATTCCTCTTGTTCGTGTAACGTTGTGTAACTGTAGCTATACTAGGTCTTACGTTTTGGGTTGGACTGCAATTGAATTAGGAGCTAATACTTTTTTGACAGAAGTTGCGTTATTGAGATGTTCATTGCATAATCGAATATTGAATATGACGTTTCTGACATGTTCTGTAACATATAATGTGACTAATTACCATAGGATAAGGGTGAACGACTTGAAATTGCCTGTAGATATAAAATTCCAGTACTAACCAAAAGGAAATACAGGGTTGTTCAGGAAAGAAGAATAGATCTCAGTTGTTTATTACAGACAAACTATGACAGACAGAAACACATTGGGCATGTCATTGGACAGAGGAAGGTTCAAAGTTTTACACCATACACTCAACATGAGCACCATGCATTGCAAGAGAGACATCGACATGGTAGTCAACCTCATTATTGAATAGACACTCTTGAAGAGTAGCTGACATAGGTGGGACTATCACTCTGTCTTTTATGTACCACCATAGAGAAAAAACCGCAAGGTGTGAGATCTGGTTACCAGGGAGGTCAAAAGCAACGAAAAATATATTGTTGTCCACATGTTCCATTTCAACGTTGTGGGATGGTGTTGTTAAGATAACGCCGGATCTCAGGGTGATAGTGAGACGGGGCGGGGTCATGTATAAACATGAAATCATTGGAATCTTCGTGAAGTTGAGAGAACAACCAGTTTTGAGGAATGTCCAGCTATGACATTCCTCTCACAGTGTCCTCCGCAAAAAGGAAAGATCCACAGACTTTGTGAGCAGAAACGGCAAAAAACACATTCCGTCCGTGAGTCTCTTTCATTTTCGACGACGATGCCAGCGTTTTCTGACCCTCATATTCTTATATTATGGCTGTTTACTTTACCCGACGGATGAAAAGTCGATTCGTCCGAAAAGATCAGTCGAAATGCAGTTATGGTCGCCGCGACGCAATTTCTGCAGTAACTGCAACTTGTAATGCTCCATATGCAGGCGTTGTTTCAGAACAGATGACACCATTATTTGAGGAAGTTAAGTTTGTGGCCCGCCTATTTTGCGGACTTCCGAGGTCTCCGTGTGAACGCATTTCGGACACGCTAGACATTTTCATCTGACGTGCGTGGCCAACCAGCGCTCTTCTCTTTGCGTATGCAAACAACTTCGAAGAATTTTTTATGCCAGTCATAAATCGGCTTGTGCAGAGAGGGCTTCTTGCAGAATCGACTGCGGAATGCAGGTTGCAGTTGAACAATGGACTGACTTCTCGCAAAATGATTTCTCTTGTGGTGCGGTCGCTATGTTGCTGCAAACAACAGCGCAGCTGTGTCAACTCTTTGAACCTTCCTCCATCCAGTGACATACGCAATGTGTTTCTTTTACAGTTTGTCTGTAATAAATAATTGAAATCTGTTCTTTCTTTTTGAATCATCCAGTAGAAAGCCAAATGGTGAAAGTCTTTCCATTTAGACAGTTTCATCCCTGATACGCAATACGGATTTGATAAACAAATTGTAACAAACACTTTGTTTCTGCAAGTAGTTACTATACGAAAGCATGTGTCGCAGAAGTACGCAAGCGCCCATGTACTTTGCACTTTTTGCATATATTACTTGTCTTATTCCTCCACTTCTTCATTTGACATTGTCTCCTCATTTTATTTCCTTCCAGATTCAGCTTCTATTTCCACAAAGTTACTTTTCGAGTTTATGTACCCCATACGAAGTTCTTCTGCTTGCTTCAGGACGCAATTTCGACAAGTGATCTTCATTCCTGTTACTTTCTTGAAAATGATCCGTGAATTGATAGCTGCCAAGTCAAGAATATTATAAAGTACATGAACACATGAACTGGCCACCTGTGGGGAACCCATTGCACAGAAACGTTTAGTCAACGTCGACATGAAGCCAAAATTTTATACCAAATTTATCTGGTTTGTTTGGCATATACTATAAGAACGGACACCTTGTTTTGCTTGGAAAAAGTTGTTCATCAGCAGTCCGATTTTCACCTGGAATATAGGTCAAACGGAAATTATCAATGAATTTGTTCCAAACTTTTAATACTAAAGCAAATTTATCTGTATTCAAACGTTCTGATCTTGTGTTTCTAACGTCAAAGCGCAAAAATCTTGGAATTTCTCGAAAGCAGTTTGTCCCCATAGTATCACTGAAGATAGGTGGACCCCAATTTTTAGACCACAGTTCATCAAGTTTAGTACTATTGGCTCCAAGAACACCACGAGCATACAATAAAGCAATAAAAGCCTCTAGTTTCTCTAAACTTACACTCCACAATTCATTTCCTAGAACACGTTGTGCCCCCTATCCGTACAGTGTTCACCAATAAACAGCCGCCATGCACTCACTACACTGGCGTCAGAACATACCGCTTTGAATATGGTGTAAGTCCTGGATTTTCTCTCACGATGATATGAGTCGCCGATCTGCTGGATGTGGTATTTCCAAACATTATTATAGTCCACTCCGTGATGCCATCAGTACCCAGCAACATATTACGAGGTCCTGGGAGGCATGTTTTGATCTTTCCCCCTGGTATCTTCTTTTACGTGTTACATTTTGTGGTGCTGTAATAGCACAATAGAAAAATTCAAATTAGGACTGTCCACTCAGAGAATTGTCATCTAAATCCTGAATTTGATATGAAAGTTGAATTTTGACTTGTAAATAACTCGTTTCATAGTTATTACTAACCTGGCTGAACAGCTACGTTTTCAGCATAATCTGAATCGCTGCTTCCAGGGTGATCGTTTGGTTGACAGTAATCTTCGTCTGGATCTTTTCTTAGGCCTTCTGCATCTAGATCACATTCTGCTTCAGACTTATCATCTGGAACATCATGTAAGACAGCGAACAATTCTACTTAGGTAAGCGACGAAGATCTGCGAGACGTGATTACTATGTTGCTACGAGCTAAATGATGACGATTGACTGGAGACGCAGAGACAAACAATGGACATCAGTAAATTAAAATAGTTTCATTACTGTGTGTATTATTGCTGTTTAGAGACTGATTGTTAACAGACTTAATCTCAACCAGAGGAAGAAGGACATGTTGTAAGACATTTTATTACAATACTGAATACAGCGGCCAAAACGACCGCTCTCGCGGTTCTAGGTATACTTCTTAACAACGTCTACATCTACATCTACATTTACAGAGATACTCTGCAAATCACATTTAAGCGCCTGGTTCAAATGGCTCTGAGCAATATGGGATTTAACATCTGACGTCATCAGTCCCCTAGAACTTAGAACTACTTAAACCTAACTAACCTAAGGACATCACACACATCCATGCCCGAGGCAGGATTCGAACCTGCGACCGTAGCGGTCGCGCGGTTCCGGACTGAAGCGCCTAGAACCGCTCGGCTACAACGGCCGGCCATTTAAGTGCCTAGCAGAGGGTTTTTCGAACCACCTTCACAATTCTCTATTATTCCAATCTCGTATAGCACGCGGGAAGACGGAACACCTATATCTTTCCGTACGAGCTCTGATTTCCCTTATTTTATCTTTGTGATCGTTCCTCCCTATGTAAGTCGGTGTCAACAAAATATTTTCGCATTCGGAGGAGCAAGTTGATGCTTGGAATTTCGTGAGAAGATTCCGTCGCAACGAAAAAGCCTTTCTTTTAATGATGTCCATCCCAAATCCTGTATCATTTCTGTGACACTCTCTCCCATATTTCGAGATAATACAAAACGCGCAGTCTTTCTTTGAACTTTTTCGATGTACTCAGTCAGTCCTATCTGATAAGGATCCCACACCGCGCAACAATATTCTAAAAGAGGACGGACAAGCGTAGTGTAGGCAGCCTCCTTAATAGGTCTGTTACATTTTCTAAGTGTCCTGCCAATGTAACGCAGTCCTTGTTTAGCCCTCCCCACAACATTTTCTATGTGTTCCTTCCAATTTAAGTTTCTCGTAAATGTAATTACTAGGTATTTAGTTGAATTTACGGCTTTTAGATTAGACTGATTTTTCGTGTAACGGAAGTTTAACGCGTTCTTTTTAGCAGTCATGTGGATGACCTCACACTTTTCGTTATTTAAGGTCAACTGCCACTTTTCACATCATTTCGATATTTCTTCTAAATCGTTTTGCAGTATGTTTCGATCTTCTGACGACTTTATTAGTCGGTAAACGACAGTGTCATCTGCAAACAACCGAAGACGGTTGCTCAGATTGGCTCGCAAATCGTTTATATAGATAAGGAACAGCAAAGGGCCTATAACACCATATTGGGGAACGCCAGAAATTGCTTCTGTTTTACTCGATGACTTTCCGTCAATTACAACGAACTGCGACCTCTCTGACAGGAAATCACAGATCCAGTCACATAATTGAGACGATATTCCATAAGCATGCAATCTCACTAAGAGCCACTTGTGTGGTACGGTGTCAAAAGCCTTCCGGAAATCCATAAATTGTGAAGGCATTGCTAATTACGCGTATAAAATTTTTTTCGTGATTTTCTTTAGATTTCTATTCTTTTTCTTTTGTTCATATGGGCATTTCTAATTGTGATTATGTAACATTATACTGTAGTTTTTAAATGTAAAGATGTAATCGTTATTATTTCGTTTGCCAATGGATAAATACGTTTCTTGCTTTGTACCTGTGGTAAAGTTTGTAAAGTTCTCTTTTGGAATATTATTAATTGTGAAAAATGCATTCAATAACATTTACAAAGATTTATGTAATTTACGATAACGATATAACATCTATAGACAGGACACAGCGATAGTGATATCGATAGTCGAAGGGTAGTTGTGTAGTAGAGGGGATGGTGGATGGTGTGTTTGTGAAGCGTGCGCGGAAAAATAGTACTGTGTTTTATGAAAAGCATACGTAACTATATGGACAGTGATACCGAATTATCAGTTTGTTAATTCTCTTTACCACTGCTGTATGTAATGCCATCGCCAGCGAACTTTAAGAGCAAATAAACCGGACTGTGAAAGTGCCGCTAACAATACTTTGTTGTGGCCGACATGAACAGTGCTTTTATGCGAATGAACTTTGCTGGTATTGGTTTTGGGTGGTGGAACTGTTGTCAATCACATTCTATCAAGCCGTGAAAGTGAAGACTTTAATTAACTGTGCAATATAAATGACTGTCAGTGACGTTGTCGAAGTTTGAAATGCGAGAACAGAGTGGACATTGTTTACAGTGTGCTTCACACATAAGAACAATTCTATGAACTGTGTATTTGTGGCTAAGACTATATGAATGTGACGAACTGTGTAATTATGGACGATAGCGTCACGGACAGTGCATATAGTGTAAAAAACGAGCGATGTCTAGGTAATGTACTTTGAAAGAGAGGACATGTGAACAACGGTCGTATACTGGCGTCTTGTGGTTTGTTAATCACCACGGGGTTCATGATACAGCTGTGCCGGAACTTTATTTGCGTTTCGCTGGAGAAGATTAACCACCGGAACTGCCTGTATCCTGCTCTCATCATCGTAACCCGCCGACATCGTGCTGCCCAACGCAACGCTTCGTATGCAACAAAAAGTTAAAGAGATTTCGCCGAACGCTATCCCCTGACCTAGAAACTTTTTTTTCTATTAAAAGTATAAGAATTACAGACTCTATTCAAATAAATTCTTTGTTTAGTTTATGTTTGCTTTCTGCTAACGAAAATAAAATTACAATCAGTGAATTAAAAGTTGCCTGGTAGTCATTGTTGAAACACCAATAAATATTAACTTCTTTCTCTCATTAGAACTAATTCTCCTTGCATGTCAAAATTATTGTAGTTATTTTATTTAGTTTTATGTATTGTTATGAGACTAGATATATGACAGTGACTAATAAGAGTATTTTGTCACGAAATATGGCGTCGCGCGAAAATTACGGCGATCGCCATAATTCCTTGCGCTCTGACCAATAACGTAAAAGCTGCTATTCCCGTATTGGTGCATTTCCTGACGTGAGCGTGAATTATAAATGTCATCTGTCAAATCATGTAGGGACTGTTTACCCACTAATAAAAATTTTTGATACTGTATTGCTACGAGTCGTAGTATTAAGAGACACTGGTTATACTCAAAAGTGGGTAGATGTATGGCGAAACCCCCAGTGTTCATGCAGTTATCAACAGTACTGTGTGTGATTCACGAAATTTTGTCACTTTTTGTAATTCCTTTCAGATATTGTCTTAGATGTCTTCGAAGTTTCAGAGAAAATATACATAATTTTGTCGGTTCAGGTTAATTTCAGAGCAGTTTCTCGTGAATATTAGAGTTTTCAGTTCATAAACAAAGTGGGATCGTGACCAATTGAGAAGTATAACAAAGAGTGTGGTTTTCCAACTAGAATTTTGGATGACTTCACTGTTCAGATTTTGCTAATTATTTTTCCAGTGGGTTGAGGTCATCACAAAATACGGAATCGATCTGAAATCCATTGTCAATAGCACTCAGCACTTCATGTGAATAAAGAGCTAGTTGTGTTTCACAACAACGATGTTTTCTAAACCCATGTCTGTCAAACCGTTTTATTCGCGGTAATTCATTACGTTCGAACACAATATATGTTCGAAAATCCTGCTGCATATCGATGTTAACGATATGGGCTTGTAATTTAGTTGATTAGTCCTATTACCTTTCTTGAATATTGGTGTGGCCTGTGCAACTTTCCCGTCTTTGGGTACGGATCTTTCGTCGAGCGAACGGTTGTATATGATTGTTAAGTATGGAGCTAATGCATCAGCATACTCCGAAAGGAACCTAATTGGTGTACGGTCTGGACCAGAAGACTTGTTTTTATTAAGTGATTTAAGTTGCTTCACTACTCCGAGGATATTTCCTTCTACGTTACTCATGTTGGCAGCTGTTCTCGATTCGAATTCTGGAATATTTACTTCGTCTTGTTTTGTGAAGGCATTTCGGAAGGCTGTTTTCAAAAAATAAGTATAATTAGTACTGGTGATTCTGACCTTTACACTGGAAAAGTCACTGAAGCTCATTGCAATAAGACAAAATCTGCGGTCAAAACAACGTTTTGAAAACGTTTTGCGGTCATTTTGGCCGCTCTGGAGGTTCTTGCGTTAAGCGCACATGCAGCAGAATCTGGAGACCTGCTGGGTCGTTCATCGTCACTAAAGGAGACTATCTGGATAGCGGCCTGAACTTGCTAGCTTTGCAGGTCCGCACCACGCATTTGACAGGCGGATGTTTGATTTCGGGAGTGTGCCTGCGAATACTGTACACTCGTCGCTTTCCTCAGCTTTTACGGTGGTGGGTCGTAGTTTGGAGATCGCCTAGCCCTGTTTCCTGCTGCTTTGGTTGGCGACGTCGACACATACTTCGTTCTTAAGTCTCCCAGGCTCGATGCAGGGTAAAATGTAAGTACCATGTCTTGCGTGCAATGAAGTGTCCTTCACAGTTCGCAAAAATCCGTGTGCTTTCGTTTGGGTATCTTACCGTAAGCTGGTACGGTTAGTATTACTGGTCGTTATTTTGGTCGACCAATATCCTAATAACTAAGAACATGCCCTAGTTAAACACGGATTCAGTTGTAAGTAGGTTTGTATTTTCACATAGTTCTGTTTTGTGAATTCTGGCCCAGAAAGGTTTGCTTCACTCTCCACTATTAGTGCGTGTATTTTATGGCCTTAGATACCTTTAATATTTTTCACTGTCAATTTGCTGTAAGTTTCCGTGGCTAATATAGGCTCAGTTATTTGCTTTCGGTTTCTCAGTCAGTATTAAAAGGCCCGAGTGCATGTTGTAGGTTCAAAAAATGGCTCTGAGCACTATGGGACTTAACATCTGAGGTCATCAGTCCCCTAGAACTTAGAACTACTTAAACCTAACTTGCTTAAGGACGTCACGCACATCCATGCCCGAGGCAGGATTCTAACCTGCGACCGTAGCGGTCGCGCGGTTCCAGACTGCAGCGCCTAGAACCGCTCGGCCACACCGGCCGGCTGTTGTAGGTTATTTTATTATGTTAATTTTACTCTGTTCATCTCAAGTATTTGCGGGTCAAACCAGTTCAGGTCTGCCCTAATTTCCTCTGCATGTCTGGACGCCTTTATGGTATTTCCCATTTATTTGTTATGTAAATTTAATACATATTCTATGTGTCTGTTTTAGAATCTGTTTTGAAATTAGCAGCGGTTTGAGTGCGCCGAGCTCAACCCAGTTATTGTGCACTGTCTAATACTTGAATGCTTTGAATTAATTTGTGGTTGAAGTTGGCCGGCCGGGGTGGCTGAGCGGTTCTAGGCTCTACAGTCTGGAGCCGCGCGACCGCTACGCTCGCAGGTTCAAATCCTGCCTCGGGCATGGTTGTGTGTGATGTCCTTATGTTAGTTAGGTTTAAGTAGTTCTAAGTTCTAGGGGACTGATGACCTCAGAAGTCAAGTCCCATAGTGCTCAGAGCCATTTGAACCATTTTGTAGTTGAAGTTGACACTTTTCCTGCCCCTCCCTACACTCAGAGCTTGAGAGTCTGCTAGTGTATCCCCACTTTTATAGATTTACTTTACACCACTCAACACTAGTTCGCAATTTGTTGACGCATTTCCAGGTACACCAGTTGTTGACCAGGAAGCAGTTCCTCCTTACGTATTCTCCTTCGCCATCCTCTACTCTTTTTTCTCACATGTCCAGCCTGTGGGTTGTATTGTTGCTGACAAAGACTCTAATACAAGTTTTTCTGGACGTCAAACATGACGATGCTGGAGGGTGACCAGACAGTGGGTGACTCACAGGCCAAAGCTCTACGTCATTCTTCTTGGGTAGCTGATTCACGCCTGATGTCAGGCGGAGTTACATGTGGTAGGACATGTAACTGCTTTACTGTAGTTACTCTCTAGCATCCAGTGATTATGTGCACGTCTCATTGATGCCGGTGTCAACCTGCCTACCACGGTAGGAATTATGCCAGGCAGGTGTCGTACATTCGGCCGTAGAAGAGCATAACGCCAATGCAGAAGTGCGAATAGTGGCTGGTTGTGCGCCCAGTTAGACCCCGTCAGTTGCCGTGTGATTTTATTCCTTGTGGATACTTCCATTTTGGTGTTACGGCAATGCGTTTTAAAGGTTAAGGTGCGGTCTACGGCCACCCCAGAGTATTTTGATGAAACTAAATGTTCGATTTCATTGCAATTTTATTAAATATTTAGATGCTGGTTAAATATTTGGATGTCTGCTTTTTAAGTGGAGAGCACAGACTTACGTTTTTGTAGAATTAGGCCTTAAGTTATTATATTTGTAGAACTGTCGTAGTCAGACAGGTTTTCAACATCATGGAAATCCTTTTCCTGGAAGGACAACTCAAGATCATCCGCATACAGAAAACTTTTGGTTTGCAATGGTACAGATGAAGTGGTTGGACATATTGAAGAGTACAGAAACCAGGACACTGCCCTGAGGTAGCCCATTTCTCGGTATTCTTAATCTACTACGGTGTCCTTGAAACTCCATAAAGATTCTTCTGTTGCTAAGGGAGTTGGCAATTGTTGTTGTTGTTGTGGTTCATCTCCAAGTAACTACTGCAACCTACGTCCTTCAGAAGCTGCTTGGTGTATTCATCTCTTGGCCTCCCTCTACGATTTTTACCCTCCACTCTGCCCTCCAGTACTAAATTGGTGATCCCTTGATGCCTCAGAACATGTCCTATCAACCGATCCCTTCTTCTAGTCAAGTTGTGGCACAAATTCCTCTTCTCTACAATTCTGTTCAGTACCTCCTCATTGGTTACGTGATCTACCCATCTAATCATTAGCTTTCTTCTATAGCACAAGATTTCGAAAACTTCTGTTCTCTTCTTGTCTAAATTGTTTATCGTCCATGTTTCACTTGCATACATGGCTACACTCCATATACGTACTTTCAGTAAAGACTTCCTCATACTTAAATCTATACTCAATGTTGACAAATTTCTCTTCTTTAGTGTCCTTTCTTTGCCGTTGCCAGTCTGCAATTTATGTCCTCTCTACTCTTGCCATCGTCAGTTATTTTGCTTCCCAAACAGCAAAACTCATTTACTATTTCAAGTGTCTCATTTCCTTATCTAATCCCCTCAGCATCACCTGATTTAATTTGACTACATTCCATTATCCTCGTTTGTCTTTTGTTGATCATCTTATATCCTCCTTTCAAGACACTGTCCATTCCGTTCAACTACTCTTCCAGGTCCTTTGCTGTCTCTGACAGAATTACAGTGTTATCGGCAAACCTCAAAGTTTTTATTTCTTCTCCATGGATTTTAATTCCTACTCAAAATTTTTCTTTTGTTTCCTTTACTGCTTGCTAGATATACACACTGAATAACATCGGAGATAGGCTACAACCCTGTCTCACTCCCTTCCAATCATGCTTCCCTTTAATACCCCTCGACGTTTATAACTGTCATCTGGTTTCTGTACAAATTGTAAACAGTCTTTCGATTCCTGTTTGTTACCCCTGCCACCTTCAGCATTTGAAATAGTATTCCAGTCTAAATTGTCAAAAGCTTTCTCCGAGTCTACAAATGCTAGAAACTTAGGTTTGTCTTTCCTTAATCTTTCTTCTAAGATGAGTCGTAGGGTCAGTATTGCCTCACGTGTTTCAACATTTATACGGAATCAAAACTGATCTCCCCCGAGGTCGGCTTCTACCAGTCTTTCCATTCGTCTGTAAAGAATTCGTGTCAGTATTTTGCATCCGTTACTTATTAAACTGATAGTTCGGTAATTTTCACACCAGTCAACACCCGCTTTCTTTGGGATTGGAATTATTATATTCTTCTTGAAGTCTGAGGATATTTCACCTGTCTCATACATCTTGCTCACCAGATGGTAGAGTTTTGTCAGGGCTGTCTCTCCCAAGGCTATCAGTAGTTCTAATGGAATGTTGTCTACTACCGGGGCATTGTTTCGACTTTGGTCTTTCAGTGTTTTGTCAAATTCTTCACGCAGTATCATATCTCCCATTTCATCTTCATCTCCATCCTCTTCCATTTCCATAGTATTGCCCTCAAGTATATCGCCCTTGTACAGAACCTCTATATACTCCTTCCACCTTTCTGCTTTCCCTTCTTTGCTTAGAACTGGTTTTCCATCTGAGCTCTTGATATTCATAAAGGTGGTTCTCTATTCTCCAAAGATCACTTTAATTTTCCTATGGGCAGTGTCTATCTTACCCCTAGTAATATACGCCTCTACATCCTTACATTTGTCCTCTAGCTATCCCTGATCAGCCATTTTGCACTTTCTGTCGATCTCATTTTAGAGACGCTTGTATTTCTTTTTGCCTGCTTTATTTACTGAATTTTTATATTTTCTCCTTTCATCAATTAAATTTAATATCTCTTCTGTTACTAAAGGTTTTCTACTAGCCCTCATCCTTTTATCTAATTTATCCTTTACTAATTTCACTATTTCATCTCTCAAAGCTACCCATTCTTCTTCCACTGTATTTATTTCCCCCGTTCTTGTCAATCGTTGCCTAATGCTCTTCTGAAACTCTCTGCAACCTCTGGTTCTTTCAGTTTATCCAGGTCCCATCGCCTTAAATTCTCACCTTTTTGCAGTTTCTTCAGTTTTAATCTACAGTTTATAACCAATAGATTGTGATCAGAGTCCACATCTGCCCCAGGAAATATTTTAGAATTTGAAACCAGGTTCCTGAGTGTCTGTCTTACCATTATATAATCTATCTGAAACCTTCCAGTGTCTCCAGGCCTCCTCCACATATACAACTTCCTTTCATGATTCTTAAACCAAGTGTTAGCTATTATTAAATTATGCTCTATGCAAAATTCTACCAGGCGGCTTCTTCTTTTATTCCTTACCCCCATTCCATATTCACCAACTACTTTCTCTACTCTTCCTTTTCCTACTATTGAATTCCATTGTCCCATGACTATTAAATTTTTGTCTCCCTTCACTATCTGAATAATTTATTTTATCTCATCACACATTTCTTCGATCTCTTCGTCACCTGCGGAGCTAGTTGGCGTAGTAACTTGTATTACTGTGCTAGGCCTGAGCTTCGTTTCTATCGTGGCTACAATAACGCGTTCACTATGCTGTTCGCAGTAGTTTATCTGTGCTTCTACATTTTATCTATTATTAAATCTACTCGTGCATCACCCCTATTTGATTTTGTATTTATAACCCTGTATTCACGTGACCAGAAGTCTTGTTCCTCCTGCCACCGAACTTCAGTAATTTCCACCATATCTAACTTTCACCTATCCATTTTTCTTTTTAAATTTTCTAACCTACCTACCCGTTTAAGGGATATGATATTCCACGCTCCGATCCGTAGGACGCCAGATTTGTTTCTCCTAATAGGACGTCCTCCTGAGTAGTCTCCGTCCGGAGATCCGAATGGGAGACTATTTTGCCTCCGGAACATTTTACCCAAGAGGACGCCATCATCATTTAACGGTACAGTAAAGCAGCAGGACCTTGGGCAAAATTACGGTTGTAGTTTCCCCTTGCTTTCAGCCATTCACAGTATCAGCGCAGCAAGGCCGTTTTGGTTAACGTTACAAGGGCAGATCAGTCAATCATACAGACTGTTGCCTCTGCAACTAGTGAAAAGGCTGCTGGCCCTCTTCAGGAACCACACGTTTGTCTGGCCTCTCCACAGATACCCCTCTGTTGGGGCTGCACCTACGGTACGGCTATGTGTATCGCTGAAGTACGCAAGCCTGCCCACCAACGGTAAGGTCCACGGTGCGTGTGGGAATTGGCAATTAAAGTGATTAAAATAGGTCATTTGTGACGTCGCAGATTTTTTTGTGAGTAATAGATGGTTTACAGTGTCATACGCAGCAGACGGTCGACAAAGACAACGTCGCTGATCATACGTTATTCAAAAACATCTTCCATGTACTGAGTAAGACTGTGGAGAGCAGCTTTTATCAGGTCTAAAATCAGCTTGTTGAGGTATAATGGCAGAGTCAGTTGCTGCCATCAAGCATTTCAGAATAAATTCTCTCCATGATT
The DNA here is from genome assembly GCF_023864275.1 of Schistocerca cancellata. NCBI lineage: Eukaryota > Metazoa > Arthropoda > Insecta > Orthoptera > Acrididae > Schistocerca > Schistocerca cancellata. Next base: position 220,843,862 of record NC_064628.1, on the reverse strand, counting down.
TTATACAGCTGGAAGAGCAGCGATATCGGACGGTAATTCTTAGGGTAACTGTTCTCATTACATCGCTCTCCTTATGAGAGCGATGTCATCTTTCCCCCAAATTTTAGGAATCCTACCAGAGCGTAAGTAGTTATTAAAAATGATCTAAAATTCAATTTAGTGCTGCAGGACCAAAATGTTTTATTTGCTCCTTCCTAAAACCAACCAGCTCAAGAACCTTTTCTGTTTTACACTTGATAATCGTCCTCCGCGGCTCTTCCAAACAGAAAGGTCTAGACAGGTCGCTAACAGAAGTCTTATGTTATTAGTTTGATGTTTCGGTTGTCAGATTTCCTATTTATTACAAGTTGATGGACAACATCGTTGGCTGTTATGTTCGCATGCCGGTCGTGCTAACTGTGTTGTTATTGAGGCCCCTGGGAAGTTTCCAGGCCTTTTGACTGTTTTTGCTTAAATAAGTTTCTTCTATGAGCTTCATCCACTGCTTCGACTTGGTAGCTGATATTGATTCGAGTAAATGCAATCGACGATGTTTCTGTTTCTTCGTCAGATGGGTCTTGCTAAAATGCTGTGTAGTAGTGATCGAGGTCTGATGGTGTCCTAGGGTACAGTCCTTGCACATACGTAATTAGATATCCACGAGGGATGTATCGCGGTATAACTGTATATGTGTGTGGGTACATAAAAATTTGAGCCCCACTTTGGACGCCACTTATCACAGTATAAATGTATATGTATGGGGCCACTTATCACGGGACGATTATATATTTTTATTTTTTTAATTATATATTTTATGATTTTGGTTGGGGTGTCTTTAAATATTGTGGGCTAGCATGGCCTTTTAATTAACTTATACCGCGATAACACTTGTACGGACATCGGCTGCTCCGAAGTACGTACGATATAATATTTTTTAAACACAACGCGCGACTCACCGCCTTCTAATAAATAGCTTGCCTGAGCGCTGCTATTTCGAAAAGAAAATATGCGTATTCTTGCGCAAACTGTTATTATTAATATGGTTCTCAGGAGCTACTAGTTATTTATGTACCAAACTACATAAAGACTGCCGCGCGGGATTAGCCTAGCAGTCTAGGGCGCTGCAGTCATGGACTGTGAATTTTGGTAAATGAAATCCATCACTATTCTCTTTTTAACATTCATGAAAGATGAAAACTGAGAAGTCTCTCGCATTTACATTTAATATTATGACATGAAATTTTAATTAAATAATACAGTCAGCGTAATGGCCGACTAAATCCTGCTAGGGGAGAAGAGCTCCCTGCACTACGAAGTTCTGTAAAAATTTTGTTAATTATAATTAATGGTTGCGATCATGAGAGGTGACAAGTAAGTCAATAATAAACACTTTCTAATAACAATTATAAGTACATTTTACTAAATTACAACCAAACCTCCATTAAATATTATCCAGCGTTACAATGGCTGCCTACCTCTAGACGAAACAAAAACAGGAGAGCTGGTTCAATCAAAGCATTGTCTCTGAGCTTCATGGCCTATGTCACACAGAGATTATACCAAAAAAATGTGTTTCGTTAATTACATCGATATTTGTGTTTTGATAATAATAACTTATGATCTTTACTATTTGTTATACATCGCGCAGACGTACGTAGTCTCTACATAATTGATGTTTCACACGTCTCACAGCAAAAACTTCTTTTCCCTTTCTCCAAATATCCATTTATGTGACGTACCGTCACAGATGGACATTTTTCACGGCACTTACGAAGAGGTCGTGTTGTTCAAAGTGTGAACAAAAATGCGTTGGAAAAAATTTAAAACATTCCTTGATCAAGGAATGTTTAAAATTTTTCCCAATTTTGCTTTTTTAAAGTTGTATCTGCGGCGAAATGAAAGAGACTGAGGACGTATTGGGGCTAAATCTGGCAGATGATTGGCCTGTGTTGAGACTTTGGAATCGGTAAGCATACTGACTTTATGCACAGCTATGTGATGGTGTCGTTGGCAGATCAGGATTGTATCCACACTTCCATCGAGAACTGCTGAAACATGGTGGCAACTTACTGTCGTGTTTGAATGTCACAGATCTGGAATCTGCCCAGTTCAGTACTGCGACTCCATCTTCGTCATCTTCACTATAACCCTAGCTGGTACTACGATTGCTGAAGTCTGTAACACACTCAGCTGGCTGGCTGTGGAAATTAGGCATTTCTTGCAAAATGAAGATTTCTGTAGTAGTTTTATAAATTGATTATACCATAACACCACGGAGTTCAGCTCTTATCATCTCATTATTTTTCTGTACAGAGATTGCAGTAGAGTTAATGTCTAGACTGGATTCCGCAAAAACGGCGATATGTCTCCTGGATGTAGAGTATGTCAGAACCGCAGCACCGCCACAACTCTATAATGAGTTTCTCCTTCTTGTTGCTTAAGCTCACTGGGTTGACGTTCCAGTGGTTGATGCCGGCTGTTATAACCGTTAGCAGGGACGCCCAGATATGCTGTAAGTGAGATACATGCACACCCTACGGAGAGTCTCCTTTCATGTCCCCCTCTAAAGTGTTATTCGTATTATGATTATTACAACATGGATTTTCAAATAGTCAAAGTAATTTTTAAATTGACTGAGTGCCCCTGAGAACGATTATATAATGCTTATCAAGTTCAAAGATTTTTCTTTGTTATAAATAAAAACGAGAATTCTGTGACATATTCAAAGAAGAGCAATTAAGGTTTTATTAGCTTATTGTTGATTATTGAGGTGTTTCCTTGAGTTTAATTAATCGTCACTGTCTATATTAAATTTGGTAATTGTTGCAAATTAACATTTCTCGTTATTGTTTATGTGAAGTTTGGCCTCTTTGACTAATAAATGTGTTGAAACTGATTATGTGCTTAAGGCTCAACACCTTACCACACCCAGATCCGAGTTACTCGTCATTTGAGTTACATTTTTATATTCAGTCGGAACCACATTTCGACGTGTAGTCTGTACCTAACCTCATTCTGGAACTTTCAGAATGATTTCTCTTTGAAATCAACTTTAATAGGAATTACGTACTATAATGCTTTGTATACAGGTATTCCAGAAGCGAGTTTTTTGAACGCTGTGTTTGCAAGGCGTGACGTGGCATGCTATTGAAATCCCAGAACTTAGAATTAACTAAGATATCGAAAGCTGGCGAAATTCTTATAGGTAGTAGAGTTCAGAACAAAAGTCAGTCCTAAATTTTACGTGCTAAATAAATCAACTTCCATTCAAGATATAAAGATAGCAACAAACCATATCTCTGACACACAAATCGGTATTGTAATAGTCATGACCAAATATGAAACAAGAAATACATCGTAACTGATAAATAACATTTATAGCGTAATTAAAAATTATACACTCAACCAAAAGGTGTACGTGTACGAAATAATTTCAAGTATTGGTCGCAGGAGCGTTTGAATATCATGCAATGACCTCTTTATGATGAGTGAACGATGTAGGTAATGGACAAAAGACAATATCGTCTGAGGATCATCAGTAACGTCTCTCCAACAGCTCTTGTGTTTCTTGCCAACACAGAGAGTTCAGCTTTAGTCCAAGCTACCCAGTCCTATGTTATTCCGTTTGCGTGTAGGATGTCCAACGTAATTATGCTTCACTGTCCAACAAGCGATCCAACCACTACTGATCTAAGCTTGTTGTGGATATGCATGAAAAAGTGGCAGAATTTTCACACAGTAGGAACAATGAAATATATTTCGTTCAATTCTCCGGTGTAGCGATGTTCAAAGAACTCTACTGTTCTACTACGAACCAACTACTGTCTCCCAAGCTACAGTGGTAGGACATACAGTTAGTAATAACATCCAAAAATTACTGGCAAAGACGGCGTCTCCCCACAACTTTCTACTATTGACTAAGGCATATTATCTGGTAACTACTATCGTCTCGTAACTACTTCTACGTTGCTAAAGTTCTGAATGTAAGCTCTTTAAAGCAACGAAAAATAATTTCATCTAATGTTCTAACACGCTTCGTTGGTAAAACTGATTGTATATGGAAAGCGATTGACCAATCTGATGAAGACGAAGTTCCTTACAATCACATTTTTTGGTTTAAAATTGAAATAATATAAAGTGCCTTGGTGACAGTTGTGTTTCAGAACACGCTAGCTTCACAATTTGTTGTTGTTGTGCTCTTCAGTCCAGAGACTGGTTTGACTCAGCTCTCCACGCTACTCTATCCTGTGCAAGCTTCATCATCTCCCAGTACCAACTGCAACCTACATCCTTCTGAATCTGTTTGGTGGATTCATTTCTTGGTCTCCCTCTACGATTTTTACCCCCCACGCTGCCCTCCAATACTAAATTGGTGATCCCTTGATGTCTCAGAACATGTCCTACCAACCGATCCCTTTTTCTAGTCAAGTTATGCCACAAATTTCTCTTCTCCCCAAAACTATTCAATACCTCCTCATTAGTTATGTGATCTACCCATCTAATCTTCAGCATTTTTCTGTAGCACTACATTTCGAAAGCTCCTATTCTCTTCTTGTCTAAACTATTTATCGTCCATGTTTCACTTCCAATAATGGCTACACTCCATACAAATACTTTCAGAAACGACTTTCTGACACATAAATCTATACTCGACATTAACAAATTTCTCTTCTTCAGAAATGCTTTCCTTGTCATTGCCAGTCTACATTTTATATCCTCTGTACTTCGACCATTGTCACTTATTTTGCTCCCCAAATAGCAAATCTCATCTACTACTTTAAGTTTCTCATTTCGTAATTCTATCAGTATCACCCGACTTAATTCGACTACATTCCATTATCCTCGTTTTGCTTTTGTTGACGTTCATTTTATATCCTCCTTTCAAGACACTGTCCATTCCGTTCAACTGCTCTTCCAGGTCCTTTGCTGTTCTGAAAGAACTACAATGTCATCAGCGAACCTCAAAGTTTTTATTTTTTTTTAAAAAAAGGTGCCACAGAAACTGTCATCAGTAGAGTTGAATCATTATTGCTCGCTATACATTGAATTTCAGCAAATCAAACCTAAATCATTTCTAAAGTACACTCATGTGACGAAAATCATTTTATACCTCTTAATATCTTGTCGGACCTTCTTTTGTCCGGCATAGTGCAGTAACTCGACGTGTTATTGACTCAAGAAGTTGTTGGAAGACTATGCAGCCTCTACAGCTGTTCATAATTGCGAAAATGTTGCCGATGTAGGATTTTAAGGATCCATCTGGGTGGCCAGATCATTCACTCGAATTGTCCGGAAAGTTCTTCAAACCATTCGTAAACTGTTGTGGCCCAGTGATGTGACGCATTGCTATCCATAAATATTCCATCTCTGTTTTGGAACATGAAGTCCTTGAATGGCTACAAATGGTCTCCAAGTGGTCGACTTCCAGTCAATGATCATTTCAGTTGAACCAGAGGACACAGTCCATTCCATCTAAACGCAGCTCACACCTTTATGGAGCCACCACCAGCTTGCGTAGTGCCTTGTTGAAAACTTCGTCTCACGCTTCGTGGGGTCTGCGCCACACTCGAATATTACCGCCCCCTCTTACCAACTCATTTGACCAGGCCACGATTTTCCAGTGCGCTAGTGCCTAACCGACATGGTTTGCGAGCCCAGCAGAGGCGCTGCAGGTGACGTCGTGCTGTTAGCAAAGGCACTCGCGTCGCTCATCTGATGCGTTATCGCTATCCCATGACGTTTGTCACATCAGGGTAGATAAGCCGCAACAAATAACAATTTGTTAAAATACTGTAAACAACTCCATTAAGATATCCAATATTTAAATAAGTGTTTGATGGAAACGTTTAAGAGAAAAACACTTGTTTATGTGATATTCTGCTTTCAGAATACTTCATGTAATTACCGCCCATAGTATGCCCTCTTTCTCCTGAAAGATAGTGTATTTGTTCGCAGTCTTATGCTACCGTCGACTGCAACTAGTATTTATCGCTGCTTTAGTCGTTTACTTCTGTACCTCAGACCGTAGTGCATCTTTATGGATTCAATATTCGTGGCCTACCAGATTGTTAGCTTGATTGTAGGTGAATTAATAGTGTGTAATATTACCTCCAGCGATTGTGATGACAAACGGAGAGAACTTATTAATGCAGTCTACGATTTCCTGCCACGTTAGAGACGGCCCCAAATAAGCGTGGCTGTGTCATTTGCAGAGCGCCGACTCTGCTTAACGACAGAACGCGTCATTTAGCGGGCAAATTATACCGCAATTACAGGTCCGGCGGCACCAGTTACCCCTCGCGCACTCGTGAGGTCATTTCCGCTAAACGGACTGCAGTTGTCCGCCATTGCAGAAGCCGGCTGCACTGACGGCAAATACGCGTGACCGAAGGGCGCCAGATTACACGCGTCCTGTGTGCCGCTGGCGATATCTGGGTCGCTGCCACAGATCCGTGCCCGCGTTGCTGTTTCGCTAGCCGGACGTGCCGTCGTTTGCTTGCTGCTGTTCTAACTCTCTGCATATCACTTAACGATAGTCAGTTTGATAAATGTGAAAATACAGTTTCTCCCTGGTATCACATGTTGAGCGACACTACTGTTTGGATGATGTTTGGTTTGGTTTGTGGGGCGCTCAACTGCGTGGTTATCAGCGCCCGTTCAATTACCCAATCTTTGCTCAGTCCAATTTCGCCACTTTCCTGGATGATGATGAAATGATGAGGACAACACAAACACCCAGTCATCTCGAGGCAGGTGAAAATCCCTGACCCCGCCGGGAATCGAACCCGGGACCCCGTGCTCGGGAAGCGAGAACGCTACCGCGAGACCACGAGCGGCGGACCTACTGTTTGGAAAAAGTGAAACAACAAGACGCAGAGATGTGATCACAATGGAATTTATTTCGCTGATTAGGGACATGACACTACAGAAATGATTAGCAATACAGACCTGTACATGCACTGCGATTGTGGAAATTTAGTACGGAGTAGCGTCACCATCAAAGCCTCTAGACGTCGTGCCGTGGAATCAAGAAGCGTCTGAGTATGCTGACGGGGAATACTCTGCCACGTAGTTTGTAGGCGCATCTAGAAAAGCATCAACAGTGGCTGCAGGAGACTCTGAACGAACAAGTTGTAAGTAGGCTGTTTAGATTTTTATATTGGTAATGCCACGTAGCGCTCTGTATGAAAATCACTGGCTGTGCTGTGTGCAGTATGTGGCTAGTTTGCATTGTTGTCTGCCATTGTAGTGTTGGGCAGCGGCAGCTGGATGTGAACAGCGCGTAGCGTTGCGCAGTTGGAGGTGAGCCGCCAGCAGTGGTGGATGTGGGGAGAGAGATGCCGGAAGTTTTGAAATTGAACTGCTATATATATTATGATTATTAAGGTAAATACAGTGTTTGTTCTCTATTAAAACCTTTCATTTGCTAACTATCCCTATCAGTAGTTAGTGCCTTCTGTAGTTTGAATCTTTTATTTAGCTGGCAGTAGTGGCACTCGCTGTATTGCAGTAGTTCGAGTAACGAAGATTTTTGTGAGGTAAGTGATTTCTGAAAGGTATAGTTTAATGTTACTCAGGGCCATTCTTTTGCAGGGATTTTTGATAGTCAGATTGCGTTGCGCTAAAATTATTGTGTGTCAGGTTAAGCACAGTCTTGTATAAATTGTTCTAAGGGGACGTTTCAAAGTTACCGACCGATTATATAGCAAACATGTTGATGGACGACGTATCACGCGAACGGACAACCAAGAAAGTAGTGGCACCGATCGTTCGAAGCAGGCTTGCACATTTCTCGCCATATGGGGCCAAGCGTTGTCCTGCTGAGTAATGGTATGTGGAACGGTGTGCAGGAAGGGCAGTGCCTGTGGCCGCAAGACCTCCCTTCGGTAGCAGTAACTGTTCAGATTGCCCTCAAGGCGTAGAGGCGAGGTATTGTGTTACAGGTAACGGCACCCCATAGCATCACACTTGGCATTTTCCACTGTGGCACTCAACAATACAGACTGCTTTCAACACGGCGGCGTCGAACACGTACGCGGCCATCACTGTATGACAGGTTGAAGCGAGATTCGTCTGTAAACAAGTCATTTTGCCACTGAGCACGCCAGTGTCGGCGTTCACATGCCCATTGCAGCTGCAGCTTTGGTGGGTTATGACCAATGGAAGGCGTCGCAATAGCATGCGTGCTAACGCCAGTCTGTAGAAGACGAACACCCTTAAACCTCGGTGGGCTGGGGCTACGCCAACCAGAAACCAAAAGACGCCGTACGCAGAAAGACAACACACCTGTAAACAACTAGCGCCACAGAGAAAACGTTGGTTGGCATTGGTTCTTATTGAAACGTTTCAGTAAGTATCGTCTCATAATTCTCTTACTCACGATGCACCTTGTGTACGTTCCGTTCTGATTTTCGTGAGTCGTGTTACTAGTCGAGTTACTGGTTGCCTCTCGAGAATGGATGGACCAAACTTTTCATTTATTTATCAATAAACAAGCGGAGTACTCGGCGATGCCTGGGTATCTTCTATTAGCCCATCTCCTTCCCCACTCTAATAATTCCATGTCCTCGTTCCCCCTCTCTTTAATTCCGTCTCCTCCTCCGTCTTCCTTTCTACCCATCTATTCCTCCCCCTTGCCTATCTCCTCCTCTTTGCTCTCTCTGTCCATCTGCTTCTCTCCACTCCACCCTCTACGTCCTATTTCCCTCTACCCTTATCTGACCATCTACTCTATCCCTCTCGCTGTTCATCCTCTCATTCCCCTCCCTCTCTTCACGTTATCACCCCCACCTCAGTAGATTTAGTATGATCTTTCCATCTGTGCCTTTTCCTGCTTATTCATGTGTTAAATATATTTTTTATATATTTAACATAGCTCACGCTTATTTTTACACATGTTTCAAGTGTATCTATAGCGAATTTCGCCCTTAGTTTCATTTTCACGAAGCTGAATGTTTATTGCGTCGTATCTCCTGAACTATGTGTCGTGCAATGGTATAATTTTGCAAGTATATCCAACGGTATATGTTGCAACTGTCTGCGATATGTGTTGTGAGTAGAACTAGTACTAAAGATGAAATAAATGATAAAATAAATGAAAACATCATGAATGATGCAGCATTTTTTACTCATCTAAGTATTTGACGTCACGTTTCCTTAACTATGAGTCAAACAATATATTTTTTGTAGGTACATTGAGAGGCGTATGTCGATGCTGTTTGTGAAATGTGTCGCTAATAGATTTGGTAGCAAAGAAGCAACAAATTTAAACTCCATGCTTGGTTCGGCAGCTTTTGATACATCTCAATGTTAACGACATCATAACCCCTGAATTGTGTGTCGTATAATTATATAATTTTGCAGGTACATTCAGTGGTACATGTGAATATTGTCTGCAAAATTTGTTGCGCAATCTATAAGTAGTAAAGAAATAATAAATTAGAATGTCATGCTTCATGCGGAAGTTTTACTGCCTCAACGGCGAAAATGTAGTAAGGGATAAACTTTTCTCCTCTCTCTTTTAAGGGTGTTGTCATCTAGAAAAATTTTCGTAAAGGCTTGAAACTATGTGACAAGTTTGTTGCAACTCATTAAGTGCTCTCATTTTCAAATACTGGATAAATAAATAATGGGTATTCACTCGACTTGGGCTACACTGCTTGTCACCCACACCGCTGCCTCGCTGATAGGTAGGTGGTTCTTACCCTCACAGCAATTCTTTCTAGAGTGTAAGTGATATGCGTACCACGTTTGGTTGAAATCAGTCCAGTGGCTTAGGAGATGTGGAACATACATATATACGTAATCCGTTTTCTATTATGTATTTAGAGGAGGAGCAAAGTTGAGAACAGAGCTAAAGATAAACGCTAGGTGCAGATTCTTGTGCTGCAGTATACGTACCTCTCTTCCAGACACCGCGGTTTGAAAGTGGTGCTGTTTCGGTTAGGCGCCACACTCTACACCCTGTCGCTGACTTCGTAAAGGAACGGGCATGCGCTCGTGGGCTGGCGCGTTCCGTGCCGGATTCAGATATCTGAATGTCAGTTTGTGGTAGTATATAATCTGTTCAGTTTCGAAATTAGCTTTTGCTTGGAATCGTTTTGCCATTTTGCACTATAGTCATTTTTATTAATTTTTTGTAGGAAAGCAGTTTGTCTCAGCTTTATATTAACTCGAATGATCATACCACATGTTTGGAGTTGTGCCTTAAGCATTGTGAGCTCACTTTCTTTTGAAATGCGTTCGCTTAATAATGTCCGTGTTTTGTGGGGAGTTTTTCGTGAAGTTAACTTTAAAATGATCGCCCGTTTTGTTTGGTGTCGTGGCCTTTGTTTACTGTTTTTCCACACGTTCATGGTCTAGCTTTTGTATAGTGGTCACGCAGTTTTCGTAGCTAGCCTGTGAAAACTTGTGTCGAAGGAACCCCAACTATAGCTATAAGCATATTCTTTCGATTTTTGACCAAATGATTCAAATTGCATGTTCGTCCAGTAACAGCGGCTATTGACCTTTACTTTCATCCTCCGCTTGTTTTAATAGTCAGTGGAGATAAAATAAATCGTTTCCGGATATCCTTATAGTGCGAACGTGGATGAAGTACGTGGTTCTTTCTGGGATTCTGTCTGTGATCATAGTCACTCTGATGCGAGTCTGAATCCAGCCTATGTTCCACGTACCCTTGTAGCTCAATTAAAATAATATTTTAAGGGATCCCCAAGTAACAGACTTTTGTAACAATGTGTTGATAGTTGTTATTTGCACTTCTGTCCAATGAAAGCGATGTAAAGTTCTGCTGTTGACGATCTCACCTGTTTGACTTGTTCCCATAAATAAACACTCAGCACTGATTACTAAGAGAATCATTGTGTTTCGGTGACATTTTTGCTTTCACCTGATCCTTTTATAACTTCCTACATATGCTTAGTTACATGTGAGAAATATGCAAATCACATGAGAAGTAACCTAAAAGTGGAAGATAGCCACATAATATGAAGCGGGGAACGTGATTAGATCGGCGCAATACCCAGAAAGTTGCCTTCCCTACATGCAGAGTTGGTTTTCGTATTACTCATTGTGCTATTTAATCAATTAATTTCACGTGTTGCTGGGCAATATCCACTGCGCATTCCATCTTTAATTCAAGCCCGCCGTCCAGCGAACTTTGCGTAATTGGAACAGCGCATAATAAGGACGTTCGAACCCCTACTCACTCTGCCGATGGACTGTCAGGCAAGCAGAAAGAAAAGGTCACTTTTTCAAACCAAAAGACGACTTTCATTGTGGGGACGACAATTGTTACGGAGTATCTTATTTTTCTGTGTATGCCATCTTTTAGTTTCAAGTCGCTGTAACCACACCGCGGCTTCAAGTTATCATACACTGACATCATTCGTTTCGTTGGACCCTTGAAAATGACGGGATGTTCACCTACAGAAATATCAGCATTTGTCGAAGACGTTACCTGATTGCACTTGCATAAGTAATTGGAACGGTTCGGTAGAATTTATTAAATAGGTTACCTTCCATTCAGAAGGGTGTTGCACGCGGCATCTGTTATATTGATTTGTAAATAATAGATTTCAGCTATCAGTCGTCGTTTTTAAATTTTATTGGCAAACCCAGATTTCAGCTAGAAACTAGCCACTGCAATGCACTATCATTTTTGATCAATGCATGTAATGCCTGTTGGTCGGGCTTCATCGACAGTTCATTGAACACTGCTAGTAGTATTCAATGAACTGAGGATGAAGCCCGACCAACAGGCATTACATGCATTGATCAGAAATGATAGTGCATTGCAGTGGCTAGTTTCTAGCTGACATCTAGGTCTGCCAATAAAATTTAAAAAGGACGACTGATAGCTGAAATCTCTAATTTACCAGTCAAATTTATTAAATATTAAGGTTTTCATTGAATTCGATACTACCTGCAGCCTGTTACCATCATTCACTAATCTTCTCAACATCTACTGCTGCCGACAACTGTGACAATTTGTTTCATATGTGCTTTATCCATCCTCACATGCTCCATGCACAGCGAACTTTCTGACGTTTTATGGAGAGTCCTAGGGACACATCCTCCATATTTCATACCAATTACACAGCAAGCATCTCATCAGGTCAATCAAGTGCTTGTTAGTTGAGGAGTTCCATTCTTCTTGGGAGACTCATTGCCGGCCGCGGTGGCCGAGCGGTTCTAGGCGCTTCAGTCCGGAACCGCGCGACTGCTACGGTCGCAGATTCGAATCCTGCCTCGGGCATGGATGTGTGTGTTGTCCTTAGGTTATTTAGGTTTAAGTAGTTCTAAGTTCTAGGGGACTAATGACCTCAGATGTTAAGTCCCATAATGCTTAGAGCCATTTTTTGGGAGACTCATTAAGCTCTGTACTCTCCAGGGTCATCAACTGTGGCCGCACCCAACAGCTGACTAATCAACCCGTACACTGTATGTTGCAGCTCATCCTCTGCCACGCCCACAGTGTGACACATGAAAGTAGATGAAAGCAATCTGCATAGCGTGAGACTTTGGTACCAACACGCTATTCACTTAGTGGGATGTGAGAAACTGACTAAAAACCACATAAAGACTGGCCAGCACACAGACTGTCACGAGCAGGCGCACCTCCCAATCCCGGAAACGGAGCTTAACACGCACGGCTATCCAGTTGGGTCAGTACTACGTTATAGTCCAGGCCATTGAAACTGTAGCTCAAGGAGCTAAGGGAATAATGAAATTTTGCTTTGTGTGCTAATGCAGTGCAGTAGGAACAACATATGGATATATTTATAAGTGAATTGGGGTTACGTACTGGCAGAAGTCATGGCATAGCCTTAGTATCGCGTTCACAAGTTATAAAAGGGGAGTGCATTTTCTGAGCTGTCTGTACTCAGATAATTCATGTGAAAAGTTTCCGAAATGATTATAGTAGCACGATGGGAATTAACAGACTCTGAAAGACGAATGGTAGTTAGAGCTAGACGCATGGGACGTTCGATTTCGGAAATCGTAAGGGAATTCAATATTCTAAGAACCACAGTGTCAAGAGCGTGCCGAGAATATCAAATTTGAAGCTTTATCGCTCACCATGGACAAAGCTGTGGCGATGGCCTTCACTTAGCGAACGAGAGCAGTAGCTTTTGCGTAGAGTTGTCAGTGTTAACAGACAATCAGCACTGCGTGAAATAACTGCAGAAATCAATGCGGAACGTCCGACAAACGCATCAGTCAGGTCAATGCGGTGAAATTTGGCGTTAATGAGCTATGGCAGCAGACGACGGACGCGAATGCCTTTCCCAACAGCACAGCATTGCCTGCAGCGTCTCTCTGAGTTCGTGTCCATATCGCTTGGACGCTGCACGAGTGGAAGACAATGGCCTGATCAGACGATTCTAGATTTCAGTTCGTAAGAGCTGCTGGTAGGGCACAAGTGTGGTGCAGACCCACGAAGCCACGGACCCAGGTTGTCAAGAAGACATGGTGCAAGCTGGCGGTGGTTCGATAATATTGTGGGCTGTGTTTACCTAGAATGGACTGGGTCCTCTGATCCAGCTGAACCGATCATTGACTAGAAATAGTTGTGGACGGTTACGTGGTGACCATTTGCAGTCATTCATGGACTTTATGTTCCCAAACAACGATGGTATATTTATGGACGACAGTGCGCCATGCCACCTGTTCGCCACTGGTTTGAAGAACGTCCTGGACAATTCGAGCGAATGATTTGGTCACCCAGATCATGCGACATGAATGCCATCCAACATTTATGGGACATAGTCAAGAGGTCAGTTCGTGCTCAAAATCCTGCAGTGGCAACACCCTCCAAATTATGTACAACTATAAAGGCAGCATGGCTCAATATTTCTGCAGAGAACTTCCAACGACTTGTTGAGTCAATACCACGTCGAGTTGCTGGACTACACGGGACAAAAGGAGGTCCGAGACGACTTTAGGAGGTACCACTTGGAGTTTGTGACCTCTGTGTACAGAGCTGGTAGGAACAAGTGCATTAACCCGGCTGGGCATCAAGTCAAACTAAGAGTGAATGACATACACGTATGCGTCAGTCCACGATAGCCCTACTTAACGTCAGAGCTCATCAATAGTAGTGCCGTGAGAATCTGTCGGCAACTCATGACCGAATTAATTCGTGTGAGAGTTCTGGAGGATGTGCTGGCCGGCTCGACAGTCGAAATCCTTCTGTAAAGAGGAAGGTCCACACAGCACGGGCAGTATGCAGTCTTGTTTTGCTTACACAGTAGCTTGTCAACTGAATGAGCCAGGTGAGGCGCCTCTCTAGCCCTATTTAGTTGAGTACTTACTATGTAAACAGACTTACTCACCTAGTATTGATACTATCTGTGCTGCCTGTGGCTGGAATATATAGGGTGTCCATAATTAAAGTTCAAGTTTCAAAATGCTGTAGAAGTCATATGGGTTAAGATCAGGTAATCTGGACGGCCAGGCTGTAGGGAAGTGATGGCTGTTAGTTCCAGCATTTCCGAAATGCCCCTGGAGCAGTCGCTTCACTGGCTGTGCAACGTGCTGAGAAGCGCCATCTTTCATTAAAATGATGTTACCCATACATCCATGCTGTTGAATGGTTGAAATAACGTTGCACCGCGAAAGGCGCTCATAACATTTACCAGTGGCGGTACAGATAATGGGACTCCTTGAAAAAATACGACCTACGGAAAACGATGCCGTCAACCCGTACCACGCAGCCATCTTTGTGGAATGAAGTAGTACCGGTTGATGTGCATGCATATTTTCCGTTATACATATTCTGCAATTCTACAAATTGACAAGTTCTTAGAGATGAAAATAGGCTTCGTCTGTGCTTCAAAATGGTTCAAATGGCTTTGAGCACTATGAGACTTAACATCTCAGGTCATCAGTCCCTTAGAACTTAGAACTACTTAAACCTAACTAACCCAAGGACATCACACACATACATGCCCGAGGCAGACTTCGAACCTGTTACCGTAGCGGTAGCGCGGTACCAGACTGAAGCGCCTAGAACTGCTCGGCCACACAGGTCGACTTCGTCTGTGCATTGAATGTTCCACGGCTATTCACAGTCCACTTCTATAGGATTAAGAGATTCGATAGCGGACGTTTGTTCTGCTGGAAAGTCAGCAGGAAGCGACTCCTGAACATGGTGATTTTGTATGGATAGCAATGCAGGATACTTTATAGGATTTTGTTCGTCGTGGCTTGCAGGCATGTGCAACGTTCGGCCAATACCACGTGTACTGCATGTTTGCACACCATCGTCCGACCTTTCCTACAATGCTGTTGCCACATCTTCATAGAATTCTGCTTTCCTCCCTCTTCTACTGTACTCTTCAAGAGAAATTGTCTTTTCGAAATTTGTGATCATATTCTCCAGACACTTAGCACACACCGGTGCAAAGCCTTTTTTTTTATATCCTTAAATTTCCGTAACATCTGCAGCGCACAGGCGCCGTTCTTGTAAGAGAGGTTTACCTGCAGCGCACGATCTCGGACGCAAGCTGAGGAACAGCCGTGTGCCGTGCCTCTGTTGGTGTGCATATTCTGACGCTTACAGAGTCATCTATTGGTCGAATTTTCGTTAAATCCGCCATTTTACAGTGCTACCTGGAGCAGTTGACACGAGATGTCCCAAGACGACATTATTGGCATGAGAAAGGAATCACGGAATCTATCTTGGAACCTCGAACCATTGTTCAAAGTTTAGGAAAAAGCCAGACTCGAGTGCAACGCAGAGAGATGCTTGTTTTTTATTCGAAAGGTAGAATATCTCAGCTACCGTTTTAGCACTAAAGTAATCCGTCCAACAGTTCGACATATGGAGGCCATATTTCCTGGTTTCATCATTATCTGCCCTTTTTAAGCTTTCACTGTGACTGTTTACAAAACTACGAAAACAACATCTTGTGATTTTATAAACAGTTCTAGCGAAACTTTGAAAAATGCAGCTTTTCGCAGTTAAGATAACAGCAAAACGAGACAAAATGACAAATTGTGAAAGAAAAACAGCTATAATGGAAAGCATAGAGAACAATAAATACCACAGCATGTAGTGACAAGAAAGAAAATAAAAGAAACCATTGTCGATGATGTAACTTCAGCGAAACCTGTCTGCGTAAAAGAAGAAAAGAAATGTCTTTGTTTCAGGCGGATGCCATCCAAAAACAAATTCATAATCTTAAGTTCAAAGAAATAAGCCATTAGAATAAATATGTAACTTACAGATATCATTACCACCTAATATGACATTAATAGGCTAAATGACGTCGCGACACATTTAACCAGCAGCCACTGAAGAATCATTTGTCGACATACGGTCTGCTTCTATATGTGTTTCCTGGTACATTAGAATATTCAATGACAGTAAGTCGAATCCACGACAGTTAATAAGATAGTGGCCACGCTGTGTGGCATTTTCGTAAATAATCAATTAGAATTAATTAGATTGGATCGAAATAACCAAGAAAGTAATTGGTCAGTAAGTATATATATTGATACCAAACGAGAGGAATATATTTATAAGTTCACAAGAATCCTCACAGCTGCAGATATAAATTTAAGTTTCACTGTGTGTTAACAGGATACTATATTTTCAGTAGAGCCTACAAGATTTTAACATTCCTTCATAATTTAAGAGAGGATGACATCATTATATATCCCGCACAACGGATTAAAGAGATAATGTTCACCACTATATTAGGCTTCCATAAACTCAAGGTTGAGCAGCCTGTGAGTTTCCGTAATGTCGTATGCCTAAATGCAGAGTATCGCGACCAAATGATGCAGAAAGTCAGCCAGCAGTCCCGTAAGTAATATAACTACTTCGCCTCAACTACACAACATTGAATAATTGAAATGATCTCATCCAGCCCTTCAAACGCTCCATAATCTCCAAAAAAATTGCGACTATTAAAATTTCAGAAAAATTACATTGCAGAACTTTCAAGCGTGATACATACATCAAAAAAAGGTTTGCATCACCTCGGTTCCGAGAGTTCCGGAATCTGTACAGAAAACTGGAATAGACATCAACATAAACATCATTTCCGCCCTTTTTATTGCTCATGAAAACCACACATTGCATGTTGTACCACCATACAGCGAGACCTTCAGCGGTGGTGGTCCAGATTGCTGTACACACCGGTACCTCTAATACCCAGTAGCACGTCCTCTTCCATTGATGCATCCCTGTATTCGTCGTGGCATACTATCTACAAGTTCATCAAGGCACTGTTGGTCCAGATTGTCCCACTCCTCAACGGCGATTCGGCGTAGATCCCTCAGAGTGGTTGGTGGGTCACGTCGTCCATAAACAGCCCATTTCCATTTATCCCAGGTGGCATGTCGATAGGGTTCATGTATGGAGAACATCCTGGCCACTGTAGTCGAGCGATGTCGTTATCCTGAAGGAAGTCATTCACAAGATGTGCACGATGTTGGCGCAAATTGTCGTCAATGAAGACGAGTGCCTAGCCAATATGCTGCCGATATGGCTGCACTCTCTGTCGGAGGATTGCATTCACGTATCGTACAGTCGTTACGGCGCCTTCCATGACCACCAGCGGCGTACGTCGGCCTCACCTAATGCCACCTCAAAACAGCAGGGAACCTCAACCTTGCTGTACTCGCTGGACAGTATGTCTAAGGCGTTCAGCCTGACTGGGTTACCTCCAAACACGTCCCCGACGATTGCCTGGTTGAAGGCATATGCGACACATCGGTGAAGAGAACGTGATGCCAGTCCTGAGCGGTCCATTCGGCATGTTACTGATCTCAGCTGCACCGCGCTTCATGTTGTCGTGGTTGCAAAGGTGGACGTCGCCGTGGACGTCGGGAGTAAAAGTTGCGCACAGTTTGAGTCGTAGCACGACGTCCTGTGGCTGCACGAAAGGCATAATTCAACATGGTGGCGTTGCTGTCAGGGTTCCTTCGAGCCATAATCCGTAGGTAGCGGTTATCCACTGCAGTAGTAGCCCTTGGGCGGCCTGAACGAGGCATATCATCGACAGTTCCTGTCTCTCTGTATCTCCTCCATGTCCGAACAACATCGATTTGGTTCACTGTGAGACGCCTGTACACTTTCCTTGTCGAGAGCCCTTCCTGGCACAAAGTAACAATGCGGACGCGGTATTGACCGTCTAGGCATGGTTGAACTACAGACAACACGAGCTGTGTACCTCCTTCCTGGCGGAATGATTCGAAATGATCAGCTGTCGGATCTTCTCCATCTAATAGGTGCTGCTCATGCATGGTGGTTTACATCTTTGGGCGTGTTTAGTGACATATCTGAGTAGTCAAAGGGACTGGGTCTGTGATACACTATCACAGTCAACTTCTGTCTTCAGGAGTCCTGGGAACTGGGGTGATGCAAAACGTTTTTTGATGTGTGTATATTGTTCCAAGCGAGTCGACCAGTTTGTTTGTGCACATGTTTCAGAACTTACAAACCATTACATTGACTGATGTGTTACTTGTTATCGTTATCTTTAGCTAGTAAACTGAAGAACGTAAAGCTGCGTTCGTACCGACTAAGGTCCAAAGCGAGGGGAAAGATCCACCGTGGTATAACAATCATGTACGAAAGGTACTACGGAAACAAAGAAAGCTTCATCATAGGTTTAAGAGTAGTCGAATCATAGCTGATAAGGAAAAGCTGAACGAAGCGAAAAAGAGCGTAAAGAGAGCAATGAGAGAAGCTTTCAACGAATTCGAACATAAAACATTGGCAAACAATCTAAACAAGAACCCTAAAAAGTTTTGGTCATATGTAAAATCGGTAAGCGGATCTAAATCCCCTATTCAGTCACTCGTTGACCACGATGGCACCGAAACAGAGGACGACCGAAGAAAGGCAGAAATACTGAATTCAGTGTTCCGAAACTGTTTCACTGCGGAAAATCGTAACACGGTCCCTGACTTCAGCCGTCGCACGGACGCCAAAATGGAAAATATTGAAATAAACGATATCGGAATTGAAAAACAACTGCTATCACTTAGTAGCGGAAAAGCATCCGGACCAGACGAGATACCCTTAAGATTCTACAGTGATTATGCTAAAGAACTTGCCCCCTTTCTATCAGCAATTTATCGTAGATCGCTGGAAGAACGTAAAGTACCTAGCGACTGGAAGAAAGCGCAGGTCGTTCCCATTTTCAAGAAGGGTCATAAATCAGATGCGAATAATTATAGGCCTATTTCGCTTACGTCAATCTGTTGTAGAATAATGGAACATGTTTTGTGTTCTCGTATTATGACGTTCTTAGATAATACAAATCTCCTTCATCATAACCAACATGGATTCCGCAAACAGAGATCATGTGAAACTCAGCTCGCCCTATTTGCCCAAGAAATTCACAGTGCCGTAGACACTGGCGAGCAGATTGATGCCGTATTCCTGGACTTCAGGAAGGCATTTGATACGGTTCCGCACTTACGTTTAATGAAAAAAATACGAGCTTACGGAATATCGGACCAGGTTTGTGATTGGATTCAGGATTTCCTAGAAGAAAGAACTCAACATGTCATTCTTAACGGTTCAAAATCTGCAGATGTAGAGGTAATTTCGGGAGTACCGCAAGGAAGCGTGATAGGACCTTTATTGTTTACAATATACATAAATGACTTAGTTGACAACATCGGTAGCTCCGTGAGGCTATTTGCAGATGACACGGTTGTCTACAAGAAAGTAGCAACATCAGAAGACTCGTACGTACTCCAGGAAGACCTGCAGAGGATTAATGCATGGTGCGACAGCTGGCAGCTTTCCCTAAACGTAGATAAATGTAATATAATGCGCATACATAGGGGCAGAAATCCATTCCAGTACGATTATGCCATAGGTGGTAAATCATTGGAAGCGGTAACGACCGTAAAATACTTAGGAGTTACTATCCGGAGCGATCTGAAGTGGAATGATCACATAAAACAAATAGTGGGAAAAGCAGGCGCCAGGTTGAGATTCATAGGAAGAATTCTAAGAAAATGTGACTCATCGACGAAAGAAGTAGCTTACAAAACGCTTGTTCGTCCGATTCTTGAGTATTGCTCATCAGTATGGGACCCTTACCAGGTTGGATTAATAGAAGAGATAGACATGATCCAGCGAAAAGCAGCGCGATTCGTCATGGGGACATTTAGTCAGCGCGAGAGCGTTACGGAGATGCTGAACAAGCTCCAGTGGCGGACACTTCAAGAAAGGCGTTACGCAATACGGAGAGGTTTATTATCGAAATTACGAGAGAGCACATTCCGGGAAGAGATGGGCAACATATTACTACCGCCCACATATATCTCGCGTAATGATCACAACGAAAAGATCCGAGAAATTAGAGCAAATACGGAGACTTACAAGCAGTCGTTCTTCCCACGCACAATTCGTGAATGGAACAGGGAAGGGGGGATCAGATAGTGGTACAATAAGTACCCTCCGCCACACACCGTAAGGTGGCTCGCGGAGTATAGATGTAGATGTAGATGTAGATATTAACAGTAAGAATTTATTAATCTCTAATGTACCTAGTTATTTCAGTAGCTTAACAGTCAATTAATATTTCGAGGTTGCCTCAGTTTTGTTTCAAGGTTGTCATAAGTTATTACATAAATTAATTGGGAAACAAAAGGAATTAGAATTATTTCTGCAGAAGAATGATATACAAATTATAGCAGTCCAGGAAACACGATTTATAGATGATAATGTAGTTGATACACAACATTATAGAGTTTATAAAGGGAAACCAGCAGTGAGAATAATGGAAAACCGGCCAATGTTTGGAACAGCATTTTATGTAAACAAAAAGTCGTAGACACTGTAACAGAATTTAGATCGAATTCAGAGAGAATATACATGATAACAATAAAGTGTAAGAACAAAAGTTACACCCTCACAAACTGCCATGCACCTATAAACACTGACAACAGAAGAAATCTGGAGAAAGTAAATCAATTCTGGTATATTTTAGAATCTAAAATTTCTATTATACCTAAAAAGAGCTTTAAAATACTTTTTGGTGACTTCGATACGCAAATTGGGACGGAAAAGAAATTTAGTACTATTGTAGGTGAATATCCTGCACACTCAAAAATAAACAGAAATGGTGAAAGAGTGATCAATATGTATAAAATGTTTCAGTTAAAAATCATGTCCACACGTTTCCGCAAACTACCAAGAAAAGCCAAAACGTGGAGACTTCCAAATCCAGACCTAGGAGAATTTCAGTTGGATCACATAGCCGTATCTACAAGGTATAACACGTAAATTATGAATGTTAAAATAGTCTGAAATGGGGAATTCGAGTCATCTCTCTAAGATTAAAATAAAATTTCCCCCATCTAAAACAAAAAAGGCGCTCAAGAAAGTGATAGGATACAACACCACTACAGCCAATATTACAAAAGAGAATATAGAAAAATTTAGAGAAGGAACTGAGACAAGTACAGAAGGTGATTGGCGTGTACTCCAGATGCAAATAATTAAACAACAGAGAACACTTTAGGATTGGCCAAGAATAAAAAAAGAAGACGTGGTGGAATGAGGAGTGTAAAGAAACACTAATACAAAGTGCTCAAAAATAGAGATGTTCGAAAAAAGAGGAAGACTTTGAACAAATCAGACAGCAAAGAATGGAAACATCAAAAATAATCTGGAAAATCAAAAGAAACTCTGAAAATTCTCAGCTTATTCAAATAAAAGAAAATTTCACCAAAAATAATACTAGAAATTTTTACCAAACTTTTAAACACATTCTTAATGGATATCAGGCATCAAGTATTCGTTTCAAAGATGAAAATTGCAAAATGAGATTAAATAACAAAGAAAATTGTGAAATTTTAGCAAAATTTTTTGAAAAGCTGTTACACTGTCCAGTTCCAACAGATAAATTAGAATTTCCAGTGACACCTCAAAATCTAGAGGAAGATTTCCCACCAACAGAGAAATGCATGAAGCCATCGAAACACTCAAAAACAATAAAGCAAGTGGTGAAGACTCCATTACAGCATAACTATTGAAGTAGTCAGAACCAAAAATCATAAAGGATCTACAGCTGATTTTGAGAACATTTGGAAAACTGTAAAACAGCATGAATCCACCCACTACATAATAAGGGAGACAAATAAAATGTCAATAATTCCAGAGGAGTGTCACTTCTGCCAGTGGCATACAAAATATTATCAAAAATTATCCTGAACAGAGTGGTAGATACTTTAGACAAACAACTGGGAGAATACCAGGGTGGTTTTCGAAAGGGAAGATCCTGTGCAGAACAAATTTTTAACTTAAAGTCAATAATTCACCATAGATTGTTAACCAGCAAAACAATTATAGTGTAATTTATTCATTTCAAGGTAGCATTTGATTGTATAGACAGAGAGATACATTAGATAAGGTCGTTAGAGAATCTGGTGTTAAATCAGAATCAGCAAACACTAACAGGTACAATATGTAAAGTCAAATTTATGGGAGAAGTATCTCAGCCATATGAAATAAAAACTGGCATTCGGCAAGGTGATGATTTTCACCTTTACTGTTTACTTGCGTTCTAGATAAAATCGTTAGGATCTGGAATTCGGAGCTAAAAATCACAAAATTTAACCAATAGCCCTGGGAAGGAAAACAAATGGAGTTGAAGTAAACTGCTTCGCCTTTGTGGATGATTTTGCAATACTTTCAGAAAACCTGACAGAAGTAGTTATTCACATAAGCCTCCTGGAAGAAATAGCAAACAGAACTGGTCTCAAAATTTCACCTGAAAAAACAAAATTAGTGACAAATATAAAAATGAGCTACAATTCGTAGAAACACAAATAAGTAAAATAAGTGAGTAAATAAATTTAAATATTTTGGAGAAACTATAGAACAGAATGGACTAGAAATATCTGCAATATATGTAAAAACTAACAAATTGGAAAGAAAATATGGTCTGACCATAAATATTTACAACAACAAAGGTATATCTAGAAAAACAAAACTAAAACGCTACACTTCAGTGGTACGACCAGAATGTTTATGTGGATCTGAACGCCTAACGATGAACTATAAGATGGACAATGTAGAGGTGCTGGAAAGAAGAATTATTAGAAACATAATGGGTGCAATAAAAACTACAAATGGGTGGAAAATAGGAAGTAATGAGATCTACAAAAATATAGAGAAAATATCTGAAGTAATGGTCAAACAAAGATTAACCTTTTTAGGACACCTCTACCGAACGGATGGAACTAGACTAGCAAAACAAATACTCCTATATTTCTCGAAGAACAAATAGACAATTGCATGGATTACGGAAGTAGGGAAAGATCTAGAAATAAACAGCATCAAAGAATCATAAACATAAGAAAGAAACCGTTTTAAAAATAAGGAAGAGACTTCATGGGGAGAAAATGAGAGAATACTGCAAAAATAGGAAACAACAACAAAGGAAGAAGAGGAACTGAAGTTGTTAACGTGATCCTAGTTGGTCAACACGATTGTAAAAGAAAAGAAAAAAAATATCCAAATGTGGTTTAAGTAGTTCAAATTTGAATGGTGGTGTAGTGTGTCTAAGATGAAGAAGAAATTTCTTTCTCCTTGCATCATGTCACGTGAGCGTGTGGAGGTGGGTGGGTGGGGGGGGGAGTGTGTTGTCAACGAGAAAATGTTCCGTAAAGGTTTGAAATTATGCGTAAAGCTCGTTCCAGTTCTCAGATACTGGATCAATAAAATGTGGATAGTCGCAGTCGTGGCTTACACTTCTTTTTCACATCGACCCCTCCCTTTTGATAGAAAGGTGGTTATCACCATCCTAGCGATGCTTTACAGACTAACTGACATGTGTATCACGTCTGATTGAATTTGGTCCCGTGGAAGCACACTTCTTTTTCACATCGACCCCTCCCTTTCGATAGAAAGGTGGTTATTACCACCCTAGCGTAGCTTTCCAGACTAACTGATATGTGTATCACGTCTGATTGAATTTGGTCCAGTGGAAGCTTTGGAGGAGATGTGGAATGTACATACATACCTATATGTAAGGACATCTTTTTTTTCTATGATCCGGTTTTTCTGAGATTAAGCCTATACGGTGCCCAAAGTTATACGTAAATTACCTGCGAAAACCTCATGAAAATTCGTCTACTAGTTCGGAGATCAGCATGTTCAAAGACAAATAGAAATCGACAGAACAGGCTCTGCTAACGGTATACTTCGCCTTCCACATCACTGGCAACGGGTTTTACACAACGCTGGTGACTACTTTGAAGGACAGTAACAGGTACAGACATGTAACTCTTTTGTATCGGTTGTGAATAAATAGTTGCCACTATTTAAGTTCCAACCCTCATATTATATATTATTTTAAGTAATTTTAATTAACCATCTTTTTGTTAATCATTTTATCTGCAACCCCGGTAGTAATAATTTCTTTGAATAAAAACACAGTTTTGATACTGTTGGCGCGTAAAGTATTTGAATTTATTTCTTGAAAATCATTCTGGTAATACGTGAAAAGTAATTGCAGACCTATAGTAAGCCGCTGTCCGCTGCACATAATCATTTACTTTATTACAAATGATGTTTAGTGTACGATCAGTAGTAGTGTTTGTGTGAATGGATGTGAGTACATATTATTATTGTTGTTATTATTGCTATGGCATACTGTAATTATGCAGTTTAGTGCTATAGGCTATTACATCATTAGAAACACCAATGCAAACATTCCAGTTATTGTTTGTATTGACCTTCTTTTTCTTTTCAATTTCTCATATTGTTCACGTAGAAGTAAACTGTTATGAAAGTGTGTGCATAAAAACGTTGGCATTCCGGTGCTCACGGGCAGTTTTTCAAATCAGATGTTAAATGAAATAGTACATCTCGGCGGCCACGTTAAAGCGCCTACAAGGTTAGGAAAAGCCTCTGGTCGATCAAGATAGCTTCAGGTTTTTATTTTCCGTTTTAACTTTTAACTTTTTTTATATAATGTCAGCAACTGTTATATTTTAAAACTTAGTTTGTTTTTGTCATTTTATATTTTTGCTTTTTTTTTTAAATGGAATTGATCAAGTCCAGACTCTATCTTGTGCATACTTTTAGAAAGTTGTTTTAAAATAATAAATTTTTAAATTAAAATTTATTAAATGTATTGCAAGAAAAATGTTAATGCCATCTATTTTTAAAAGGAATTGGACACAGGAATATAGTCTTTGTAAATTGTAAGTGCTTGTCCAACAATTTCTAGTCACTGTTGCAATTAACAGCAAATGGAAACTACTCTTTTAACATTGTAACGTCTCTTCTGTGTCAATGGCAGCAGAGAGTGCTGTATTTGAGTAACAAAGCTACATCACGATAGATCAGAAAATGTCATCGAGGATATGCTGCTTGCCCATATGTTGTTGAAACATTTTTATTGTAGTACCCAAGTCTTTCTAAAATAGTATTTTAACAGCGTACAAGTGCCTGAAGGTGGCGCATGAGTCTGAAATTCTTTGCTTTAAACTATGAAGTTCATTCAAATTAAACCTCGTCAGTGCGTCTACCTTTGCCTTGCACGTAAGGTGGCATCACGTAACTACGGGTATGGTGGCGCCAACTATTGGTAGAGAGACTGACGCGTGCGCACCGTTTGATGTTGCATAGCGCCAGTGTGGTTTCACGCCGAAGAGATGGTGGTCACACAAGTTATCGTCCACTACCGAACATGCAGGCTAGTAAGCAGGAACAACGAGGAGTGATTCGATTTTTGTCGGCGGAGGGAGTATGAAATTTAACGACGGATGAAGGCTGTATACGGTGAGTATAATCTGAGTCGTCCAAGTGTTGTGAAATGGCGCAAACGATTCCTTGAGGGGCGCGAGTCACTGGAAGACGATGCTCGCCCTGAACAGGCTTAGCGTGTCATCACACCTGGAATGGTTGCGGAAGTGAATGCTTTAGTCTTGGACAACCGCAGAATCACCGTGGACGAGATCCATCGGTTACTGGGTATCAGCGTGGCCACCGTCCACACCATACTGCACCAACACTTGAACTTTAGGAAAATTTGTGCGCAGTGGGTTCCCCACCAACTGACCGCCGAACAGTGCAATACTCCAATGGCGCTGCCTTTGAGTCATCTGCAACGTTATCATTAGGAGGAATTCAGCTTTCTGTCTCTTATTGCCACAGGTGACGAAACATGGTGTCACCGTTTTCAACCGGAAAGCAAGCGTCAGGGCAAGCAGTGGAAACATGCGACTTCACTACCTCCTGAGGAATCAAAGGCCTTGCACCCCAGTTCTGGTAAGGTCATGAAGTTATCGTTTTTTGACCACAACGGCCCACTACTTGTCGAGGTTCTGGACTGGGCAACCACCATCAGTCCCCAGCGTTATCAAATCACTTTAAAAAACCTTAGACAAGCCATCAAGTCGAAACACAGAGGCATTTTGTCCAATGGCGTTATCCCGTCCACACACGACCAATGCGGTGAAGACGACATTGCAGCAGTTTCGGTGGGAAACGCTGGAACATCCACCGTACAGTCCGGACCTTTCACCGTGTGACTTCAATGTGTTTGAACCTCTAAAACAAGCTAATCGAGAAGATCGATTCGCAACGGACAACGGAGTGTGTGATTGGGTCCAGGTCTGGATCCAGCAGCAGCCTACTGTCTTCTTTAAGGATGGAATCTATCGCCTAGTGTCGCAATGGGATAAATGTGCCAACAGTTTTGGCGACTATTTTTGAGTATGTGTACTGTGTATAACTACATTCTGGAGTTAATAAAATCGTTACCATTACCTTACACTAGTGACTGGGTTTCATTTGAATGATCCTTGTATTTTTGCTAATAAATATGAAGCAGTAAACGTATAGAGTTTTGTAAATTTCGTAAGATACTCTCATAGTTTATGTGGTTGGCGAAGGTCGCAGAGCTTACTGTTATACGAATGGCGCATCGATGTTATTACCCAGCATGTTGTCGCCATTTATCTTGCTTTCCTCGAAGTGATTCAGGTATTACCAATTTTCATCTGTCAGAAAGAAAAATCACTGCAACGGAACATGTATCACTGTTTATTATTGGTTATCGAAGAAGAATCTGTTACTGGCCAGACGTATCTCACCGTTACCTTTTCATCACACGCCTGCGCAAATAATTGTGGCAAAATCCACAATCAATTCGAGGATTTGCTACAGCTATGTTGCACTCTCGTTTTAAAAGACATAATTGATTTCTTGAAAATAGTATTTGGGAACTACCAGATGTACTAGTGTAACGATACACACGGTTACAGATGCAAACAGAATAGCACATATTACTTTGATGACTTCAATCCATTGTTGTTGCCCACCACAAATCATGCAGTAAAGAAATACTTTAAATCGAACTATTCCAGTACATAGAACAAATTCGACTGACCCTAAACTCTGTGTAACGGGAAGCCTGATAAATGTCTATTGTTTGCTCTTATCAAAGCAGCGAATCAACTAACATCCTTGAAGATTGCAATTTCTTGCAAACTTATAATTGCAAGAAGTCATTTTAGTGGTATAACAAAGTAACTACTTTGTGCTCTACATGTAAACAAACATGATGTACTGTTAAGTCTAAGAGCCTTTCGTATTGTTTTTAAGATACGCTAAGCAAATGCTGATAGGCTTCTTAATGGAATCTTTCACATATTCGCTGAAACCAGCAACTAAGAAACAGCAAATATGATCGTGAGACAAAGATTAAAATCGTAGCACTCGACAGGGATTCGCCAGTTAACCCTAAAATTAATAATCACTGCTTATCTATTGCACTATGAAACTATGATCCGAAAGAGGGCTTCTACAGTGAAGTAATGAGGGTTTTAGAAATTCATTCCCATTTCAAAAGGCTTTGGTGCTTGCGTAGAGATGATGGAGACGAAGTTTATGTTAAATAGTAATCTACATTCTACTTCAGACATCATATTCAAAATCTAATCGAAGAACAATAATTCCCGAAAATTCCTGTATGAAAAATTCTACTGTTAAAAATAGTTTTGTTGAATTTTGTGCAAACAGATAACCACACACATTATTTTCCTATACATTCATCACACATAGTGGACTTCACATGCATTTTTGACCAATAGATGGCAAGTACAATTCAAAGATGTCACCAATCTGGTTAAAATATGTTTCGAAGTTAATAATATTGCCCCATCACATACACATGCGGAACACTAATTCACAAGTGTGATGACACCTCCACAAAGCTAAAATTTCGCGTTTTCCGTAATATTACGATAGAAGAAACTGTTTCCCGTATTATGGTGTGGAATGATGAAAATTGCATGTTCACATTTCGTACACATGCAGATGTACTGTGCATCACACGGCACTTGAGAATGGAAACATATTCCAGATATGAGTCATGCTTTGGCTACACAACTGAAATAACGTAGTAATTTTTTAAATTTCAGTTTATGTCTAGGTAGTTTCATGCTATCTAGTACATCATTCAAGACGAATACAATTACATTATATAACTATGAGATATGGAAAAACTGTTGTCAGAAGATGGGACAAGATAGTCTTACATGTTGTGTAATAAGTGGGGATAGTTACAATGACACTGGATAGAGTGGTAAAGGACAATACATAGAAAGTACGACTGCAAAGTGATTACCACAACTCAAGAAAAAAGATTTCACTACACATTTGAAGTGAGGAAACGTGTACGAGTGAAACCTGAGCAGTTGGAGGAAAAGGAACGGGAAATTATGATGATGTAGGTGTATCAAAGACAGATAAAATATCGGACGAAGAGTCAGATGAAAGTAAAGGAAAGCAATATAAATACTGAAACCCCGTACTCGATTAAACAAAGAAGATTTAGAGCACATCGCTTAATGGGGAGCGGTGTTATTAAAGGCAGAGGTTGGTTGTCAAGGAAGAGAAAGAATATCAGATACGTCGTTTTTGAACGAACCATCCCACGATTCTCTTAGTGATTAATGAAAGAACAATACAACTCATATCTGGTTTTGTGGAGGAGTACTTCGATGCCGCTCGTCTTGGAAATGCTTACCAGAATAGAAATAAGATACAGGATGCTGTGTGTGTTTGTGTGTGTGTGGGGGGGGGGGGGGGAGGGGGAGGGAGGGGCTCTTCAATAAGGAGGGAATACACGGTTTATTTTTGATATTCCATAAAATAATGAGGGAAAGGGGCATTGTCAAGGAGGAAACACATGGACTGTTCTTGACATGAAGATAATGATAAAGTAGGAAGGAATATCTGAATCATGGACAAAAGCAAACTTGCAACTACATCTTGAAATTAATTACTAGTTCTCTACATTTCCAGTTAGGTACAAACTGAACTGCGTTTCTGACTGTGATGCTGCTGCTATTAAAATGTTTTGCCAAAGCTAAACTTTTCGAAAATAATAATTTTAGTATTTAAATTGGCTATTCTTCAATAATAACTGGTTTTTAAAACGATTACGGAATTCACTACGTTGACTTATTGTTACTTAAATTACTTCTCATATAAAACTGTCGGAACATGAAGTATTGTTAAATATAGTGCTTTGTCAAATTATTTGTCAATAATCAGCACTTAATTAGCAAGTCCCAAAAACAGACTTTTTGTTCATGTTCATTTAAACTATTAATCAATTCGATAAACTTCACTCTTCTTATCGTTTATTTTCAGTTCATTACTGACACACTCGGTTAGTTATGGATACGAAGAGGATCCTGTCAGCTAGTTGTTACTGAGGACTACATTCCTTAACAGACACAAGTGGCTAAAGCATTTGTTATTGGACGATTCGCAACTAACACTGCAAGCCATTTACAATTCTAAATGATAAACTGGTCGGGTCTTATTTCACAGCGATGCGGTCGGTGCACGAGGTCTGTTATACCACGACAACGTACAGCCACAGGCTCTTCACCAAAATTAACTTTGGGCCCCCAACGCTCTTCTTAAACACCAGTTAACCTTGATGTTTTGCGATGTGCCAAATACTTCCCCACATTACGCCTGATCATACCGTACGTGAGATCTTGCAGTGAAACAAGTCTTGCTTCTTCTCGTAGCAGAATTCCTCTTTTGCGTCCGACCCGCTCACTCGCTTCTAAATCGTCTCTCGTTACCCCGTGACAGACCCCGCCCAACAATGACGCGCCTCTACGCCCAGCGACAGTACGACAATAACAGCAACCTGTTTGGTTTACATAAGGGTATTCCCTGACTTGGCCAGTGCGTCTATTACAGTTGTTTACATTCTCCTTGATTGATTATTTTGCACACAGGAAATTGTTAAAACATATATATGTCACAATAATATACACAACGTATTTAGACACTTCATTTAAATATACGTAGCTAATAAAGCAGGAAAAAATTTATAAGTGAGGATGTGTTGTTGCATTACACAGTGTGACCAGAATTTTGATGTGAATTACGGGTTGAGCTATAGGATTATAAATTTCTTGGCGTTTTCTCTGTTATTTTTTAACACGTGAAATGTAAATCGCGCGGTGCATACTTCGCGTTTGCGAGAACAGAGTCCTCGAGGCTTAGGCTTCACAATAATTATTGCTTGTCCCACTTGCCCAGGAACTGTTGTACCAATTAGTAAGTTTATCTGGAACGCATATGAAATCGATCGTCGAATCGTACCAGTAATGCGCCTGCTTAGGTAAAACAAAACGGAGTCGTAAAGTTTTGTACGTTCATGAAATTGCCATGATCGATATTCGATTGGTCTATGACAAACTAGTGGACATAGTTTCAATCACAACGGAAACAGTACAACAGACCAGTCCTGGAATAGCAGATTAATCGTAAGAGTTTCCTGAAAGCAGAATTTTTTTCATTTTTTCATGTCCATTCAAACTACAAACGAGTTTTTCTCGGAATATGATTTTTCAAAAGGACACGCAGCATGACCCCATCCAGTTTTCAGTATTTTTATTTGAAAATTTAACCACAAGTTAAAATAACCTTTCAAAGTGAATCACGTAGGGGATTTCCAACTAGTTAATTTAAACAATATTTATGAACAAATGACTATTCTTTTTTGGTGAAAATTGAACGACTTTATTCATTCGCAAGTTGCACAGAAATCAATATTTCTAACCTCCCCTTTGCCATTCACTAGCTATACTCATATAGATTACACAGAATTTTTGTTTTTCCAGATTAAAATTGGCTCCAGTTGTAGTCTGTGCCGACGATCGCCCCAAATTCAACATGCTCGGGATAATTGCTGCAATGTCGCCATTTTGTAACATTTTCCGACAAATATCTTTTTAATGTACTTAAATATATACATAATAACAACTAGAAGTATTATTTCCTTAACACCTTTCTTTCCGCCCAAAAAAATTGTGAAGAAAGCCCTTTTTTAGGCCGTTACAGTTGTTATGTTCCTTTCTTGTGAGTGATATTTAACATGTTTGAGACTCTGCACAAATAGACAATAAGAAAACTGAAAGTCAATAAAACGCATTAGAACATGGCACATCAAAAATATTACGTAAAAATGGCGTAGCAAACAGAGAAAACGCGTTAGAAAATGGGGGTCATTTCCGGAAACACGTCTTGTAAAACATAAATAAAACGAAATCGTGACTGGTAGCAGAACAGTTATTTATAAACAAACACATTGGTTTCACAGTCATAGGCTTCCACAAAAACCATTTGTAATCCACAAAATCACATTGACTCTTAAAATAATCGTCTAGTTTGGTGCCATCCTCCATATCTTTTTGCTTGTTAATGGCAAATCGACCGAAGCAAAAGGAGCAAAACAAGTAGAAAAGCACATGTCGTAACATGTAATGGGAAGCTCAGATATCAACTGAGCCAGAGCCTCGTTAACTGTCAAAGAATGATATACGTAATTGTATGAAGGATATAATAATTACTAAACACTGGTAACACACTATGCAATAGTACCTGTAATTACTGGGACGGGGGATAAGCACTGATTGTTTGCCAAATAAAACTAGTTGAGAGAAGTTTAGTGTCTCCCGTCAAGACGTTTCTCTTTATAGGAGCCTCCAGTTGCAGACCTGCAGTAAAGTCTAGGTGAACAACAGTGCCGGCCGCGGTGGCCGTGCGGTTCTAGGCGCTGCACTCCGGAACCGCGGGACTGCTACGGTCGCAGGTTCGAATCCTGCCTTTGGCATGGATGTGTGTGATGTCCTTAGGTTAGTTAGGTTTACGTAGTTCTAAGTTCTAGGGGACTGATGACCTAAGATGTTAAGTCCCATAGTGCTCAGAGCCATTTGAACCTTTTTTTTTTTTTTGAACAACAGTGCTTGTTCTGCCTTTCTTTGTGTGTGGGCAGGTACTGAGCAATTGCATTTGTAATTTATACGGTAAAAAATATTAAGAAAAAAAGGCTCAGACAGATCGGTCTGAAATGGCAGAGAATCTTTCTTTGACTTTCATAGGCGGATATTGAGGTCTTCAGTTAGGAACTATTTCTTTATTAAACCTTTGAAAAAAATGGCAACCTTAAGGCAGAAGGAATTGTGGAAAAAGTTCAATATTTCTTACGCAGAACACCCTATACCCCGAGTCTCTTAATTTGGTGAATAAATTATATAAGTTGTTTTTAATTAGGGACAGCCAGGGATTTGGTATGCAAGCAGTGCCCTTGCTCAAACGCTGTAGCTCTATCTTCCGGCTGCCCACTTCCGCCCCCACCACGCCACGCATCTGAGTGTGAGGAGGGGAAGAGAGGGAAAGTGCGGAAGGGCCGCATGCCGCATTTAGATGGCTACGCAGTCGCATTCACACTGCATACGACTTGATTTCACATTTCTCAACAACATGGAAACTGTCAGCATGTAGACAGGCGCAGAAAGTTTTACAGATTTTCATACCAAGGTGGCTCCGTAACAGTGTCTTATTCAGTTTTGTAATCGAGAAAAGGTCTTTCACACAGTCATGTTGATCGAAATATTTTATCAAGTTTGCAACCTTATTACTGAACGTGGAAACTCTTCTCAACCAAAACAACGGAGACCTCTTGGAAAATTTTAATGTAAAAGAATTTATCTTTTAAACGGGAATTACGTCGCAGACCAGTCACTTTTATCTGCACATGCTGAGAAGCGCTTTCAACAAAAGCGGCAAACAGACTCGAAAACTGGACGAAAACATGTCGAAAACAATTCTAAGATTGTCAGTGTCCTCAAAACGTTTAGAAAGCTATCCTTGTTATGCTTTTAAAAGCCACAATGAACCCTTCAAACCCTGCGTTTTCTTTAAGGCCGGTGAGGTTACGGGAATGGGGGACGGTGTTTTCATGTCAGAATTGGTCCTTTCCAAAATTCGATTTTCTTTTTAGATGCAGTCCCATCAAATAAGAAATAAATTGTTTCTCATCTTGCAGTGTCTTACTGTGGGCAGGGTGGAGTCAAGTCCACTCAAAATGCGAGGTCTGCAATCCAATCCAGATGATCAAATATTCATTCCTGCTCTCCTTTTACTTTCATAAATTCAAGACTAGCTGGTTTTAAAACTGTAGAGAGAATAATAGTTTATAGCAAGCCCCTTAACTTAGCCAACGTACTTTTCAGTAATATTTAAAATCTCCACACTCTTTGCTTAGATGACCAGAAATAGAGTTGCAGTTGACAGTGTAATAATGTGTGAAGTTCGGAAAGTTTGCTACTTGTGTCACCAGTTTCAACACACGCTCCATGCCAATTTACGCAAACCAAGCACAAAGTGCAGGACTATGATTCCCGTCTGTCGATCGTAATCTTTTGCTCTTTCATCGTCAACTAAATCGTAAAAAGCTTGCTGCATGCATTTGTAATGTCGTTCCATAGTAAATATGCGGTACAAGTTGATTATACGACTGTATTTCTGTTAAGCAATATTGAGAATTTTGCCAGTTCCATTTATTTTTTAAGGCTTGTGAAGATACATCGCTAGATTGACTCTGTCTGTGCAAACAGCTACTGGACCTGCAACCTTCCTTTATACCAGCAACAAATAGCTAACGGTAAACATGTTGACACCACGATTTTGCAGAACTGAAGAAAGTCGTGCCTACTGAAAAATGCCAAAATGGAAGGCCAAACGAAATGTCGCGCTCCACCGAGTACTTCCGAGAATGACGGAGAGAAGCCGACACAGCATGTGGCCTGCACATCTTACTCGCATGCAGTTTGTCACGTCATAATCGATCCTGTTTTAAGTGAAAACCCAATCGTGTACTCAGAAGAGTAGTACCAAAAAATT
Source organism: Schistocerca cancellata (assembly GCF_023864275.1). Taxonomy (NCBI): domain Eukaryota; kingdom Metazoa; phylum Arthropoda; class Insecta; order Orthoptera; family Acrididae; genus Schistocerca; species Schistocerca cancellata. The sequence continues at coordinate 220,809,667 of NC_064628.1, read as the reverse complement.
TTTGATTTCTGAGACAGGAAAGTGAGCCAGACCTGGATCGCATCTGAATGGCATGTTAATGACCGTGGCTGGTAAACCGGCCAAGTTCATAGTGATTTTTAGGTGTTTCTCCCTCTTTTTTGGGCAAATGATAGGCTGGTCCCCAACTTCCGCCTCAGAAAATATGATACACAAACAATTAAAATAAGGTCACACATAGAACAAATCTTGCAGAATTCACAGATATGTTGCTCACATGGCTTTTCTCCGTCGAGATTAACGCAAAACAGAAGGATATCTAAAAGTGATTCTAATAAAAATCTGTCAGCAGTAGAATGCACTGAAAGGAAGTCTGTTCGATAAATTTGAAACTAGAAAGCAAAATCATTGAAGGAAAAGACTGCACCCGATAAGATCATTAATCAAAAAGGATTTCAATGAAAAATAAAACTAGTTTCTGTATTATTTATTTAAAAAAAAAAGGACCAGGATAGATGCTTTATTTCAGTTTGTTTGCAATAAACACTGCGATGCCATCAGGACGCAGTTGATTCTCGAGCAGACTGAAAACCATCTCCACAATAATAGGATTTCCACCAGCATGCTCTAAGTTGCCGGCCGCGGTGGTCTCGCGGTTCTAGGCGCGCAGTCCGGAACCGTGCGACTGCTACGGTCGCAGGTTCGAATCCTGCCTCGGGCATGGATGTATGTGATGTCCTTAGGTTAGTTAGGTTTAAGTAGTTCTAAGTTCTAGGGGACTGATGACCACAGCAGTTGAGTCCCATAGTGCTCAGAGCCATTTGAACCATTTTTTTGCTCTAAGTTATTATCAGATTTAGCGTATGCTGTAATATCCTTTTTATCATTCAGATCGGTGCGGTTTAGGCCCAGTGGTTTTAAATTGACAAACTAAGTTTACGCTACACAAATAGTTCGCTAGGAATTTTGCAATATTTTAATTTTTTTTTAAATTTTAAGCGTAAGGAAAAAAACTGTCAACATTGTAACAGGCAACATAAATATCTCGTAGTTTTCATAAGCCCAAGAAACGGTCGAGATATTAATAAAAAAAAGTAAACTCTTTTAGGCTGTTAGGCAGCGTCATGTTCCTCTTAGATTCCTTCTACGCGATCGACGTTTCGACTTATCTGCTAGGAACTCCTGCTGGTTAGCTGATTCAGCTAAACGAGTACAACCGAAGATCCTGAAGAAAATCTCAGCACCTGGAGTCGAAACGTTGATCGTGTAGAAGAAATCTAGGAGGAACATGATGGTGGTGGTGGTGGTGGTGGTTAGTGTTTAACGTCCCGTCGACAACGAGGTCATTAGAGACGGAGCGCAAGCTCGGGTTAGGGAAGGACTGGGAAGGAAATCGGCCGTGCCCTTTCAAAGGAACCATCCCGGCATTTGCCTGAAACGATTGAGGGAAATCACAGAAAACCTAAATCAGGATGGCTGGAGACGGGATTGAACCGTCGTCCTCCCGAATGCGAGTCCAGTGTGCTAACCACTGCGCCACCTCGCTCGGTGAGGAAAATGAGGCCGCCTAATAGCCTGTATGGCTACACCTTCACTGGAAATGGCTACGAAGACCTGCAGTCTTACTGGGTGACAATTATTGAACTATAGTAAATAAAATCTTCATAACTTCTGAAGGGTTTGCGTTAGGACATTCGAACTGCGCGGGGCATGATAGCAATTAATATGAGCATCAGCGTTTGGTTTCGTGACGAAGCCCGCTTTTATTTGGATGGGTTCATCAATAAGAGAAATTTGAGCGTTGGGGGGACAGATAATCAGCATTTCGCCATCGAGAAACGCCCTTAACGGGTGACCGTGTGGTGTGGAATGTCCAGTCACGAAATAATAGGTGCGATGTTCCTTGATGGCACACTGACCACCGGAAGGTACTTAAAGGTTTTGGAAGATGATTTCATCTCCATTATTCAAAGTGACCCTGAGTTCGAAATGATGTAGTTCGCGCAAGACGGAGCTCGACCCGATCGAAGCAGGAGAGTGTTTAATGTCCTGGAGGAGCACTTTGGGGACCGCATTTTTTCCCTGGGGTATGCAGAGGGCACTGACAAGGGCCTCGATTAGCCGCCATATTCTCCGGATCTGAATACATGCGACTCATTTTTGTGAGGCTATATTAAAGACCAAACGCACAGCAGTAACCCCAAAACCATTGCTGAGCTGAAAACAGCCATTCAGGAGGTCATCGAAAACATCGATGTTCCGACAATTCAGCGGGTCATGCAGATTTTCGCTATTCGTCTGCGCCACGTCATTGCCAATGATGGCAGGCATACCGAACATATAACCTAAATCCGAATATCTGTAGTGACGTTTACATGTTGAATAAAGTTTGCGCATGCCGTAGTTTGTCACTCATTTACGTTTTTTTCATATAGTTCAATAATTGTCACTGTGTGTATGAATAAAGCATTTTTATTAATTCCGTCACCTCAAGAAACGTTATCGCTGACTAAAGTCAGCTTCTATTCTAATCTTGTTGTTAACCATAGCCTGGTAGCCTAAAAGACGATTGCAATACTCAAAGTTGCATTCGCTATCCATTAAAACCACTCGAGCTAACAGCCTTGCCGTGTTGGCTCGTGTTACGAGATTTCTAAAGAGAGGTGGGACCCAACTACTGCCATCAACAGTGTATTATCACATGGTCGCCTTGGTGATGATGATGTTTGGTTTGTGGGGCGCTCAACTACGTGGTTATCAGCGCCCGTACAATTAGCCAGTCTTTGCTCAGTCCAATTTCGCCACTTTCCTGGATGATGATGAAATGATGAGGACAACACAAACACCCAGTCATCTCGAGGCAGGTGAAAATCCCTGACCCCGCCGGGAATCGAACCCGGGACCCCGTGCTCGGGAAGCGAGAACGCTACCGCGAGACCACGAGTGGTCGCCTTGGTGAGAGTTCTACAGCATCTATAGCGCTCCAAAGCGAACAGTGTCCTCTGGTAAGGAGGCGGGTAATATTTTGTGCAGTGTGTGAAGTGTCTGTGCTGGGGATTCCCCTACGGTTGCGACGACTGTGGCAGCTGCCGGCAGGGTCCTCCGAGGCCCACTTAGCAGCGCCGCAGCCAGGCCCCCGTCCTGTGTGGGCAGCAGGCCACTCTAACCGGCTGGCGCGGTCCACGGCTCCCGCAGGACTTCGTTATCTCGGCACCAGGTGCGCCTCGCCAGTCTGCCGGCTGCCACTGCCAGTGGTACCAAGGACGGCGGAGGCCGCAATTAATCTTAGTTTCAGGACATCATTTGGAGGACGGCGAACCTAACGCTATAAACACAAGAGCATAAGTTTTAGCGTAGGCGTCGTGGAAACGGAGCGTATTCAGCTGGGTCCGAATTCGATCATCGTTCCGGAGAAACCTGAAGTGGCCCACTCAGGTTTCGGTGCAGAGAAATCAAAGCCAGGTAGATAATGAAGAATAAGTGTTTTATAATGAACATAAAACTGCTCATCTCGTTCTTAGGAACGTAATTACACAACATAAGTAATAATCACAATTAAGTCTCTATACTTGAAATTAAGGAAATGTAAGTCCGGTGGTTTGTCCGTCAATAAAAGCTGAATCACAGTTACCAAAGTCAATGTACTATTCAGGAGAAACTGATGGTCTAAGAACACTGCACTGTGTCGGTCTGAATACTGAAGGTCAGGAGGTCCACGCCGTCTTGGTGTAGCTCTTGAACGACTGTTCGTTGTTCCATGTAACACGGGAGGCGAAGATTACCGTTGGTATGCTGATGTCAGTCGACAGATAGCGCGATGACTCCAGGAGAGCTTTTGATTTAGGAACGCCGCGGCGGCGGTCGGTGTAATTGCCCAGATAACTCTTCTGTGGAAATCTTGTTAATCGAGATGGCAGGATACGGTGAGACCGATTTTTGAGCACTTGACATTGCGAGTAGGTGCACCCGGACCGAGCCGTCTTCTAGATCTGTCACGACCACCTGTCAGCGCCTTGCCATGGAGCTGCAGTAACGGTGTTCACCGACGTAGCCCCTGCGACTTGCTGCGTAGGCAACCTGTGATGCAGGCTGTTACGCTAGTGAGATTTGAGCCACGACACAGCCAAATTCATACAGCCTTTCAGTAGTTTACAGCAAGACTGTAGATTACAGCGCTGGTATGTGTTCGAATTAATTCAGATGAAACTGAAGGAAACAGACTACGAAATGAGATACTACATCTGTTCTGTTATTTGGAGAGAATGGGGGAAGCGGTTAGGCTGTAAAAAGCGGACTGACAATAATACCATAAGCATTCATGAAAAAAAGAATTCTGGCTTCACTTAACAGTAGTTTCAGCCAGCGTGCTATATAATTTGTTGTATATATTCCACTATCTGACTTCCCCTACAGTTTTTACCCATTCGTTGTTTCTTTTGTTTCTTGTTGTTATGGTCTTCAGTCGAGAGACTGGTCTGATGCAGCCCTCCATGCTACCCTATCCTGTCCAACCCTCTTCATCTCCTAGTAACTACTGCAACCTATATCCTTCTGAATCTGCTTAATGTATTCATCACCATGTCTACGTCTACGATTTTTACCCTCCACGCTTCCCTCCAATACTAAATTGGTGATCCCTTGATGCCTCAGAATGTGTCCTACCAACTGATCCCTTCCTTTGATCAGCTTGTGCCACACATTTCTCTTCTCCCTAATTCTGTTCAGTACCTCCTCATTAGTTACGTGATTTACCTATCTAATCTACAGCACTGTTCTGTTGCACCACATTTCCAAACTTTCTACTCTCTTCTTGTCCAAACTATCGTCCATGTTTCACATCCATACATGGCTACACTCCATACAAATACTTTCAGAAAGGACTTCCTAACACTTACATCTATAGTCGATGTTAACAAACTTCTCTTGTTCAGGAAAGCATTTCTTGCCATAGCCAGTCTACATTTTATATCATCTCTGCTTCATTATCATTTCTTTTGCTTCTCAAAAGCAAAGTCGTTTACTACTTTGTCTCATTTCCTAATCTAATTCCCTCAGCATCACCTGATTTAATTCGACTACATTCTGTTATCCTCGTTTTGCTTTCGTTGATGTTCATTTTATATCCTCCTTCCAAGACACTGTCCAATCCGTTCAACTGCCCTTCGAAGTCTCTTACCGTCTCTGACAGAAGTACAATGCCGCTGGCAAACCTCAAAGTTTTTTCTCTCCATGGATTTGAGCCCCTTCTCCAATTTTTTCTTTTGTTACCTTTACTGCTTGCTCCGTACACAGATTAAGTAACATCTGGGACAGGCTAAAATCCTGTCTCACTCCCTTCTCAGTCACTGCTTCCCTTTCGTGCCCCTCGACTCTTATAACTGCCATTTGGTTTCTGTACGGATTGTAAATAGCATTTCGCTCCCCGTGATTTACCCCTGCCACTTTCAGAATTTGTAAGAGAGTATTCGAGTAAACACTGTCAAAAGTTTTCTCTAAGTCTGCAAATGCTAAAAAAGTAGTTTGCCTTTCCTTAAACTATCTTCTGATACGAGCAAAAAAAAAAAAAAACCTAAGGACATCACACACATCTATGCCCGAGGCAGGATTCGAACCTGCGACCGTAGAATATGAGCAGTAAGGCCAGTATTGCCTCGCGTGTTCCAAAATTTCTACGGAGTCCAAACTGATCTCCGAGGTCGGCTTCTACCAGTTTTTCCATTCGTCTGTAAAGAATTCCTGTTAATATTTTGCAACAGAATCTCCAGAAGGTATCAACTCCGATGGCCTTGTTGTTTCCCTCGATAAGGTCCTGTGTTGTGCAGGGTTGTTCAGGTTGAGGACAAATTAGCAGGTGGGGCGGGTCTTGTGTTGTTCCGCACTCGCAGGATGTATCTCCATCAGCTGGAAAAATGCCCCATTTTCGCATGTTGGTCTTGCAAAGAGGAAAGCCCACCCTACGACGACTGAGCGATCCCCAAATAGGGTAGGGCAAGTCATTTCCTGGAGCTAGCTCTTCCTTCACAGGGATATCAGGTGGCAGCTAGCTCTTCCACCTGGTGATGCGGAATCCCAACAGGATTCGGACGGTCTCATTGATTGTAATATCAACCTGTTTTGTGTGAGTGGATGCACCACACAGGTGAAGCATACGCTGCAGCGGACACACACAAAGCAAGAGCCGAAATTCTCAGGACGGGAGGACTTGCTCCCCAATTGGTCAAGCGGTGGATGTGAACTTCCTCAAGATGTTATTCCGTGAACTAACTTTCACTGTGGTGTTATGGCAATGTTTCTTGAAGGACGTAGTTCGGTCAAGGTTAACACCGAGATAAACTGGTGTTGAACAATGCTTCAGTCGTTTGCCTTGCCATGTAACGTCCAGTTTCCCCCTGAGTCTTGTTGGGGTTTGGCTTTAGATGTTTGGCTTTGCAGGGGCCAAGCGTATCTAGCACAGAAGTCAACTTTTCGTCTACTTCTTCAAACGTCTTTCCTTGAGCACCCACTGCAGTATCGTCAGCATAGATGAAAAGCCTGGAATTTTCCGATATGGGCTGGTCGCTAGTGTAAACATTAAAGAGCACACTGCCATGAGGTAAGCCATTCTTTTGTATGAGCCATCTGCTCTTCTTACCATGGAGAGGGACATGGAACTTTCTGGTCTGAAGGACAATACCAATAGGGGATGTTAGTTGGTTATCCTTATTAAGTTGGTAAATTTTCGACAGCAACTTCCTGTGGTTGCTAGTGTTGTATTCAGCTGTTAGGTCGACAAAGGCAACTCCTGTTATCTTACCCTATTCGAAACCATCTTCGATGTGTTGAGTGAGTTTCAGTATCTGACTGCAGCACGACTTTCCAGGTCGAAAGCCAGCTTGTTGAGGGATGAACTTTTCTTCGAGGATGCCTCTATTTCGGTTAAGGATAAGACGCTCGAAGACCTTTAAACAGTGGCATAACAGTGATACTGGGCGAAAGTTTTTAGGGTCGTTTGGTTCCTTACCAGGCTTAAGTAGTCCAACCACACGAGCTTTCCTCCAGAGCTTGGGAATGTATAACCTTGATACATATTCATTAAACATTCTAAGCAGCCATTGTAGAGTGGTACGGCCGAACTGTTCTACTTTGATGTGATCGATGCCAGCAGCTTTGTTCCGTTTCAAGGCGGAGATGGCAGAGTCTAGTTCATCCAAGGTGAATGCTTCTCGGAGGTTATGGTTCTCGCATCGTGGGGTTCGTTCCAGTTGCTCCCGTGTACTCCGACCTTTGGTCTTCCCTTTCATTAGTAACTGTGTTACAATCTGGTCTGCTGTTATTGCGGTGACGTTTCTAGATTTCGTAGGGTCACCGCTCAGGTTTTTCAGGCGATTCTAAGCCCGCCTACTATTTAATTTTATGTCAAGGTTCTCTACCAACGAGATCCACTTAGCTTTGCGATTTGCTGAGATAGTTTGCAGCAATTCTTCACGAACCTCGATAGTGTCATCAGCAAATGGGTCTATCTCGAAAAGGTCTTTGTAGCGGTTCATTAGCTGTTGTCCGCCCCTGGTAGCTGAATGGTCAGCGCGACGGAATGTCATGCCTAACGGCCCGAGTTCGATTCCTGGCTGGGTCGAGGATTTTCTCCGCTCAGGGACTGGGTGTTGTGTTGTCCTTATCATCATCATAATCTCATCCAAATCGACACGCACCGACTTGCACCCGGCGAACGGTCTACCCGACGGGAGGCCCTAGCCACACGACATTAGCTGTTTGCTGTCATCAGTCAGTTCTGGTATGTAACTTGTTCTACAGCCTCTTGGGATGGTCCTTCTTGAAACTGCCAGGACGCATTTGACAAATGCATCGTATATCTCAGGTTGCGGTGGAATCTTGGCAATTTCTTGTCCAGCTCATTGGTGAATCTTTCCCAGTCCACCCTCTGAAAATTAAATCTTCGTATGAAAGGCACCTCCTCTGGCATTACCATGGCATTCACTTTGCAGTTTACAGGTCTATGTTGCTTGAATGGGATGGGCTTACCCATCATCTTGACACAGCTCCCAGCAACTTTTGATGACACGAATATACTATCGGGGTTGTAGCCTCTCCTCCAGTGACCACTGTTGAAGGTTGCCTTTAGCTTTGGATCATGAATTAGCTGAAGATCATGACTCTCTGCCCAGGTCTCTAGTTTAATACCATTGGTATCTGAATGTGGGTATCCCCATGATGTGCTTCGGCAGTTGTAATCGCGAAGGATGCAGTTTACGTCCTGGTAGTTAAAGTTGTTATGTGCTTCAAACGTGAAGTCGACACTGGGAGGCTTGTATATAGAAGAAGCGCAGAAGTGTGGCGTACATACTGAAAGAATCTCGATGTCATCCCTATTACAGAATTATCCACATTAGTACAGAAGACTTCAGTGAGGAAAGTATTTCGACGTAGCATGACGCTACTAAACATTACTTTTGTTTAGATATAACTGAGCACCACAGAACAACCTACAGCATTTCAGTGTATATCTCAGTTATTAAGAGTAGTGGAAGTTAGGGTAAAAAAGGCTACTGTAAGTGAAATTGAACCTTCTGAAAGCATGGCTATTAACTAAAGCTTGTGACATCTTCACCTCGAATCTACATACTGTAATTTATCACATAAAATATTTTCAGCTAATGTAAGAGTGTATTTTATAGGATATATAAGCATTTGTCTGAATGCTTACGTAGTGGCCTCTTCTTCCTACCTAATGGGGTAAAGTGGCCAGAACTTGCCACCACTCCGAAATAGATCGTTTAGTTTAAAAAAAAAACGGGTAGGCTTATAGCTTTTATTTCAGCATTGATTATTATTAGGAGAACAAAAGTAGAAATGAGAGAGAAACGTTTTGCAATACACTGTTGGCACAAAATGGTCAACAATTCCTAGTGATAGAAATATAGAATTAAACGCTTAATTATGGGTTATTATTCCAGTCTAATTCACAGTTTATCTGCTCAGAAACAATATTAAGTCACGTACAAAATTCGCTCGTGAAGTTGTCATCGTCATCACTAGATGCAGCTCACAGGTCATGAGCCCAGCGTTTACAGCTCCATCTTATCGACCCAGTCTTTACCTGCCATTTCAGACACTTTGTCGAAACGATGTTGTATTTTGCTGTGATATGCGAACTGGAATGCTAATCGCCACAGGTCATCCACTATAATTCTATAAAATCGCTCTTCTACTTCAAAAATTGAACCTTCACTGTTCTTCACTGAACGCTGCCCTTAAGCTGTCTATAACCTTTTTACCGCCAGATGCACCTGTATTTATCCCTAGAACTTTTCGTTTTAGCGTGTTATCTGGACTAGTGAATTGTTTTGCTGCTATTGAAAAATACATTTTATCATTCTTTACTGCTTCAATTACCTTTTGCATCGCATCAGAGTCCCACGTTTGTGGGACACAGCATTGTTGAAGACGTTAAATACGCAATGGCCACTTTTCCCAACCTGGTCATTTTACCCTTCTTCCCCTACATATTGTAAATTTATTTAAGTGTTGTGTTTCTGCGGCTGTCTTATTGTATTTATTGTCCACCTCAACTACCGATACGTCAGTTCGTTCCATTCAACAGGACATGCAGTACTTCCTTTCCTGCACTGTAGCACGTGATGAACCGAATTTGGAGGAAAGAAGTTTACGGGAAAACTTGAGCAAAATAAGTAATACGTTGATAGGATGCATCCTGAGGAATCAAGCAATTATTTCCTGATAGAGAAAAGAATATGTGTGGGTGGGATAAGGGGGGGGGATTTTAGGGGCTACTAAGGCTTGTGTCGTGCAAGTACGACATCTTTGGTGTTCTAATACCGTTTGTATCTACCCTGCGTTCGTCTCTGGCCCGTTGCTGGGCGACCAGACGGCCCCTGGTCTCAGGAGAGTGCTCGTAATCAGTGGCGGGCGTGGATATGGGGCCGTACTCGGGCAGCTGTGGGGAAATGACTTTTTGGCAGCTGTGGGCAGTTGGCTCTGAGCACTATGGGACTCAACTGCTGTGGTCATAAGTCCCCTATAACTTAGAACTACTTAACCCTAACTAACCTAAGGACATCACACACATCCATGCCCGAGGCAGGATTCGAACCTGCGACCGTAGCGGTCGTGCGGTTCCAGACTGTGGGCAGTTGGATGTCCATGTTTACCGAGAGGGTAAGAGCGCTCTGTTGGACCGAAAATAGCTGGATCCCAACGGCCTCGTATCACTAGCAGTCGAGATGACAGGCATCTTATCCGCATGGCTGTAACGGATCGTGCAGCCGCGTCTCGATCCATGAGTCAACAGATGGGGCCGTTTGCAAGCCAACAACCATCTGCACGAACAGCTCGACGACGTTTGCAGCAGCATGGACTATCAGCTCGGAGACCGTGGCTGCGGTTACCCTTGGCGCTGCATCACAGACAGGAGCACCTGCTATGGTGTACTCAACGACGAACTTGGGTGCACGAATGGTAAAACGTCAATTTTTCGGATGAATCCAGGTTCTGTTCACAGCATCATGATGGTCGCATCCGTGTTTGGCGACATAGCGGTGAACGCACATTGGAAGCGTGTATTCGTCATCGCCATACTGGCGTATCACCCGGCGTGATGGTATGGGGTGCCATTGGTTACACGTCTCGGTCACCTCTTATTCGCATTGACGGCACTTTGAACAATGGAAGATACATTTCAGATGTGTTACGACCCGTGGCTCTACCGTTCATTTGATCCCTGCGAAACCCCACATTTCAGCAGGATAATGCACGACCGCATATTGCAGGTCCTGTACGGGCCTTTCTGGATACAGAAAATGTCTACTACTGCCCTGGCCAGCACATTCTCCAGATCTCTCACCAATTGAAAACGTCTGGTCAATGGTGGCCGAGCAACTGGCTCGTCACAATACGCCAGTCACTTCTCTTGATGAACTGTGGTATCGTGTTGAAGGTGCATGGGCAGCTGTACCTGTACACGCCATCCAAGCTCTGTTTGACTCAATGCCCAGGCGTATCAAGGCCGTTATTACGGCCAGAGGTGGTTGTTCTGGGTACTGATTTCTCAGGATCTCTGCACCAAAACTGCGTGAAAATGTAATCACACGTGAGTTCTAGTATAATATATTTGTCCAATGAATACCCGTTTATCGTCTGCATTTCTTCTTGGTGTAGCAATTTTAATGGCCAGTAGTGTAAGTAATAAGTTGATAGGATACATCCAAAGGAATAAAGCAATTATTTCTTAATAGAGAAAAAAATGTGTGTGGGTGGGTAGATGGAACTGTTGCGTGCCCATATTGTGGACTATATGGAGAGGCCTTTCGGTAATGTGCAATAAATTTGTCCTCAATATCCGTACGAACCTCTATATCTTGGTTCTTTTCGGGCCTCCTTGATATTTATGTCGTTCCTCCGGACCGCTGTAGTGAGCCAATGGCACTCGTTTGTGTTTTGATATTCGGCTGGACACGTATTCGGATTTATGGAGAAGGTCTTTTAAATTTCAAATTTTGTTGTCTACTCGTCACGTTACTGAACTGCGCTGCTGACTAGCAGTGTGCGCAAACGCAGTTTCTGTCATATCATTCTGTAAGGTATCTGGTTAAATCTTTTTATGTCATGCTTGCCAGCCATCTTTAAAGCGTCTTGTGTTTTATTAATTAGTATAACGGTTAATTCTAAACTGCTTGTATCACATATTATCTAGTGTCTTCCGTTTTATGAATGTAGTGTTTATTTAGGTTTGACAGTCTTTAACTCTTTGATGGTTTTGGTATTTCATTCGAACAGTATCTAGTGTTCAGAACTTGACCAATTGGCTTTATTAATTCGCTTTCTATATTCCATTAGAATACTTTTTAACAGTTTGAATGGTTGTCATACTTATCTTATGCATTGGTTTCATATTTAATCAGAACAGTCTTTAATTCTACGTAAGTAGAATTTCATAATAAATGTTTCATAATAGCATTGTATATAGAGCTACTGCAGGTAATTGTTCATAAATCACCTTGAAGGGCTACTGGCCTACTCAACTACAAAAAACAAAGAAATGGTGGCTGTTGGTGGCTTTAACGTAGGTTTTCTTAAAAACGCTGCCAGCAAGAATCTATTAGAATCAGCAGCACCGTCATTCGACTTAATTCCTACCATAAGCTTCTCAACTAGGGTCGCTAATAACACACAAACTGTCATTGATAATCTCATTATATGGAGGTCTAATGAACAAAATTATATCACAAAACCAATAATCAATGGCTTCTCAGACCATGACATGCAATTCCTTTTATTAAATATTAATAATGAACACAATATAAAAACTATTAAATCTGGATTCGAGAGGTTGGTCAGTAAGCCAAAAATTGTTTGTCCTAGAAAACTCCACAAATACATTAAATGGAGCGATGTATATAACGGTAATGGCATCAATGAAAAATACAACACGTTTATTAATAAAGTACTTATCTTATTTGAACACTGTTTTCCCTAAATACGAACTCAGATTACGCCAAAGTCTGCAAAAAAATTGTGGATTACTTTTTATATAACAAAACAGTCCCAACCACATAAAGATGTTTTATTATACAAAAAAATTTAACAGTTCTGGCTTAAAACAGAAACAAGGTAAAATGCTCATTGGGCCTTAAGCCTTTTGTGCAGCGAGCACGCAGAAATGACGCAGCACGACGTGACATGGACTCGACTAACGTCTGAAGTATTTCTGGAGGGAATTGGCACCATGAATCCTGCAGGGATATCCATAAATCCTTAAGGGTACGAGGGGGTGGAGATCTCTTCTGAACAGCACGTTCCTAGGCCAACCTGATACGCTCAATAACGTTCATGTTTGAGGAGTTTGGTAGCCATCGGAAGTGTTTAATCTCAGAGGAGTGTTCCTGGAGCCTCTCTTTAGCGATTCTGAACGCGTGGAGTGTCGTATTGTACTGCTGGAATTGTCAAAGGCAGTCGGAATGCACAATGAACATGAATGGATGTAAGTGATCGGACAGGATGCTTACGTACGTGTCACCTGTCAGAGTCGTATCTAGACTTATCAGGGGTCTCATATCACTCCAACCACACACGCCCCACACCAGTAAAGAGCCTCCATCATCTTGAATAGTCCCCTGCTGACATGCACTGTCCATGGGTTCATGAGGTTGTCTCCATACCCTTCCGCGTCCATCCACTCGATACAATTTGAAATGAGACTCGTCCGACCGGGCAACGTGTTTCCAGTCGTCAACAGTCCAATGTCGGTGTTGACGGGCCCGAGCGATGTGTAAAGCTTTGTGTGGTGCAGTCATCAAGGGTACATGAGTGGACCTTTGGCTCCGAAAGTCTATATCGATGATTTTTTGTTGAATGGCTCGCACGCTGACACTTGTTATTGTCCCAGCATTGAAATCTGTAGCAATATGCGGAATGGTTGCTCTTCTGCCACGTTGAACGATTATCTTCAGTAGTGGTTGGTCCCGTTCTTGCAGGGTCTTTTTCCGGCCGCAGCGATGTCGGTGATTCGATGCTTCATCGGATTCCTCATATTCATGGTAGACTCGTGAAATGGTCGTACGGCAAAATCCCCACCTCATCGCTACCTCGGAGATGGTGTGTCCATCGCACGTGCGCCGACTATAACATCACGTTAAGACTCACTTAAATTTTGGTAACCTGCCATTGCAGCACTAACCTATCTAAAACTGGGCCAGGCACTTGTAATTTTGTATAGGCGTTGCCGACCGCAGCGCCGTATTCTGCCCGTTTACATATCTCTGTACTTGAATACGCAATCCTATGTCAGTTTCTTTGGCGGTTCAGTGTATAAGCACCGAGATGTAGTCATGTTATTAGTGTGGCATTCGTACCTTTCTGAAGCCCGTGCTTTAAATGTGAAAACATTAACTGCTGCGACGTTATTACTAAATGCGTCCAAACAGAACCAACGTGCCGTTGCCCTTTTCTTGGTGGCGAAAGACAAGTACCGGTTGACATCCATCGGATAAGAAACCATCTGTATGGGGGAGTATGCCTCACGGCTGCTGTGAGAGGAATGTCTTGTAGGCGATTTTGTAGGGTGTCATTCATTGGGAAACACAGGATTAGCTGAGTTTCGAGTGTGGGGGTCTGGTCCCATAGGTAGTCTGGGTAGGGTACAAGCATTAGAATTTTGTGCTGTCGGCTGATAGTGAAATATATGATTGTGTAGGAGGAGGATTCAGCATTGGAGAATTTGGGCTGTTTTTTCAGGAGCTTGGGTTGTAGTACTGAACAAGGAAATCAGTGCTGTGCAGTCAGTGATGAGGTGACATTTTGTGCTGTAAAAAAATATATGGACTTTGCCAAAAATGATCGGAAGATGCTCTTTTTGGATTAGTGAATAGTTTATATGGGCTGAAGTTAGCATTTAAACTGATACGCGCTGGGTTGTTCGTACCCATGAAGGCTATTATGCGAAAGGACGGCCCAAATGCAAGGTGAGAGGGTCGGTGGCCAGAAGAAGGGGTTTTGGCTGGTCATAGGTCCCTAGTATAGGAGTGTGCTTTAGATATTGCTTCTCCTTTAGAAAATATTCCTGAAGTTGTCAAGACCATTCATATTTTTCTCATTTGTTAAGTAAATTGAGAAATCTGGCAATTTGGGTAACGTTTGATATGAATTTGGCGTAGTAACTGATTTTGATGAAGGTCGTTCAAATTGGTGGTATCTGAATACTTTCTATGAGTTGGTTGCTATCCTTTGCGATTCAGTATATGGCCTTAAGTAATCCACTTGAACTTTAAGGAATTCTCAAGTTTGTCGATTACACTTTAATCCATCTTGTTGTAATACCTCGATTCCTCAGAAGGCATTAACTGAATGTGATCTACATAATTATTTACATACCTTAAACCTGGTGAAAATAGATATGAAAATTCAGTGCATAGTGAATCAAGACCAGATAATGGTTGAAAAATGTTGAAGTCGTCTGCCATCCATACCATTTTTTTTTTTTTTGTGCCTGAGGTGATGGCACAATTAAGAAAGTGACTAAATGGCTGACTTCGTTGCAACATGTTGTTACTGGGTATTTACCGAATAGAATGCTGTACGAGTGTAGTATTTGTGATGTCAGCTGAAGAGATGGAGAACCAATGTGACCACAGGTTTCCTCATTTATGAAAGAAACTCACGATCTAGTATGAACAAGGAATTATGTTAATTGATCATTGATCGTTAGTGGGAGAGAAAACTTTGTTGTATTGTCAAATGATTCAGCTGTCTGTAGCATGTATTCAGGGTGTTTCAAAGTCTTTAGAACAAACGTCTTGTGCAGATCGACCGCTTCACGTGGAACAACTTTTGTTAGAGACAAAATATCTGCCGACAGTTCCCAGCAATGTTACACACTGAGTGACGTCAGGGCGTAGGTACTCTACGGTGATCGTATGCAGTGTGTGTTGCCTGCAAGTCAGTCATATGCTCCATGTGGAAGGCGAAAGGCAGAACTTCTAAAATATCTCCCTCCGCTTAGAGGCACACGTTCTTAACATTTTCTTGTTCATTTACCGTGGTAAATGCATCGCACCTGGTTAGTACAGTCTCCTAATTCGATGAAATCTCGTCGTCCCAGGGCTGGTGAATTCAATAAAACACGCCTGGCCTCGTCAGGAACATTTTTATCTCTAACAAAAGTTGTTCCCCATGACGTGATCTATGAGCCTCACACGTTTCCCGCAAAGGCTTTATTATACGCTCTATATGTACAGCTGACCATTAACCCGTAGATCATTTACAAAATTATATCGGACAAGTCATCGTAATTTAAAAGGAAATAATTTTTGAAAAGAATTTAACCGGTTCAGGAATTCAGAAATATTATACGTTACCAAAGATCTCTTAGATGTTGTTGCCTAGGACAGAAATACAGGACTTAAGTTCAAAAATGCTACTTTGCATACAAATGCCATACGTCATCACATAATCGTCAGTTAATTTTTATACATTACTTCCACACGTCATTCTATAGGAAAACTGCTTGTAGTTCATCTGCTGAAGATTTTAGTTTAAGCTGAAATGAACCATTACAATGTCTGAAATCATTACATATCTGGCTGAAGGAACAAATGTCATCTAATTTCACCAAAAAAAAAAAAAAATAAAAAACAGAGTATTACCTGTAAGTATGGAAGTAGTTCAAGGCCTAATAGTATCTTCGACTACTCCGACGTCTTATGTGTATATACTAGCAGTTATAACTCCCTGCACCTTGATCTCTCTCTAAATTCCGTGAAAAGACACAGAAACAAATCACTCAGTGATAATGTGCTACAGTAATAGAGTGAACTATGGTGGTTACGTACAAAGTCGCTATTACCTCACACACCATGTAGCTGAATATTTCGGCTCCAAGTATCTGTCCTCAAATACAGAAATACGATGTAACAATAACTAGATACTCCACCCCATATTTTAAACCATTTCCAGTCCTGAATCATTCCGCAAAATTTTATACAAAGACCACCTGTGCGGTATGAACTCGACTTCACACTACCTTATGTTAAATGGCAGATTTAGGTCCAAACTGTCACGCAATACCTACAACATTATCATACGCATAATGTTATATACAAATCTCCATGCTCAATTCAGTCGACTGTTTCATGCTGCATCATAACTGCAGACAATAATCAACATCTTCTCTTCCCTTCCTTTTATTGCAGTGAGGGGCTTGTAATTTTTCTGCTGGCTTGAAAGCTTCTTGGCTGACTAGGACAGAAGTCTACTTAAAAGGACCAGGAGGAGCTATAAACGTATTCAGAGCAGGTAGACAGTGCGTAATATCGTTGGCTCATCTTTGCACACCAGCAGCCGAAGGGCTTGCATACCTGTCATATAACTCCATTGTACCACGACTAAAGAAATCCTTTAGGAAGAATAACGCCTGTAACCAGGTGCAAAGGCCAGAAAATTACAAACGTGCGATCTGCCATTAATCTGCCATCTCGGCGCATAACAGTACAGTTTAAAATCCTTGCAATGTGCTCTGTGATTGGCTGACAATAATTATTTCTGTTAAACATGCGCTTTTTTACGTGTGCCTACGTATATGCTGTTTTATCGGCCAGAGCTATAAATCTGTCATGGAGTGGCAGGGATCTTCTGCCTTCCTCTCCATACCAGGCCATCACTGGTTAATCATGACGAAATCCAAAAGAGTAGGAGTTTGTTCACCTTATTTACGAAATAATTAGTGGACGGAACTCGCAAGGTCTGCTTCTGTTGGTTGGTTGGTTGGTTAATTTGCAGGGAGGGGCCCAAACAGCGAGAACATCGATCCCATTGGATTAGGGAAGGATGGGAAAGGAAGTCGGCCGTGCCCTTTCAAAGGAATCGTCTTAGTATTTGCTTGAAGCTATTTAGTGAAATCACGGGATACCTAAACCAAGACGACCGGCCATCGGTTTGAACCGTCGTCTTCCCGAATGCGAGTCCAGTCTGCTGACCACTGCGCCACATCTCTCGATAAAAGTTAAGTCAGACGACACTCGCTAAGAGTGAAGACTTGCTACTAGACGATTGATGAGACCTGCTGTCATACAGAAGGATGTCTCCACACTAGTACGGAGGTTAGACGGTGAGCTAGATTCACAAATTCCAGCAGTTACAACTGCCAGCATTCAAATTCATGCTGTATGAGAGTGGTAAGAACGAGCCGGCGATGCAGTCACCCAGTCCAGGGGCTACAGTGCTTGTTAACTTTCATCAGGGGCTAACTGCAGTTTTATCGTCTGCTGACAGCTGTTTGCTTCCATCACGCACTTTGGCGATTCTGTCGCTGGTTTTACTTATTTTTCCGTGTTCTTTCTTTAACCACTAATCATTCTCACAGTCTTTGCCCGTATTTGCGACATAGTTTTATGATTATGCTTTTGTATTGTTCACCAATATGTGCTGAGATTAGATTTCATAATTAAATGTCCTTAACCATATGTTAAATGTACAAATTTATATCTCAGTGGGTAAGTCATGCGTTGTTGCTTTATGGTAATAAACCAAATTGTTATAGAAACCACCTGTTTCTGTTGTAGATAGGTAAGCCCCCTTTATTACTATATCCGCGTGTGGTACCCGACTTTTCATGGTTGGCTGGGCCACCGCTATCAGTTTTCCTTCAGTAAGTCTTCTCCGTTTGGCGACATTGTTTCCTTTGTTAAGTTTGCAGGAGTTTCCCTCCTCTGTAGGTGGCCGGCCGGAGTGCCCGAGCGGTTAAAGGCGCTACAGTCTGGAACCGCACGACCGCTACGGTCGGAGGTTCGAATCTTGCCTCGGGCATGGATGTGTGTGATGTCCTTCGGTTAGTTAGGTTTAAGTAGTTCTAAGTTCTAGGGGACTTATGACCACAGCAGTTGAGTCCCATAGTGATCAGAGCCATTTGAACCATTTGAAGCTCTGTAGGTCACTAGGGCTCGGTCTTACAGGATCTTACAGGTGTGCTGTTTTACTACACCGTTCAACCAGCACCTCACGTAGGAATTTGTCGACCATTAGCCAGGATTTTCGAAGTCTGGGACGATGGGATGTACGTAGACATGTTTTTTATTGATTGGATCTTACACCAAAAAGTAAAGACGAACACCTTAATAATAAAAGAACAATAAGTATGTAAACTATTCATAATTTTCTTTCCCATTTCTAATTTGTGCTTCCTTGCAAGAAAGGTTGGTCTGGGGAAGTCCACTGTTGTCCCTTGTTCACTCCTTGAATTTTGGGGAAAATATTTTGTGTGTTTGTGTTCTCTTTGTATTTTACTGTGTTTCGTGGCACATAGGTTAGATATTTGGTTATTAGGGAGAAGTGTTTAAATTTTGTTTCTGTATTTGGTTATGCCAAGGTTAACCTGTCCTCATGCACGTAGTTTAGGGAAGATGAGTACTACTGACAAATAAGAAGCGAGTCAGTCTGTATCTATAAACTGGAGACTCAACATGGAGGTCGAACACAGCATTTCATACAGTTATGATTTAATTTTAACCATATTTCGCAGCTTCAAAAGTGACTGTATTCAGTGCACTGGAAGTATGAATTAACAAACGCCTTCAGTCACAAAGTTTCGTGTTTTATTAAGTACACGATACATTTCGGACCATGAGGGTCCATCGTCAGGTGCAATTTGTCTTAATACAAGCTTTATTTTTTCTCTTGAATGAGGTGAAATGCATATTCCAGTCATACACATACCTGGGACCCATATCACAAAAAGTCGCTAACCTTTTCAAAAAATCAAATGTAACAGTCGCATTCTCAACTAATAATAAGTTAGGAAACTTACTCGTCCATGACATAAAGTAAAATACCCAAACAAACAACAATAGTGAAGTGTACAAAGTATCATGCCCCAGTTATCCTGCCTACTATGTAGGGAAAAGAGGCAGAAACTTCAAAACCCGCTTTCAAGAACACGTAAATGCTTTCAGGCCCAACTACTTCGAAAAACCAGTCGTTGCACAACATATGTTTTAAATGAAACACGTCATCAAAAGTCTAGAAAACAATTTGATGGTACTACATAATGAAGCCAATGGTAAGACCCTAAAACTTTAGAGGAACTGGAGATATATCTCCACAAAATAAAAAAAAAAAAAAAAAAAAAAAAACAGAATCTATGTTACATGAACAAACAGATTTCGCAAGCCACAGTTATTTCAGTAATTTTAAAGACCTATTCAAAAGTTATTTCCTGCATATGTCAACTGTTCAACAATTATATCTTCAGCATTACGAATAAATTCATCTTTCATCACACCATGTACAGAAACATCTGCGAAGTGTTTACAAACATATGTATGCAAATGTACCACTTGAATGAAGTTATGTGTACGAAAATGATGGAGAAAAGAATGAATGAAGGCGCTAAAACGTTAAAAACGCTTTTCTTGGGTTATGTAGTAAGTTTACACTGTTCATCTTTTCCACTATTTCGCACATATTTGTGAGACTTACGAAATTCATAACCTAACACCAAACCTTTTCATGACAGGAATATGCATTTCACTTCGTTCAAGAGAAGAAATAAAGCACGCATTAAGGCAAATTGCACCTGATGATGGGCCCACAGGGTCCGAAATGCATCCTGTGCTTAATAAAACACGAAAATTGGTGACTGAAGGCGTTTGTTAATTCATACTTTCAGTACACAGTTCTGAGTTGAGAGAAAGTCTTGAAAGTAATTTTGACGAGTCTTTAACGACGGACAGAGAATTAAACAACTTGCAGTGTAATATGGAACAACCAGAAGCTGGGTTGTTACGTGAAGATAATGTGACATTGTCACAAGCAATGGAAGATACCGTAGCCTCTGGGACCGAGGACGTGATACAGATTGTTACCGATCATGCACCAAATTCTTCTTTTCCTCCACCTTTTTATGTACAGTCTTTTTAAATTGACATGGCATTGGAAAAGAAGCATCGATATGAGAAGAACGACCTGCGTCATAAATATTCCATAGTGCAGCATAAAAAAGCAGAATCATTTTCCAAAATGACCAAAGAATAACATAAAAGCGCAGTTGAATTTTTCAAAAAGGACAGAGTATAATTTCAAGCAGCTGGACGCTAAGGGCGATGTGCACTTCAGAAAGATTTAAGAACAGTTCAAGAATCATAGTGATAATTTTGAGACATTACAGTAGCTCTTATCAGGTTACATGCAAGCGTTTTACAAACGTTGGACAAAGTAGACAAATAGGTTGAGGAAGCAGTAAAAAAGTTCTAAGAGAAGGCGAAGCCGATCATTGAGTATCAAATCAGCAATTGTAAAAATAAACTAGGCACTGCAACTCAATGACTGAAGGATGGAACCGATGAATAACGAAATGAAGTTGATATAATTAAAGAGTGAAATGACGAAGTCACAGATAACGTTTTCAAGTCAAGAAATAAATAGAGGAATTGTCATTACGTAAAGATGCGGAGTCGGATAGGACCATTTCGGTAAATTTTTAACATAAAGAAAATACAAGTCTTGGTTCAATTGAATGAAATTCAAGTATACATAAAGCGTCATAGTCATGAAGCGCGGTTGGAATTGTTTAAGCAGACACAACAAAAAACGGGTCAGCAAACAGTGCGCAGATCGGAGAGCTGTTCGAAGAATATTGGCGCAAGGAAGAGAGGGAATTACGCGAATTAACAGAAAGATTCTGTTGTATACAAGGCGATCTTGTAGTGCCATCTGTGAACATAGTCTGCTGTGTCTAGGAATAAATTATCAGGACGTTAGGGGGTGGGGGGGAGGGAGTTTGCGTTCAAGAGCACGCGTTGTTTCTGGACAGATCGAACGAACATTTTGTATCCCAAAATTTAGATCATAGTTCCAGGACGTACTTCTAAGATCATCATGGTCTGCCGGTTACAAATAAATTTACGATGATTTTAAACAAGCGTTTCTGTAGGATTTTTGTGTGAAGAGAAGCTGGAGCATGAATGTCTTGAGATCTTAATGACGGAGCTCTATGCGGGATCGAAGTTTCGTTGTCCAGCGCAGTGTTATAAAAAATGGTCTAAGAAAACCAGTTCCTGAACGTACCGCATTAGCAGAAGGAGCTAATATAGTCTGCCGAACAAAATAACCTAACAGAATTGAAAATGACGTTTGCCGGTCGCAGTACGAACAACGCACTGTGTTGAGAAATAATTGTTAAGAAAAGTATTTTATCGCTGTGCCGTTTCTGATGTAATTAGCATTGAAATTAGTCAATGAGGACGTTGGGTGCACAAATTCAAGTGGCCTGCCAGATACAATTAGTGGTAATTGTTCTCATAGCGCAGATGATAACATATGAGACTGCTCAGCCTTTGGCTTGGGTTCGATCCTTACTACTGTCCCAAGTACAATCTTCAAATCACTCTCTTGTTTGGTTTTAGGAGACCAAAGAACAAATTTGAGACACCATCTCTGGTGTGCCTTCTGAATTTGCACGTGGACTTTCCTGATTCGCTAACTTCAGTGTCAATTAATTCAGAGACAATGGAACGTATCGAATTTTTTTATCAACGATTATTTCTCAGCACACCCTAACATGAAACACTCTTACAAGTTTTCCAGACTGTTTCCGACCACCCTGTATACTGATGCGAACATATCACAAACGAGAAAGACCACCTAGTGTAACACAGGTTTTACACACACACAGTAATTATTCTTACAATTCTAATGAATAAATACAGTATCTTGATGGTCTAATGCACGCATGGGTGGCTTGTTGCCAAGATCCACACACACACTCAAATCAATGTCAGTTAGTTATTACATCCACACGTATTATATTACAATACGAAATCGTTCATTATGATATATCCATAACCTATTGCATAGTATATCACACTGAACAATAAAGGTAATGAAAGACTGTAGACACTCATAGGAAAATAAGCACGTGAAAACCAAAATTAGAAAATCACGCAGTGGAAGATCCGACTGTTCGGAAGATGTTGCAGCGTTTTCCAGCGAAATCGGCGAAGTGCAGCCTTCACTCGATTGGCTGTGTGGGGGCTGGCGTTATCGTGCAACGTGATGCTTCCTCAGCTCATCTAGTTCCTCGAGTATGGAGCCACGATAAATGTGCAGTGTTGTGATGATACGTTACAGAAACTGTGACACACCATAAAATCAGAACGCCAAGGAATGGTGTTGTACGTAATCATGCTGTTGCATAATGACTCCCGCCCCTGACGAAAGGGCTAATTAGTTGGGAAACACTGCAACATCCTCCATACAGCCCGAATGTTTCACAATGTGATTTTCACAGAAAGACAGGTGTGGACGTTGTTTTCAATAGGACGAGGAAGTGCAAGGTGGGTGCTGTTGTCCATCAGTCAGCGGCTGAACGCTTTCTACAATACAGGAATGGATTGTATCCGTTAGTAGTGGGGTAAATGTCTTTAAGCGGTGTGGTGATTACTTTTGAATAAAGCCATTCCAAGGTCCCATTACGACAGGTTTTCGATTTTTATTTTACTGCCCATCATGTAAACAGGGTGAGGTATCTCTTGGTGAGAGCTGTAATTGTGACTTTAAACATACACAGTATCAAACAATTAGTGACATAATTACAAAATCATCAATTCACAACGACGACAAATTGCGAAATCGCTGATAGTGTGTGTCAGAATTGCTGAATAAGAACCAAACCTCATATATGAACAACAAACGCAAACAAATTTGCAAAATAAAGTGATGGGTGTGTCAAAATAATTGAATAAATGTTCGTCGGTCCTACCGGCCAGTCTACATAATTGTCCCTGGAATATAAAACAAAAACAAATATCAATATAGACCTCACTGTTCTCGGGCAGTACACTGTTTCTAACACGAATTATTTTTGTGAAAGGCTACACAACAGATAACATGGACGAAAAAATTTAATGTTTGAAGTTCCAGCAGTTATCCACTCGGAAGTGCAACATGATTCACTAGTCCAAGTCAACAGCTTGTCCAAGCCGTACGCCTCGACAGTAATTAATGAGGTGGCTGGCATAAAGTTCAGGTCTGTAGCCTGCTCTTGACTGTAATAGGTTCCTTCTCACATTACAAACAGCGTCCACCATAATAAAGGTTACGAGTTCTCAACTGTAATGTCTAACTAGTCTTGAACCAGTGGCCAACAGTAAAAGTGTTCTTAACTCACAAGTAATTTCTTGTTGTGGCGAGTGTAATTATAATGTTCAGTCTCCCATACAAGCAGTGAAGAAATATGAAAGTCCTGGTAGAGGTAGGAAACTATGACAAATATAATGAAAATGACTGTAAAAATGCTAGTTGGTTGCTGAAAAAAATTTGTAGCTGTTTTTGGATATATTTTTATTTCCACATTCACAACATATTTCGGGCCCAGCGCATGGTCTAGTGACCTTTCAGCAGTAAAAATTTGGGATTACAGACTCTTCCCATAATACAAATGCAAGTATACACAATTGCAAGGTTCACAAACGTACAAAAATAATAAAAAATCGAAGACGTCAAAATAGGCGAAAATGTACATATGATATGCGACAATACAAGCTTAAGAGGCGGTTGTAAATGCCGTACATCAAGAAATGCATATGGTATATCGGGTGTACTACCTTTCCATTCGCACAGACAAACATCCAAATGTACCAGAACCAGAGCTGCAGGTATCATTGATACTGGCGGCTCCGTCACCTGGCACTGTATTAGCCGAAGATGCCCTCTATCGGCCACAGCGCTTGTTAACTGCAGGCCTTCCTCTGGTTCATTCAGTTTTTGTCTGTACTGGTGGAAAGTTATTTCATCTGATATACCATATCCACTTCTTGATGCACAGCCGTTACGACTACCTCTTAGACTTTGTAAGTAGGCTGTTTAGGTTTTTATATTGGTAACGCCACGTAGCGCTCTGTATGAAAATCATTGGCTGTGATGTGTGCAGTCTGTGGCTGGTTTGCATTGTTGTTGGCCATTGAAGTGTTGGGCTGTTGGCTGTTAACAGCGCGTAGCGTTGCGCAGTTGGAGGCGAGCCGCCAGCAGTGGTGGATGTGGGGAAGTGAGAGGGCGGATTTTTGAGAATGGATAATCTGGAGGTGCGTCCATCAGAAACAGTACATTTGTAAGAATGGATGTCATGAACTGCTATATATATTATGACTATTAAGGTAAATACATTGTTTGTTCTCTATTAAAATCTTTCATTTGCTAACTATGCCTATCAGTAGTTAGTGCCTTCCGTAGTTTGAATCTTTTATTTAGCTGGCAGTAGTGGCGCTCGCTGTATTGCAGTAGTTCAAGTAACGAAGATTTTTGTGAGGTAAGTGATTTGTGAAACGTATAGGTTAATTTAGTCAGAGCCATTCCCTTGTAGGGATTACTGAAAGTCAGATTGCGTTGCGCTAAAAAAATATTGTGTGTCAGTTTAAGCACAGTCATGTATAATTTTTCTAAGGGGACGTTTCAACTTATATAATTCTTCTTCTCCTTCTTGCGTTACGGCCTCTGTACGACCACGGGTTTATAATTGCATACGGTATGAACATTTTCACCTATTTTGATATCTTTGATTTTTTATTACTTTTGTACGTTTGCGAACCTTGCAATTGTGTATATTCGCATTTGTATTAAGGGAAGAGTTTGTAATCCAAAATCTTAATAGCTGATATGTCACCAGACGATGGGCTGGGCTCGAAACATGTGACACAGGAAATAAAAAAAAGAATCCAAAAACAGCTACGAGATTTTTTCAGCAACCTACAACCATTTCTAGTGTAATTTTTATGAAATATGACCTCGTCTGCAAAAGTTATGTGTATGAATGCGAATCGCATGGCTCAAGATCAAAACCGGTAATCCAGGCAAGAATTCGCGTGTATTGAAAGATGCGTAATGTTTATGTGTTTAACATGATATAGTGTATGGAACACCCATACAGCCTTGCTAACAATTCACTTCGACTTACAGCCAGCCTGGTAATTAATATTGTAGTGATAGATTAGATGACCTCTGTACCATCACGCCGTCGTCAGACAGACAGCTGGCATGATAGCTGTCTTCAGTCAGTCAGCCTGTCGTAAATTCTTGTAGCAGTGGCCCAAAGTGAGTGGAGTGAGGTGTCGCTCGTGGCTAAGAAGTGGCCGCACAGGGATGTACCTCTTTCCTCCCTGTGGAAGCAGCTGACCCATGTCGTCAGGTATGCGGCTGTCCAAAGCAGACTACCACGGGGTGGGGGGGGGGGGGAGGGGAGAAGTCTGTGTTCCCCGGGCAGAAGTCGCTCTCTGGGCTCTCCAGTCACTCAAGATCACATTGCTTTCAATGGGCAGCTACCCCTCTGGTCAGCTGTCTGCCTCGTCTTCTCAAGCGGGTCATATTGCCCATGTTACTCGTAAAGCCCTCAAACAGCGGTACACGATAATATTAAACATACAGAAATAAAATTTACATAAAAACCACTACATTCAATACCAGGTTTTCATATAAACGATTATATTCCATGTTCTTGTTTAGCACAACTGACAATAGTGGCTCTTAGGCCTCCAAAAGTTTTAACAATTATTTATGAAATGTTTATTATTTTACTAATATGACTGTGATGCATGGCTTTTAAATATGAAGCGTCTAACCTTACCCTGCTGGGCCTCTCAACAGGTCACCAAGACTTTTATAATAATAATAAAAAAACATGATTTATATCAATTAAGATTTTAGAAATTCTTATTCCGAAGTGCACTGTGAAATAGATGTTAAATTAGTGTTCTTGTTTTCAGTTAGTGGACATGCAGCTAAAGTAGATTGATTGCAAATGTGTTTCCAGATGCTAAACGCAATCATTTCTACATAATTCAGCATTCATCTTACGTAAATTATTGGCGCACGGTGCAGCTAACCATCGTGATTGTAGTGTAAGCTGACGTATTCCTGATTATCATGTTGTTTTCTCTCCGTCTTTGATACTTCCTTCCTCACATCTTAAAAATTTCTTATTTAATCAATTTCTAGGAATAGCTTTTCTGAGACTCATGGAGATGCATAAGCATAACAAATGTTTCACCACATTACAAAACACAAGCCTTTATCATGATATTCATTAGATCTGTAAAACATTTATGCATCCTAGTTGGCCGTCAGAGTGGCCGTGCGGTTCTAGGCGTTACAGTCTGGAGCCGAGCGACCGCTACGGTCGTAGGTTCGAATCTTGCCTCGTGCATGGATGTGTCTGATGTCCTTAGGTTCGTCAGGTTTAATTAGTTCTAAGTTCTAGGCGACTGACGACCTCAGAAGTTAAGTCGCATAGTGCTCAGAGCCATTTGAACCACACTAGTAGGCTTACCTGTATATATGACCTCTATTTTTTAAATTGTAATATTGTTCACTAAGTCCTTGCATCTATAGTTGATATTTATTTCTGTAAAATTCTTTTCACAATGGACAGCAATAGCATCCTCCGCGAAAAGTAGCAAAAAAAATAAAATAGATAAATCATGCTTTTTCAGTTGCTTGGACTGACATATCTTTACATGACATGGTGGGTTATTAATCTATCGTTCCCTACACAACTGCTCAGTGCCTCATGCTACTGGCACATTTAGCCGTAATTACAAAAGAAATTCTAATAAGCTCGGCATTCAGTCAAGTCTGGCAAAACATAATAACCTCAGTGCTCCAGCAGTATCAGCAATTATCACTCAGTGCATCTCGCTACTGCTTTCAAATATCTACTATAATACACAATCATCCTAATGGGGTAAACTTGTCCAGCGTCTCATCAATGTACTCATTACTGTTTCCTTCCTTACAAGGAAGCCATCCACAAACATTTCATCCCCTTTATTCGTCCTTCTACGCTCGCCAATCGCTATGAAAGTAGTTGATGGGTCTCTCTAACAGTATCTATTCAGTGAATCTCAAGAAATGCAAAAAGTATCGCTGACCTTTCGATTTGCGACTCCTGTGGGTCTCAATCTCAACAGTGTTATTCTATGCAATTTTCCTCACTCTGTACAGTCCACAGTAGACATAAAATAATTTATGGCTCATAAATATGCTCTTGTGTGATTTCCCTCTAGTTTTCAGCTCCATTAGACTTGCATTATCACTTGATGCTCTGCGGGTCTGTATGGCGTCTCACTGTATATCTCAAAGCAAATGCTTATCTTCTGCATACATATACCTGTCCAAATTCCTATTATTAATTAATTTCAAATATAATCAGTCGTATTCCAACGCCTAATGACCATTCACATAACTGATGTTGAGCAATGTGCCCTGTAGCTCACCTACCTCAGCGCTGTTCAGTACTTTACAACTTTTTGCCCTATTTCTACTAACAGAACAGGCAGACTTCCTGGATCCGTAGCATTCATTTCTCTCTTGGTTTAATTCTTAGTTCCCTGTTGAAACACTGAAATTCATCAGCACTGTAGTCTTCTTCTGGTAATTCCAATGATGCATCTATTCACTCTTTTGTATGGAGAAACAAATCAAAGGTTTGCTCAGCCTTGGCTGGTGTATTTCATTCTAAGTGTTTCTAATTTATTCCTTCACCCTCTGATTCATTACACTAAATGTCTTCCCATTTATCATCATCCTCATAATATTCTTTAGACTCTGATTAATCTTATATTCTGTAATTACTTCGATCATCATATTTGTCTTGAGAACTACTTAAGAAAGTGATGGCTCTGTCTCTCCTTCTTCTGCTCCTAATTCTTCTTCATCTAGTACCATTAATCTAACACATTGGCTTTGTGGTAATATACCCCCCCCCCACTAGCCAATTATCACTGCATGAACCTACCAGATTGTCCTTAAAAATTAACTTGATTTCTATTCTCTTTGTTCACCCTACCACAGACCTCTACTTACAGTACAACATGACCGAGTAAACATTGAGGAAGTGAAGACCTAGAATAGCCTTTAGAGCCAGGTTCCATATGATAAAAAAAATTTGTGATAGTTGTTTGTGTCTGACTCTTAAGGTCAGCTCTGACCTGCTCCGTTACTTCTGCACATTTTCCATGTGTTGCGCCACTTACTTGCATCCTTTGCATCTCAAACATTGCCCACTTCCTATCTTTGTAACACACAGCATGTAAATTCTTATTAAGTACTAAGAATTGACTACCTAAATCCAAAGTCCTGCTACAGTTACATCTTCCAGTACCACATCAAGAACTGGGTATGCAATGTCTACTTTTCTGTTGTTGAACTGAATGATACCTTCCTCTACCACTAATCAATCTATCGTTACATATATTTCTTTGTTATTTCCTCATGGATTAATTCATGTGTCTGGACTGTGTACTTCTAGAAATTCAGTGCCCTCTCATCTCTGCACACTGAGTGTCTCATGAGCCAGCCTATCTGTCATAAAACTCCATTGTACACCTAAAGAAATCCTTTTGGAAGGATAACGTTTATAGCCAGGTGCAGATTCCAGAACGGGAGAAGCGTTGCATCTGCTCTTACTTTGTGGTCTCAGTAGGAGATAATGTTAGTTTAAAATCTTTCCAAATGGCTCTCCAATAGGCTCATAATAATTATTTCTGTAGAATCCACATTTCCGCAAGTATGCTTAAGTGTACGCCATTCAATAGGCCTAGGTTAAGTTTCAGAAAGTTAAGTCAGATGACACTTGTTGCTGGGAGATGGAAGAATGACTTGCTGTCAGACGAGGCGAAACTTGTCGTCATACAGAAGGATGTCTCCACTTCAGTACTGAGCGCAGAAGGTGAGTTGGACTAAGAATTACCGGTCATTCTTGCTGCCGCCTTCCACATTTATACTATATGAGAGTGGTATGGATGAATCAGCGATGAAATCATTTAGACAAGGAGACGCAATGGTAGCAACCTTTTATCGGAGGCTAACAGCGTAGTTTTAACTATCGCAGCCAGCTAGTTGCCTATGTCATGCTCTTTGACGATTCTACTGTTGTTATTACTTATTTTTCCGAGTTATTTCACTAATCACTAACCATTCTCACAGTCATTGCCCGTATCTGAGACTTAATCTCATAATTGTGCTCTCATTATGTTCACCCATTAGCGTTGAGGTTAGATTTTACAGTTAAAATCCCTTATCCGGTTTTTAAATGTTCACATACACATCTCAATGGGTAATTCTTATGATAATGGTATAAACCAAATCGTTACAGTGACCGTTTTTTTCCATTGCCGGTCGCAGGTTCGAATCCCGCCTTGGGCATGGATGTGTGTGATGTCCTTAGGTTAGTTAGGTTTAAGTAGTTCTAAGTTCTAGGGGACTTATGACCTCAGCAGTTAAGTCCCATAGTGCTCAGAGCCATTTTTCCCGTTGGAGATAGGTGAGCCCCTTCACTAACATAGCCATGTGTGGTGTAGTACTCGCGTTTTCTTGCTCTATTGGGTATCCGTTGTGCAAGTTCTTTTCTTTCTTAAATTGCATGACCTTACTCGTATGGGGAGCTTCGCTTCCCTCTATGTTACAGAGGATCATACTTATAGCAATTTAAGGATATGATAAACAGCTCTCAACTGTCATGCAGACTTGGTTCACAAAATTGAAGTTATTTACACATCTCACAAATAAATTAACAACATAGCTCTTGAAATACAGTTAGTTATGCTTCTACTTCACATTGGCTCCACATGCATCGTAATCTGCTGTCTCATGATCCTTTTCCAAACACTTTACAGGATTTCACATCCTGAACGCCTAGCCTCTCATTCTTCTCTTTTCTTCTCGTTATAAGTTTTGATTCTTGTTAACAGTTATTACAATACCAATCGACTATGTGTTCAAAAGTATCACTATTAGAGTGTATGTATCTGCTTTACAGAATATAAAGTGACTGGTCCAGTATAAGATGGATATCAAGACCTCTGTCTGACCAGCCTAAGCAAGCACATAGAAAGTTGTGAGGGAATGCATATTTCAGTGATACAGAACGCAAGTACTTTAGTTGTTGAAAGAAAGGAATTACGAGAAAGTCGTATTTAATGTACTATTTTGGCCTAAGTTTTATGTTGGATGCTGATAGAAGGTTCAGTACAGAAACTGTTGTGCATACTGGTTCCTGCAAATAGAATTTTAGCTTTGATACTGATTTGAATATCGAAAAGGTAATGTACAGGGTGAACCAGAATTCCACTGACAAACTTTCAGAGGCGCTAGTACTGATAAAAAAAAGAAATTATTTAGTAAACATGGGCTCTCAAATGCATACCTTAAGAGCTGTGAGCACTTGTTCAGCAGAAGAGATGTGTTACACTGTAGCGGCGATGGACAGATGCGCATTGTTATTAACGTATGCGTTTTAGAGTCCATGTTTACCAGACTTTTCTTTTTGTTTTCCTCCTGACTACACTTCTGAGAACTTGTCGGTGGAATTCTGTTTCACACTGTATTTTAGTGTATTGTGTTCCTGACATAATCTGAGCTGAAAGCTTCAGCGATACTACATTCATAGAAGCAAAACTATAATTGAATAATATTAAACGCTACTTTAGTTTTCCTTCTGTTTCTGGTTATTTAAAAAATTCGAAAGTAATTTTTATATCAAAACTACCACACTCACTAATATTGTGGCACTCACAATGGAGTTTTCGGAAGAACACATTTTACATCATATTACTTGTTCAAAGTAAAGTTAAGACTTAAAATAGTTTTTTTTTTGTGACCTTAACGTTCAGTAACTTTGTGTGATATTTGTTGGTCATTATTTTCCTCTCTTTACAGGACAGGGGCGCGTACACTTTGCTGCAGTTAGGTTTAATGTGTTTCTGTGTGGCGCTACGTGGCGTGTTCCATTTCACCATTTGCACTGCAGCAAGCGGGCAGATTCGCTAAACCACCAACGAAGCGGCGGTAATTCCGACGCCACCTAAATTTCGAAACTAAAGCCCTCGACATTTAGGCCCACCAGTTAACGACATCTCCAGTAGCCGTGCCGCTTTTATGGCGTAGCCCAGTTTTCCCACACAGATTATGCCGGATTGTGTTTCCAGCAGAGCACGCAGCTAGTCTCGGACGACATCTAAATACAGCATAAGTAATGTGGAACTTTTTGGCGTAAGTAAGACTTATCCCATGAAACTTAACTCACTAGCTTTCTTATACGGTTGCGTCCATATTTCTGGGCGCTTTTCTGTTTTCGTTAAGCCGACAAAAATCTCTCGAGCGGTGTGCAGACCCCACGCCCCTCCATGCCGCATCCAAATGACATCATTGGCGAGGATGACACGGCGACTGGTCAGCACTGATTATTCTGTCTAGGTCAGAACGCGGAACTCTGCGATGCTTTGCTTTTGCTTTTCTTCTGAAACTTTTACAGTGAGTTTTTCTCGATAAAAATTTGGTTTATGAATAACCAATATAGCACACCGACTTAATTGCTTTTTAATAAATATCTCTAAGGAAATAAAAAAAACATTTTATTTTCACTGCAGAAATTAAAATATTTTTTAATATTCGTACTTATCAAAATATAACCCTCACAGATGCTGTTGAATCAAAAGGCTTATGAATCTTTCTTGACAGTCGTGTGGAATTCGCTACCAGCGTAACCCAACGTACATCTGCCTCCACATTCGTGTCCTGCCACTCAACGCATGCACCCGTCATACCGCATAGAGCATGCGCAACTACGTCAGTAATGTGTAGGGGACCACCAACATCGACACCAATCTCCCAGCCCGGAATAAATAACTCTGAGTGAAATTAAAAAGAACACTTAGTTTAATAATGCTAACGCATTAAACTCAAAATACGAGTACATGCCCATACCAAAATTCGCTTAAGTGTTCCTTGCTCCGCTACGTATCTTATACTGTTCACTTCTTCCTCTAATGTACAATACATATGTATGAGGTGGGACGTCCAGCAGAACAGAAGCAAAGTGAACGAAACATCAATTTTTTTTGAATAAATCAGAACAAGGATTCACAAGAGTATTGTCGTCTTCTATCCATCTCTTACAAGGAATGTTATACTAGCCAATCCTTCCGCATTATTTTTGCTTTCAATAGACTTTATAAATCGCTGTGGGCTTAGAAAAACAATTAACATTCCCAAATGACTGAGAAGGAGACAAACTAACTTTGCCCACTTCCGATGAACTGAACATAAAAACAGATGATACACAACAAACATATCATACACAGTTCAACGCAAGGCTGTGATTCGTATGATCAGACTCAGCTTTGATGGAGATTGGTGTTTTGGGTGCGAAGAGCTTTATGGACCTTTGTCGCTTTCTCGTGAGGCAACAACGGGGTTTCTTGACCACAGTAAGTCTGTAACCAACCGCTGTGTTTTCCAGCCGACCGTTTGCAAAGAGAGACTCTGACCACCAAATCGGGTCGATGCTTACGATTTCTGTACAAGCGTCCACGTTAATTTTAGATCAACTAGAGCTTCTGACTTTAAAAATTGTTGTCTCAGATTTAAGTGTTCCATTTCGTTACACCGTCACCTACATGTGATGCCCACTGGGAGTTATCTCATACACTGATGAATCGGTACATTAAGACCAAATTCACCGAGAGAGTGAATGACGCCTAGTAGCGCTCAAGGGGCTCCGTAAAGCCCTATCTTTCCTATGTTAAATTATATCTTCTCGCAGAAAGTATTTGAGCTAGGTAATTGAAATTTTTGCAGGTTATATATTAGAATATTGGCTACAACTTAACACAGGCATTTTTAAAAATTTGAATTCAGTTGTGAGAGATTAATTTTTTCTGTTGCCACGAAAATTTACTACTTTTTTGTGCTATTTTTGTTTATAAACTAAACGGTATACAGATTTTGGAAAGCGGTATGTTAAGTTACGCAGAATGGACTGTGTAGCATTTCTTGAAAATTTCAAGCAATTTGTTTGGTAGATCCTGATAAAACATGCAATTTGTACCAAACATAAAACTTTTGTGAATCGAGCGACAAGTTCGGATTACGTTTTCAGTGGATTCCAAGTCCATAGTATGCATTATCTTCATCTTCTGCAAACTCCTAGTCCAGATTCCTCCTTCTGCTCCTCCTGTTTACTCTGGCTTGTATTTTTAGGCTATTTACAGCCCTATCACCAGGCTGAAGACGTTCCTTGCCTAAAGCAAGCATCTTTAGTACCTGTCTTCATTCCCATATTTCGAAATACTTTGCACCTTACAACGTTGCCATCATTGAAAGTAGCAACAGCATCATACGCACCAAAGTGAAGTGTTTCTATTCCAACAAACACATTGTTAAAGGTTCTTGACCGTACAACACTATTTACACTTTCATTTTGAGTTTTTCCATGAACACACTTTTTCAACATTTCAGGTGCTGCTAAGTCTCTGAAAATAGTTTTTATCACCTCCATTACCGCATCAGGCATACTATGTTTATGAGTGTACACTTCACCAATCAGCAATTCCTTGTACTTACACCAACTGTTTTCTCCTTTCGGAGAGAAGTAATGATGGGGACTTTCATCGGTTGAAAAAGTATGAAAAAAGAGCCCAAATAACCTTTTTCATTTCGTCGGCACTGTGTATATTTTGCCTAATAGCCAGTCCATAGTAGTTCTGTGTTTTGTTCTAAGACATTTCGGGATTGCAGCCGGTCGTCGTAAACTTCACTTCATGATATTTCAACTGGACAACTGCCAGTCATCTTCAGGTGAGTCATTGAAGAGTCTTCGATGATAAAGATGAGTATCATGTGTCCAGCTGAAATATCGTGGAGTGAAGTTTATGACGACCGGCTGCAATCCCGAAATCTCTTCGAACATTTAATTCGCGGGGAAAATTTTAGATTTCACAGATTTGTGTTTCGTCAATTACACTGTCAGTTAACCTTCCCTTCTCATCCAACCCTTTACAATCACTAAATTTTTGTTTTTTGTACGAAGCTTTCAATTGCTGAAGTCTTGATGCCATTCATTTCTGTACGTGTCCAATACAATCAAGTTTCTCCACTACATCATCAACATATGGTTTCAGTTTTTGCTTAAAACTTTTAGAATCACCGTCACCAAGGTAATTCACATATCGCACTTCATCACACGCAACAGAACATTGAAACATACTAGCAACAGCAGCTACTTCCATTCCTCCACTACTGCCACTATAGTTAGCTGTGTACGTTTATTATTTTTTTTTGTGGACTCATACAATATTTTGATATTACTACTACATCTAAACCTTTCCCTGTATACATAATGGTGGCAGATCCTATACCATGAAGAGATGTGTGTCCCCGTTTATGCCAGGTAACATCGAATGCTGCACTCAAGTCTCTGTTACCACTGTTTTCTATTACTGCTCCTTCCATAGCTTTCTTTCTTTACAGATATCTTTTACGTTGACCCCTATAATCCTGTTATAGTTCGCAAACTTGGATCGGGAATTTGGCAGATTTCTCATGCCACAGAAACCTGCTCTTGCAGTAACACCCCTACCAATTGTACGCAAGGCGTAAACATATCTAATGCTGTGATCATAGACATTGCTACCATTCCCTTCATTTGGAATTACGGCAACACTGTTGCAAAAGGTGGCCATGTATGAACACTTACCGTACTTCAGTTCCAGGTCACTAGCAAGTCTTACGTGATTTTTTATAGAGAGTTCTCGACCGACTTCACTACACTGACTACATCTTACACAGTTTGGAAAAATTCTGTTGAGAACTGACATATCAAATATTTCATCCACATCAGGTCCGCCCATAAAACATTCATACTCTTCAGTAACTGAATCAAGCTTCCCCTGCGAAGCACTTTCTTCCTCACTTTCATTGCAATGGGCAGGTGTAACAGCAAGATTAGGTTCACACACTTGGTTATCGTCTTCATTGTTTACGGTAATAACAAACAGCTTTGGCTTTCCAACATTTCCCCTTGTGTTAAAAGCCTTCAGAGGATTTCTGGTCACTTTACGTTTACTCATGATTATCCTTCAATAAAACAAGGACTTCAGTGAACAGGAATGACTACGCATAGAGGCCGAGCGGTTATAGGCGCTACAGTCTGGAATCGCGCGACCGCTACGGTCGCAGGTTCGAATACTGCCTCGGGCATGGATATGTGTGATGTCCTTAGGTTAGTTAGGTCTAAGTAGTTCTAAGTTCAGCAGTTAAGTCCCATAGTGCTTAGAGCCATTTGAACCATTTGACTACGAATATTTTCAGGATGACAAAAGAGTAAATAAACATGAGACACACGACACTCGAGCGAACGATATATATTGAACTACCACGGGTTAGCCACAACACTTATTTTGCAAACCCTTATTTTCTCTCACATCACTAAAACGTACATGGTGAACATGTAAATTCATGGGTACAACATTTGACAGCAGTTTAACGGAACTACAGCGAATCACGCCAAATGAAGAACAAAAAAATGGCTCTGAGCACTATGGGACTCAACTGCTGTGGTCATCAGTCCCCTAGAACTTAGAACTACTTAAACATAACTAACCTAAGGACATCGCACACATCCATGCCCGAGGCAGGATTCGAACCTGCGACCGTGGCGGTCGTGCGGTTCCAGACTGTAGCGCCTTTAACCGCTCGGCCACTCCGGCCGGCAAATGAAGAACAGATTTCAAAAATATTTTAAAAGTAGTTGTATTCTTATAAACTGATTAAATTATATATCAACTGAAAGAAGAAAGTCTAAAGAATTTTAAAATGCATAAAAGTAAAAATTCTACTTTTCATGATTTTGAACCTTTCAGGAGCCCCTTACGGGGGAACGACAGGGCGAAGGTAGAAAAAATTCGAAATCTTTTTATTATGGAATTAGAATGTATATATATTGAAGAATCATTCTCGTAAATATTACGCACCAACTCCAAAAAGTAACGATTCTGTGATCATTTGAAGCCGAGCGTGCACTGTACTCCGCGGCGTTAGAGAACCGGTTCCGCGCTCCCTTCGTTACGCCCGTGAGATGTTTAGGGTTTTGAGTAAACCTGATTCCTGGAGCGTTGTTTAGGCAGTTTCACTCAAAATGTGAACGGAAGTTTCAATAGTCTCATTTGGAGGTACCCTCCAGAAATAACATCCAGCCAAAGCGAAATTGTCAATATTGCTTCAATTTGACCGTACATCTATTCAGTATAGGCTATACCATATCAATGCACCTGGCACATGCCCTTTAGATCAAAATGGGCGATGAAATGCGCAGATTCTTGAAGACAGAGGCGCCAGCGGCGATGCGCTCAGCGACAAAAAGGTTTTTGAGGACGAAAATGGGTGCTTATCAGGTCAAAGTAGCTGAAAGCGATCATCCACTAGCAGGAGCAATAGTTATTATGGACCAGTCATCAATAACATCCCGTAAGTTTCAAGCTTTGTCCCTTTTTTTGCTTGATAAATACTTGTCAGAATTGAAATGTGTTTTCTCAAAACCATGTTTTTCGGCATGGTTGTTGTCGGCAACGCTACAGTTTTCATCCAATTTAACGACTTTTGGTCTCCCTTACAGCAAAACGAATTCTCTGCACTTCACCGTAGCCCCACTTTTTATGCTGATATTTAGTATTTTTTCGGCCAAAAAGGGGGTCCAAAAATGACGATGTTTCTCAGATACCTATAACTTCGGTGGTTTTTTTTCTTTTCTTTTTTTTTTCTTTTTTTCTTTTTTTTTTTTTTTTTACGGCCAGCTAAACTTACATCAGTAAGTATCAGGGTTAGTTCATGTTTCAGATAATCACAACCGGAATTACAACGATAACCGTCGATCTACCACCGTTCACAGCTTGCTTGGGAAAATCCCAATTACACAGTGAAGATATTAATATTTTTCAATAAAAAATATAAATAAAAATTTCAGTGTGTGCTTCTTTATTCATTACAGCAAAACCCATTTGTTTACTACACTCAAGTACGCAGAAAAGGATCCTGAATTTGAGGAATATTTTCGTCCGTCACCCTGTCGTTCCCCTTTAAGGCTAATAACGCAAAAATGAAAGTACAGAATACAGAGACGAAAGAGGAAATATTATAGCGACAACATGAACAGTAAGTGCCGAAAATCCACCAACGCAAGCGACTTAGACAAAGTGCAGGTTTATATGACTCGGTACCTGGGAACGAGCACTTCAGAAACGGCGAGCTGGTCTGTTTTTCATGACAAGACGTTGGACGTCTATGCCTCTGCACAGAAAAAGGAGATCGGTGTCTTTCTCGTTCTGTAAAGCAGGATACGCGTCGACCTGCGGCAGATCTGACGGCAGAGTACAGTGCAAGCTCAGGAATCAGTATCTATGTGCACACATTTTCTGAATATGGGATTCCACAGCAGGCGACCTCTACGTGTTCCCATCTTGACCCAACTACGTCATCATCTAAGGCTACAGGTGGCTCTGGATCATCGAACTTTCACCGCTGATCAGTGGAAAAGTATCGCCTATCAGTTTTCTAGTTACACCAGGTGACTGTCGTGACCGGATACAACAGTTGCTTGTTGGCTTCTGTCACGTGTTCCGCTGACTGCTCGTAGCTTCCTTGCAAATGGGAGAACATGCGCTTGACTTTCCATACTGTCTGCCCGACCACTATTTTAAATTAATTGTTAGCAACTGAGATGGCACTGTGATGCTCTGAAACCGGTCGTGCAGTTAATGAATAAATTCTCATTAGAGCTGAAGCGGATTCTTATTGTATGTAGTGTAATATGTGAACTGTAGGTACTGACATTTCATAGGTGGCATTCAACTCAAGCCCTGTTGATTTGGGAATTTATTAAATGGGGACTAATTAAGGTTTTTATAAGCACTGTGCTCATTTTAATTAATCTTTTGAAATTTTTTACTTAGTACATTTGGTAATTATGGGTGTAAGAAGTGCCACTGATGAATTCTGTCACTGATAAAATATATTTGCACCACGGTAAATCCCATCCAAAGCAGTCTAATGGTTTTAAATGGCTCTGAGCACTATGGGACTTAACATCTGAGGTCATCAGTCCCCTAGAACTTAGAACTACTTAAACCTAACTAACCTAA
This sequence comes from Schistocerca cancellata, assembly GCF_023864275.1. Taxonomy (NCBI): domain Eukaryota; kingdom Metazoa; phylum Arthropoda; class Insecta; order Orthoptera; family Acrididae; genus Schistocerca; species Schistocerca cancellata. The sequence continues at coordinate 220,771,247 of NC_064628.1, read as the reverse complement.
CAGACGTTCTTGCTCTTATAACATTGTATCAGTCCATCCCGTGCAAACCTCTACAACCTACTCGCAAACTACATGCATTTAAGCTTGCTCACTGCAGTCGAGCTTTGGGCTCCCTCTACTATTTTTACTACCACATACCTCCCTCAGTCAGAAAATTAACCATTCTTTAATGCCTCAGATTGTGTCCTTACAATTTTCCCCTAGACAAGCTATGTCACCCTTTAATTGATAATTCTATCTACCCATGTAATCTTCAGTAGACTTTTGTAACACCATTTTTTTTTAAAGATTCTAGTGTCTTGCTTACCGTACACGTTTCACTTCCATGCAGAGCTGCACTCCAGACAAGTACTTTCTGAAAAGGCTTCCTCACACTTATAATTATATTCTCTTTTTCAGGAAAGCTTACTTTGCTATTACCAGTTTGCATTTTATATCCTCTTTACTCCTGCCACAATCATTTACTTTGCGGCCGAAATACTTAATATCGTCTATTTCCTTTACTATCTCACTTCCTATTCTACGTCCTCTGGGACCACCTGATTTAATTCCATTACACTCAAGTTTACTTTTGTTGATATTCATCTTGCAACCTCCGTCTAGAATATTGTCCGCTTTGTTCAATTTATGTTTCAGGTATTTCGAGTCATCTATTACCGAATTACAATATTTCTAGATTGAATAACATGGGGGACAGGTGCCAAACATGTCTCATTGCCTTCCCAACTGCTGCTTCTTTTCCATCTCCTTCAACACTGATATCTGCAGTCTTGTTTTGGTACAAATTGTAGGTAACATTTAACTCCATTTTCTACCTTACAGCTTGAGAATTACAGAGTGTATTCTTATAGTAAACATCGTCAAAAGGATTTTATAAACCTAGAAATGCTATAAACTTAGGAACGCATTTCTTCAGTCTATCTTCTAAGGTATGTCGAAGTGCCTGTGCTGACTCGTGTTTTACTACATTTCTTCAGAACCCACCGTGATTCACGCAAGGTTCTACAAATCGTTCCGTTTTTCTAAAGATAATCCACGTTAGAACTTTGTAACTGTCACTTATTAAACTGGTTGTTCGGTAACACACGTTTTGCATTATTTTACTTTCCATTAAACCGCACAAATAAACCGCAAATACCATATTTATTTCCTCAGCCAAATACCGTATCATGAATCAACATCTCTTCAGTTAGAAGTGGTATTTTGCTTTGGAAAACGCAAGAAATTTCTGTAGTATTTCGGCGTTGTGACTGGTGAAGATGTCTGCAGATTTTCTCTCAACGAAAGAAAATTCTAGTCGCCCTTCCACTAGGCGGCGTAGGCGGCGTAGGCGGCGAAGTACGTGTATTTCCCCATCCCTCCGGCGTCCGGCGGGGAGTCTTCAGCCGGATCGCCTGTGCGGTTTAACATTTCCGGGCACAAACCTTATCGGCGAAACGGATTCAGTGCACGAGGCACCACAAGTACTATATATGCCGTGTGATATTCCTGGATCGCTTGCTGTAGATCTGCCAGAATCTAAAGTAATTTTTGTGGATTGCCATTGCTACACAGAAAGAAAGAAAGCTACGAACTAATTCTGCAGAAAAAATCTATCAGAAAAGCTTATATATTTGGACATGTAAGGAAATCTCAATGAGATTTTTACTTTGAGAAGTTTATCTGACAATTTACAGTGAGACCTGGTGTACGCTTCTTCTCTGTTAACTGAACACGCTCTGATTATCTGAATGAGTTAACTGTGGCGTTATAATACAAAAATATGTCTGAGAACCGAAGTAAAAGACGCTGATGGAAGTGAAACTTCACATGTAAGATGATCCACTAATAATAGCTTTAGAAGCAGTAATACTGGAAGATATATTTGCGATGAATTGGGGTTTACAGCTGTCAAATAATTGTGAAACTTTGTTGTAGATGACCACCAGCTGTTTATTCCTATGCCCAATGCTACCAGTTTCGATCAGTAGAGCATTATCAAGACCAAGCAAAGCGTAACCAATTTGTCACTACATCGAAGTTGTTCACTTCAAATGTTGTAGCACCTTGCTTCGGCTTCATAATGGTTTATTAATCGAAACCTGCAACAGTGAGAATAAAAATAAACCATTGATGGCCATCTATAACGAAGTGTCCCAAATACTAGAAGAGGACAAAGGGACAGCGGAGATGGCAGAAGACGTGCTGGTAACAGTGACGGGAGAAACTGGAATTGGGGGGAGGGGGTGGGGGAGTACAGGACCAAATCAGATCCTGGCTAGACAAGTCTAAGTCGGTGTCATTGAGGTGGGAAACTAAATGTTGACGTTGCTTCAACACAGAGTAACTTTCAGATGCACTTGACAATGGCCAAATATAAAAGCGGAAGCCCGTCTTGTGAACTTTACATTGAATTTTTTATACAATTTCAGCCATTTTCTTGAAAACTTTACTAATATTCTATTTTCTTAGAACTTGTTACATTCAAAGCAAAATTAATTTCTCTCTACAGTGAAACAACTATTCTGAGAATTTTTTGTTATGGCCCATAATGATTTCGTTTCACAAGACGAAAATCATACAAATCTAACAACATTTAATGACCTTTATTTAATGTTTCTAAGCTAATCAATGTACACAAATTAGCTTCTTAATTTTCACTGTGACAAAGTGTTACGCAGACTTTCCACGGAAACTGATTGAAGAGTGGTACGGAACAATTAACTGTGATTTTGAAACGATAAGAAAGCTTTGTAAGTAGGCTGTTTATGTTTTCTTTATGTAAGTAGGCTGTTTAGGTTCTTATATTGGTAACGCCGCCGCCACGTAGCGCTCTCTGTATGAAAATCACTGGCTGTGCTGTGTGCAGTCTGTGGCTAGTTTGCATTGTTGTCTGCCATTGTAGTGTTAGGCAGCGGCAGCTGGATGTGAACAGCGCGTAGCGTTCCTCAGTTGGAGGTGAGCCGCCAGCAGTGGTGGATGTGGGGAGAGAGATGGCGGAGTTCTGATAATTTGTAATACTGGATGTCAATTATGAATATTAAGGTAATTACATTGTTTGTTCTCCATTAATATCTTTCATTTGCTAACTATCCCTATCAGTAGTTAGTGCCTTCCGTAGTTTGAATCTTTTATTTAGCTGGCAGTAGTGGCGCTCGCTGTATTGCAGTAGTTCGAGTAACGAAGATTTTTGTGAGGTAAGTGATTTCTGACAGGTATAGTTTAATGTTACTCAGGGCCATTCTTTTGCAGGGATCTTTGATAGTCAGATTGCGTTGCGCTAAAAATATTGTGTGTCAGTTTAAGCACAGTCTTGTATAAATTGTTCTAAGGGGACGTTTCATATGGGGTTTATGTTTTCTTTATGTAAGTAGGCTGTTTAGGTTCTTATATTGGTAACGCCGCCGCCACGTAGCGCTCTCTGTATGAAAATCACTGGCTGTGCTGTGTGCAGTCTGTGGCTAGTTTGCATTGTTGTCTGCCATTGTAGTGTTAGGCAGCGGCAGCTGGATGTGAACAGCGCGTAGCGTTCCTCAGTTGGAGGTGAGCCGCCAGCAGTGGTGGATGTGGGGAGAGAGATGGCGGAGTTCTGATAATTTGTAATACTGGATGTCAATTATGAATATTAAGGTAAATACATTGTTTGTTCTCCATTAATATCTTTCATTTGCTAACTATCCCTATCAGTAGTTAGTGCCTTCCGTAGTTTGAATCTTTTATTTAGCTGGCAGTAGTGGCGCTCGCTGTATTGCAGTAGTTCGAGTAACGAAGATTTTTGTGAGGTAAGTGATTTCTGACAGGTATAGTTTAATGTTACTCAGGGCCATTCTTTTGCAGGGATCTTTGATAGTCAGATTGCGTTGCGCTAAAAATATTGTGTGTCAGTTTAAGCACAGTCTTGTATAAATTGTTCTAAGGGGACGTTTCATATGGGGTTTATGTTTTCTTTATGTAAGTAGGCTGTTTAGGTTCTTATATTGGTAACGCCGCCGCCACGTAGCGCTCTCTGTATGAAAATCACTGGCTGTGCTGTGTGCAGTCTGTGGCTAGTTTGCATTGCTGTCTGCCATTGTAGTGTTAGGCAGCGGCAGCTGGATGTGAACAGCGCGTAGCGTTCCTCAGTTGGAGGTGAGCCGCCAGCAGTGGTGGATGTGGGGAGAGAGATGGCGGAGTTCTGATAATTTGTAATACTGGATGTCAATTATGAATATTAAGGTAAATACATTGTTTGTTCTCCATTAATATCTTTCATTTGCTAACTATCCCTATCAGTAGTTAGTGCCTTCCGTAGTTTGAATCTTTTATTTAGCTGGCAGTAGTGGCGCTCGCTGTATTGCAGTAGTTCGAGTAACGAAGATTTTTGTGAGGTAAGTGATTTCTGAAAGGTATAGTTTAATGTTACTCAGGGCCATTCTTTTGCAGGGATCTTTGATAGTCAGATTGCGTTGCGCTAAAAATATTGTGTGTCAGTTTAAGCACAGTCTTGTATAAATTGTTCTAAGGGGACGTTTCAGCTTCAGCTATAAGACCTTTATTTATACGAGCGACAGCTTTATCAGCATTTTAGCTGAATCATCAGGTGCAGTCTGTGGGAATTGATTGACAAAAATTCAAATAAGGTAAGAAAACATAAATAAAATTTTAGGTATGTTTTCCTGCCTTACACGAGTCTTTGTCTATCAATCTGTACAGATCACACCTGATGATGCAGCTAAAATGCTGCGAAACCGGTCGTGCCATGCCTATAAATAAAGGTCTTACAGCTAAAGTGGTCTTATCCTTTCAAAGTGATATATTCAGACCGTGGCTGCCCAGACTTCACAGTCTGCTGCAGGTTAGTTGTCAACACAATCGGGAGGGAATAATCGTTAAATTATTTGTATACCTTGAGGATTTTAGGCATCGACAAAAGAAGCGAAGCACACAGAACACATGTTCAGTTTCAACGTGACTTCATACACGTTCACACAATCAGCGGGAACATAAATGATTAAATTTACAATTTTCTGTGACTGATAAAAGGGCCATCGAAAGCATTAGTGTTGCTTGTATGTAGTGTGCATATTAAGCCTAGTTGGGTATATAAGGGCTGTGAAAGGTTAAGACGTTCAGTGATCACTGAGAAGGACACGGAGATGCTGCCTTCTCGTGTGACACAACGTTATCAATACGTGACGGAGTTCGAAAAGTGCCTCATGAAAGGTATTCATTTGTCTGGGTGGTCGAATCGTACAGTATCCGTATTTATTGGGCTTTCGTATAGGACAGAGTCCGGATGTTGGACTGAATGGGATCGTGACGGAAAGCGTACGGTACTTACCGTCAAGATTTCGGTCAACCTCGATTGAACACGACAACCGCCGTATTGAGCATCAAGCACATTGTAACCTCTTCACATCTGCGTCCCCATACGAGAACAAGTTAATTGACACCGTACAACATTCTGTGTTATCCTGCACCATTGGTCGGAGACCATCAGGAACCGGACTAGCGAGCCACCGTCCCATGCGTAGGCTGCCGTTAACAGCACAACGCAAACGGCTGCCTCTGGAGTCGTGCTGTAATCGGCTAGCAAGGACTCCGGATGAACGGCGTCGCATTGTGTTCAGTGATGAGTCATGGTACTGCGCTACCCCAGACGACTGTCGTCAGCGAGTATACTGGCGACTTGGGGAGAAGCTCCGTTCTTCCAATGTTTTGGAAAGAGACAGTGGTGTTACTCCTGGAGTCATCAGATGGGGAACCATTGTTTCTGACTTCAGCGACAGCCGGTAGCTTATGAGAAAGTCGTTTACTTTCTGGTGGCATCTCTCTTTGGACAATAATGCGGTGCCATTTTTCAACAGGACAGTGTTCGTTCACACATGGTACGTTTGTCTTTAAACTGTCTGCTTGATGTTGAGGTACTCTCGTGGCCAGCAAAATCATCTGGTCTGTCTCCAGTGCAACATGTCTGGAACTAATTCGGACGTCAACTCCGACGCAGTTCCAGTATCGAGGCTTTACGACACGTTTCGTAACGGAACCAGTGCATGCATCCAGGTTAGATGACGTGTGAAGTTAGATGGATAAATGAACTTATACTGCCAAATTCTTTATAAATTTCACTCGATTTTGTGATCACTGAAATAACACCATACGCCCTTTGATACCGTTTTCTCCTCTCCTCCTGGGTGCTTAACATTTTATAATTAAATAATACCTATATTTCATTAAAGATTCGCAGCAATACAGTGCCAAAACCGTACACTCACTTTATCCTTATGGGCGTTTATTTCGATATAATATGCTAGCTTGCTCTCGATCATCCTATTCGGCGATCTGTACTGCTCCTTCGCCAGTCCAAAAGCCTTGTTGAGGCATCCACGACTTTGGAGTTCTTTGGAGGATTTTAGAGACATGGACAGTTTCTTTCTGCTTTTTTTCGTAAAGGCGCAGTATTTTGTATCCATTGAACAGTCTTGTTTATACTGCTTGGGTGGTTCTAATATAATTGTGGACGTATTGGACATTAAATGTTGTTAGTATGTCAGATTTGTTGAAGAATCTGTTATCAAATAAAATCAAGCTTTCAACTAAAAAATGTCGTGTGACTAGGGCCTCCCGTCGGATAGACGGTTCGCCGGGTGCAAGTCTTTCGATCTGACGCCACTTCGGCGACTTGTGCATCGATGGGGATGAAATGATGATGATTAGAACAACACAGCACCCAGTCCCTGAACGGAGAAAATCTCCGACCCATCAGGGAATCGAACCGGGGCCCTTAGGATTGACATTCTGTCGCGCTGTCCACTCAGCTACCGGGGGCGGACAAGCTTTCAACTGAAGTCCTCCTCCATTTGAAGAACATTTCATCCTACACCTACAGTATGTGATCAAAAGTAGCCGGACACCCACAAAAACATATGTTTTTCATATTAGGTGCATTGGTCTGCCACCTACTTCCAGGCACTCCATATCAGTGACCTCAGTAGTTATTTGACATCGTGAGAGAGCAGAATGGGGTGCTCTGCGGAACTCACGGACTTCGAACGTGGTCAGGTGATTGGGTGTCACTTGTGTCATACGTCTGTACGATTTTCACACTCCTAAACATCCCTAGGTCCACTGTTTCCGATGTGATAGTGAAGTGGAAACGTGAAGGGTCACGTACAGCACAAAAGCGTACAGGCCGACCGCGTCTATTGACTGACAGAGACCGCCGACAGTTGAAGACGGTCGTAATGTGTAATAGGCAGACGTGTATCCAGAACATCACACAGGAGTTCCAAACTGCATCAGGATCCACTGCAAGTACTATGACAGTTAGGCGGGAGGTGAGAAAACTAGGATTTCATGGTCGAGCGGCTGCTCATAAGCCACACGTCACGCCGGTAGATGGCAAACGACGCCTCGCTTGGTGTAAGGAACGCAAACATTTCACGATAGAACAGTGTAAAGACAGTGTATAACAAGTTGGGTATTCACTTTCTACGAGTGACTGAAACTTTAATAAACGACAAGGACTTATGATTTTGTAGTATATGAAGAAATAAGGAACAAAGTTTCATCTGTGGTATCGCTGGGCCGTGTTATGTGGTTCTGAAGCAGAAGCAACATCTGTGGTAAAGATGGGGAATCGACAGAATTCCTTGAATTTCCTCTCATGTTCGAAGCTCAACGCCGATAGGAAGTATTTTGCACTTCTTAGGTCGGATGCACAGTGGCATAACCAAAGAACTAGGAATCGGCAGGCACTGTCGTTATAAACTGAGGCGAATGCTGCAACCACAAGGTCAGGGCAATGACTTAGTAGACTGCTTGAAAGTGGCTACTTAGTTTTTGTTGTATGTTAATGCATAGTTATATTTTCTGGTATTTGGTCTGTGTAATAATGTGAAGTTAGATTTGTGATTAGAGAATCAGTTAAGCTCGTATTTAAGCCTGTAAATCTCTTAACTCTTGAAAAGTTATCAGCAATGCAAAAGTTTATCAGAATTGCAACATTAAACTGTATAATGCAACGCTCGTGACGAGAGTAAAGTCTGTTCTGTTAAATACAGGGTGTACATAAAGTCCGGGAACACTTTCAATTATTTATTGCACAAGAACTAAACATTATACAGATGTCATACATATTGCATTTTGAAGAGAGAGTCTGAAAGTTTTTTTTATAAACATTCTATATGCCAATCATGAGCGACCTGGCAGACGTCAATACGGTAATCGAATTCTTGCCATACCCGTCCCAGCATGACATCGTCGACTGTGGCAGTCGCTTCTCATATTCTCTTCCCGAGCTCTGCTACATCATGTGGTAGAGGCGGTACATACACCAGATCTTTAATGTGTCCCCACACAAAAAAAGTTACGCAGAGTGAGATCTGGTGATTGGGGAGGCCATTTCATGAAACAGCTTTCCGCTTCTGAAGCACGGGCCGATCCATCGATGCGGCATCATTCTTCTGCACTAGCTCCAATTTGAATGATTTCATAGACAGCACTGTCGCAGGACTTTCCACACTGTCATTGGAACCATTTCGCGTTCACGGGATGCACGACTCACCGATTTCTGTGGACTCCTTATGAATGTCTCTCGCTCGCGCTGCACATTCACTTCACTCACACTGGGACGTCCGCTTCTCTTTGCCGGGCACAAGCAACTTTCGTAACGAATTTGCTGTGCCAGTGGTAAATGTCCTTCCTTTTTGGTGGCTTCTTACGGCACTTGGTTCTAAAGACCCGTTGAACAACTGTAGCACACTTGTTTTTGTCGAACTCCAATACGCAGAAAGCTCGCTCCGCACCTGAACTCGCCATGTTTGCGACTATCGCTGACCATCGGAAAATTACGAAACTACACTGTGGCGGTATACATGAAAAAAAAAAGACTTTCAGGGTTTCTCTTCAAAATGACATATGTATGATACCTGTGCAATGTTTGGTTCTTGTGCAATAAATAATTGAAAGTGTTCCCGGACTTTATGTACACCCTGTATAAGAAAACTGTCCTGTTAGCAATAGTGCAAGCAATCTGATTGCAATAAAAATATTAAATATAAATAACTATCAAAAATCCCCTACCTGAAAAATATGACGTTGTTGAAAAGTTATAAATGGCCTACCTGATTGCGCAATTAATAAATGCTGTGGTACTGCTATCTCCAAAGTACTGTGGCTGCTGTTGCTACGCTAGTTAAAAAATAAAAATTCAAAGTACTAGCAACGCCATGTGCAATGCCTACTTTGAATTACACAGACATCCACAAAACGTCTATGCTAATAAATCTCATTATTGCAATGATCATTGTCAATTAAAGTTCTGTTACTGAGAGACTCAGGAAAGCAAAGTTATTTATATGAACTTGACATAAAGGGACGAATCCTGATTGTTGGAAAAACAATAAAGTAACTGTAATAAAAGCCAAAATATTTTAACACTTGAAATATTAAAAATTCACTTTACATTAATAGTGGAAAAACCTGAAGAAAATTCTCTCCACTTTCGTACAAACACATTTGCTGTCCATCTTTGAAGAAAGATCAGTAAACCACACATTGTTACATTATCATAAAAATCTGCAGTTCTAAATCCCTGACGAGGTTAATTACTATGCTTGGATGTCTTGGCAAATGTGCTATTATAGTACCTTTTGAAGTCTTCTGAATTAATTTCCAAATATCTTTCCATAAATGAAAAATAATATAAGAAAATTATCGCCGGCACACAGCACGCTCTAAACACATCTTACTCCTTTAGAAGATACAACTCGACTCTTCCCCTCTCTCTCCAAGACTGCACTCCACTCACAAGCAAGGGTTCTACTAACAATCTCTCACATCGCAGCTTCTTTGGGAGAGATGTTGCCCGCTATTACTCAGATGCTATTGAAAATATTAACAAAATTACACTTTAGTGTATAAAACAAAATCTTAATGTGTTGCAGAAATTTTAATCCAAATGGTTCAAATGGCTCTGAGCACTATGGGACTCAACATCTTAGGTCATAAGTCCCCTAGAACTTAGAACTACTTAAACCTAACTAACCTAAGGACATCACACACACCCATGCCCGAGGTAGGATTCGAACCTGCGACCGCAGCAGTCCCGCGGTTCCGGACTGCAGCGCCAGAACCGCTAGACCACCGCGGCCGGCAGTTTTAATCCATTTTGACATCTTTTGGATGACTTGCTTATGAGCCCACCCTATTGTGACAATGTGGGGTGAACACACCGTCATTCTTCATTATTGTTTTCTAGTTACTCAAAGTGCGACCGAGTGATATGGCGCAGTGGACTCGCATTAGGGAGGACGACGGTTCAAATTCCAGACCAGCCAACGGTTTCAGGGTTTTTGTGATTTCCGTAAAACGCCCCAGCAAATGCCGGGATAGTTCCTTAAAAATAGCCGATTTACTTACTTATCCCTTCGTAATCCGAGCTGGTTCTGCATCTCTAATGACTTCGCTATCGACTGACCGTTACACTCTGATCTCTCCTCCTTCCAGATGGGTAGAGACTATCAGCGGCTACAAACTATCATTCTTCTGCAGAGATAAAACGTAAACAGAAAAGCAATAGATGTCTCAAAAAAAAGTTTAACTTGATTATGGAAACGACCCCTCTGGATAGCCACTATTCTTCGTCGATGACGCTAAGCAACCCTCCCTGAACTTGTTCGGCTGTCTCCAAGCAACTACCTTTAAGGAGGAGTTGTGGTTGCTCGTCACAGCTACTGATCCCAAGTTCTCCTTGACCACCTACGATGCTTGTGATCGTCGCTGACATGTAGATCCCTTTTGCAAGCGTGAATAGCTTTGTACAGCCGACAAGAGCTTCACTGTTTAACTAATCTTCTCGATTGACGACTGGAATTAGTGTCATTGGTGACAGCAGTATAACATCGTTTTTAACGGAAAACAACCGTGCAGATCTACCTTTGTTATGTGTTATTCTTGGAATAAATTCGTCAATCTGGTGCTCTGTACTTCCACAGTCTATAACTGCTTGTGATGCCTGTATCAGCTGGACATATTTGCCATTTGTGACTATTAACACAATTGAATCTGTGTCATGGTACATTGTGTTCTTCATGAATGGGAACACATACCATACTAGCGTAACGTTCTACAATGTACGATAATGATTGAAGCAGAAGAAATGGAGAAACATTTAATTATAAGGTCTAGGAGATCACCTATGGTACAGGTCTTTCCCATTACGTCCAACGCTGGGGTGCTATTCCAATGTCGGGGAGCCCTGGCAATAGTTGTCACAGAGTGATGTACTTCTGGCAAGTGAGAGAATGTTTGTATACTCTTAGGACAGTGTATCTTTGACATGTTGTATTGTATGTTCTGTGACTATGAAATAAAGTGTTGTTAGGGTGCTAATCGCTGCCGGTGCCGAAACCCAGGAGAAAATTTCCACGATTGCCGTTGTGAAACACGATTTCTGGACGCTCGTCACGCGGCAATACTACGAGGGGACTTACTGCAGCGATTTGTCACACCACGCAACAAGCTCTTCGACGACAACCGCCTGCATACACAGTTAAGTTCAGTTGAATTATCACGCGACATGTTTTGTAGTGATATTTGTAAACGCAAATGATTACATTATTGCCGCTCTGTACTGCTATTGTAGCTGTTCGATTAGCGCTTTAACAAATTCTCTGATCCTACACTACGCCTGTAGGTTGTTTGTGACTAATGCTGCCATCTAGCGACCATCAATTGAACCTCTTCCACTAGCGATCCAAAGATGACCAGCTGATCGCTAGCCGACACTGCTTTAAACTTTCGAGTAATCGGACGGAGTGGACATGCCAGACCACAAACCAGAAGTACATCACTCTGTGACAGTAGTGACAATGTAAGGGAAAATAAGCAGAAAATATGAATTGAAGTTTCTGTTGGGGAGGGCACTTGATTTATGTAGTTTATGCAGCAATGTTAACCATCGTGCTCTGGTGGTGGAATGTCTAGCATTTCTGCCTAGCAAGCAAAAGGACCTGGGTTCCAGTTTTGGCTGAAACACAAATTTTAATCCATTTCTTCTGCTTCAACAGACTTAAATGTCTCACGGAAACATCTATGTTTATTGCTTGTTTTACAAGCCAATTTTTCATAAGGAACGAAGATAAATAAGTGAAATAGCAAAATTTTTGTACCTCAAATATTATAAGTTAGTGCAGCTACATAGTACCTCAGTTGGTTTCCAGAAACAACAAATATTTGCGTTGGATTTAGGACTAAAATGAGAGGAATTGACGTATTAAAATTATTGAACTTCTGAAAAATATGTTACACATATAACAAATTACAATACTTGTTCTGCTATGAAAATAAATTTAACAATAAACTTTAGCGACTTGTCCCTTGGTGGTGGGGGGGGAGGGGGGGGGGGGGAAGGGAGAGAGGAGGTTGAACAAAATAATGTTGTCTTTAACAGGTTCAGTATTGCAAACAGCAAAACAGTTACATCTAACGTTAAATGTCTATAATAGAGGGTAAATATAATGGTTATATCTAGATTTTCCTCTGAAGATTTGGTTCTATTGTCATGAAACGTACAGTGAGTCCATAAATAGGATTTTTATACAGCTGAAGCGCTTTTCTAATTTCTGTTGTAGAGGATCAGATACTATAGCTGTAATTTGGAAAAGTTCACAAGGTATAAATCGTTGCGTACTGAGGGAAAGAATTTTGGCGTTAATGGCACCAGTTTGTGGTTTAAAAAGGGACATCTCATGTGTAGGAGAGAGGAGGAAAGAGTCTTGATGATGTAAGAGGAAGAGGACAGGAGGAGGAGGAGGAGGAGTGGGCCAAGGATCAGTGGTGGGAACAAAATTCAGTGTGAAAGGATATCAGTGATAAGATTCGCTGACGGCATTGCTATTCTTACTAGAACACGCTCTTTGTTTGTAATATGAGCTGTGTGAAGTTTAGACACGGTTTATTATCGTATTAGCAAGGATTGGTAACCGCTGACCACTCGCGTATTTAAGCGTTTTCATGATTAACGAATTGGTAGTCGACCCAGATATTGCCCCGTTTTCGCAAAATCTCCTAATAATAGCTGTACACACAGCTGGGAGAGAAAGACGGCGAGCATTGACGTAAGTAGGGAGGTAGCCTCTGGGGTTGCTCTCCATCAGCGCGGGCAGCGCTTTGCCGTGTGCTGCGAGGCGCGCCCCGCTGCCGCGACACGGTTCGGCTTCCGCGGACGTCGGCAGGGGTCCGTTGCCCCCCATAGCCGCAGCCAGAGGCACAGGCACAGGCAGCGCCGCGGCGGACTCTCGCTGCACTAGCGCGGCGCTATCGCCTTCTGCCACATTGCGCTCGCCCCCATATCCTGCGCACTCGGCCGCTCTTGCCCCCGTGTCCTTGCGCCGGGGTGGAAGTGGGTCCCGTCTGACGGCCGCGGCCGGCGACACGACAGGAAATGAGCGGCCACCGAGCTTCCGGGCCTCCTCTGCTCCGCTTCTTGCCGGCGCGCCATTCTCGGTGGCCATTACCCGCGTTTCGTCTGGACAAGGGCCGTCGGCCTTGCCGGTTTTCGCTATCGGCTAGTGATGGGTCGGTTGTCGTCTGTGTAGTTAAGGAAACCAAGGAGAAGTTTGGAAAGGGAACTGAAGATGAAGGTGAAGAAAGTAATCAAAACTTTGGGGTTTGCTGCTAACTCTGATTCTGCCAGAGACGCCAAGGCAATTTGAACATTAGTTGAAGCCGGCCGCGGTGGCCGAGCGGTTCTAGGTGCTTCAGTCCGGAACCGCGTGACTGCTACGGCCGCAGGTTTGAATCCTGCCTCGGGCATGGATGTGTGTGATGTCCTTAGATTAGTTAGGTTTAAGTAGTTCTAAGTTCTAGGGGACTGATGACCTCCGATGTTGAGTCCCATAGTGCTCAGAGCAATTTGAACCAACCACACCAATTGAAAGGAATGGATGTTGTTTTAAAAGAGAGTCCAAGACGAATATAAAAAAAACTAAAAAACAAGTAAAACAATCATTTGTAAGTAGATGATTAATGTGAAAAAGAATCCGACTTGATTATGGTTGCACGACGGGCATTAACAGGTTTTGATCGCAAAATGGTAGTTGGAGCCAGACACATGGGACACCTGCTATTTTGGAAATAGTTAGGGAATCCAATTATCCGATATCCACAGTGTCAAGAGCGTGCCGAGAGCACCAATTTTCGGGTATTTCCTCTCAACGCAGAAAACACAGTGGCCGACGGCCTTAACGGCCGAGAGCAGCGTCATTTGCATAGAGTTGCTAACAGACAAGGAGCACTGCATGAAATAACCGCATAAATCAATGTGGGACGTACGATGAATGACTCCTTTTGGACAGTGTAGCCAAATTTGGCGGCAATGGGCTGTGGCAGCAGACGACCGACGGGCGTACCTTTCCCACCAGCACCACACCGTCTGCAGCGCCTCTCGTGGGCTTGTGAAGGTATTGATTGGGTGCTAGACGACTGGAAAGTCGTGGCTGGTCAGATGGTCAGAGCTCATGGTAGGGTTGGAGCATGGCGCAGACTGCCTGAAGCCATGGACACAACAAGTGGCAACAAGGCTCTGTACAAGCTGGTGGTGGCTCCATAAAGACGTGGACTGTGTTTACATGGGGTGGACTACGTCCTTTGGTCATTGACTGGAAATGATTACGTTTGGCTACTTGAAGACCGTCTGCTGCCATTCATGGACTTCATGTCTCCAAACGTCGATGAAATTTTTATTGATGACAATGCGCCTTGTCTCCGGTTTGAAAAACGTCGTGGACAATTCGAGTAAATGATTTGGCCACTCAAATCACCCCGACGTGAATCCCATCGAACATTTATGAAACATAATCGAGAGGTCAGTTCGTGTACAAAATCCTGCACCGGCAACACCTCAGCTACTACGGACGGCTATAGAGGCAGCATTGCTCAATATTTCTTCAGGGGGCTTCCCACGACCTGTCGAGTCAATGCCAGGTCGAGTTGCTGCACAACAGCGCGCAAAAGGAAGACCGGCATGTGTTAGGAGGTGTCCCATGACCTGTGTCACGTGAGTATAAATGACTATGGCCGAACTGGCAACAGCATGAATAATTTTAAAAGTCAATTCGTCGTTCCAGCTTTCCTGAACCACCATCACAGTCATTTATTTCACACAGTCAACACACTACAGGGCGGTGCGATTTCAAATTCTTACTTATAATCTCTTAATTATAAACAATTACAGCGCTTGGGTCTACACAGTTAATGTCTTTCATTTACATATTCAGCTGCTGTCGTGACAGATGTACTATTATGCTGAACAGTATCCAAACGACATTATCTGCATTCCGCCTGATTTTAATGCAGCCCACACAAAGTTAATGTTTTGCAGGTTCTCTACTCACTTATCGGTAATGTCGTTTGACTATACTATGAGGGCCGTTCAGAAAGTAAGGTCCGGTTCATATGGGCAGAGATGAACAATGGAGGGAGCCAATTTAGGGCTGTATTGTGGGTGGTCAACCACTTTCCTTCGAAAACGCTGCAGGAGCGTCTTCATTGGCCAGCAGAAAGCGGCTGAAAACTGTCTTGAAGAAAGAAACGCATGACATTTGTGTTATGTGCGCTGCATAGCTTCAGGCGAAATCTCTCACCATATCCACATACTTGGCAGGAGACACTGTTGTTTTAGGCATTTCTACATTATCACTTTGCGCTCTGAACTGAAAAGAGCGACGAGAAGCGATCGACAGGCATGCTAAAGACTCTGCATAACACATCTGCGCAAAGTTCCATCGGATTTTCACAGTGGTTTCCATTTCGCGCTTATCGGGCGTTACTTTCAGATACGTCTCGTAAATGATTACTACGGCTGACTGCTAGAGAACACCTCTGTATGGAAGAAATTCCAGATGTAATCAAATCACACGATACTAAAAATGACAGGAAATATCTTATTAGAGATGAGGCAGTCCTTAAGATCGTGAACTCAAATTCATTATAATAAATGGCATTTATAAAAAAAAAAGTTACTACTGTATCTGAGACAACTAACGCCCGTAATTCTACCACATAAATCGTTCTATAATCGTGTTCCGAAACAATTTTTTTTATTTCTGCGGATAATAACATCTTTCAAGAACATCTGGACTTCCTAAGTTCGATAGAAAGTCGAAGAATTCTTCCTCTCAATTAGTTTTCCAACCATCTATTAATCGTTGTTTCCATAAAATATTAATGAGAACGAAAAGTTTCTTCGACCACGGCCATACAACCCGGCAGTCTGATCAGAACTATTAATGAACTAAATTGTTAGAAAACCGTGACTAACAATGTCAAGTGCTCTGCGAAAACCTCACCGCCAGCAACGTACGACTAGTGATTTCGCATATCGTCGTTGACTACTCACGAAGAGATGTTAACTATCGAATTCGTTTTCACGAGTAGCCAAGAGTAGCTAGCATCTATGAAACTGAAATGATGTGACGAAAGGAGCTGTATCTTACTGACAGTCGAAGTCGTCCCATGTAAATACTACTGACAACGAATTAAGAAATATTAAACATTAAAATTGTATTCCACTACCAGTTATGTGTGTTCCTGTAAGAGTTTGAAAACACACGATGAAAATTTTTGTTCTGGATCACTATTCGCACCTAGACACGCACTTTACAAGGAGACATTGAGGAGTTGGGAATTTTAAGCAGACAAAGAATTGATTAAACACTGTCATTATGAAGGGATCAAATCCTGCAAAATGGAAGACCTGAGTACAAATCCCAGTCCAGAACCAATATTCTTAACAGTTAAAATTTAAATAAAAGATGGAATAAGTGTCCTGTGACATTTCATGACGTTTTGTTCATTAACTAAATTAAATTTACGTGTGTAAGGAAAGTTACTGGTGATAGAGTTTCTACGTGATGATACTTCCACCTCTACCATCGCCCAACCTAATGTCTAGTTGAAAGTGAAGGGACATCATGTTTAATGTGAATTTGGAACCATGGTGCAGCCTCACGTTGTTTGCTTGGCGTTACCAGAGATGAACAGGGTTTGTGCTAGTAAGAACCATCGCCTGACGTGGGAACCGAACCCAAACTCTGAGTATACAGACGTACCACCAACCCACCTATCGAACACCATAACTGGTTTGGTCAGGACTTTGTCGTAACGCAGGTGCATCACACTGGATGAGTTCTAACTCTCTGGAATTACAACCTGTTCTATAAATTCATTTCCTTTTGGATTGAATCGCCACTAACTAGTAGCCTCAGCTTCCCATTGTGTACGTTCTACTTGACTTTGTAATCACTGAAGTAAAATCACATAATAACCATCTGCACAAATTGCCACCACCGTGGGATGCGGCAGTTTCCACAGGTAATGTTACTTTCCACTGGAGCTACTCTGCTTCACTACTTGTTCGTGTTAAGTATTGCGCACTGGAAAAGAAAAAATGAGTTACAGAACACGATTTTCCGTAATGTAGTAAACCACACTTCATCTGACTGGAGAGTCATTCTTTTGGAAACTCAGAGACAATTTGTTTCATTTTCTATCCCGCGAGTAACGAATCGGTAATGCATCGCGCCTTGAGTCCATGATCTTCAGCGAAATTTTCCGTAGTTCGGTTTTTAGTGAGAAATACTTTCGTAAACTGAGTGCTTACAATTCTGTAACAACAATATTGTAACCAGTGTTCACTCAGCAATGACGAGAAGATACTAAGAATGTCATATAGAGTTGTAAGCAAAATTTATCTAGATAAGTTGGTAGCGATTTTATTTGGCTGTTGGTACGCAGGTTTTAATAAGTGTATTTCTCAATCGCCATTTTCTATTTGAGGTTCTAGTATTGTTCTTGCGTTGACAGTTTGTATATTACATGTGTGAAGGTTATGAGTACCGATGACGAAATTAGTTACAGTTTGTGCCTAGAGTGACTTTTCTGGACTAAAAACAAGCATATGAAAATTAGATGACACGCCGTAAGTGAAATTCATTCGGAATACTTAATTGAAATTCCAATAAATGGAAAATGTATTTACTAGACTAATTCTGTGAGGCTGCAGGTAGTAATGTGACTATCAGGGTTACCAGACATATTCTACAATGTTGCGAAATCCCAATCATCCTCGCAACAGGAAGGAATGCGTTACCACAGATGGTATTTTCTTGAGCGGCCTACCAAGTCAAGGATGAAGGAAACAGCCGTCAAAATGACAGGTACCAAAAATAAGACAGGCGGGAGCAAATGTATAGACGCCAACCAAGTATCATACATTAAGAACAGGTAATAATTGGACTGCCCTCCTCGTCATAACTATCATTTTATTTTTTTTTTCTTCTAGGCTATCAGAAAAAAACAATATGAGAATAACTGAAGAGTAAATATTAGAATAGAACTCTACGTTAAGTGGAAATAAGATAATAACTAATCATTTTAATGAAGAGCTTAATGATAGTAACTCCTTAATTTTAAAGAAATTCAAAAATTACCCTGGACTAGCGTTTACACACAGTGACTCGCAACAAGATCTTGGGATACGAATGCGACTGTAAACATGGGCAGACACTTAGCTAAGACTTTGTTTCTTCATTCTATTTTCTTTCAAGGCGGCTAACAGTTGCAACTGTTTTTCATATTTTATTGATTGTGCCCTCATTATTTTGAGTTTTTACGAGAGCGGAAAGTTTAATACCGTGTAAATTGCTTTACTAAAGTGTCCGTCTCTAACATTAAGAGAGATAAAATTTATTTATTTTTTAATTTTTCAATGTTTGACCTTATTATCATATAAACTAATTGAAAATGCATCAGTCCATTTGACCCAGTACCTTATCACTCACCAAACTAGATCCTTACCGTTTCAGTCTCCTCGAGTGTAGTCAGCGACTGTATGTGCGGGGTTCGATTGCGTCAGCACTGAGATCTTAGTCATGTTTTTTGTGGTTAAAACAGGCGCAAATCTCGCTGTTGGTGAAAGAAACCTGTATTTAACGTCCATTTTCACCAGAAAATAGCAGCGATACGTGCCGGGCTCAAATGTCGGGAAGGCAAATGCTGTTCATTCACCTCTCATTTGAGACGCGGATATCTCTCAACTGCTGAAAAACTTCGATACGTATCATTTGATTGTGCTTAGTTAACAATTCGATCAGGTGCTGAGTTCGAATCACCATCTGACACAAACTTAACGTCATGTCATTTCAAGTTTTTTACTTGTGAATTAGGCCATACTTAATTTGTTTCGGCTCTAGTTAACAAGGGCATTACTGTCTGGATTGAAGTCCCGATCCAGTACAATGATTTTAGTCATATGATTTTAGTTTCAGCTTAGTGACTGATACTAAAAAATGAAGTATGTCCCGTCACTTTATGCATGGCCGCAATGAAGACGAGTCCTGTGTTTGAGTCTCGGTCAAGCACGAAACCTTTGTTTAGTTTGCATTACTTATATAAAAATCCATGTCCAAGTTAGACCTATGCACATATGGACAACTAGCTACTCAGGTTTTTTAATTTCGCTTTACCTTAGATAACTAGGACAATAGATAAATTTGGAACTACACATAGATCTATGTTCTATCATGAGAACAGTGGAATTACTATCAGTACACTGCTGATAGTGAGGTTTCCAGAGCAGGTGACGCTGTTAATAGTGGTATTCTAGCGCGTTTCTCCAGTAACAGTTTATGCACACGGTGGTTAGTAGGTGGTAGGAAACCCTCTTGAGAGTGTGAATACTGTGAGTCATCTTCGAACTTTATAAGTCCAAATATTCTTGGAAAATTCCTTATTTAAAAAAAAAAAAGAATAATTTTTTGAAAGGATTACGGAATTATTTATTTGGTTGAGATACGGCCATTAGTTGCCTCACGTGTTAATAGACAGATAACAACTGAGAAATGTCAGTTGTTGCAATAAGTGACAATTGTTAAGGACTGTCTCATCTCTAATGAGATGTTTCCTGATATTTGTAGTACCGTGGTATTTGTTTACATCAGGAATTATTGCAATACAAAGTCATACGACTCCACCGAAAAGTGATTAGATGATCTACCAGAAAGTTAGATTACGCGGGCTGCAAGCGAATCAGGCGGAATACAATTCAGGTCGTCCGGATTCTTTCGAGCGTCACAGTACAATATATACAGCCACGCAGGATGACTGTATGAAAACATGAGTGAGCACTTGAAAATTGAACATCGCCGAAAGCAGTTGATGGTTGAAATAAATGACTGTGATCTTGTTACAGCCAAAGTGGAACTTGGAATCACATTTTAACAACTTTGTTACTGTCGCACCAGAGAAAGAAAATCCTTAAAGAAGGAAGTTCTTAACACTGAATATTAGTAATAAGTGCTCTTGTTTGTTGGAACAATAATGAGTTTTCTTGAACGGTGTCCGTCTTGCCGCAGCCAACCTTCACCTTTAACAAATTTCTATATTTCGTGCCAACTCATTGAACCCACAACCGCCAGGAGGGAACGCCGCCCATCACAAAGGCCCATACACCACGGAGCTCTACAAAAGAAATGGTTACAGGTAGAAAAGTGAGAGGAAGAAAAGAAAATACTTGGAAACCTGGAAAACTATTAATAATGTTTAAGTGAGAGGCACAAAGCAGAGGAAAGTAGAGAGCATCCAATCGATTTACCAAAGATGAAAAATCTAGAAAGGGGAATTCCGATTCTCGAAGCAATTTTGATTAATCAGGTATATAGTTCTCAGTTTTTCAAATCACTTTGTTCTTCACACAATAAGTTTGAAACAAGACTATCTGAATTATTGATGACCCCTGGTTCATAAAATTTTGGCTTGTGGTGCGAGCGAAATCGTTTGAGTCTTTGAGGTTAATACAATTCATCAGCGTTCGCGAAAAGTACCTTACAAGGAGACCACACGGCAATGGGCTTTTGTATCTTTTTATATTTATGGGATGTGAAGAAGTTCAGGACTCAAATATCAGTTCAGCAAGGCTGCTCGATGAAACTCTACAAAAATTCCGAGAAAATCGAAGTTTCCTGAGGCATTTTAGTACACTAAAGAAAAATCAGTTTTTCCACTGACGTACGTGAGTCTGTGGTAGAAAGCTCGGCTACCGCATAAATGGCCTGGGTTAGAGTCCTGCCCATGGTAGCTTTTTAAACAAAGGTGCTTGTTACATGATCATTTCCTTGAAACGTACAATAGCTAAGGATGATAAAAAATTGATTCGTAGTGTTGTTTTAATTTGAACGATCTTTTGAACGATCTCTTGTAAACGGTCGGTAATTAAGTATTTATATTTGCAATGGAAACTGAATTTTTGTGTGAAACATATAATCAGAAATAATAAGACGTGCATTTTTCTAAAAATTGCCTTAGATATGTGTTAGTTTGCAAGTATTTGATAAATTTTACGTTTAAATGAAACAGGTATTCGAACTGAGGTACAAAGTGACCGAAACGAGACTTCAACCCACTCACTTTTTTTAAAAAAATTTTAATTTTGTGTATTGCAGAACCTCGGAAAACTTCAAAATCGATTTTGTCATAAATTTTTTAGAGTCACCTCTAAATGCTTTGGAATATTGCTATTTCAGTTCCGAACTTCACATATCATAAATACATAAGTATATACACAGACGGAAGAAAATCGCAACACCAAGAAGGAGTCGTACGATAACAAAGAACGTTGGTGGGCGTGTTTCTACACCTGAAAGATGTATTTTCAAATTTCGCGCCAGTTGCATAAGAGTGGCGCTAGTAGCGCCACAACGAGGAAGTAAATCAGGTCTGCTTTAAATACACTCTGTAACGGTTGTGAACTTGAGTTACCTTTGAGACCGGACGCGGTGAGTTGTTGTTCATCAAGAATCCCGTTAAGGTGATGATAACGCCATTTTCAGAATCTTATTATGTTTGAACGATGTCGTGTAATAGGGCTACGACAAGCACGATGGTCCTTCGGCAATACTGCAGAAAGACTTGGTAGAAAGGCACCCCACCATTGCTGGCAGCCTTGGTCATGAGGATGTAAGGTCTCAAGAAAATCGGTCTCCGGACGGCCACGTGGCACAACCGAGTGATAAGACCATCGTGTTCGGCATATGGCTCTGGTGCATCGCACTGCATCTGCAGCAGCGATTTGAGCAGCTGTTGGCACCACAGTGACACTACGAAGTGCTAAAAATCGTTTACTTTAAGGGAAGCTCCGAGATAGAAGCCCTGCAGCGTGGGTTCAACTGTCCCAAAACCACTGCCATTTGCAACTTCAGTGGTATCACGTGAGAGCTCATCAGAAGGCAGGGTGGAGGTCTGTCGTGTTTTCTAATGAGAGCTGGTTCTGCCCTGGTGCCAGTGAGGGCCTTGTGTTGGTTGGAAGGGACCAGTTTAGAGCCTGCAACCAACCTATCTGGGTGTTAGACACTGGACCTATACACGGAGTTATGGTCTGAGGTACGATTACGTATGACAGCTAGGCACTCTTATGGCTACCCCACGCTCACTGACTGCAAATTTATAAGTTAATCCTGTGGTTCGAGTTGTTGTGCTGCCGTCCACGAATAGCATTCCAGGGGCTTTCCCTACAGGGTAACGCTCGCCCACACAACGCTGTTTTAACTCGACATTCTCTGCAGCGTGTCGACATGTTGCCTTGGTCTGTTCGATCACCAGATCTGTCTCCAATCGAGTACATATGCGACGTCATCGGATGACACCTGCAGCGTCATCCGCAACCAGCATAAACTGTCTCTGTATTGACCGTCCAAGTGCAAGAGGCGTGGAATTCTATCCGACAAACTACTATCCGGCACCAGTGCAACACGATGCACCACGTATTCATGCTTGCACTCAACATTCCTGTGGGTAAACCGGTTAGTACCTTACCAGCATTTCGAATTTGCAATGGTTTAATCCGCGATCCTGCAACATTAATCACTTAAAAATGTTATCCAAAGAAACGTATTTCAGAAATTTCATTACTCTAAATTAGTTATTTTACTCTGTAGCATAATCTGGTCTACTTATTTAACTTGTTCCATCCATTAGGCAGGCGTTACTATGGGCTCTGTAATGTATCTGACTGACTGAAAGCCACAGCATTCTGTATATTCTACAGGATCATTTTATTTAGCTAACCGATTTTCGGCTTACAAGCCTATCATCAGACATCAGACAGTTCTAATCTGATGATGGCCTTGTAAGTGGCAAACCGGTTAACTAAATAAATTAATTCTGTAGAACACACACAATATTGTGCTTTTCAATATTATGTTGTTCTACCAAGAAACAACGAGATAATCAGTTAAGATTTTCCTGATTCGTTTTAGTATCATGGCTTAGGTGTAAAAATGATAATGTAACAGATTACGTCCTTCAGACACTTCTATGATATTGTCTGGATTCTCACTGTGACTGTTAGCTAGTGTACTGTTGGAGCACTGAAGCATGGCTTGTGGTCGTGTGGCTGTCGTACGTCAGCATGGTCCAATAGTCACTTGACATCGCATGTTCATGGATATTTTAAGAGAGTGAGAAAACTGATTTTCTTCACAAAATAATAGCTGAATACCTTCAACAACGCTATCGGACACGCCGTTTTTCAAACAGTAGATTATAAATAGCTTTGATGCTGACCGACTGCTGAGGAACGACTTCACCAGCTGGACCACAAAATGTTTTTGACATGCATATTAAATGTTATTTCCGGACGAAACTTCAATGATCCAGCCATAACAGTGAGTTATTTGATTGCTCTGTGAGATAGTTCATTCGATCTATAAGACATGAAGTATTAGTTCTCTTAGTTACGAGAATGATGAAAAGATTTACTTAACTTGATACAATTCTTCATCCAGTAATTCTTGATAATTTACAACTGTTACTGACTATAAAAACATCCCTTGATCAATACAACTTCTCTTGAAGCACCTTTCCAACTGAGACTTGAATAATTCTTTAGACCTATTTGCTGATGCTGACTGCTTTAGCTGAGGTAACAGACTAGGGTAGAGCGCTTACAAGCTTGGCTCTATGTTGACCTCTATGAAAGGGTGCACCTGTGCTGCGAGAGAGGGCGTGTCTTCAGCCTCTCCCATTCTTCGTTGCGGATTGCCGCGAGATATCCCTAATGTTTGTCATGCCCATCACTTACTGTTAGTAATATAATCTCATAAACAGCGGTCTAACTCAAAGTGTGAAAATTTCATAATGACATTTGGCCAAAAAGTAAACCAAACATATTATTTACGTTGATGCAAATTTTTAGCTCAGTCTTATCCTTATGGTAGGAATGATTCAGTAAAACACACATAGATAAAACTATTGGTGAGATGTAATTTTCTTGTTATCAGCATCATCATCAACAACAAGCATTTGATCTCCACTCCTGGAGGCAGGGCAATTATTTAATGCACCATGTTTAATAAATCTGTTGAAAAGAGATGTACAATACAAATGGACCAATGAATGTCAAATTGCATTTTAGAAACTAAAGAACACCTTATTTGAAAGCCAAATACTTCAACTTCCCGATTTTTCCAAACCCTTTTGCTTAATGGCGTACGCGTGTGGATACGGTATTGCAATAGAATTGTTTCAAGTGTATGAAAAAGAGGGCGAAGAGATTCATAAAACCATTGAATTCGACAGTAGATCGTTGCAACAATGTGAGAAAAATTATTGCGTTTCGGAACAAGAGGCGTTAGCGATTTTTGGCTTGGAAAAATTTAAACAATACCTGTTGGGACACAAACTTATTGTATACAGTGACCATAGCGCGCTGACATATTTGCAGACATGCAAATTGAAACACACCATTAACTAGGTGGTTTTTATACTTTCAACAGGACAATATGGAAATTAAATACATAAAAAGATCTGAGAATTTGGTGTCTGATGCATTATCCAGGGAGGTAGAGATAATGAGAATATGAAAATATGTTGACAAACAAAGAAGGGTTCCATATATTTGCCACCATAATAAAAACTGATGAAGAGGGACAGTTGAAAAAATTGTGGAAAGAATTAAGAAGGGAGCAAAACCAAGATGAGAATTTGAAGTTAGTAAAAAGTTATTTAGGAGACACAGCTTATCCAAACAAACAAAAAATAGCTAAATGGCGAGATCTCTCTACTATAGTTACCTCACAGTAACACTTAACTAACCAAGGAAAAGTCGTTAACTTCACAGATAAAGAGTGTGGAGTTCCCATGTTTTAGATGATTTATAAATCTGTGCACAAATTAATAATAATCAAAAAGCAAAGAGGAAATAAGAACCACGAACCAAACTTAAAAATTCGTACAAAACCAATCATTAAATGAAAAGAATCAGTAAATATTGTTTTAATTTGCAAATATTATTGCATTTTAAGTTATCTTTATTAATTTAATATAATTTTCATTCAGATTATGATTGTAGTATGTCCGAATGTTACAGTGAACAAATTGACTGACTTGTTGACGAGTTATTACTGAACAATTTAGACCATTTCCCAACTAAATAAAATCCGTATAAATATTTAAATATATCCTGTCTATGACGGAATAAAGACACTCGGTTCTATTACAGTAGCACACGTATAGGTAAAAGAAAATACTGAGGTTAATGAGGAGAGCTAGGAGTGATCGATACTGCTGAAATGACGGTTTCGACGTCTGCAGCAATGCTCCATTAGTTCTATTAATTACGAAAATATACTGGTTAACAGCAAACTATTGTGGGGTGGTTTCGTGATGTTATTTGGAGCTTAGTTCATCTACACACATACGTCGCTCCCACTATTTCTCGTAGAATATAACTTGGCCTCATATTGACCTCACATTGTCTTGCACAATATACATTCACTGTTTATTGTTGCCGGTACTGGAGTGTCGAGCGCGTGTACTCAGACGCAATGAGGAAATACCCTAAGGCACTGCTCCCATCGTAGCTTACTCTATGGAAAATACAAAAACACTAACTTTCCTCACCGTCATGATTCACTGTAATAATAATTTACACAAAATTACAAAGCTCTGTAAAGGTCATGTAACACAATGTGTATCAAATACGCAAAACATATTTCGTTTTACTCACAGATGAAATTACGAAGATATAGTAAAACAGTATTTTGCTACCACAAAATCAAAAAATCGGAAAAAATTCACACCTGCGTTACAGTGTTAGAAATGTCACGTTATATATGATATTTTATTTTAATTTGCTCTATTCTTATGACTAACATTTTTTACTCCTTGCATAAGTACTTTTGTTAGGTAATTAGCCGCATCTGTAAGTCTGATTAAACTTCAATTTCGGAGATTCTGATTTTATGGCTTAATTTAGGGGCTGTCACCCCCATCCATAAATAAATTTTCATAATCTCCGATCATGACTCCCAACGTCATAACTTTTTTCTTTGTAGCTTGGAATGTATTTGTATCCTGCATCTTAGGAATCTACGATTGCTTGAAATTATAATGATGCATCATAGTATCATCCTGTACAGTGTATTTATTATTTGAGATATGTAGCATAACTTTTAGTTGAATTAGTCCCTTGTCCATTTCTTGGAGATTAGGTTAGGGACAAAGATATTGTTCTTCTCGGCAAGCCTTACTAACTTATGATCCCTGTAATTTCCAGTATTATAGCCGAGGCCTTTCACTGAAGAATCTTGTTTTAGTTTTGTCCTAATTTCATATTAATATCCATGATTATCATTTTGTGGTAATGCTGACGCTGGATTTAGTACAGAACCTTATCAGTCTTTGTGAAAGAAGCATAATATAAATACGATATTAAACCGATCTGCGATAAATGCACTACGTTGGGATCTATCACCTACACGTTTTTTTGCAGCAGGCCAGTGGCATATGGTACTGGATCCGAGTTTTCTTCATCAACATCTGGCATTGGGACCGCTATAAAGTATAAAGCTTATGTTTGGTTGGCAGGAAATATATGTTATATAGTTATGTACAGGGGGAAGTATTCAAGTGTACCTCGAGTATTAGCGCCCACAGCAATGGAACGAGAGGAAGAACTACAAACAAATTTGTCACAATAATTCAAACGTAAGTCTTGATGAGTATAGCGTGCTAGACAAAGGACCAAAGATGTCAGCAGCCTTTGCGATCACAATCACTCGAGGCAACGAAAGCTACTCATACGTCAGACGTTACTGATGCAGCCATAAAGTACACTGTTAAGACAAATCGAAATCTTGTGCTTGCCACACGACTCCACATAAACAAAGAAGACACCTGAAGAGAAACTGGACTGCAAAACTTCAGTACAGAGGAGCTACACCATCCTTCCATCGACGAGTGTCTCGGCAACGAGGGAAGGAGCTGTGCTTTGGGAAAAGCATTACTCCGTGAATTACACGTTTAGTTAAAAGGACAAGGAAAGAGTTAATTTCCGTATTTCAGTGAGGCGTAAACCAGGACTGTTCTTAAATTTTCCTATAGCTGTTACTAATTCGTTGTTTGTACCATCAAAAGAGAATTTGAAGTCTGCATTGCTTTTGGCGATGTAGTAGATGGGCGCTTTGATTTGTTGGAAACTTCCAAAACGACTTATTTCGCCAAAGAATACCTGTTCCGCAATAATAAATTACTTTCTCAAATATTTAGTCGTCGCGTATTGCCGTTGTACACGAAAATTTTGAAACTTTTGTATTTCATTAGGGGAAAATACCTAACGAAGAGCAATGTTTACTTTCCATTAATACTGAAGAAGGCGATATTGGCGAGTAAAAGGCGGGACTGAAAAGGTACAAGGAAAGCAGCAGCAGTTCATCCCGGAGAAGCACTGTCCACAAAATCTAATGTTCCGAATTCGAGTTCTCTTTCGGCACAAAGCTTTTATCCGTATGAAAATTTTAGTCTTACTGTATTCCATTCCTGTTGTTGAAACTACACAGCGCAACAGAATTAAAGGATTCGACGCATAAGTTTGGAATTAGGCTGAAAGGTGCCTAAAGACTTCCTCTGTAATAATACAAAAGTGTGACGGTCTGCTGCGTCACCGTAGGGCTCGACGATGCTTTAGACAGCAAGGTGTCGACACATGCGAAAAGAAGATCAGAGCTCAGAAGCTCATGTGACGCGTAAAGTGGGTTAATGATGCCTGGAAGTACCAAATTTCGCCACAATTCTGCCAAAGGCATCTGTGGAAGTGTCACACGATGGTACGTTACTGACATCGCGTCTTACCAACGTGTCATTCCTCCTTTTGACGCCTCTGGGACGCCCAGTGCTGAAATCACGTCGTTTTCTCATGAATGGCCGAGGAAGACATTTCAGACAAACCGTCGCTCGGAATCAGCACCAAAAGGCCTCAGGGGTTGCATAAATGGAGTCAATGAAACACCCATTTCCTTGGGACATGATTCCCACACATATCGCGGTCGAAAACGACAGTGTGCAGTGAGAAGTGCAACAGGAAGACGTTCTTGAAAATCTTTCATTCTGCTGACGTCCCCATGACAGTTCAACCATTCTCTAAGGACATTATGGGATATCAACCCCATTAAACGTGATCTCTCACCTTTGGAGTGCAGTGTGACGGTAATTTTAGCTCTGATTACAGGAAGGATCCACTAGTGACCGTTCAAAACCATTCAACGAAATATGAACGTGATCCGAAGCAGCAAATGTGTACTATGCTTTACCAGTGCTCTTGGTACACGCCTTCCCGTGGCATGATAATGGAGGGGTGTGACATTGACGTAAGTGTAAAAAAAATGGCAAGGGGTCCCTCTAAGATCCACCAATTCGACAATAAGGAAAGGGGTGGTTTCATTGACATCGTTTATAACATTCCCTTAGGCCTTTTCGTGTCTCTTCTGAGAGACGTTGTGTCTGAAATGTCAGAGCCATTAAACGAAGGGGTGAAGTGCGGGTAAGAGGGTCTGCGACGATCTTTCCATCACGTGAGACGTCCACAACAGCGTTGCGGATAATTGAGGTGTTATTTCGCGCCAATGGGATATGATACACGTCACACGAGCTCTTTAACTCTGGCTGTTTTTCGACCTTGTGTCAACGCATTGCATTTTGAAACGCCGTAGACTGAGGGTGACGACACAGAGCCAATCGATTTTGCAACATTACAGAGGAATGTTGTTGCCACCTTTGAGCCTAATTTCAAATTTATACGTCGCAATGGGAGACAGTTATGGAATTTAGAAAAAGTGACCCTTTAATTGTGTTGCGTATTGTATATTTACTTGCGCTTTTCGGGCATAGTGCATCATTAGAACATTTAAAAGGACTTAGCAGAAAGTATCGTATCACATGATTTCAGTTTTAACACTAAAATACCAGTGTTCAGACTGAAATCGTGTGACACGGTACGTTATAAAACTCCCTTTCGTCTCATATTTTAACGATGAGCTATGCCCGAAACGCTTAAGAATATAAAATGAACTTATAGTTTTGAACATGGCTGCATGGTAAGCAACGGTTTACAAAGTAAAGTAATAGCAATCCTCGGTCTCAAAAAAAGAAGTCTTTTGACCTAGTTTTCGGCACTGCTATGAGTGCCTTCATCAGAAGTAAAATACTTAAACTGGCATGTCACGTATAGCATCTGATGCTACCGTAGCTCAACACGTGTGAGCAACCCATAGTGGCTCGCCTTCTATGTATTCTGTTTAAAAAAAATTGTGACTAAAACTTTATAGTTTGATCTTAATTTTTATGCGTGATATGCCAGTTAAGTGTTTTACTTCTGATGAAGGCACTCATAGCAATGCCGAAACCTAGGTGAAAAGACTTCTTTTTTTGAGACCGAGGATTGCTATTACTTTACTTTGTAAACCGTCGCTTACCATGCAGCGAGGTCATCGGTCTCATTGGATTAGGGAAGGACGTCGGCCGTGCCCTTTCAAAGGAACTATCCCGGCATTTGCCTGGAGCGATTTAGGGTAATCACGGAAAACCTATATCAGGATGCCTCCCGAATGCGAGTCCAGTGTGCTAGCCATTGCGCCACCTCGCTCGGGTTTAATTTTATTTTTTAACAAGTGGACTGTTCTTATTATTGTTACTAGTCTTCAGTGCGAAGACTGGTTTGATTCTGCTCCCCATGCTAGTCTGCCCTGTGCGAGCCCCTTCACTGCGCATAACTCCTTTTAAATCATCTGTTTACTGAATTCCAGCCTTGATTTCCCTCTACAATGTATAACACCGCGGCACCCTCCACAATCCACACACACACACACACACACACACACACACACTGCCCTTCATAACCAAACTGATGAATCATTGATACCACTAGATGTGTCCCATCGGTCGATTACTTCTTTCAGTAAGGCTGTAACCATAAATTTTTGTTTACACCCAATTTCATTCAGTACCTGTTCATTAGTAACTCGACCTTTCCATCTAATCTTCAACATTATTTTCTAGCAGCACGTTTCAGAAGCTTCTGTTCTCTTGTCCGACCTGCTTATCGTGCACGTTTCACTTCCTCATTAGGTTACACTCTAGACAAATGCTTTCAGAGAAGACGTCCTAAAATGTAAATTTACGCTATTATATTATAGTTCTGTTTTTCAGAAAACCTTTTCCTGCTACTACGAGCCCACATTTTATATCTTATCTACTTCGGCCTTCGTCAGTTATTTTTCTGCTCGTATAGCAAGACTCATCTAATACTTTTAGAGTCTCATTTCCTAAT
Source organism: Schistocerca cancellata (assembly GCF_023864275.1). Taxonomy (NCBI): domain Eukaryota; kingdom Metazoa; phylum Arthropoda; class Insecta; order Orthoptera; family Acrididae; genus Schistocerca; species Schistocerca cancellata. Next base: position 220,740,628 of record NC_064628.1, on the reverse strand, counting down.
ATAATTTCTCATCGTCGTCTTTTGTTGATGTTTCTGTGGTGTCACCGCCAGACACTAGGTGCTAGGTGGTAGCCATTAAATCGGCCGCGGTCTGTTAGTATACGTCGGACCCGCGTGTCGCCACTATCAGTGATTGCAAACCGAGCGCCGCCACACGGCAGGTCTAGTCTAAAGACTCCCTAGCACTCGCCCCAGTTGGACAGCCGACTTTGCTAGCGATGGTTCACTGACTACATACGCTCTCATTTGCAGAGACGACAGTTAGCATAGCCTTCAGCTACGTCATTTGCTACGACCTAGCAAGGCGCCATATTCAGTTACTATGAATGTATTCTGAACAGATAATTTTGCGAATCATGTACCGTCAATAGCGACGTTAATCATTAAGGGATTAAAGTTAAGTATGAAACTAACTACGTCCGCTTTCTGAATTCTAATTCCTTGTCATGTTCCAGACCTCACGTCAGTATAGTTCTTCCCTCCTCACGCCAGCCTGCGTGAGCTAAAACGCGTGCATTTCGGCCTCCACTACGAGTAGTAACACGGCGTTGGCTCTTCTGCCAACACAACAGTTTCTGTTGCTATTAGCGGCCAGAAAGGCTGTGAAGAAAGACGTGCTCGGTGTTCACATAATGGTCACAGACCTCCTGCTCGACTTTATGTCAAAACTGAAACTAAGGCCGTAGGAGCAACAGTTGACTTCGAGACTATCGCGTTACGCTATACGTAATAATGAGAAACGACTTACTAATACAGCTAGGGATCCGACAGCGACAGGACCGCGTCGTATCGAAACTGTGCTGTGGCGGATCGCGATTTTCCTGCTCGCGTTGGTCGAGTTCCCACAAGTGTCGATCGAATAGGGACTCGACTGGTTCACGGGAACCAAACTCAATACCATGCAAACAACATCTTAAAGGCCAATCTTAACTGATGCCCGAGACGACCGACGTATCATTCGTTCGGACACGCATTGTCGTATAGCCAGAAAGTAGGCTTCTTTGCAGCGAGACAACTGCACACAAGGGCACTTCGGTGGCGATTGGAGCACCATGGATTGCCAGCAAGGCTGCCATTGTTGCGGGTTCTCTTGTCGTGACAGGAACGAGTAGCGCGCCGAATGTTGTGCACCTAACGAAAGCATTGCACATCATCTTTGCAAACGGGTCCGGTTCTGCGTTCAGTATCACTGTGGACGTATCCTTGTATAGAGGCTTCGAAGAGAACGTACGTTGCCAAGTAGCACTCGTCATCTTCATTAGGGCCCAGTGCCGGGGGTGAGAGTGAGTGGTGCCACTGGGTACACAATACAACCACCTCTGGGTCGCATAGCATGTGATTTGGAAATCAGCCGCTACATTATTGACATGTTATCATCGATGGCTGTGTCGTATCTTCGAGGTCTGTTTCAAATTATCTTCTCCAAGTGCACAAGAAAATACCGGGGGGGGGGGAGGTTGTAATTAAAGTGCAGTTACTGAAAGAGGTCCAGTGTGGCCCGTAGTTATCGTATGGCTATGGAACTTTCTAATTCGTTAATGTGGAATCGATTCGTGCAGGAAACAAAATTAGTTCCAATTTTGGCCACCAGTTACAAATTTGGAGCTGTTAATACAAGAAAAATAAAATGTACTTCCATATGCAGTAGGTTTGGAATTGGACGTGGCCAAAAAGGTTAAAAAAAGTGGGAAAGGCATAACGTCGATTTTATTATTAACCGCTGCTTACACAATTTGTTGAATATGAGGACCGGAGGCGTCGACGGGATGCTCCATCGGTAAAACGACATTATCAACAGTTGCTCTCAGCATTTCCGGTGGAATCTGAGCAAAGTGTTCCTGTATACTGGCCTTCGGATCAGGTCTCCAGTAATCGCGTTCTTGTATATTTCCTGAGGGAGGTCACATGGATTCAGATCAGGTGGTCTTTCGGGCCATGCATCTGGAAAACCTTTGTAGAAAAGACATTCGTGGAAGATTGCACTAAACAGATCTTCCACTGGGCGAGCGACATGAGGCGTTGCTCCAGTTTGCGTAAAAGCAGTGGTGTCCACACAGTTGTGCAATTGCAAAGTAGGAATCCCATGCTGTTCAAGGAGGTCTGGGTAACGTGCACCGTCGTGGTTCTCCTGACAGGTCTTCTGGGTCCGTCCAGTTCAAAGAAGAACACGCCGACAGTAAAGATGCTTGTGGATCCACACACACAGTCATATACAGCGACTGTAATGACTCTTCCTGCACAACACTGCACCAAATTACAGTAAAATGTACGTCATCACTCCGTAGAATATTTTCCGGCCTCATGTCATCAACTTAGACCCGTGCCAGAAGCTGAAGAGAAAATTCAGAACATTGCTGTGGATTGTGAGGTTTTAGTTTCTGCACCGTAGGGATCTGGTATGGGTGCAAGTGGAAAATAGAACTTACTGTTGACCATAGAATGGGCAATTCTCGTGACACCGCACGAGCACTAGCATTACCAGCGGTCGTGATTCACGATCAGATACAGCAACAACAACCTCGCCAGTAACTTCGTGCGTGATAGGACGCCTTCCATTTCCAGGCGCCACATCAAGCTCACCCGTGTTTTCGAGTTTCATTATCATCTCCTTTAAATCATCTCCTCAGACCTTTCAGTCGGCGGTACTCTCTCAATGTTGGACTGTAATTGCTGCCGCTCACATAAAACAATTTCACTAACAACATACGGTATTTCCTCTTGATAACTCATGTTATGGCTTGTCAGATGACAGTGTGGATGTCATAATTTCATACGGCAAGAAAAACAGTACAGTGCCAGATTTGCACCTGGTGGCCACACTGGAACTAATTCGTTTTCCAGCGTAAATCCGTTCCGCATTTACTCATTAGCATATTTATCACCTTTCGTTGCCATACCATTAGTTACAGGAGACAATGGACCTCTCTGGGTAGCTGCACTTTAATTATAACAGCCTGGTAAGTCGCCCGTGCTGTCCTGATCTAGCTTTATACGGATAGTGTTCGACTACTGGCCTGGCCAGCACCTTCCCGAGATCTCGCACCACTGAATACCGCTAGCTGGTGAAATCTTATGGGACTTAACTTCTAAGATCTTCAATCCCTAAGCTTACACACTACTTAACCTAAATTATCCTAAGGACAAATACACACACCCATGCCCGAGGGAGGACTCGAACCTCCGCCGGGACCACTGAAGACGCTTGGCCACAAGTTACCGAGCATCTAGCACAACAGCACTCGGCAGTCACTGTAACTGATGGGCCCTGGCACAGAGTTGAAGCACTTTGGATTGACATAGACATATCTGTCATCCAAGCCCTACCCAAACTCATACTCGATGCCCTGCCACCCCTGGCAGCTCTGTGTGCTGAACTTCGCGCTCTGTGTACACTCAAACAGCCTAAAAATTTAATCTTGTTGTTACTGCTACACTGTACAAACAAAGAAAGTTTCATTCTCAGCAACTGGGTACAACCGCTCGCTCGTCCAAATATCCGTACCTAAAGACTGGAAAGTTACACAGGTCACACTAATACCCAAGAAAGGAAATAGGAATAATCCACCGAATTACATCCCGTATCACTAACGTAGATCTGTAATAGGATTTTCGGACATATTCTGTGTCCAAACATTATGAATTACCTCAGTGAAAATGGTTTATTGACAAATAGTCCATCCGGATTCAGAAAACATGGTTCTTGTGAACACAAGTAGCGCTTTGTTCTCACGTAGTAATGTGTGCTATCGACAGGGGATGTCAAATTAATTCCATATATTCAGATTTCTAGAAGGCTTTTGACATGGTTCCTTACAAACGACTTGTAATCCAATTGCGTGCCTCAGTTGTGCTACTGGATTCGTGATTTCCTGTCAGAAAGGTAACAGTTCGTAGTAGTTGACGGAAAGTCATTGAGTGCAACGTAAGTAATCTCTGGAGTACCCCAAGTAAGTGTTATAGGTCTCTGCTGTTCCTGACCCACAAAGAACGATTTAGGAGACAATCTGAGAAGCCCTCTTAGATTTTTTGCAGATGATACTGTCATTAACGTCTTTATAAAGTCATCGCATGATCAAAACAAATTGCAAGATGATTTAAACAAGATACTTGTATGATACGAGAAGTGGTAATTAACTCTGAATAATGGGAAAAGAGAAGTCCTCCACGCGAGTACTAAAATGAATCCGCTAAGTCTTTGTTACACGATAAATCACACAAATGTAAAGGCTGTAGATTCAACTAGATTCATATGGATTACAACTAAGAATATCTTAAATTGCACCAAATACATGTGGGAAAGCAAACCAAAGACTGCGATTTATTGGCAGAACACTTGTCAAATGCAACAGGTCTGCTCACACTTCGCTTGTCTGTCATCTTCTGCAGTATTGCTGCTCACTATGGGATCCACGTCAGACAGGCTTGACGGAGCGCATCGAAATAGTTCAAACCCCAGCTCGTTTTACATGATCACAAAGTAGGGAAGAGAGTACCACGGATATGATACGCGAATTAGGGTGGCAGTCATTAAAACAATGGTGTTTTCCGTTGCGGCAGGATTTCATTCTGATATTTCAGTCCCAACTTTCTCCTCAGATTGCGAAAATATTTCGTTGGCGCCCATCTACAAAGGGAGAAATAATCATAACAATAAAAGAATAGAAACCAGGGCTCGTTTTTCCTGAACACTGTTCGAGAGCAATAGAGAAATATCTTGAAGGTGGTTCGAGAACCCTCCACCAGACACTTAACTGTGAAGTGCAGAATAGTCACGTAGATGTAGGTGTAGAGAAAATTTTGTGATTGGTAATTCTGCCTGGCGTTGCAGTTTTAATGGTACCTAACTCCTCGTCCAACTTCATGAACATCCTATCTTCGGATCCTAAAACTCTGTAGTTTATTATCCCTAAGTAATCTCTGTATATAGAAGGCAATGTTCCGGCTGTCTGACTCACTGACTCATCATCGCCCAGCCTAAACAAGTAAGGACAGAATCTTGAAGTCTGCAGAAGGTTTTGAATTTATACTGTGGGCGTCTTTTAGAGGGTTGAAATAGGCAACGAAAAGTTTTTTGAAAATTTGTAGCTACTGAGAGAATACTGAAGTTATATCTACGAAAATTGATAATTAGTTTTTCGGCCAGAAATAAAGAAATACATGTTTCGGAATTTTTAGAATTTCAACCCCTATGGGGGTGAAATAGTTGGTGAAAGATATTTTTGAAACTGCATCATTATTAAAGTACTAATAAAGCATTTTAAAATGAAAACTGGTCTTTGAATTCTCGTTTGGAAATAAAAGAAAACGTGTTTCATAGTTTTTTGAAATTCAGCCCATAAGGGGGGGGGGGGGTTTAAATAAGGGATGAAATGTTTTATGATAATATTTTATTATGAAAGAATTTTTAAAGCTAAATCTATTGAAATATGAATTTTGCTTCTCGAGTAGAAACAAAAAAATAGGTGTTTCACTATTTTTGGAAATTCAGCCACCAAGGGGGTGAAATATGGGATGAAAATTTTGGATATTATATTTCGTCATATTAAAAAAGAGCTAAATCCATGGAAACTGCTATTTCATTTCTCGGTTAGATATTAAAAATTATGTATCAGGGGATGGAAGTTTCTATAGAAATATCACCACAAAAACGCAAAAGTCGTGTTTAACAGAAACCTTGGACTCCAACTACCAGCATCACTTTTTGGTCAGGAGTGCATTCGGAAAAGTCCATGCTTTAGAGGACTTAACATGAAAAGTTTACAAGATGTTCCATGTTGAGAACTAAATCAAAGGAAGCTTTTTAATAGTCACCACGACGAATGTACTCCGTCAAAACTGCATAGAAAAAGAAGCGGCTTAGTAATGCATAATTTTTCAGTTGGCCTATTATAAGTTTACAAAATTACTTTTTGACGTAATTACTATACAAACGCGAGCGAAGCAGCTGCGGTAAACTAGCATGTGATATAAGTAATCGGGTTTCTAGAATCCCTGCTTGTTTATTCAAATTTCGTGGAGAAATGTGTGTGTACAGTAGAAGCTGGACACTTCCTAGACTGAAGCCATTGCTCAGGTCCCCTGTTGCTCCCAAGATTCTTTTACCTGCTCAGGAGTATCGACATCGCAGAAACTAGTAAGTGACAGCAGCTTTTCTAACATTCTGCATGGTGTCTGTTTGTCTATATCGTGTCTCCCTACCACTTTCGCGCAACGACGCTCTGAGCGTGTTTTTTAGGGAATTGACTAGTTTGAACCTGGGACCTGTTGCTGGTAAGGAGACGTCAGACCACACATGACATGTAGAGTTCAGAAGAGTTCAGTGAGACTAGCGATGATATAACCAAATACTTAATGATTTCAGCGTCAGCTCCACTGTACTCCCTGTAAAAGAATCTTAATACTAACTAAATTTAGTGGAAGGGGTTCAAGGCTTTCCTATTTTTAGTTAGATGGTAAAATAACGTCGAAAAAGCAGTTAAGTTTACCATTGGAAATTTTATTCTACTCACAAAACATTGTTTATAAATTGCACTATTGATAAAAGGAAATGTTTTTATACAGGATGGTAAAAACCAACTGCGTTCAACAAAAATGTCAACGGATATTCCCTGAATGGGTTTCCAAGTTCTACAATGAATCGAAGGATGACCTATGCCATATCACATCTATAATCTAGGTTTAAATTAAGTTTCACAAAAGAGAAAACTATCAAAATGGTCTACAGTGACGCTCAATTATCTTTAATTACTTATCTAACTTGTCGTAAATTACAGTGGCTGATGTGGCTTCTCAATAACTATACAGGGTGAGTCACCTAACGTTACCGCTGGATATATTTCGTAAACCATATCAAATACTGACGACTCGATTCCACAGATCGAACGTGAGGAGAGGGGCTAGTGTAATTGGTTAATACAAACTATACAAAAATGTACGGAAATATGTTTTTTAACACAAACCTACGTTTTTTTAAATGGAACCACGTTAGTTTTGTTAGCACATCTGAACGTACAAACAAATACGTAATCAGTGCCGTTTGTTCCATTGTAAAATGTTAATTACATCCGGAGATATTGTAACCTAAAGTTGACGCTTGAAACCTCCGACCGTGACCCGTGTTTGTTACAACACGCAACTGCATCGTCAGCGCTTTCACCCGTTTCATGTGTCGCTGCATCAGCAATTACATGGTGACGACTTTAATCATCGAGTGCAATTCTGTCAATGTGCATTAACAGAGAATGCGTTGCAGTTCTACCTGTTTACCGATGAAGCGTGTTTCACAAGCCACGGGGCAGTGAATCTACGGAACATGCATTACTGGTCCGTGGACAATCCTCGCTGGCTCAGACAGGTAGAGCGACAGCGACCGTGGATTGTAAATGTATGGTGCGGAATCATTGGCGACTACCTCATTGGTCCTCACTTCATTGCAGGGCCCCAAACAGCTGCAACATACATCGCGTTTCTACAGAATGATCTGCCAACGTTGCTCGAAAATGTCCCACTGGAAACGCGTTGACGTATGTGGTATCAGCATGATGGTGCACCTGCACATTCCGCAATTAACACTAGGCTGACGCTTGACAGGATGTTCGGCGGTCGTTTCATAGAACGTGGAGGACGCATAAATTGGCCAGCCCGTTCTCCTGATCTTACACCTCTCGACTTATTTCTGTGGGGTACGTTAAAGGAGAACGTGTACCGTGATGTGCCTACAACCCCAGAGGATATGAAACAACGTATTGTGGCAGCCTGCGGCGACATTACACCAGATGTACTGCGGTGTGTACGACATTCATTACGCCAGAGATTGCAATTGTGTGCAGCAAATGATGGCCACCACATTGAACATCTATTGGCCTGACATGTCGAGACACACTCTATTCCACTCCGTAATTGAAAACGGAAACCACGTGTGTACATGTACCTCACCCCTCATGGTAATGTACATGTGCATCAGTGAAAAAGACCAATAAAAAGGTGTTAGCATGTGGACGTAATGTGCTGTTCGAGTCTCTACTGTACCTAAGGTCCATCACCGTTCCCTTTGGATCCCTACGTAATTCGGTGCTCTCCGATACACACGATCGAACTGCGGAGGAGTGGTAATCAAGCGTCAACTTGAGGTTACAATATCTCCGGATGTAGTTAACATTTTACAATGCAACAAACGGCACTGATTACGTATTTGTTTATATGTTCGGATGTGCTAACAAAACTAACGGGGTTCCATTTAAAAAAAAAAAAACGTAGGTTTGAGTTAAAAACATACTTCCGTGCATTTTTGTATGGTTCGGATTAACCAATTACACTAGCCCCTCTCCTCACGTTCGGTATGTGGAATCGATTCGTCAGTATTTGATGTGGTTTACGAAATGTATCCAGCGGTAATGTTAGGTGACTCACCTTGTATAACAGAAAAATCATCGCATTTCAGATTTTTACTTCAAGTGGCAAATGTGAACACCATGAGCTTTGACAGTCGACAATACTATTACGGAAAAAGGGGGTGTAACAGATGAGACTTCTGCAGTTCTGAGTGAAGCTTTATGCGCTGTTATGCGGCATCGCGTGCGTTCATTACCTTGTTGGTGTTCATCAGGGGGCGGCGGACAGCACAGCTCCGCTCACCTCGCTGTCTCGGAAGCAACTCTCTCCTAACTTCTCCTTACTACAATTTACCGAAGTTGGTTTAAAAAAACTATCTGGCTGTGATTTCATCTGACCAATCAGGGTCTCAGTGTTAACCTTAAGCTCTGCCTACAAAAATTCTGTCTATCCAATGAGAAACGTTATACTTTTCATGGTGGGGCAATGTTTTTAAAGTTTGCAACGTAACAGAGACACGAAAAAGTCTCACGCTAAAACTTGCAGCTGGTGTGGTCCTTTTAGTGTTATCGTAAGATCTATACTGTTCTTCTGGAGGGCTCTATCTTTTAACATGGGCTGGGGGTGGTCCTGACGTAACAGATACGCGAAAAAGTCTCACGCTAAAACATGCGGCTGGGGTGGCCCTTTTAGTGTTATCGTAAGATCTATACTGTTCTTCTGGAGGGCTCTAGCTTTTAACATGGCTGGGGGGTGGTCCTAGCGGTTAGCTGGCGACGTGGGTGTCCGTCCCTTATCGTAGGGCCTTCTAGCTTAATACAGTTCTGCTCTCGGCTTCTGTTATTGTTTCTCCCCTCGGAACTGCGTCTGTCTCACGGTGGGAAGGTATGACATGCATTTAGGCATTCTTGTGTTAGTCTGTGGTATTCCATTTGCTCACTCGTTACTCGTATTACTTTGGTTAATTTAATGTCACGATTTATTTGGAGCTATGTGACATACTACTGGATTTGCTTATCATGTCAGGGTTTTCATGGAAGGTGTTGGAGTTGCCTGACACCTTACATATCATCACCTTACATATCTTCACCTTAATCTATGGTACTATTGGTGTTATTTTTGTTTTTGTTTTTATTGAAACTACTTTCTTTTTCCCACCTTCCTCTCTCTTCATTCTTCTTTCTCCTGACGATCTTATCTACAACATAATCTTGAAATATTATGCTGATTATTTACCAGTAATAAAATTAATCTTGAAACTTTTTGATATGGCTCACATGGTGAAGTCCTGTTTTTGGGTTTTCCACAGCATTATCATGAGCAATTCGGCTAATTATGACAGGTCCTTTGTATGCAGCGTAAAACTTATGTATTTTGTGTTTCTGATTGCTGGAGAGATGGTGTGTTTTTACAAATACTTTCTGGCCTACTGAGAATGTTCTTTTAATTGCTGTTCTATCTCCTCTTTCTTTTCTTTTAATGGCTGCCTTTCTGATGTTGGAGAGTGCTGTTGCTATGACTTGTTTGTGCTGTCTACGTGGTACAATAGGAAATCTAACATTTTCTCTGGTTATGTTTGGGGGTTCGATATTTTTAAGTACAGTAACTGGAGGTAGTAGTGCAGTGGTATGTGGCATTTCATTTATTACTTCTTGAAAATCTTTAAGGTATATATCCCAAGTGTTGTGTCTTTTACCTGCATATAATCGGCATAAAGTGCCTATGTCCTTCATAGATCGTTCTGCTGGATTTACGCTAGGTTTGTACTTAGATATGTAGATGGGTTTTATTTTGTGTTGTTTTAACATGTCTGCCATTGCACTGATTTGTATTGTGGGCCATTATCCGAAATTATTCGTCCCACTCGACTTACTTGTCTGAGAAAATCTTGTCTAAATCCTTTACTTATAGTAAGACTTGTTGCCCGTTTTTGTACAATATGGAGCGGGGTAGCTGGTTCAATAATATCGTCATCTAACATTTTAGATATCTCCTTTATCTCCTTACTTTATTCCTGTAGCTTAATGGGATTGTATAGAGTGGCACTCTAAATGGTTTGTGCTGTTTTACTTCAAACTTGTACTGAAAGTGTTTAATACTGCCAGTCTTAGGTAAAAATACCTCTGCTTTGTCTCGTAAAATACCCTCTAATTCTCTTATACTGTGTTCCGAAATACCTTGAACTTCTTGCAATTTTTCGTTGATTTCCTTATGGACTTCTAACATGAGTTGAGGCGATTCCCCCTTTTGTGCACACCATTCTAATTCTTCATCCTCTTTATCTCGCGTCATTCTTAATTGTTTGTTTATAACTGGTATTTCTTCTAATTTTAGCTTTTGCTCAAAGAGAAGTGTGACATTCCCGAATGTTACGCTACCTTTCTCCATATCTACTATCCCTCGTCTCATTTAAAAAATCTGCACCCATAATCAAATCTACAGTTAGTTTAGGTATAATCACGCAGTTGGCTTCGATCTTTCGACCTTGACACGAAAGAGTTAACCTTGTTTGTCTCGTAACTTCCGCAGCATTGTTTCTAATAGGAACTCTTAATCTTACGTGTTTTCAGAACTGGCAATTCCTCATAGGCATTACACTGCATTAATAAATTTTCTGAGATCGCAGTCAATTCACTTCCGCTATCAATTACAATATTGACTGGGATATGATTTACCATGGCCTTCACAACTGGTTGAATTTGAAAGGGTTGGTTGTGTTCTTCTTCTTCTTCTTGCATCAACGAATCCTCCACTGAATCACACATGAGTCTTTTTAGGAATTTCCCTTGTGAATTCGAACTTTCTGTAGGATAAGCTTCGACTGCTACTTCTCTCTCTTCTATTTCCTCTTCTCTATTTCTTCCTTCATTTACGCTTTCTTCAACATCCTCTACTTTTTCCTCATCCTCGTCTATCTTCTCCTTCTTCGTCGCTACTTCCACATAATCGCATCCAAATGCTCTAATTATCGCTTCATAACTTCCTTCATTATATACATTGGGTTGTGTGCCCACTCGTAACTTAGTTTTCAACTTCTGTCGACTGCGCATTATCCTCGTTGAATTCGCTTTCCCTGGTTTCCATCTCAAATAGCTCTGCAACACTCTGTGCAGGGAGGAGACCCCCCAAGAGGGATCATTGCCGACAAAATTTTATTAAATAAATTTTTTAGGCATAATGTTCGGCTGTAGCCGGCTTGGGCATACTGTGGTGGAAGGTGCTGGCCGGAAGACCATGGTCGGCACATTCCTGCCACGTGCTCCTCGGTCAGACTCAAGTCCCACGGGTTGGTTGCACTGACGGGGGTACGCTACTAGCAAGGCGCGTTGGCGGAATCAATCCTCCAATCAGAGACTAATCGTGTGATCACGTGGGGACGCGGCCGGGAGCGGCGAGGGCGGCTTGGAAACAGCTCCGCGCTCTCTTAGCTTCTGACCTCGGCCCCGAGTAGTCGCTCCTCTAGCCTCTGCCTCTCTGATGAGCAGACGGCAACCCCTCTTGGGGCTGCTCAGCCCTATGTAGGCACCACTGTACCATCATTACAAGAATAAACTGAGTCCATTCCACTCAATTAATTTTCATTTTACAACGCCCCCCGCTCCTGACTTCTATCCTGACGAACAAATGGTGTGAGAAGTGGGATTACGCGTGACAAAGCTAGATGAGTTGTTACAGTGGGTTCTGTTTAAAATTACATTATGCATTAGTAAGTTGGTTCGTAACCAAGTTCCTATGAAATCCATTTGAGCCCAAACATAATTCTTACATAAACATGAAAATATAAAAATGAAGTACACAAATATCATATTAAATTTACTGCATATTCCATATCAGTAAACAAAGAAAGTTAAGTGTCTCTTTGGGCTGACCCTCTAAGCGTGAGAAAAAGTTCCTCATGCATCAACATTTTTGCCGAACATATCAAGTGAAACTGACAAAGAAAAGTGACACCAGTTTTGTGCAGGTGGGGCGTAGATTGTGTCGTTGGATGTCAACGCTGTGGCAAATGAGGCGAGAAGAACAAAACTTGACGAGAATCTAGAGATATCCAGAATGGAAAAAGAAAGTGTAAGGAATTGAATTAGAAAAGACTAATTTGAGCGTAATTTCTGAAGGACTTTTCCTTTTTTGAAGGTGTAGTGCACGGCGCATCGTTGACACGACGGTGTCGCCTACTTAACTGTGTAAATGACAAATCTACGACTCCAAGATAGTTCCTACGTATTTCTTCCAAAGACTCGACATTTCTCACAAAAAAAACTTCGTTGTGCGACCAAATTCGACGTCTTTATCCTCTCAACATTTTGCGACTAACTTTACTTTGCGACCAAATTCGCCGTCTTCATCCTCTCAACATTTTGCGACTAAACTCGCCGTCTCTATAACTCCATGGTGCTGGCCTCCTCGGGCCCAGCTGGTTGCTTAAAGCTCCGTCTATCCTTGGTTATATCGCAGTGTCCTGGCACGTCATACAGTTAAATGCTACTACTTCAATAGTCGGTATTCCTTCGGAAAATACAATTGGAAAACAAAGAAGGCTCAAGGTTTTGAACAGAGATTTCCGCTTACTGGCGTTTAGCTGCGGGCTAGACGCGGTTCGCGTCTGACGTTGCCTAGTTTCTTGCTCCGCTTGTTGATATTGGTTTTTTTGTTGATAATTTGTCGGTCTATTGGTTCTCCAGTACCCGTTCCGGTTGTCGTTATTCCCTCTGTAATAGTTGTTGCCGTTCCTGGGTGAATTATAGTTATTGCCACATTCTCTTCTAAATCCATAACCGGTTCTTTGTTGAAATCTATGGTCGTTTCTAGGTGCGAAGTTATCACATGGTTCGTAATTATTGTTTCTTCGTACTGTGTCTTGTGGATTCCACTCCTTTTTGCTTTCGTTTTCACGTGCGCTTCGTCTTTTTATTGCGTCATCTTCCGAAAATATGAACTCTAGTTCCCTTAGAATACCTTTAAATGCTTCGACGTCATTGCCTCCGCGACCTACTAATGATTGCTGGTATTTCAACTCTCCGTCACTGTATGGTACATCTAAGCATTGATTTTTCTTTGCCATTAATTAGAAAAATTTCACTGGACTCTTCTCTCCTGAATTTTCTAAATATGGGTTCTGTAATAATTCGTACTTCACTCTGTTCTGTACTTCGCTGGACCAATATCGTGAGGGAAACTTCTCTCTGAAATCTTCGTACGACCGGCATGTCGCTGCAACATTTTGCATGGTTTCTGCGACTGTTCCTGACATGTGTGCACATATAAAGTCTAATTTGTATGCTAGCGTCCAGTGTTCTGGTAATCCTACTCGGAATTGATCAATAAAAGTTCGTGGATGTAATGAGTTTCCTTCTCGAAAGTGTTGAAATTTTCTGACTGTGAGGAAATGATCGTTGTCGTACTTCGTCATAGTTCCATATGAAATTCGCGATTCTTCTCCACTTTTGCTTCTCATCATTTCTCCCGTCGTTCTTTCCGGTTGTGGTAAATCCATTGGATATTGTCCACTGTAACTTTCGCCTACCCTTGCGTAGTATCGTTGGAGTGGTATGCAATAATTTTCTTCCATCGGTTGTGAACGTGTAGCTGAATGCATTGCACTGTACTCTTCGCGACCTGGCTTTCCATTGTCAGGTATTGGTTCGGTATCTTGTCTGGCTAACCTTGCTGCTTCATTGCACGATCCAAACTGTCTTGAAACATACATTTGTAGTTCCGCATGTGTTTGCGATGACGTTTGTTCATCAAGAATTTCGAAACGTGTTTGTTGCTGTGCAGGCTGTCTGATTTCACGTATGTTACTTTCCGCCTGTGATTGGAATCGCAAATGCGTAATATCTTCGTTAATTGCTTGTTTTTCCGGTGCTGTTACAAATACGGATCTGGTTGCAGACTGTGCTTGTTCGATCCTGTTCACTACGCTCTTCAATGGTTTGCAACAACTCTGTTCGCAATTTCTGAAATTGTCGCTTCGTTTGCGCTTCTATTTTGACTATGCGGTTATCATATCTTTTCAGCGCTGCTTTTGTGATACGTTTGTGTAACACACTGTTTTCAACAACTTCACGCGCTGTACCTGCTGCTTGTCTAGTAATTTCGTTTATCTGTTTCTCTAGTTTCTTGACTTCTCCCTGGGTGTTGTTACGTAATATTTTGATCTCGTCCTGAATGTCATTACGCAATGTTTGTACGTCCGCTTGTACCTTGTCAATGTCTGTTCTCAATTGATTGTGACCTGTGTAAGAGGTCCGAGCAGATGTAATTTCGATGTATTGCTCATGCGCTGCCTGCGATATGCAAGGTATAAGAGAATCGCTGACCAGAGAGCAGTGTTGACTTAGTAGGAACTGTGTAGCTGTAGCAGTAAGTTGTTGCTAGTGGCTAGTCTGCAGTCTGCTCTGGTCTGGTTTAGTGTATCGTGTTGGCTGGGCCGGTCGCGGTGCAGCGATGCCGGAGCCTGAGTATTATTGTATAAGGTAAAAAGCAGCCTCGCGCATATCCAGTAATGTTATCTGAACTCCCATGTAAATGTTTTAAAAATGTCCTAATAATCTTTCTCATATAAAGTAATTTTTAACAAGCATTCATTTCAATTTAAAGAATTTACTAATTTCTCCAATCCATGATCATTCCGATTGTTGCAAAAGAAAAATCTGTTGCTTCCTTTCATAAATGACAAATCTATCGGCCAGCATTGCACAGGGCTGTGCTAAAAAAAATTTATTGTAAGAGCAGATATATATGCGTTATCCGGCGACTTCATTGAGGTAAGAATTTTTCTCTTTTTATTCAGAATGATCTTTCAGGGCCATGACGCAGCACTGCTGACGTCCAAAATTTACCAGGTTAAATTCACAGTCAATTATTGAAAAGTTATAAGTGAGCGACAATTTAATTGAGAGGTTTAGGAATTTTTCTGTTTTGAGGTTACACTAAACCTGAATATTATTTTATATTAATTATTTTATTTTGTGGGGAGGTTACACTTGGCGACAACCGGCCAGGATCGTATTTTCTTTGTGAATCTCTGAAAAGTAGTCATATATCTGCTCTTATTTACTTAAACGTAGTTTGCACCTGGCGCAACGCATTTACTAATTTGTCACTCACAGATCATCGGCAATTTATTGGTCTTTGTTGTAATTATTTGCTCCATTTTTGCTTCGTCTTTGTTTCATTTTGTGCTTAAATTTGATTTGTGAAAAATGCCGCGAAAAACTTAATAGTACATCGCGATGTGCAATGAGTGAAATAGCCGACTCGAATAATTTGACCGATAATACTTGCGACACTCAGTGTAATAGCGATAATCCTCTAATTACAGATAATCAGTGCGTGCCGATCACTAGTAATGATTTTAATGCTAATGATGAGCAAACAAATTCAATAGTGTCTTCTGTTAATTCAACGACAACTGATGACGCGGAACGTTCCGTTACAATGAACGCTGTCCAGTTTGACACGCCTGATTTGCAAAATTTACATAGCGAACAGATAATTGTTTCTAACGAAGGTGAACAGTGTACTCAAAGTACGTCAGATTTTGATTCCGAGGTAGTGATTAACAGTGCATATCCAATTGGCGAACCTTTTCAAGAATCAGAAAATGACCAAATGGTTACAGGTACACAAAACGTGACATATGCAGATACACCATCACACAGCACAGAGAATACAGCAGCTAATTTTGGCATCGATCGATTTATGGCATTATTGCTACAACTTAATGACAATCTCAAACAACAAATTAATGAAAAACACAACAATCTTAACGAATCGACCAAACAACTTAATGAAAAACTAGACAACAATTCCAAACAGTTGAATGAAAAACAAGACAACAATTTCAAACAGCTTAGCGAACAGATTACAGCCTTTGCCGTGCAATGTCATGATACTAAAGAATAATTACATGAGGAAATTAAAGCTTGTGCTAGGAACAGTAGTGAAGAAATCAGATCTGTGGCACAAGAATTAAGTAATACATATGCAGCCACAACGAAATTACTTCGAGGTGAAATTAGTGCAGTCGCTAAACAATGTTCTGAAAACGCAACACAGTTACGCGTTGAGTTTAAATTAATGTCAGCAGAACTTTCACGCACACTGGATGCCAAAATAGACGCGAAATTTGACCAACAGAACAGCCAAATTGACGAACGTTTTAATCACCACCTTCAAAACAGTGAAACGCGTTACAGTAAATTTATACTGGAACAGAATAAAGTAAAGCAACAAGTCATGGAAACAATTACTGCACAGAGACAGGAAGGTAAGCGTAAATTGTTTATGAAAGCAAAAAGATACGTAGACAACAATATTGCTACAGTATCAGACGAAATCAAACATTTGAACACCGAATTGCATAATGAAATCTCCGATATTAAAACAAAAACTGACACACACACATTAGACTTTCAGACAATGACCAACAGACGTGAAAAGTTGGAACTAATACAGGATCCCGATGCCATCAAAGCAGACGTTAAAAAATTGAGCAAAACCACACGTAAAATACAAAAACAAATTAATGCTTGTGATACTAAAAACGATGATCAGGTAAAAGCACTGACTGAAAAATATGATGAATTGGCCAGTCGCATTGGCGTTATCGAAAATAATAATGACACCAAATCAGACGATACGTCACCAGTTTCGCTTAATCAAACACCCGAATTCCAAAATTTACAGCAGAGGATCAGTGAGATAGGTTCGTCCAATAATGCATTACGTAGAAAATTGTCAACTTTACAGCAAGAAGTGACAAAGACTAAAAATATTTCAGCCTTCAACACATCACAGCATACGCCACTTTCCGAACATTTGTCAGACTCACACAGCCAGTATAATTTAGGTAATTTACAGAGAGTACGTGAATTAGATTCCAAACAGTCACAGACAAATAGATTATCATACAATCCTGAACCTGTTCAGACATACAGACACAATAATTTTGATTATAAGCACTTTCTATCAGTGAGAAAATTAAAGTTATTTAATAATGACAAAACACAGATTCACCCTTTGGACTGGATACTACAATTTTCTTTCGAATTTTTACCGGTATTGCCTGTAACGCAGAAACTAAAATTTATTTGCAGTGCGTAAATGACCTCAGGGGATTCATTACACTTTGATGAATATGTGCTGTAGCGTGCACAGGGCCCCGAGCCGTGGTAGTGCTATTTCATCTTTAGTTTTCTGCACTGCTGCCTTCTCTTTTACTATCCTTTATATCCATCAAAACAGCTATTCAACTATCGATCTATCTAGGATTAAGGATGTATAAAGAAAACCTGATATGACGAGTTTTACCTGAAAGTGACAGTTTTCATTAGACACTCTCGAGATGACAAGAACTACCAGCATAATTTTAATAAGTGACTAAATTTTTAATTATCAGTATCGTGAAAATTATTGGCAACAGGAACCACATTTTGGTAACAATAGAAGCTTCTCCCCACAACAGCAACAAAACCAGCCGGTTAGTATACCTAACCAACAATGTAATGTGCAAGGTCAACCAAGCTTTAATGTTTCGCCGCCTACACGTATAGCATCGGCACCGCCAAATAGTAACGCACAGAAACAAGGAAACCACTATGTACAGAAGACACATCATTTCAACTCGTATCGCAACGCGCCGTATAGCAATGACTATCATGACAGACGTAAAATAGTGAACACAATTTTAAGCGTACGTTTAATAATAGTCGGTCTTACCAGCAGCAAAATCATCCGCAACAACAGATTATCATGAATGAACCAGACAGTCGGTATCATCCCGAGCCAAATACGTCAGAACGAAATAACAGAACAGTGCAAATAGTTGAAATGCCACAGCATCCTCCCGCAAATAACAGCACGTCAGAAAGAATTTGACTAGATACAGTACAGAGTGAATCTTTCAGCAACGTAAACAATACTTTTGACACACAGACTCTCGTTCACGAAAATGTTATTAGTTTTGACGACATCCGATACACACTCTTGTATGAAAGACAGAATCACAACGTATGTAGACGACATTCTTATTGCAGAAGCTAACTGGTCTGAGCACAATCTGATTCTTGAACAACTGTTGCAAAGTTTTCGTGCACAAGAACTGACAGTTAATCTTAGCAAATCACACTTTGGCAAAACTTCTATAAAATTTCTTGGACATGTAATTTCAGCAGAAGGCATTGCGCCTGACCCGGAAAAACTTCAAGCTTTACGTGACATTACTGTTCCTACGACGAAGAAACTACGCAGCTTTTTGGGTTAAATTAACTTTTTCCGTAAAATTTAGTCATTACTCTGCTTTAGACACCCCTAGATTATGCCAGTTGACGGGTAAAAACTCTATTTGGTCCTGGGATAGCCAAGCACAGTCTGAGTTTGTTAATTTGAAACATGCCTTGTTGAATGCACCACTTTTATCACACCCAGATCTTACTAGAAATTCTTCCATTGCCACCGACAGTTCTAACACAGCTTTAGGCGTACACATTTTTCAGGAAATTGAAGAAGATGGCACTTCAGTAATTAAAAACATCGCCTTTGCAAGTCGCGTTCTGTCACCTGCTGAACGCAATTATTCTGTCACAGAACTTGAAATATTGTGTGTTGTATGGGTATTTACGAGATTCAGGCATTTTCTTTATGGAAGACATACTACTGTTTACACAGATCATAGAGCGATACAGTTTTTACTTTCCGCAAAATTTACACATAACAGGTTAAGCAGATGGAAAATTTATTTACAGAAATTTAATTTTACAATTGTTCATATTCCCGGTGCGCAAAATATTGTAGCAGACGCACTGTCCCGTTCTCTCAGCAACAATCAGCAAGACATCGCAACCAACTTCTGCCAAGTAAATTTTAGCGTCATGTATATTCAACAAGTTGCATTTGAAAATTTCATTTCGGCGTCATTACGAGACATAGCACAAGAGCAGAGTAAAGGCAACGTATGGAAAGAAATTAAACACCTTTGGCAAGATAGGAATAATATTACCATTAGAAACCATTACACTGTACGCAATAACATTCTGTTTCGCCGCTCTCACCCTGACAGCAACAACTGGTTACTATGCATTCCTGACGAACTTGTTAACAAATTAATTTGGTATACTCATTTAAGTTACGCACATTACGGAGCCAGAAAATGTTTTCTTATACTGAGACAGAACTGTTATTTTGCCAACATGGAGAAACATATTCGACGAGTTTTAGCGTCATGTAAAATCTGCCAGAAAGCTAAGTCAGACACGACTTCACATATTCCTCCGTTACATCCCATTGTACCCGTTAAATTGAGACACATGGCCGCTGTAGACATCTTTGGTCCGATTCCCAGACCAACAGAGGTTTTTGCTACATCTTTGTCGCTGTTGAACTCGCTTCGAAATTTGTTACCTTCACTCCGTTACGCAAAGCTACTGCTAAATCTGTTTCGAAAGCATTTGAAGAACATTTTCTATTTCATCTAGGACATGTATTGAAAGTAATTTCCGACAGTGGACCACAGTTTCGATCTGCTATATGGACACGTATGTTACGAGCAAGAAACACTTCTCCGATCTATATATCCAAGTATCACGCTTCTTCGAACCCTTGTGAACGTCTAATGAAAGAAATTGGTAAACTGTGTAGAATATACTGCCATAAAAGACATATTGATTGGGACTCACACATACTCTCATTCCAGGATGTAATTAATTCCATACCAAATGAATCTACTACGCTATCTCCGACTGTTATATTGAAAAATGTTGAACCACCTAACAAAATTAAAGAATTAGTATCCTTTTCTACATCGCGTCGACTACGCCACCATGAAATAATTGTCATCGCACTCAATAACATCAAACGTGCTGCAGAGCGCCGGAGAAGACAGCAAAAACAGGTTAGTACACGCCGTGCCTTTCACATTGGACAGAAGATATTAGTACGTACACACTATTTATCCAACAGAGGAAAGAGTAGATGCAGTAAATTTGAGCTTCTATACGCAGGTCCATATCGAATATGCAGCATTCCTCACCCCAATGCAGTACACGTCGAAACTTTGAGAACCAGAAAAAGCAAGGGCAATCACCATGTCTCCAATATTAATATGAACATACTTTATGATTTATCACACTGTAATGCCATTTCCTGATTTTTTATATGACCACTTATGCAATTATATTTATATGAAGACTTACTGATGTTTATCATATTTTTTTCTTGGCAAGTGCCCAGCAAGGTAAGGTTAGCAGGTCGCTTTTCTTGTCGTTACACATCTGGCCATGCACATTTTTCCAGATAAACTTACATATTTTATGATCAATTATGCAATTCTGTCTATGTGATTACTTACTGGTGATTATCATATTTTTTCTTGGCAAGTGCCAGGCAAGGTAAGGTTAGCAGGTCGCTTTTCTTGTCGTTATATATCAGACCGTGCACATTTTCCATTTATCGTGTATGTATGATTGTTTTCCTGTTTTGTTTGTATGCACTACGAAATCTTTAAGATGTAACAAACACCAGTTGACTTTGACATTTTTCCTTATGATATCTCAATATCGTGACTATTTTACATTTTTTTGCTACTGCATTATGATACTCTGTGTACATTTTTTTGCACTTGAAAACTATCTATGTTTTTGACATAATACGTTTTCTGTCATGCTATGCTGTATGCTTAATTATATCACTAGAAACAAGTTTTTATTTAATGAGTATATGATTTAAACGCAAGATATTAATCCTTTTTCATCATTTTCAGAAAGCAATAATGTGTGAAAGAAATAACTTAAACAAACCACAGTGGATTACTATGAAATGGGAATTTCACCTTCGGAATGAACGAAAGAAAATGCAATATCTTGTCACGAAGAGTAAATGGATCAGAATTAACAAACATTAACAAGAATATACTATACACATCGTATGATAGCAGTCTCAACTAATTATTTTTCTTTCAGAATATGAGGCGATTGATACAGGCTGTCAGACAGAACTACACATTTTAGTTTTAGTGATGAAATATACTACAAATGAGAAACTCTATACTATGAATAGTTGTATGAAGTAAATGGTAATATGAATAATGAATAATGAAGTGTCTTTTTTGCAGATGATAATGAATGGTGATGAATAGTTATATAAAGAATGTTCTAATATGAATAATGAAGTTTTTCTTTGCAGGTGATGATATAATGAAGTTAGGGTAATATGAATAATGAAGTTTTTCCTTGCAGATGAGAATAATGATGAAGTTTATATATTTACTATTAGTTAAGAGATGCTATGTAGTTATTTAAGTATTTGTTGCAGTTCGTTTTGACAGTATGTCTTATGTCGCAGGGTATAATGACTGAATGTTTTGGAAAGGACAGCTAGATTACCTATATATTGAGTACACGTTTCATTACCAGTTAATTCGAACTTCACTACTTTTCAGCATAATATGCGTTTGTCCGTTCAGCTGAATAATCCATTTTGTATTTTTTCAGGGGAAGCTATTCATGAAATTAATGTGCTATAAGCAGTTAGCCGTTAAACTTGTTCTAGTACTTGCATTTTATTTTTACCCATTTGTGTGTATCATTCATGAGTGTGATCACATATACTCTACTTGTTTCATAACCTTGCTACAGCTGGCTCATGACGAATGACGTTATTAATCCTCATTTACAGCAACAAGTCAAAAGCTAATATTTTAATGCGCCAGCAATTAATTATCGATCTCAACTCAATGCATTGCTAGCACAAAAAAAAGTATTACCAGTCCCAAATAATGCTACCAGTTTAAGAGATATTTCTAGTTCTCAATATAAGGCAAATTTCTCAGATGTATTAATCCACTATATGTATTATTGGACCACAGACCTTGAGTAATAGTTACAGAGTGTTACATTTTAAATATGTCCTATGTCGCTTGAATGATAAGTTCTGAGTAATACTGAATAATGTTTTGTAATAATGCATGTATGCTATGCCAATAATTTCTGTAAATAATATTTTTGTTGTAGTCTATAAATGCTATGCCAATAATTAACTCTCATTTTGAATAATGACTTCTGAATAATACTGAATAATGTTTTATAAAACTATATGAATACTTTATAACTGGCCAATTAGTGCCAATAATTACCGCAATCAGATGAGTTATGAATAGTGTTTCGTAATATTCAATACTTGCTTTATGTTTAGTAACTGGCCAATGAATGCCAATGATTACAATAATTAATGAATTATGTAAATGCTATGCCATTAATTAACTCTTGCTTTGAATGATCACTTATGAATAATGGATAAAAATGGTTTGTAACTGGCCAATGAGTGCCAATATTTACTGTAATCAGATGACTTATGAATAATGTTATGTAATACTCCATACATAGTACAGAAATGTTTAGTAACTAAGCAATGAGTGCCAACATTTACTCAAATCGGTTGATAGACTAGTGTAATTCTCAATGATTACTAGCATAAGACTTAATGATCTTCACCACCTGACCTAATTACCGGTAATTATTGCAATATCCGTTTGTCCTGTCCATCCGCATGATCATGGAGCGCTATATTTGGATTTTGCACTAATTCTACGTTGGTGAAAGAATATGGATTCTACAAGAGTGTGGTGCTGACACATCAAGCTGTCCACCACCTTGAACGATGGAGATATTATGGTCCCACTGTTTGGTGTACCTAATGTACTACCAAATTAATACCTTGAATGTTAATATAACATTTCAGTGTCTTGGCTACACTGATTAATACTTCAGGGAAGAGAACTTCAGATTGTCTCACTTGGTGTTGTGTTTTTGTAGAAAGATATGGACTTTCAGTGCAGCTACGTGCAACCTACTGTGCTACAACCATGATGCAGTCCTTCCCTTTCCTTTCCTCATTCTTGTAAAATGGTAAAAATATATACAGTGCGTGTGCACTTTATGTCATTTGTTAATATGTTCTGTACTCATTGCGTATACATTTTGTGATTTCTTGATATGTTCTGTACTCAGTGCATGTGCACTCTATTTTATTTCGTGTTGTGCACTTATATATATGTATATACTCTGTGACTGTAAACTTAGTTAATTAAGTAGATTATAGAAAAATTTGTTGCTCATTGCAAGTCCAATTGACTCGCCATCGCTGCCAAACTTTTGCCCCCCCAGTGGAGGGTTATGTAAGAGATCCGAGCAGATGTAATTTCGATATATTGCTCATGCGCTGCCTGCGATATGCAAGGTATAAGAGAATCGCTGACCAGAGAGCAGTGTTGACTTAGTAGGAACTGTGTAGCTGTAGCAGTAAGTTGTTGCTAGTGGCTAGTCTGCAGTCTGCTCTGGTCTGGTTTAGTGTATCGTGTTGGCTGGGCCGGTCACGGTGCAGCGATGCCGGAGCCTGAGTATTATTGTATAAGGTAAAAAGCAGCCTCGCGCATATCTAGTAATGTTATCTGAACTCCCATGTAAATGTTTTAAAAATGTCCTAATAATAATCTTTCTCATATAAAGTAATTTTTAACAAGCATTCATTTCAATTTTAAGAATTTACTAATTTCTCCAATCCATGATCATTCCGATTGTTGCAAAAGAAAAATCAGTTGCTTCCTTTCATAAATGACAAATCTATCGGCCAGCATTGCACAGGGCTGTGCTAAAAAAAAATTATTGTAAGAGCAGATATATATGCGTTATCCGGCGACTTCATTGAGGTAAGAATTTTTCTCTTTTTATTCAGAATGATCTTTCAGGGCCATGACGCAGCACTGCTGACGTCCAAAATTTACCAGGTTAAATTCACAGTCAATTATTGAAACGCTATAAGTGAGCGACAATTTAATTGAGAGGTTTAGGAATTATTCTGTTTTGAGGTTACACTAAAATCGTAACGAAATTTTGTGGGGAGATAAAAATGGGAAAGAATTTTGTAGGGAGGTTACAAATGCGAAAGAATGAATTTTGTGGGAAGTTTACACCTGTTATTAAGTTCCCAATCACTTCTCGATATTCTTTTGCCTCGTCTTCAATATGACTTAGGTGTAACTGAATTTTTTTTGTTTTGTTCTTTAATCGCACGCATTTGTCTCGTGGTTTCTGTATTCTGAATTTCAATTTGGTTCGCTATGTCTTTATTTTGCCTTGTCATGGTTTCCGTAATTTGTTGTGATAGTTCTGCCAGATTGGTGGGTCCTATTGCGTTTTCTTCTGACGTCCTACGCTCTGTGTTTTCGACCAAGTGTTGGTTCGTAACCGATTGCATTGAACTGTGCTGTGACACGTTTCTGCTCGCATTCCTTTTACTCTGTGGTGAGGGAGCTCTGATTACTTGTACTATGGGTTCTACGTATTCAAGACGCTAGTTAGAATCCTCATCGACTGTCTCTCTACTTTCCTGCTCCTCTGTCGTATGCTGACTCACGTTTTCTATGCCTTGACGTACATTATCCTTGTTATGGTGCGTTATATGTCCTATTTCTCGCGATACTGCATCGTCTGTTGTACTGTCCTCTATTCTCTGTCCATTTTCATGCTGGGTCTCTACCTAAATTCAGTCAAGGTCTCGATCTGCCATTGCTAATCTTTCCGAATCCCTTATTTTCTGTTTTAAAAGCAATTCACGCGATCTACTTCGAGTCAACATGCGCTCATACGATCTCACGCGTTTCATAAATTTTTTGTTCACACGACTTGACACTTATTATACCCAAGACTGACAATCCATTCACTTACTTGTTGGGTCAGAACCAACTTGTCAACGATGTATCTGCCACCTGTGCGCTTGCATTGAGGAGAAAACTTAATTCTAACAATTTTTAAAATTCATAACTTAATTATGCTATTGTCTCTGCTAGAATGTCTCACTATCTATCGCTGCAGCTACTGTTTTCAACTATTTATGCCTTTCGAAATAATTTTTTTTATTATGAAAATTTTTTAACAGGATATTTTTCTGACGTAGTTAGGCATATGGTCGACCTTCAATCATGGTATTTTACCATCCTGGAAGGGTCGCCATTTTCTAACATTCTGTGTAGTGTCTGTTTGTCTATATCGTGTCTCCCTACCACTTTCGTGCAACGATGCTCTGAGCGTGTTTTTTAGGGAATTGACTAGTTTGAACCTGGGACCTGTTGCTGGTAAGGAGATGTCAGACCACACATGACATGTAGAGTTCAGAAGAGTTCAGTGAGGGTAGCGATGATATAACCAAATACTTAATGATTTCAGCGTCAGCTCCACTGCACTCCCTGTAAAAGAATCTTAATACTAACTAAATTTAGTGGAAGCGGTTCAAGGCTTCCCTATTTTTAGTTAGATGGTAAAATAACGTCGAAAAAGCAGTTAAGTTTACCATTGGAAATTTTATTCTACTCACAAAACATTGTTTATAAATTGCACTATTGATAAAAGGAAATATTTTAATACAGGATGGTAAAAACCAACTGCATTCAACAAAAATGTGAACGAATATTCCCTGAACGGGTTTCCAAGTTCTACAGTGGATCAAAGGATGACCTATGCCATATCACATCTATAATCTAGGTTTAAATTAAGTTTCAAAAAAGAGAAAACTACCAAAATGGTCTACAGTGACGCTCAGTTATCTTTAATTACTTATCTAACTTGTCGTAAATTGCAGTGGCTGATGTGGCTTCTCAATAACTATATAACAGAAAAATCATCGCATTTCAGATTTTTACTTCAAGTGGCAAATGTGAACACCATGAGCTTTAATTGACGATCGACACTAGTATTAAGGAAAAACGGGGTGTAACAGATGGGACTTCTGCAGTTCTGCGTGAAGCTTTATGTGCTGTTATGCGGAATCGCGTGTGTTCATTACCTTGTCGGTGGTCGTCAGGGGGCGGCGGACAGCACAGCTCCGCTCACCTCGCTGTCTCGGAAGCAACTCTCTCCTAACTTCTCCTTACTACAATTTACCGAAGTTGGTTTAAAAAAACTATCTGGCTGTGATTTCATCTGACCAATCAGGGTCTCAGTGTTAACCTTAGGCTCCGCCTACAAAAATTCTGTCTATCCAATGAGAAACGTTATACTTTTCGTGGTGGGGCAATGTTTTTAAAGTTTGCAACGTAACAGAGACACGAAAAAGTCTCACGCTAAAACTTGCAGCTGGTGTAGTCCTTTTAGTGTTATCGTAAGATCTATACTGTTCTTCTGGAGGGCTCTATCTTTTAACATGGGCTGGTGGGTGCTCATAGCGGTTAGCTGGCGACGTGGGTGTCCGTCACTTATCATAGGGCCTTCTAGCTTAACACAGTTCTGCTCTCGGCTTCTGTTATCGTTTCTCCCCTCGGAACTGCGTCTGTCTCACGGTTGGAAGGTATGACATGCGTTTAGGCATTCTTGCGTTAGTCTGTGGTATTT
The DNA here is from genome assembly GCF_023864275.1 of Schistocerca cancellata. Classification (NCBI taxonomy): domain Eukaryota; kingdom Metazoa; phylum Arthropoda; class Insecta; order Orthoptera; family Acrididae; genus Schistocerca; species Schistocerca cancellata. The sequence continues at coordinate 220,713,917 of NC_064628.1, read as the reverse complement.
CATTTGCTCACTCGTTACTCGTATTACTTTGGTTAATTTAATGTCACGATTTATTCGGAGCTGTGTGACATACTACTGGATTTCATGTCAGGGTTTTCATGGAAGGTGTTGGATTTGCCTGACACCTTACAGTGTGCACAGTAGAAGCTGGTCACTTCCTAGACTGAAGCCATTGCTCAGGTCCCCTGTTGCTCTTAAGATTCTTTTACCTGCTCAGGAGTATCGACACCCCAGAAACTAGTAAGTGACAGCAGCAGCTCCAACCACACTGATCGTGGTACACTGACTCGCTGATGCCTGAAAATTTAGAGCTACACGTGAACAAATTATGTTTACACCAATATTATCTCAATTTCTGAGATCTTCTAAATATCATAGCTCAGCGTCGTCACGACCGGCACATGCAAACCGCGTGTCAGAAAGGACATCACAACTTTAGTAAATAATGCCATTTAGCAGTCAGTCTGTTTTACAAATCAGGCATTCACTACAGGGGAGAGATCTTGTCATCAGTGATAAAACTAACTGTGTACCAGCGTGAAATTGGAAGAATTACCTAGAAGATTGTTGAATTAAGTGGCCAAATTAAATGAAAGTGGTCTAGTATCATCAGCATACGAGAAAACTATATACCTCGCGACTAGATAAATATGTGAGCTATCATATTTCAGATTTGATATCCAGTAATTGCAAATTGTAGACCAGAATTATGTACTACAAATGGGTATGAAAATGGAAGAAACCCTATGTTGGCCTTATGGATTCTGAAAAGATAGAGCTACTCAAGAAATGGATCTCATTTCCTGCTGAGTTACGAAAGGAAGAAATAAGAATATCATGTTATCGAATTCGTGGAACAAGAGAATGTTTACATTTATCAAATTGAATAAGACATTTGTGTTCATGGAAAGTACTGAGTTGAAGTACATATACATTATTCAGACTGAAATTTTCGCAATGCAATGAAGTATACGGTGATGTGAAACTTGCTGGCAATTTAACGCCCTGTGCCGAATCGACACTTGAAATTAGGACCTTCGCCTTTTGTGGGTAAGTACTCTAGCGACTGATACCCAAACATGATTCATGACCCCTCCTCAAAGCTTTGCTTCCGCCAATACCTCATCTCCTACCTTCCAATCTTCACAGAAGCTCTTCTGCGAAACTTGCAAGACTAGCACTCCAGGGGAAAAGAACATGACGAAGACATAGCCACAGCATAGAGGATGGTTCTAGAATGAAATTTTCACTCTGCACAGTAAGTGAAAATTTCACTGTGCAAAGTAAGTGAAAATTTCATTCCGGAAACATCCGCCACGCTGTAGCTAGGTCATATCTCCGCAACATCCTTTCTTCCAAGAGTGCTGCTCTTGCAAGATTCGCAGGAGTGCTGTAAGACATCGTGGTCTCCTGACCTTCATTGCTTACATATTCCGCTCTCACAATCATATTCTGCACATCAAGACCCTTTATTAGAACCCAAATTCGAAAAGATAAAGTAAATGTTGTATGAATTCATGTAAACGATATGCAAATAACTAAAAAACTGCAAGTGCGCACCGTGGTTGAAATACTCGAGGCTGGCGTACACACACACATTCAAGACACGACGGTCACAGAAGCTTTTACTTTGGGAGAACAACCGCACACCAGGGGGCCGGTCCCAAGCTATCTACGTCGGCCAGTGACTGCCTGTAGAGCAGACAGTGTTAGCCGGAGTGAAAGGACGACCCCGTGAGCGGCTGAAAAGCAAATTCCTCTACATTGTGTGGGAGCAGACAGCCTATGCATTCTTTACACATAGCACGCAGTTTCAGAAATTTTCACAAGGAGCCAGCAAACGCCAAACACCGATACTACAGATTTCCAGATTGGTCGCCTTAAACGAAACGTCATTCTCCCGTTTTAGAAGAGCAATGCTGATTGGCAGACGATATTTCTGACGCCTTGAGCTGAAGGAGTAATGGAAGACACTGAAAGATATACCCCTTCACATCTGGTGTGGAGAGGGCCCATTCCGTTGTCGCTCTTGGAGCGAGAACGCGTAACTAGAGCGTGCGCTCTCGTGCGTGTACTCAAAGAGCGAGGAACAAGTCTCTCCTCAGTACTTCACTGGGAGAGCATCTCTGTTGAGAGCGAATCGAAGTGCGACTCTATATTGAGTCCTTGCGATTAAGCATTGTTCACTGTGTTGGCCGCAACACTGATTGTGGGGTGTGAACGGACAGAGTTATAGTTAAACGCCTGTGAGCGAATTTTTGAGTGGCATCACGGTGGACTGGTTATCTGACCGGTGTACCACCCCAGTAGTTAGACTAGGGGCGAATAGGAGTCCTTGACTTCATTAAGGCATAGGGAGAGTTTGATTGGCGAAGGTCAATCCAGATAGAATGAGAGTTATCTTATTTGTCAGCAGCAAGCGGCGCAGACAGCAGTCATCGCAGCTTACGGTATTGTGCGCTAAAGCTCGTGCGAGCCCCATATTTCCTCCACAACAGTACACTTCACTGCATTTCACACGCAACAGCCTCGACCGTACCTAGTATATTCTAACGGATAATTATTCAAGTTGAGTAGATGCGGCTCTCAGCCATTCTACCAAGTCAATAACAATCTTGAACTTTGTATAGAAATTTCATCAGCGAATCCTATCCTTAAGAGGCAACTTCACATTCCGAAAAGAATTCGGAAATAACGTGTTAAGTTGATAACTAAAAGTGCCATTGTGATTTCTCAGAATTTTTGCAAAATAAATAATAATTTCGTTAGTTTCATGTTTTTCTTACCCTAACTAACACCACTCCAGTATCCAAGTATCCCACTAGTTACGTAAGAAATTTTGTGAATTTTTGTGTCATTTCCTTACAAACGATAACTCCAGAAGATATTTATTGCTGAGAGTTCTTCAGGCATTTCTCTTTGGAACGTTAGGGGCGTCTGTCTGACTTCTGTAGTAATGTGGGGGTGGAAATTGCATCTTGCAGGAGCCACAGGGTAAAGGGTACATCTCAGATTAATCCATTGCGCAGAATAACAGAATATCAAAACCCCACGCTCACAGAAAATGGAGACCGTGCCAGGATAGGTAAAATAGGTAAGCTACCAGGATAGGAAAGTGTCAGGATAGTTAGGTACGGCATGTCGCACCAGTAGCACTTTGAAGAACTTTCTTTCATGTATTAAATAGCTATTTGCAAAGATTGGGATCATAATAGATACAGGTAGTGAAGAAAGCAGAATTGTAATGAAAAGAGCGTGTGTTATTGTGTTGGAAAATTTTGCAATTGTTTACGATTTTTGTGTAGCTGTTAGGGCATAGGATTTTCAGGTGATAGACACAGACGCATAGTGACGCAGAGGCGCAGTGTGACAAAGCATCATATAAGTTAGAATTAAGAAATGACATTTTTCTCCCTTTGCAAGCGCACAGGTGGAGATTGGAGACTGTAGCAGAGCTGACAGAAAATTAGCCGAGAAGTCACGACGTTTTTGTTATTGTTGGTTCAACTAACTGGTAAGTGGTCGTACGGTTTTGTAGATAGGGTTGTGGTGTGCTGGAAGAATTTCCATGTTAACGAGAGCATAAGCTAAAAGGCTACTTGAGAGACAGGAAGTAGACAAGATGGGGGAGAATCAACCAGATAGACAGCAAGTAAACGAGCTTATTGAGAAAAGGACAGAAGGTGAACCTGAGAATAGGACAGACGGTGAATCAGTGAATAGGACAGTCAGGGAGTTGCAGAATCAGCAGCCTCAGTTAGACTGGGATAAAATTGAGACAGATCAGACAGATGGGAATCGAAGGGACGAGAACATCGAATTTCCAGAATATGAAATCTCAGGTACAGCACATTATGAGCCAGAAATAGAAAGCCCACGTAGAAAGATTGGAAACGAAAAGAGCACAGGAAACGCGTGTGTTTGCTGCATATTCAGGGACAGAATACGCGTCAATACAATCAATGAACCGGCAGTTAGCTAACGTTCAAAGAGAAGTAGACAGTGAGGAAGAGGGGGAACATTTAGAATAGGTCGAACCTATCGTACACATTCTAAATATGCCCCAACAGCAGACACAGATTTTTGTGGAGTTACGAGCGCCACGAAAATTTCTGTAACAGACGCAACTGTACCTGCAAACACAAGACATACACAGAGAGGGCAGAATGCAGAGTTGTTTGCGCCAAGTAATGGTTCAAATGGCTCTGAGCACTATGGGACTTAACTGCTGTGGTCATCAGTCCCCTAGAACTCAGAACTACTTAAACCCTTAAACCTAACTAGCCTAAGGACATCACACACATCCATGCCCGAGGCAGGATTCGAACCTGCGACCGTAGATGTCGCGCGGCGCCAGACTGTAGCGCCTAGAACCGCTCGGCCACATCGGCCGGCGCGCCAAGTAATGGTTCAATGACAAACGCAACTAGTCAACACAGACAGCACGGGTTATTGCAGTTATCAAACTTAGAAACGCCACAGCATAGCCCAGTAAACGACGTAACTGGACGAGTAGAAAACAATAGATCGAGAATACATAGTTCAGCAGAAGGTAGTGTTACAGGACAGGACGCGATAATGGAGATGTTACAAAAAATGAACGCTAGTATGATTAAACAGAATCAGGATATTAAGAAACAGAATCAGGATATTAATAGCTTGCATGCACGTACATTCATCGATCAGTTTCAAGTAGGCCTACCAAACCACTGGAGCATAGCTCACAAACTTGACTTCATTTGTGCACACATATCAGGGACAGTAGCAGAGATGATGCAAAAGATCGCGGCTACCTGTACGTTTTACCTACAGTTCAGAACAGCATCTCTCGAAAGATATTGGTCTAAGGAGGCGCAAAACAAAATTAAATACGAGTTACTTCAGATGACACCATATGAAAACTCAGGAGAGAAAAGCGTGGTAAAATTCTTTGACACAATGGACAAAAGGAATCAATGCCTAGACAAACCACACAGTAACGGAGAGCTGATACGTCTATGTAGAATGAAATTACCGGTAAAGTATCAACAGGTGACAGTAAGAAAAAATGAAAATACCGAAGAATTGGTTCAAATGGCTTTGAACACTATGCGACTTAACTTCTGAGGTCATCAGTCGCCTAGAACTTAGAACTAACTAAACCTAACTAACCTAAGGACATCACACACATCCATGCCCGAGGCAGGATTCGAACCTGCGTCCGTAGCGGTCGCTCGGTTCCAGACTGTAGCGTCTAGAACCGCACGGCCACTCCGGCCGGCACCGAAGAATACAAAGAGGTTTTAAGGGAACGTGAATTTATGTTTAAATAAGACGAGGTGAAAGAAAAAAGAAAGGGAAGGGAACAGCAAAAGGAGAGGACTAAGAACGAATATTACAACAATAATAATAATCGTAATCCTAACACCAATAGTTTCAGGCAATTTAACAGACAAGGACAGTGGCACAATGGAGACAATTGGCATAGAAACGTTAACCAGAATAGTTGGTACCGAAATAGGAACGGTAGTGGGCACTCATACAGTGGCGGATATGGGCTTAGGAATCAGAATGCCAACGGTCAGAGAGAGGTCACGGTGTTAGAAACAGCAACTGGCGGGACCAGGGCGCGAATAATTACCGAGGAAATTATGGTCCACAAAGACAAGAACAACACAGCAAAGGGAAACCAGAAGTAGAAATTAGGCCATCAAATTTGAAAAACGTAAAGATTGACGGGAAAATCCGGAAGAGGTTAGGCAAACTTACGTCCATTCTTTAAAACAATCAAAAAAGGACATTCATGTTTTGGAAGTAGCTAGATCAAAATTAGAAAAAAACTGAAGATAGCCAAAATTCAGACAAACAATGACTTACGAAAATTTCCGATAAAGAGTCAGCACCAGTTACACTTGAATTACGCTACTTAGCCTGGGAAAACAGCATAGAATGGGAAAATTATGAAAGCGAGGATGAACTGCCACCACTTCCGTGTATTAAAGAATGAAGCGATGAAGAATTGTTAACCTGATTTAGCAATATATTTGACGAGAAGCAAGTAAATGAACGCGATAAAGCAGAGCAGAGTATCCTAGATAAAAACAAAACACAGACGCCACGAACACAAAAGACGTATAATGTATACAACATGGGTGACTATGAGGAGATAGAGAGAGAGTACATTCGAGAATGTTTGGAAATGAAGGAAAAGGAGAGACAGGAGCTCGAAAACAGACGAAAAGGGGTAGATAGGTCGCAAACGGTTTTGCTCACAGAGTTAACACCAAAGCAAACACACACACAAAGGGAAGGTATAATTGTCCACATGTTAAGCTATGAATCTATAGCAGAGGATTTGATGCAAGAAAAGGAAATCGTAACATCCACAATTATACAACCCATAATAAAGATATACATTGGTGAAATCACGACACAAGCAATCATAGATAGTGGAAGTCAAGTGACGGCTGTATCAGAAAGCCTATTTGAAAAGTGCAACAGACAGAAAGAATTACCGATTTTAAGGACAAAAAGGATAAGAGATTCTGGAGCCTTAGGAAAAAATGCAACAGAGGTGAAACACGAAACACGTCTTTCATTCAATTGCCAAGGTTACGAATTGGAAAACAATATTATAATCGTACCAAAACTTACGGCTGATATGATAATCGGTTTAGGTTCACATTTGCATACCACAAGGCTTCGTAACAGTAGATGATGTAATACTATATTTTATTCAAACTTTGAACGATAAAAAGAACAGGGGAAAGTATAGCAATTGCATTTAATTCAAGAAGGGAATGAAATAGAGGAGGAGAGACACCCTAGATATAAGTTTGAGGAAAACCTTGACCCACTCCCACCAGAAATAATAGAAGAAATTCATCAAGAGATTAGTAAGAAGATAGGGGAAATAGTTGATATTTCGCTCCGCGATAAAAATATTTTAGAAGGCATACTGAGATCACATGCGGAAGTATTTGCACCAAAGACAGGTAGCATTAAAGATTTTCAACACAAATTTGAGGTCAAAGGTCATAAACCCTTTTTTGTTCCACCTTATTCCATACCATATAGTTATCGAGAGTAAGTATTCCTTGAAATCAGAAAAATGTTGGATGATGACATAATTGAACCCGCCAAGTCACCATATAATTCACCCTTACACATTGTAAGTAAGAAGGATGGGAGTATACGTTTGGTACTCGATTGAAGACAAATAAACACGATTATAATTTCGGAAACAGGTAGACCAGAGAAATTGGGAGAGTTGATTCATAAGTTTCATAGAGTACAGATTTTTTCATCCATCGATTTGCGTTCAAGTTTTTGGCAAATAGAATTGGAGCCTTCATGTCGAAAATACACAGCCTTTATTGTCTTTGGTCGTTGCTACCAATTCAAACGTTTACCGTTTGGCCTCAAAATTTCGTCAGCTGCCTTTATTAGCGGTCTGCATTCTATACTGAATCTCGACATACTTAAGAAAATTACTTGCTATGTGGACGACGTTCCTGTGACGGAGGCAACTTGGGCAGAACATAATTATGTACTGGATAATTTCCTACAAATTATGATAAAACATGGCGTCACCGTCAACAATATTAAATCGCATTTTGGAAAATCAGAACTTAAATTTTTAGTTCATAACATATCTGCAAAAGGTATAACGCCAGACGAGAAGAAGATAGACGCTATTCGTAATATTCCTACTCCCTACAACAAGAAAAGTCTAAGGGGATTCTTGGGGTTGATAAATTTTTACAAAAAATTTATATGGATAGACACACTTGCAGCACCTAGACTGTGTGCACTGACAGGAAAAAATACGGCCTGGATATGGGATAAACAAGCGGATGAAGAATTTCATAAGTTGAAGGAGGCATTGAATAATGCTCCAATTTTATCGCACCCAGATTTAAGTCAGGAGTTCCATCTAGTAACTGATAGTGCAAAGATCGGGCTAGGGGTGGTACTGTTTCAACAAATTAAGGTAAACGGTAAGAAAATACATAAAACAATAGCCTTTGCAAATAGAGTACAATCGAAAGCAGAAAAGAATTATTCTATAACAGAATTAGAAGCTCTAGCCATAGTATGGGCATGTCAAAAATTTCGACATTTTCTGTTTGGCAGAAAAACACAAGTGTACACAGACCATAAAGCATTAGAGTCTTTAATCTCTTCCAAATTAACCCACGGACGTTTGGCAAGATGGATGCAAGTACTGCAGGAGTATGACTTTTCAATCACATACGTACCAGGACCCGAAAATATTCTGGCCGATGCATTGTCTCGTTCACCACAGAGAATGGCAGAGGACCAGAAAATCAACATTGAAGATGAAGAACGGACTATCCATTATCTAAAAAACGTATCATTCGAAAATTTTATTACAAATGCTTTAAGAAATTTATCTGACGAACAAAGCAAAGATCAGACCCTTCTCAAGATTAATCACCAACTTACCGATAAAACCAACACAGAAACTAGAAAAAATACGTAGTAAAAGATAATATCCTATTTTTCAAACGTAATAATGATACTGCACAATGGTTAGCATGCATCCCTGACGAACTTATTAATAAATACATTTGGTATACCCACTTTAGCAGCGGATATTTTGGACCCAAAAAATGCTATCTAAAAATGCAACAAACAGTACACTTCCCAAATATGGAGCGACGTATTCGACGTGTTCTTAAAAGTTGTAAAAATGCATACAGTCAAAACATGTGACATATCAGAACAGACCCCCAATGTTTCCAATTACCCCTGATAAATTAAGACAGATTGCTGCAACCGATATTTACGGTCCAATTCCGTGAGCAAGGAGGCTTCATCTACATATTTGTTGTAATTGAACTAGCATCAAAATACACTACACTTACACCCTTAAAGAAAGCCACTGGATTTACAATTAGTAAAGCATTTCAAAAGGATTTTATACAACAAGTTGGGAGAGTGAAAAGGATCATCTCAGATAATGGGCCCCAATACAGATCAGTACATTGGAAAAACACATTAGACAAATTAAAAATCAAACCCACCTTTATTTCCAAATATAAACCAAGTGGAAATCCGGCCGAACGTACCATGAAAGATTTGGGAACACTTTGTACACTAATTTGCAGAAAGAACCATTGTACTTGGGACCAATATCTACGAGATTTCCAAGAAGTAATTAATGAGACACCACATAGTACCATGACTTATCCAGCAATTACAGTATTAAAGAGTATAGATCTACCAGAAAAAATAAAAGAAATCATTAAATTTCCAGTTATTCCCTGAAAGTAACATAGACAAATCGTCGCTTCTGCACTACAAAACATTCGCTCAGCAGCAGTGAGATGTAAAAATCACTCAAATTATATTTGCCACAAAGAAACCATTCACACTGGGCCTAAAGGTATTCGTAAACACTCATTACCTTTCACTTAAGAGTCAAAATAAATGCAGAGAATTGTTTGCAATCTATAAAGGGCCAATGATAATTTCGAGGATCTCTCACGAAAATGCTGCAGAGCTAACGAACCCAAAAACAGGTAAAAGTATTGGCATCTACCATGTGAGCCACCTAAAAAAATGTGAATGAAATAAACAGTATAAAAAAGAAGAAAGGGAGACAGACAGAGGGGCAATCGCAAATCATGTACTAACCACTAAATCAAAAAATAAATTAAGAATCAACAAAATAACACATTAATTAAAAGAAAAGGTGACAGAATACACACTAACAATCTCTTGTAGTATCAAGTACTTTACAACATGCACGCAAACAATAAATGGTACACAACAATTAAAAGAATGAAGAAGTGGTAGGACATAATTAGAATAAAGAAAAGAAATCATATATATATATATATACAATAATTTTGCCACTATCAGCAAATTTTTGCATTATATAAAATCAGAGTTTTTTCAAAATAAAAAATACATGTAAAACAAAAATTGTAAATATTTCTACACATCAGAGGGACATCGCCACCAACACCAATCACCAGCTCCCTTAACACCAGATGCTTCGAGACAGAGACGGAGAGGGTACAGACATGTTGAGAAAGCACTTAGGGCAATAACAACAACATGAAGACAAACGCCACATTGGAAAGACAGGTTGCAACCAGGTTGGACTCCAGGAGGATAACACACAGCACAGACATTTCATATGTCACGACACTGCTACTCAACGGAAGAGCGTGGGGAGAATCATAATACGATGAGACGATATTGAAGGTACAAAAAAATTACTATAATCCACAAACTCATCAAGTAACATTTGGAAAGGCAGTCAGATCCTACACATCCAATATCATTCCTACACTAAAATTCACATATTCCTAGCCCAAGAAGAACAGAAGAATGCAAGAAAGAAGAGAAGAACAGAAGATGCAAGATGAAGAAGGGCAGAAGACAGCAAGATATCTGTGTCTCCTCTCCTACAAAGCAAATTGCTACAAACGTCTTTCCATGAACTTTGAGGCATGGCAACTACTACAACCACCTCTCCAAAAATAAACCTTGAATCGTCAAACAAATACAAGCGAACAGCAAATGGAATATTAAGTAGCACCAACCAACATTATCTAGAAATAAATTCAGCAAAATGAACAGTATTCTCCGTACCACATCATCAAATTGCCAAATCGAACCAGGCGTGAAGTACCAAGATGCCACAGCACAACATTGGGTGACGATCGTTGGTAGTCGACTACAATCATCGAACTGCCGTACCGACCCAGGTGTGACAGCAGAGGAGTGCCAAGACATCACTGTTTATGCAATAAACCACAGTCATCATCATCGGTTAAACGTACCACTCCATGAGGACAATGTCAACAAGTAAGACCCGGCATCGGATGATATAGTGCTTCTCACATGATTTGTGACACCCACACAAATGAGTCGATGCCTTCCAGTATTTCAGTGGGGGTCGTCGAGCACAGAAACTGACGCAGCACAAAATAAAAAAAAAAACTAATAAAATACAAACGTAGAGTTATGAAAATGATATATTTGTAAAAGTATTTTTTCCTTTTTTGTAAAAGTAATTATTTTATCATATATATGAAGCCCATAATGTGATAGAGACCTTAAAATATTATGTAAAGAAAATTAATTAGTATATATATATAATCTCACAAACTCATGGAAAGTCTATTTATTTCTTTTATATGTACAAGTAGAAAAGGATTTATGCAGGATTTTTCTTCCTTAAATAACATTCAAAAACACCTTATTGGGGTAATAATATTAATAACGAGGATAGAATTAAGAGGAAACACTTTTTCATTCTTACAAAAAAGAAAAAAAAGTGACACATAAAGAAAAAGATAATGCCTAAATAAATAAAACAAAGTAACGCAACAGAGCTTTTCCAAACATTTTTGCAAAGCCTAACTGAAGAAAAGAGATAACCACAGCCAAACATAATACACTGTACACTTGCGAGTTTAGAAAAATTAATATTGTAAAAACAAATTTTTGGAAATGAAAAGAAAAACACAGACATGTACTGGCAACGACAAAGAATAACAACATTTGTAAAGTCTATATTTGCCTAACAACAAAACATAAAGTGTAGAATTAAAAAAATAGAAACAAAAGCTATAAAGAAATCATTAGAAAAAATTGTTAAGAATGGCTGAGAAAAGTTTATTAGAAAATCTAAAAGAACAATTTTTGCCTGACTTTGTCAATGTTTTCCTCGGCATTGACAAACCCCTAATAAAAATTTTGTCAGAAGGAGGGAGGTATGTAAGACATTGTGGTCTCCTGACCTTCATTGCTTACATATTCTGCCCTCACAATCATATTCCGCACATTCATGTAAACGATATGCAAATAACTAATAAATCGCAAGTGCGCACCATGGTTGAAATACTCGAGGCAGGCATACACACACACATTCAAGACATGACGGTCACAAAAGCTTTTACTTCGGGAGAACAACCGCACGCCAGGAGGCCGGTTCCAAGCTATCTACGTCGACCAGTGACCGCCCATAGAGCAGACAGCATTAGCCCGAGTGAAAGGACGACCCCGTGTTCAGCTTAAAAGCAAATTCCGCTACATTGTGTGGGAGCGGCCAGCCTATGCATTCTTTACACATAGCATGCAGTTTCAGAGAATTTCACAGGTAGCCAGCAAACGCCAAACGACGATACTACAGATTTCCGGATTCGTCGCCTTAAACGAAACGTCATTCTCCCGTTTTAGAAGAGCAGTGCTGATTGGCAGACGATGTTTCTGATGCCTTGAGCTGAAGGAGTAATGGAAGACACCGAAAGATATACCAATTAACGTCTGGTGTGGAGAGGGCCTATTCCGTTGTTGCTCTTGGAGCGAGAACACGTAACTAGAGCGTGCGCTCTCGTACGTGTACTCAAAGAGCGAGGACCAAGTCTCCCCTCAGTACTTCACTGGGAGAGCACCTCTGTTGAGAGCGAATCGAAATGCGACTCTATATTGAGTCCTTGCGATTAAGTGTTGTTCACTGTGTTGGCTGCGACACTGATTGTGGGGTGTGAATGGACAGAGTTATACACTCCTGGAAATTGAAATAAGAACGCCGTGAATTCATTGTCCCAGGAAGGGGAAACTTTATTGACACATTCCTGGGGTCAGATACATCACATGATCACACTGACAGAACCACAGGCACATAGACACAGGCAACAGAGCATGCACAATGTCGGCACTAGTACAGTGTATATCCACCTTTCGCAGCAATGCAGGCTGCTATTCTCCCATGGAGACGATCGTAGAGATGCTGGATGTAGTCCTGTGGAACGGCTTGCCATGCCATTTCCACCTGGCGCCTCAGTTGGACCGGCGTTCGTGCTGGACGTGCAGACCGCGTGAGACGACGCTTCATCCAGTCCCAAACATGCTCAATGGGGGACAGATCCGGAGATCTTGCTGGCCAGGGTAGTTGACTTACACTTTCTAGAGCACGTTGGGTGGCACGGGATACATGCGGACGTGCATTGTCCTGTTGGAACAGCAAGTTCCCTTGCCGGTCTAGGAATGGTAGAACGATGGGCTCGATGACGGTTTGGATGTACCGTGCACTATTCAGTGTCCCCTCGACGATCACCAGTGGTGTACGGCCAGTGTAGGAGATCGCTCCCCACACCATGATGCCGGGTGTTGGCCCTGTGTGCCTCGGTCGTATGCAGTCCTGATTGTGGCGCTCACCTGCACGGCGCCAAACACGCATACGACCATCATTGGCACCAAGGCAGAAGCGACTCTCATCGCTGAAGACGACACGTCTCCATTCGTCCCTCCATTCACGCCTGTCGCGACACCACTGGAGGCGGGCTGCACGATGTTGGGGCGTGAGCGGAAGACGGCCTAACGGTGTGCGGGACCGTAGCCCAGCTTCATGGAGACGGTTGCGAATGGTCCTCGCCGATACCCCAGGAGCAACAGTGTCCCTAATTTGCTGGGAAGTGGCGGTGCGGTCCCCTACGGCACTGCGTAGGATCCTACGGTCTTGGCGTGCATCCGTGCGTCGCTGCGGTCCGGTCCCAGGTCGACGGGCACGTGCACCTTCCGCCGACCACTGGCGACAACATCGATGTACTGTGGAGACCTCACGCCCCACGTGTTGAGCAATTCGGCGGTACGTCCACCCGGCCTCCCGCATGCCCACTATACGCCCTCGCTCAAAGTCCGTCAACTGCACATACGGTTCACGTCCACGCTGTCGCGGCATGCTACCAGTGTTAAAGACTGCGATGGAGCTCCGTATGCCACGGCAAACTGGCTGACACTGACGGCGGCGGTGCACAAATGCTGCGCAGCTAGCGCCATTCGACGGCCAACACCGCGGTTCCTGGTGTGTCCGCTGTGCCGTGCGTGTGATCATTGCTTGTACAGCCCTCTCGCAGAGTCCGGAGCAAGTATGGTGGGTCTGACACACCGGTGTCAATGTGTTCTTTTTTCCATTTCCAGGAGTGTAGTTAAACGCCTGTGAGCGAATTTTTGAGTGGCATCGCGGTGGACTGGTTATCTGACCGGTGTACCACACGAATAGTTAGACTAGGATAATTCTAATGGATAATTATTCAAGTTGAGTAGGCGCGGCTCTCAGCCATTCTGCCAAGTCAATAACAATCTTAAACCTTGTATAGAAATTTCATCAGCGAATCCTATCCTTAAGAGGTAATTTCACATTCCGAAAAGAACCTGGAAATAACGAGTTAAGTTGATAACTAAAAGTGCCATTGTGATTTCTCAGAATTTTTGCAAAATAAATAATAATTTCGTTAGTTTCATGTTTTTCTTACACTAACTAGCACTACTCCAGTACCCAAATATCCCACTAGTTACGTAAGAAATTTTGTGAATTCTTGTGTCATTTTCTTACAGCGGACGACTCCAGAAGGTATTTATTGCTGAAAGTTTTTCAGGCAGTTCTCTTTAGAACGTTAGGAGCGTCAGTCTGACTTCTGTAGTAGTTTGGGGGTGGAAATTGCATCTTGCAGGAGCCACAGTGTAAATGGTACATCTCAGATTAATCCATTGCGCAGAATACCATAATAGCAACCCACACGCTCACAGTGCTTCTGTGAAGTTTGGAAGTTAGGAGATGAGGTACTGGTGGAATTAAAGCTGTGAGGAGGATTGGGTAGCTCAGTCGATGCCGCCACGCCGCCACAGTAGCTCAGCCTTTTCGGTTTGAGGGCTGGCTGCCCTCTGCAACAAATCAATTAAAATATAAAAATTAAAAAATTAAAAATAACCAAGTGAAGTATTTAACGATGAATTTGAAGGTGTGTTATCTGATGTCTGCTCCGACCAAATGCCGAGAACAGTAACGAAAAAAATGTCGATAGAGCACTTGCCCACTAAAGACCGAAGTCTCGATTTCAATTCACGGTCCGGCACTCAGTTTTAATCTGCCAGGAAGTTACATATACATTTGTTTACAGCATCTAGAAATCGTTTCCGTAAGGGTATGCAGAAATTTAACGAGACATGGAGGATGCTCCACTGAACAATCTGAGGTAGAGAAGCTGGGGTAGGAGAAGCCAGTTTAAGGAGATAATAGGAACTAAATCACATTACTGTGTACTTTTTTATTTACCTTAGTTAGCTGCAAACACCATCATCGACACAAATAACGCACCATTTGTACTACATCTCATATAATGTACTGAAACTGACGGACATCAACCTCAACACCCTGTATGACTACTACAGGGATTAGCATAAATCGGAAATCGAATAAGGTTCGAGGAAGAGCGTATGTCGAGGCTTTTTAATTGTTTAGTATATCGAAAGATAGTTTGGGAAGTTAATGAAAACTGTGAATCAAATGGTACGATTTTCTAGTACTGATGTTAAGAATGATAAAGAAAAGGCAGAAGCGAAGTAGTGTGGTAGCAGCGAGAATGACAACCTGGCAATGATCAAAGCTGCGGGAAGTACAATAGTGGCAATATAAACTAATACAGCACAATAATCGAATATGGTGGAACAGGTTTCCTTCAGGGAAACAACTCTGCTCAGGCCAAAAACCGCCCTTGCACTGAAGACTCATCCTCTGATCCTGTTCGTTTATAGAACATCGCTGCGTGGAAAAGACATATGGGCTGTGGCATGTATAGCAGAGAAAGCCAGTTTAAACACAGCGCAAGAAGACCGTAAAAAGTAAGAGGAGAGCTACACTGTAATTTGTAGATAAGTGACAGTGCAAAAATTAACCTGTACTAATTACAGGCTGGTGGGGCATCTGCTAAGATCTTCGGTAAGAACAAGTACTGTATAATGATGGGATGATCAATAGAAAAAAATTCAAGTATCGTTAGATTATAATTCACAGATTTTATGGGAGGCTAGTCGTATGTTGAGCCGAAGAGATTAATAGAGAATGGAGGTCAGCATCTAACTAGTCGAAAGATCGATACTTACAAAAAAAAAGCTGAAGCAATTGTCGTGTAGTTATATGACTGTAATTAGTACGATGTCCAGGTGCTCTGTTTCTGATTTTAAACGCAGAATGGCAATGTGTAATTGCCGCATGTGCCCATGCTCTGTGTCATTGAACCACCGAACGCCGACTTGCTTGGCTCTTCTGAGATTGCTGGAAATGTAATATGTGTGCATGTCAGTGATTACATCGTAATGTCCTTTGATCTCCTATGGCATGTTTAAACTGTGTGTCGGACCGAAATTGAATCTAGAACTCTGTCTATATTTAGCAAGTACTGCCACCTGTTTGCTCTTTCTGAGATTAGGCCAGCAGATATTCAGATAACATCATGTGAGCTATCGACGTTCGTAGCAACGTTACTCACCGTCGTACCGCACGTTATTGGACATCTGCAACTGATGGAAGGCTTACAGTTAACTGTTGGTTTTGGACCACTACAGGTATTTAACTATCATGCTAATCGAGCAATCGTGTGAGTCCTGCGGATGCAAAAGGTTGTCACCTTGAGAGATTGTGTGGTCTTTCTGAAGCTGATGATCAAACAGCAACATCTTGTCGTTAAGAATGTCAACTAGGACCTGATTCACAAAATCTGTCAATGAACGAAAAAAAAAATATTTTCGTTATTACGATTTTTGAAGACTAGCATAGTATCTTCCGGTTTGCATTACTTTTTGTAAAAATTCCACATGAAATGTTCCAGAGATCAATGGTGCACACGATGATGAATGTCATTGACACACTAGGCAATGCGTGGTTCTTCTGATCTAATAACAAAGTACCCAGTTAGCCAAGAGACAATGTTAGAGTCCCTTCGATCAAAATAATCGGACAATATGAGTGTGTAAGGTCAGTTTTTCCTGGCACTCTCCATTAAATCCACAAATGAGTGTAAACATCTTCAGCTAAATATTGGTATAGTCATGTGTCACTCATTGCTCACCATTGTTTTGCAGTTACCTAAATCAACTATGAAGAATGTTGTCCTTTTTATTTGTGATAAATCTCTTATAATAGTTCATTTTACTGCGAATAACGTGTTGCTATAACACCACAAACTTTTATAATTTACCTCCACTTTACAAATAAGTACGGTAGTTATTCGTTCATCTCCTCAGAGAAGATCACTGATACATGGTTCTTCGATGGCGCTCTTTCCCAAGGTAGCCTGTTCGTAGAGTGGTGGTGGATAACGTTGTCATCACCAGCAAGCCGAAGAAACGTAGAGAAATACAATTTTTAATCTTCAGATTTTAGATTAAATCAGATTAGATACATTGTTTGTTCCATACAACGACAGTGAGGAGATCTGCCAGGGATATGGATATCAGAGAGTAAGCCACTGCCATTGCTTTAACTTGAAACCGTTTCCTATTGGAGTCACCCTCAGTATTCCAACTTTCTTTTGACGCACCTAGTACTGAATTCTGTGGTGCACCTATTTAAATAAACTTGATTTGTTATCAGATATCGCTAATTCTTCCTTACCCTGTTCAGAACGCAAGTAACGTAAATGGAATTAAAAGTTTGTTAATTGGATGGATTTGAAATCAAAACATGTTGAAATTTGTGAACTATGTGTAAGAAAGGACCTAAGTGCGCGTAAGTATGGCTGTGTGTCTGTCAAAAAAAATGGTTCAAATGGCTCTGAGCACTATGGGACTCAACTTCTGAGGTCATCAGTCCCCTAGAACTTAGAACTACTTAAACCTAACTAACCTAAGGACATCATACACATCCATGTCCGAGGCAGGATTCGAACCTGCGACCGTAGCGGTCTCGCGGTTCCAGACTGTAGCGCCTAGAACCGCAGGGCCACTCCGGCCGGTGTGTGTCTGTCGATGTCCTCCATCCATTCCTAGTTGGGTTCGGAAGTTGCGCTACTTTGTTCTTCCATTATGGCTCACGAATATAGTCCACAACAACAAAGCGTCTGCTTTATTTTAAGGCACCTTCAGTGCTCACTGTAAGAACGTGGTTTATCTTATAAATATTTATAGCGAGATCGCAAACAGTCCCCTCGTGTTAAATTACTATTAACAAAATTTTACATGTTATAAATTATTATCACTGCACGCGATTCTTTACCTGCTGATTCATTCCTAACGTTCTTCTATACACAGGTGTAAGATTTTGGCACACTTCCCTGTCACAGAATATATTTGTTTTTTAATGTTGTGTAGAAGCATTTTCATCTAGCGCTCTGTTTCAATGCTGCGGAATGCGATCATCTTTTGTGCTGTTTTTGTAGGTGTGACAGAGTCCGCTATTATTCTGTGTCTTTGTATTTTTCAACTTCTTATAATAAAGGAGGTGACTTGACAATCCCAGCTCCCGACGTAGCCACCATACAATCATTGATGTAAAATTATCTGGTATTTACCAACTTCAGTGTAACAGATGTGAAGCTATAGTCAAGGACAGACCAGCAGAACACTTGCATTGAATATAGAAAACATAAAAGAGTACGGAAATGAAGCACCAGTTCCATAGAAAAGAACAAAAATCATCTAAGACTACAAGTAAATTTACAACTTCAAAAGTCAAACACAGAAAAGATACACACGTTGAACGACCAAACAAACATTGCAATTAAATGTTATTTAAGATAGCAAAGGATACACTAAATAAACAGCAACCCATCTTGCCACCACAAGAAATAACATCACGTACACCAGGCATGACAACTTCTCATGACCATTCGCGAAAGTATCATAAAAGTTGCAACTGTAACACACACATTCTCTCTCTTTCTCTCTCACGCACACACACACACACACACACACACACACACACACACACACACACACACACACATATATATATATATATATATATATATATATATATATATATATATATATATATATATATACAGGGTGTCCCAGCTATCTTGTCCACCCAAAATATCTCTGGAACAATAACAGTTATTGGAAAACGACTTTCAACGGTATCAATGTAGGGCTGGGGCCCATGAATGTACATATTTGGGAACATTCTACAACGAAAGCATATGTGTTTTTTAACACAAACGTATGTTTTTTTAAATGGACCTCCTATATTTTTTCTTCAGCAATCCATAGCATGACAAAGCACATACACAATGGCGTTGATTGCATCGCATTATTCCCATTACATCCAGAGATATTGAGACGCGAAGTTGACGCTTGAAACACCCGACATGCGCTGCTAGCGCACGTCCTGAGGCTCAGGCGTGAACCCCATGCTGCCCGTAATCGCGATGAGATTGACATGTGTAATCGCACCTCCATACTTATCAAGAGGTCCGAAACGAATAATACATTCAATAATACATTCAAACCTGTCGATACCGACCGCTCACCGTCCACCACGTGTTCCTGTGCGAGCGAGAATGCAGTGCTACACTTTTGGAAGCAAAGTTTGTTCGACAGTGGAATCCGCCATGACTATATAACAACACGTTTGGACCGCACTAGAATGCCCGCTAATTGACTCGCTCTCTCGCGCGCTTGCGTAATAACTGTACAATCGCTGCGCCGACGCCCCGCTTAGTCACACACCCTCCATACAGGCGACGGACATAGCCTTCTGTAAATATCTGGAAAATGACTCTTTATTTCAGACATCACGGTCATGCAGGTGTGTCCCAACTGACTTTTCCATGCTCACACAGCGAAACTCCAGAGCGCAGCTGACGTACGCGCGGCTGGCTGAGCCCTCTCCATCGGCAGCTCCCTGGCCGGCTGACGTCAAGCGGCCAGTGCGCCAGGTAGGCGGCGAGCGGCGCCTTAAGGGTCCCGCCACAAACGGTCAGCCGCGCTAGCCTCAGAATCCGACTACGTAAACATCTTTCCGCGACCGCGAGAACTTAACGCTGGACAGGATGGAACCTGTCGACCGCGTGACAGAGCTTGACCGACAGTGGAATCCACCATGACCGCGTTTGCTCGTCGCGAGAACGCTCGCTAATTCACTCTCACCACCCCGCTATAGTAAATAACTCAATTTACAATTTCATATACGTATGCAAACGTGTTCAACTCCCTAATTTCAAGTACTTTTCAAGGACCACACCGCCATCTCCTCCTCCTAGGAACCAGCGCCAAGTTTGAAATCTGCCAGTAAACAAAGCTCACTTGTGCTTCCGCCACCAACCTAAGAAAATTGTTTCAAATTAAGCCACCAGCACTCAGCCTCTTCCTACACGTTTCTGGTAAACGGATTCACCCTGCACTAGGTCCATGGACTGAGGAACGAAATTACTTTATTTAGGAATGGAGTATACATGGCCTGCATCATACAGACCTGCAAAACACTCCTACATAACTCATTTATAATGTTCTAGACACAAGCTTGCTAATTGTAAACAGTTAAAAATAACTCATAGCACAGCCTACAGACATGCGAACCGTCCGTATATAATGCAAAACATTTACCTCCAAATAGCCAAACAACTGCTAATTTTCGGAAATAATTTCAGTGCATAGGCTGATGGAAGGAAGAACGAGTGTACTTTATTTATTTGCGACATAACGTTTTGAAACTTTTACTTCTCATAGGTTTCGATATGTAAGGCTGACATAAGGCAGTTCCTGAACTCCAGTAGTGCACTACACTTGGCAACACAACCACACCCATCAATATATTCATTCCAATCCAGACCTGTAACTCCTCTACAGATAAATTTGTCCAGTTATTTGTCTACTCACTCACATTCTGACTAGATTGCCGTTATTGCACAAAAACAGCTCAGACTGCGCTGCGCTGCTCGGGGAAGTAAGGAAGGGCTGCACTCTATTTATTTGTAGCCCTTTTATTTAGTCGTGGAGTATATTTGTCACAAAACACCCGCACTGATCCGACTGTGGTCATCTGACACCGGCCAAAAACACGTAAACTACTCCTAATTTCACCATACAATAGCAAACAGCTCTTAAATAATGCAATACATTATATCAGCAGACGAGCTCTGTATTCTTAAACTCTCCAAATAAAGCACCGCACAGTGCACAGACATGCTCGCAAAATAGTGCAACAGACGCGCCCAAACACCAACAGCTGCCACACCGACCAAAAGTCTCTGCTCGGCCTCCCCCAAACATGACCTCAACACAGTCGCATTCGCACCTATCACCGGAGAAATTGATATCGCCTATGCGCCTTAGATTACGCTCCAAGGCAGGCCGCGCGCGCGTGCGGTCGGCGGGGAAGGGGATTCCAGAGTCTCCGGCCAAGTTCAGCTTCCGAGCGCTCGTGACAGCCCTCGCGCTCTCGTAGCTATTCGCCTCAGCAATTCGATCTAACAAACCCTCCAAGTAGAAAAAACCAACTCGAACTCTCTCATTTTCTATATCGTCCCACAAATACTTAACTTACATCTTATTTATGCATCGAGTATACCTATCATTCTCATACAAAAAACACTCGCCTTAAATACCTGGTGTCATGTTGCACAGTCGGCAGACACGCAAACAGCTCCTAATTTCAGTGCACAATATCAAACTGCTCCTAAATAATGCAGTACACATAACAGTAAACATCATCAGTGCTCGTAATCTGCCCAAATAACGCATAGCAAAATAACTCAACAGACGGGTACATTGAACCTGTCCCACACTAAGTCACACGTCCGACGGCTCTCAATTCACTCAAAGGCCTCTGTTCGACCCTTCAAACATGACTTGATGACAGCCGCATTCACACCTAACACCTGAGAAATTCATATCACCTACACGCCGAACATGACTATCCAAGCCAGGCCACGCGAGTTGTCTGTCACCGTCCTAACTCAGTGCGGTCCAACACACATGTTAAGGCCGCATTCCATTGCTTGTCGGCCTATATGCGACACATCTCCATCTTCACGTCTGTTGTCAGAATAGCCGAGAGCGAGTTCACACACACACCGTCCGCACACATCCCAGCGCTTATCTCCCCTCACAATCTAAAACGATCATTTGAAAATTAAAAAAAAAAGAGCCCAGTCAACCTCTCCGAAATTGTATAGTGCGCCCAAAAATAGTTAACGCTCGCTTTCGTGTTTTCTCAGCTTATTTGTAAATTCAAATTCTTGCCCTAACAGAACTTGTTCACCAAACTAATACTGAATGCGCTCCCCACCTCCTACCTTTCCAGCTCTCAACATACGCAAATGTTCCCAACCCTCCTGTATCCCAGCACAACCGATTAATCATTATTATTCCTTCTTATGGAATTTATTGGCCTAATTTCCTAAGGACCCGTTATCGAAGTAACATCCTGCTTTTCTTTCTGAGGCTTCCTGTGCTTACTTTTACAGAGATCGCTAAATTACCTCCACAGCCCCCTCAATCTACATACACACACACACACACACACACACACACACACACACACACACACACACACACACACACGGTCATCCTCTCTACTCATCCCATAACATAAGCAATAGGAACTTTACAATCCATTATATACAAACCCTACACAATGTAAGCCACATTAACCTTACAATACCCACTATATGTCCCAATTCTCTCAATTCCTAAGGAAGCACTGTGAACCTGCTGTTTCCTTCTACACACGCCACACTCAGCGGTAATCAGCCCTTCTGCATCAACGGACGGAAGTCCCTCTTAGAACTGTCCTACAAATTCGGCGATCACTCCCCCTCAACACAAATACGTTACTCTCTCTTCATCTTCCTTGCCTGCTCGCTTTTTTTCTACAAACTTATCCAGACTCATAGACTACAAGAACACACCATTTTTTTTCTAAGTACAGCATCCTTTAAACCACTGAATAACTAGAAACAAACAGACCAAAAAATTATATTCGCACTCTCGAATACCGAAGTCATTGATCTCATTATATCGTACTTATACAGTTAAATCTTACGATGGCAGTCTCATTTGTTTGTCATTCCACAATGAGCTAAGTATCGGAAATACACTCTCTTGACCGCTGTTATCGGGAAATATCTCTACCGTCCTTACGACTTCCTCTGCACTCGTCACAGTGCTGTATATACAAACGCTACACAATGTAAACCACAATAACTTCACAATACAGTATATACACATTTGACACAAAACAGTGCACTTATCCAGTATATCTCTACAGCTTGCGAAAAAAAAAATCCTATTCCTACAGCGTCTATATATCGCAATGCCCCCCAATCCTAGGAAAGCACCGTCAACCTGTTCTCTCTACAGATCCGACACTCAGAGCTAATCATCCCTCTTACATCAGCGGACCTAAGTCACCCCCAGAACACTTTCTACAAATTCGGTATCGTCCCCCCCCCCCCCCCAGCACAAACGCCTTGATGTCTCTCCTTCCTTATCTGTTCGCTTTTCTACAAACATCTTCAGACTCATAGACTGCAAGAACACGTGTACTTTCTCCATAATATTACACCATTTTAGCTGTACTTTTCAATATCATGCACTAGGCTACACCCTACCAATCACTAGTTCATCATAATTCCCAAGATATAGATCGTTTTTATGTGTTTTAGAATTAAGTGTGAATGGACGTACTGAGCAGTCATCTATCAATGCTTGGAACGATACTTGCAAAGTAGAGGAGGTATGGTTTAGCTATGACATTGAAATTAGGAAAACACGCTGTCACATGATTGGCCAGTGTGCTTTATTACGAGGACAAGGTGCGCGTCGGAATATTGTTATCATTGGTTTGTGTTTAAGTATATAATGTTAAATGCCCTATCCTCAGTGAGAGGGGTGTGTATGTCGGTAAAATTATTTGCTTATTTGACTACATGTATGCGTAATTTAGCACATTTAAGTGTTCACCGAATATGACTGTCCGTGGAAAAAGGAATTATTATGTTCTATTGAGCTGGGCTGTATGTGGGGGCGTAAATGCTTGTTAAAAATTATTATTACAGGGTTGGTGGCATATAAGTAGAACAAGTTCTGTGAAAGCGTGTGTAGAAGGAGTGAGCTAGTGGATGACACGACTCATCTACGACTGTATCATTAGGACATGTAAATAAATGTCGGATAATCTAAATTGAGGTCATTTTTTTTCTTTTAATGATATGTATGACTTCTGCTTGGAGTTATGTTTGTCTATTTATTCTAAATGAATACTCATCCTTGCTTAGAAAGTGTGTTTTGACAGAATTGTCGGCGCAGCGTGAACGACGACGGGTTCGCTGGCTGGGGGAGACACTGTTTACATGTCGAGTTGGAGATGCAGGGGAGGATAGAGATCTGCGCTATTCAGGAATCCATCTGTGCAGTGTATGTCGTTAGACAATAGCTGGAGAGCAGGTATAGAGAGAGAGCCCACTACGGCATGGAGGTCCTGGGGCTTAGTGGACGGCTGTTTAGATGGACAGATATATGACGTTGACATGCCGCCGCCGGCGCTCGTATTTCAGGCGAATGGTCAATACAAGGTCCTGTTGCAGTAACTGAGGCTGCAGAAGGTAATTGATATGTCTTTCCCCGACTTAAATTGCAAATATCAGATGCCCAAAGATCTGGAAATGGGATCAGCTGAACGATGTGTAGGGTGTGACTAAAGCCAAGTTGGAATTTTAATGTCGCCTCAAGAACAGTACCACCGTTACTAGATATCGATAACCGCCGCTGCTGCCACTAGCGGACAGACAACGCTTGTAAACGGAGTGGCACCAATGAATTCAAGAAGAAGACGACAACCGTAACAATACCAAGTAAACGATGACAATCTAGCAACGGCACCAAGGCGAGCCACAGCACAGTTCACTATCTGTAACAAATAATCCAACCAAACAGTGAAGGTATCACTAGAACGGTCACATAAGACCGTATTCTAGCATGTGCTGACTGCACACCAGGATAACTTCACTCATTGTTCCCGTCAAAGCTAAGGTGCATAATACTAGAATCCAGAGCTAAATCATCGCAGTAACATAGCGCCAAAATGGGCCACAAATCTCATGCAGTGTTTTTCGCCACGGCCTGGCCTCAGCTTTCAGTACCGTCTCCACGCCATTCTATTAGCACCTGCCTCTGCACCACCGCCTGCACGCCAGTCCAGAGCACCCTTCTCTACACCAGCGTGACCAAGACGCCAGAGAGAACACGACACGCTGCCCGCGGCAGAGCTGCAGCCGACACGCACTGCAGCGCCCTCCTCGCTTTGCAGACAAACACGACTCGCTCCGCGGAGCCGCAACTCTCTCAGCTGCCCTCCGCCGCGGGAGGTTCACGTGCCGGCACTCGTAGTTACGTCTGTAACGTCGCAGCCTGTCTGTCGAAGAACGTTAGAAACAAAGCAGAAGGCAAACATGCAAATTGTATAATAATAGCAATATAAAATATGAGAACTGTTTAAAATCTCGTAAAACTGAATTATAAAAAAAAGGACCGCACGGTTAACGTGACCATTGAAGACGAATAAAGTGAAAAGCGACTGGTGTAAATAGGAGTTTCATTAGAGTCGCAAAAGACGATATAAATGCCGTATCACTTGTAACACTGCGACTGTGGAAGACAGGCCTAAAAACAGAAAAGATAACATGTTGTGAAAGGAGACTTACAATTCAGCAGGGTTATTCCTGAAGTAGAAACAATAAGTGCTTTAGAGACTACGAGTTAAGGACGACCAGCCTTGGTGATATAATTTTTCTGACAGTGTTCAGTAACATCGTTTTTTATTTGTTTTTTTAACAGTTATTTACACTTCTCCTATGTAGGCTGCTTGGAAGCTGCCAGGTTGACACCATTCAGCAATTTGGTTAGGTAAGCTTTAAACTTAATAATTTATGAAGTTGACATAGGATATTATGTTAATCACAAGATAATACTGATGTGATGTACAGTATTTTCGTTGTGAGGGTGATGTGATGGGGACTCCTAGTAACTGTGGATAGGGATTGTGGTGTAGGAACTACTGGAGATGATGTATGAATAAGTGTGTGTGGGAAGTTTATGTGGAAAGGAACTAGTATATTGGACGCAACTCTTAGAATATGCAATGGAGAATTGTACATCACATCAGCGTTATCTTGTTATTAACATAATATCCTATGACAACTTCTTAAATTATTTTATATTAAGTTTAAAGCTTACATAATTGCTGAAGGGTTCAATCTGGCAGGTCCCAAGCAGCCCACGTAGGAGAAGTGTAACTTACTGTTAAAAACAAATAAAAGAAACAGTGTTACTGAACACTGTCAGAAAAATTACATCATCACCTCAGAAAGGAGCTGGAATGATTAGAGATGGAGAGCAGGCCAGGAGTGTCAAGAACAGGGCAGATTACAGAATTGGGACTCAGATCTACAAGATATGTAGATGGTGGTGTTCGTGATGTTTCAGAGGATATGAGAATTTGATGAGCTACTTTAGGCCATTGGCAGGTAGTAATAGCGAATACTCTGTTCAAGAATCACAAGCGTAAGAGGTGCGCTTGAACTACAGCCTCAGAGAACTTCAGGCATATCTCTTCATTCCGTAACGCTTCCGTATATCACTTCTTTGTGCATCGATTCTTCCCTAGTAGTCTCTTAAATATCAGCCTACTCTTGATGATCGCTAAATTGTGATCTGAGTCTATATTTGCTCCTGGGCACGCCTTAGAATCCAATATCTGTACTCGGAATATCTGCCTCACCATGTTGTAATGTAATAAATCTTCCCGTACCTCCGGGCCTTTTCCAAGATTACGTGTTACTCTTGTAACTCTTGAACAGAGTATTCTATATTACAAGCTAAACTAAACTCCTGGAAATTGAAATAAGAACACCGTGAATTCATTGTCCCAGGAAGGGGAAACTTTATTGACACATTCCTGGGGTCAGATACATCACATGATCACACTGACAGAACCACAGGCACATAGACACAGGCAACAGAGCATGCACAATGTCGGCACTAGTACAGTGTATATCCACCTTTCGCAGCAATGCAGGCTGCTATTCTCCCATGGAGACGATCGTAGAGATGCTGGATGTAGTCCTGTGGAACGGCTTGCCATGCCATTTCCACCTGGCGCCTCAGTTGCACCAGCGTTCGTGCTGGACGTGCAGACCGCGTGAGACGACGCTTCAGCCAGTCCCAAACATGCTCAATGGGGGACAGATCCGGAGATCTTGCTGGCCAGGGTAGTTGACTTACACCTTCTAGAGCACGTTGGGTGGCACGGGATACATGCGGACGTGCATTGTCCTGTTGGAACAGCAAGTTCCCTTGCCGGTCTAGGAATGGTAGAACGATGGGTTCGATGACGGTTTGGATGTACCGTGCACTATTCAGTGTCCCCTCGACGATCACCAGTGGTGTACGGCCAGTGTAGGAGATCGCTCCCCTCACCATGATGCCGGGTGTTGGCCCTGTGTGCCTCGGTCGTATGCAGTCCTGATTGTGGCGCTCACCTGCACGGCGCCAAACACGCATACGACCATCATTGGCACCAAGGCAGAAGCGACTCTCATCGCTGAAGACGACACGTCTCCATTCGTCCCTCCATTCACGCCTGTCGCGACACCACTGGAGGCGGGCTGCACGATGTTGGGGCGTGAGCGGAAGACGGCCTAACGGTGTGCGGGACCGTAGCCCAGCGTCATGGAGACGGTTGCGAATGGTCCTCGCCGATACCCCAGGAGCAACAGTGTCCCTAATTTGCTGGGAAGCGGCGGTGCGGTCCCCTACGGCATTGCGTAGGATCCTACGGTCGTGGCGTGCATCCGTGCGTCGCTGCGGTCCGGTCCCAGGTCGACGGGCACGTGCACCTTCCGCCGACCTCTGGCGACAACATCGATGTACTGTGGAGACCTCACGCCCCACGTGTTGAGCAATTCGGCGGTACGTCCACCCGGCCTCCCGCATGCCCACTATACGCCCTCGCTCAAAGTCCGTCAACTGCACATACGGTTCACGTCCACGCTGTCGCGGCATGCTACCAGTGTTAAAGACTGCGATGGAGCTCCGTATGCCACGGCAAACTGGCTGACACTGACGGCGGCGGTGCACAAATGATGCGCAGCTAGCGCCATTCGACGGCCAACACCGCGGTACCTGGTGTGTCCGCTGTGCCGTGCGTGTGATCATTGCTTGTACAGCCCTCTCGCAGTGTCCGGAGCAAGTATGGTGGGTCTGACACACCGGTGTCAATGTCTTCTTTTTTCCATTTCCAGGAGTGTATATTACAGAACTCAATCATTCCTTATCCTCTCTCATTCGTAGTACCAAACCCGTATATCCACTAGCTCTATCTTCTACTCCTTCCCTTACAACAGCATTCCAGTCCCCCGTGTGTATTAGATTTTCATTTTCCTTTACGTACTGAATTACTCGGTAAGTTTCCTCATATACTTTCTCTGTCTCATCAGCTTCAGCTTGCAACGTCCGCATGTATACTGGAAGCCGGCCGATGTGGCCGAGCGGTTCTAGACGCTTCAGTTTGGAACCGCGCGACCGCAACGGTCGCAGGTTCGAATCCTGCCTCGGGCATATATGTGTGTGATGTCCTTAGGTTAGCTGGGTTTACGTAGTTGTAAGTTCTAGGGGACTGATGACCTCAGATGTTAAGTCCCATAGTGCTCAGAGCCATGTATACTGGAACTACTTTTGTCGGTGTTGGTTTGCTGTCGAGTCTGATGACGACAACCCTATCACTGACTCCTACAGGCTCTCCGTGCAACTTGCTACTCTGCCTCCTGATGGCACGTCTCAGCAGTATTCTGTCAGGACGACTGACATGTCCCAGGTTCATGTGGCATATGTCACTGCCCAAGCCTGTAGACGACTTCGTATAATACACTCCTGGAAATAGAAAAAACAACACATTGACACCGGTGTATCAGACCCACCATACTTGCTCCGGACACTGCGAGAGGGCTGTACAAGCAATGATCACACGCACGGCACAGCGGACACACCAGGAACCGCGGTGTTGGCCGTCGAATGGCGCTAGCTGCGCAGCATTTGTGCACCGCCGCCGTCAGTGTCAGCCAGTTTGCCGTGGCATACGGAGCTCCGTCGCAGTCTTTAACACTGGTAGCATGCCGCGACAGCGTGGACGTGAACCGTATGTGCAGTTGACGGACTTTGAGCGAGGGCGTATAGTGGGCATGCGAGAGGCCGGGTGGACGTACCGCCGAATTCCTCAACACGTGGGGCGTGAGGTCTCCACAGTACATCGATGTTGTCGCCAGTGGTCGGCGGAAGGTGCACGTGCCCGTCGAGCTGGGACCGGACCGCAGCAACGCACGGATGCACGCCAAGACCGTAGGATCCTACGCAGTGCCGTAGGGGACCGCACCGCCACTTCCCAGCAAATGGTTCAAATGGCTCTGAGCACTATGGGACTCAACTGCTGTGGTCATAAGTCCCCTAGAACTTAGAACTACTTAAACCTAACTAACCTAAGGACAGCACACAACACCCAGCCATCACGAGGCAGAGAAAATCCCTGACCCCGCCGGGAATCGAACCCGGGAACCCGGGCGTGGGAAGCGAGAACGCTACCGCACGACCACGAGATGCGGGCTACTTCCCAGCAAATTAGGGACACTGTTGCTCCTGGGGTATCGGCGAGGACCATTCGCAACCGTCTCCATGAAGCTGGGCTACGGTCCCGCACACCGTTAGACCGTCTTCCGCTCACGCCCCAACATCGTGCAGCCCGCCTCCAGTGGTGTCGCGACAGGCGTGAATGGAGGGACGAATGGAGACGTGTCGTCTTCAGCGATGAGAGTCGCTTCTGCCTTGGTGCCAATGATGGTCGTATGCGTGTTTGGCGCCGTGCAGGTGAGCGCCACAATCAGGACTGCATACGACCGAGGCACACAGGGCCAACACCCGGCACCATGGTGTGGGGAGCGATCTCCTACACTGGCCGTACACCACTGGTGATCGTCGAGGGGACACTGAATAGTGCACGGTACATCCAAACCGTCATCGAACCCATCGTTCTACCATTCCTAGACCGGCAAGGGAACTTGCTGTTCCAACAGGACAATGCACGTCCGCATGTATCCCGTGCCACCCAACGTGCTCTAGAAGGTGTAAGTCAACTACCCTGGTCAGCAAGATCTCCGCATCTGTCCCCCATTGAGCATGTTTGGGACTGGATGAAGCGTCGTCTCACGCGGTCTGCACGTCCAGCACGAACGCTGGTCCAACTGAGGCGCCAGGTGGAAATGGCATGGCAAGCCGTTCCACAGGACTACATCCAGCATCTCTACGATCGTCTCCATGGGAGAATAGCAGCCTGCATTGCTGCGAAAGGTGGATATACACTGTACTAGTGCCGACATTGTGCATGCTCTGTTGCCTGTGTCTATGTGCCTGTGGTTCTGTCAGTGTGATCATGTGATGTATCTGACCCCAGGAATGTATCAATAAAGTTTCCCCTTCCTGGGACAATGAATTCACGGTGTTGTTATTTCAATTTCCAGGAGTGTATTAATGTTAGTATGGTGTTGTTATGATGCTTCGTGACAAGTTGTTTTTCAACGTCATTTAATTTACATGCCATATACCTATGAGACGAGATCACACTATCTTATATTTTAATTTGTTGCTTTAATTAAGTGCATGAACTGGTTGTTTTGAACATTCATGTATTACATTAATTGTTGATGATGCTAAAGCTATATTCTTCTACATTTGAGAAATTCTGTTACTTTGTTATTCGATAGTACGCAGATACCATTGAACGATGGCCTTGGGGGAGTGGTAGCGAGTCCGGTCGCGGTTTTTAAAATAAAAAGACGAATGCAATTGATGTTGGCATTTTATTCAAGATAATCTAATAATCATGGGCGGTTGGAATGCAGCAGAAGTGAAGGAACAGAAGAAAAAGTTACGGGAGAATGTGAGCTTGGTAGTAGGAATGAGAGAGGAGAAAGACTAAGTGGGCATTGCAATAAATTTCAGTTAGTAACAGCAAATAAAATGTTCAAGTATCACACGAAGAGGAAGTATACTTGGAAAAGTGCTGGAGATGCGGAAAGAATCCATCTGAATTAAATCTTGATCAGTGATTCCAAAGTCAGATGTTAGGCTTTAAACGGTACCCAGGAGCAGATATAGACTCAGCTCATAATTTAGAAATGATGAAGAGTAGGCTGAAGTTTAAGAAGGTCGTTCGATAGAATGAGTATGCGAGGAAGTGGGATACTGAAGTATTGAAGAACGATGAGATGCGTTCGAAGTTCCCTGAGGCTTCAGAGGGAGCAATAATGAATACTACAGTAGGCAGGTCAGTTGAAGAGAAAGGGACGTCTCTAAAATGGGAAATAATGGAAGTTGAGCAGACAAACATAGGTGCAAACCAGGTAACTGCGAAGGAACCTTAGTAACAGATGAAGAACTTACGTGATAGACGAAAGAAGGAACTACGAGAAAGTTCTGGCAAATTCTGGAATGCAGAAGTATAAGTCACTTAGGAATGAAATAAACAGGAAGTGGCCGGAAGCGATGGCTGCTGGAGAAATGTGAAGAATTCGAATAAGAAATGATCGTCGGAAGGACTGATTCAGCATATAGGAAAGTCAAAGCAACCTTCGTTGAGATTAAAAGCAAAGGCATTAGCCTTAAAAGTACAGTGGGATTTCCATTTTTAAGCGCAGAAGGGAGAGCGGACAGTGAGAAAGAGTGCATTGGAGTCCTCTACAAGGACTCGTCTGATGGTATGGTTAAGAAAGAAATAGACTTTCGGAGAAACATTATCCACAAAATCCTGAAGGAAGTAAAACAGGTAAGCGCATCGAAGAAATAATGGCGGAACTAAGAATTCAGGTGAAATGATATTAATGATTAGTTCCGCTGATGACATTGCTATCCTCAGTGAAGAAGAACAAGAACTACAGGAATTGTTGAAAAAATTAACAGTCGAATGAGTACAAGAATATGCGTTGAGAGTAATCCGACAAAATACATAAGTAATGAGGAGTAGCAAAAATGAGATTAGCTATAAATTTAACATCAAAATTGGGTACCACAAAGTAGACGAAATAGAGGTTTTCTGCTGCCTTGGAATCAAAATAACACATGATGGACGAAGGACATGAAAAGCAGACTAGCACAAGTAAAGAGGGGATTTCTGGGCAAGAGGCCTGCTACTGTTAAACATCGACCTTAATTGGAGGAAAAATTTCTGAGCATGTACCTTTGGAGTACAGCACTGTATGATAGTGGATCATCTACTGTGAGAAAATCTTCAAAAGCAGATAACGAAGCTTTTGAGATATGGTGCCATACATGGATGTTGAAAATGAGGTGGATTGACAATGGATAAGGCGGAAAACATTTACAAGAAGAAGTGACAGATTACTAGAGCATGAGTTAATACGTTAGTGAGTAACTTCTATAGTACTGCAAGGAGAGTAAATAATTGAGGGCGTGAAAGGCTGCAAGTGCTGCTCTGAAATGAAAAGATTGGCATAAGGTGGAATTCGTGGCGCGCTGCATCGAACCAGTGAAACACTGATGAAACCACCGATCTTCTAAAAGAAAAAAAGTCTATACAGTATCTAGTTACTTATTTTTTCACTTGGTGGCTTAGATGTCGATTTACAATTCTATTGTAGAGCAAACAGCCAGCGGAACAAGAAGTAAAGCTGACCTTTGAGAAGTGCCAAGTGCCGAGGAACAGTAGTTTCTAGATCAGCCCGCATGTTCACCCGTAGTAATGGTACAGTGACGACTGCGTGGAACAGTCGGTCGTGGGTAGTTGTTAGTCGTCTGTCACCGACTGAAGCAGCAAGAGGGACGGAATGTAACGATGTGTGTCATAAAGCTTTACGCTGAAATCAGTATGACTTATATTATTCGGAGAGCAATCGAATCGGAATTGAGAATGGTTGTTAATGTTAAATGTGAAATATTATTCGAGATAGTGGCATAGAGTATTTTGAATTTTTCGGGGAGCTTAATTGTCTACAATGTTCGTCGACGTGAATAGTACACTCAAAAATTTTGTTATCTTCAGGACAGAAAAAAATTCTTCACTTAATGAATTCTTAGTAATGAATATATAAAACATAAGATTTTCCAAACCTAGAACTGTAGCGTGTTTAGGACCAACGCCACACTCATTTGGAACGTTATACAGGGTTGCAAGTCGGAGGTGATACCAGATGGTTCTTGGCAGAAGGGAGAGGAGGACGAATGGTACCATCCTGCTACGTTACACAATGGGAACTTTAGATTGTTACTCTGGGAGGTGACTGTTGGTGTTCAACGAGAGATGTAGGCTACGTGGTCTGCCTATTTCTATCCTCTCCCTTTCTTTCGTCTGCAATAATGGGACCGCGCGACCGCTACGGTCGCAGGTTCGAATCCTGCCTCGGGCATGGATGTGTGTGATGTCCTTAGGTTGGTTAGGTTTAAGTAGTTCTAAGTTCTAGGGGACTGATGACCTCATGTGTTAAGTCCCATAGTGCTCAGAGCCATTTTTGTATTGCACAAGAGACTACCAAAGTCATCAGTATGTCACAGCTAAACTGCGTCAATTTTCAGTGCGTCACGCGCACTCGCTCATGAAAATGGGTCGCAACTGCCGCGATGGACGTAGTGACAAATCTGAAGTCTTCGTTAAGCACAGAACTGTGGTAATTTGACAGATATTCACCAAAGCTGCGTAATATGAAGTAGAACGAAGTATGAAAATGTAGTACATCACACGACTTTCCTGAGGACGTATTCGAATTCTGCACCCTTTGATGAAGCCTGTCAGGGGTAGTAAATGAAATATTTTTTAAGCTTTCAGATGCCGAACGTGATAAGTACAGACTGAAACAACTGTTTTTTTTTCATGAATTTTTTATTCCAGTCGTTAGTTATTTGACACCATCCAGCATCCCTTCTTATCTCTTGCAGCTACTTGTGTGTCTTCTTGCTTCATATATTAACATTCCCCTTTATTAGTTTTCTTATCGAATCATTGTCTTCCTATATTGTTTTTCCCCCTCTGTGCACATAACATTTATTCCTGGCTAAAATTTGTGGTGCCTCCCGCTTAGCCCGCTTGGAAGAATGATGTCGTTCTTCCTTCAGTCCTTTTACACGATCACATGATCTTGCTCCCTAAAAGGTGGATTCTTATTTTCTTCTTGTACTGTGGTTAGTGTTGAGGTTGTTATTCTCCTCTGTTACTATCATTTACCACGTAATTCTTCTCTATAAAGTTTGAAAGTGCTTATGTCTGTTCCGAGGCACTGTTGCTGTCATTAGTGTGAATTTTTTGCGTTTGCAGTAGAGTTTTATAAGTTGGACCGAATGACCGATCCGACGGTTCTTGGTGGAATATGTTATACATTATTAATACAAACACAGACGAAACTGGCGTAATATTCTACAATATTTATTAATTTATTTGTACAAACTGATTTTCGGCTGTTAACGTCATCAGGTACAAAGATAAATGTGAAATTTTTGTTGTATCAGAGATTTTAAGTTAGTGTAGCTACAGAATACGTATGTCAATTCGTTTCCAAAGGTTTGGCAGTTCTTAGAGGGATATAAATTTTATTTCAAAAATATAAATGCGTCTTGACGCTTTTGTTTACTGGATGGAATAAACTATGTATGACATAGAAACCTCTCGTTTCACTGCGTACTTCAGTTGTTAAAATATCATGCTCTTGCTACTGGGACTACAAATTCATTCTTATCTTCTCTCGTGGCACCAAATATTCAGTTATCGATTGACGTTGAATCCATACTGTGCTGGATCCACACCTTTCCTTGAATTTCTACGGATGGCGAACATCGGTCTTCCTTCTGCCGAGCTATTTTTCACGACCGTATTGTTGACAAAAGCACGTGGAATTGAAAGGACACGTGGCGTTCATTTAGCGAGAGAAACACCCTTGCTTTCTGTTTGCTGAACAAACAACCCTTAGAGAACTTTTAATAAGCCCCGCTTATCATAATATCATGATATATGGAACTCCAATTAGTTGAGATATTCCTGCTGTCAATATTCTCTGCGTCCACTTTTGCTTTTCAGTTTGACGTTGTCAAGTTAGTTACCCACAGCTCTGCATATTCCTCTGTTTTAGTCAAAAGGCATTGTAAGAACATATAATAGAAGAGCTTTATTGATGAAAATATTGTTGTATTAACTTGTTTCCGTGTACATACTTTTTTTCTGAAAGCAAGTTGATTTTTTCAGGATTCCTGTACACAATACTATTTCTTACTCTTTTGACTAAAAAATTCTATTTTTCAACATAAACTCCGTTCAATGCGACGGTCTGAACGCCACATTACTGGGAGGGCACTTAGGATGGTACTACTCCACTGGTCGACTTCGGAGTCAGCGTCTTGCTGCATCAGTAACCCCATCCTCTATGCACTGCTTCCTGCGGAGGGCATCATTCATTAGGCCTAACAGATTGAAATCGGAAGGTACGAGATACGAACTGAAGGGTGAATGAGGAAGAACAGTCAAGTGCAGTTTTGTGAGCTCTTCTGGGGTGTGCAGACTTTTATGAAGGCTTATACGGCGATAGAGAAGGAAGTTCCCTTGCGTGTGCCGATCACCTCCAGTGGGAGCGTCCACACGGTGCAACAATGCACGATTCGTAGCTGCGTCCGGCCGGTCGGCACGGGGGAGAGCGGACAGAACTGCGCGACCTTGCAGTGATAACAGAAGCCTCGTCCAATGACTCGCACTGTCAGGTCGCTGTAGACATTCTGTAAGGGCCTACGAATATCTGCGATGCTCCGGTTTTCCGTCAAAAGAACCTCATCGACCGTTCTCTGCTTGCAACAAACATTCGTTAAAGATGTCATTTTGTAGGAAATTCATGAAACTGTAGGGACTGAAGCGGGAATATTCCACGAAGTTCCACAACAAATTCCTCATTTTTTCAACCGAAATTGGCCGAGAAAAAAAGTGTGGTGCGTTACTCATTGAACATCTCACGTACATGTGGTGATGGTGAGGATGTACGCTTGTGACGCCATACATTGTCTGAAGGCTATCAGTTTGTCATTGTGAAGATGGGCTGCTTTCGAAACGCTTCACTATAAAATTTCGAACAAACTACCATTTCAAGCGACCCATTTAGTATTGACAAAAGAAGTGCTCTTAATCTTATCTCATGGTCACAGGCTTCATGTGTAAGTTTATGTAACAACTTTAGTGACCAATAACTACTTTTCATCCTATGCAGAATGGAAATTATTCCTGCTTTCGCAGTATCGAAACTTAACTCAAAGCCTTCCCTTTTCAAGCCCAGTGTTCTTGCAGTAGTAATCTGTGTTATGAATTCTGTAAATAACAGTGATCATCTGCCTGAGGAGTACATCAAAAATATTCAACAACAGCTGTATTCAGTGCTCTGTGATCATACGGGAAACGCTTCTGCACTTGACATTCTGAGCGTACGTAAGTACAGTGGCTGCTAGCCCTTGAAGGTCGAAGCAAGTGGAGCAAGTCGATGGTGTATTACAGGGCGGCATCGTTGGCAGCAATCGACCTACTGACCCCACCCCGAGCAGCAGAGTGGTCTCACAGCGGGACCACGGGCCCGGAGAGCCTTCTCAGCTGGTCTGCCGTGGCGGATTACAGGAAGGGGATGGGCTCTGCACGAGCCTCGAGGGCAGCAGAGAGGCTCTCTCCTTCACGTTATCTGCTCGACTGAGACAAACAGAGGATACTGCGTCTCACTCAAGGAGCGCGCGTGCAACAATTACTGTTTCAAAAGAGGTCAAATGAAAAGAATGACATTTTCCCTCAAATGCAACAAAGATAGCCGCAAACTATTTTACTTGACTCGTACTGATTGCATTGATTCACAACTAGTCTGTTTCGGCGGTATTGTCATTTTCAAATATTCCTGTTGAGATGTTAAAATTATTATAAGGTATACTTACATTACATTATATTATACTTAAGTCTAGATGAAAAGGCGTCCATGTTGCATCCTGGAGAGAGTTTTCTGTCTGGTAATATATCGCTATTATGAATCATGTAGTTTCTTTTGTACTGGACATTTATTGATTTCATATAGTAGGGGAGACTGGGTACAGTTGAAGCACAGGACGGTTGAAACAAAGCTAATATCTCTGGAACTGTTATTCAGGGAGTGGGGGGCCTAATGGGACAAAAGAGCGGACGACAATTTCGGACACGAATCTCAGTGTTGCGCTGCTCCCCGTGCTTTGCCGTCACGTACAGGATTGGTTCAAATGGTTCAAATGGCTCTGAGCACTATGGGACTTAACATCTATGGTCATCAGTCCCCTAGAACTTAGAACTACTTAAACCTAACTAACCTAAGGACAGCACACAACACCCAGCCATCACGAGGCAGAGAAAATCCCTGACCCCGCCGGGAATCGAACCCGGGAACCCGGGCGTGGGTCACGTACAGGAGGCCGTATTGTTTTTCTACACAGAAAAGTAAGTATTTTTCTTCTTGCTTTTATGCTAATATTATGTATTTCATTTAAGTCAAAGTACTGAGGGTTTGTTTGTGACTTTAATAAAGCTTGTAGAATTCGGCATAATGACTAGTTTTAATGCGTTATTATTATTACCGTTCCTTTAAACTCTCTTGTTTCAAAGGTGGGGTTGGGGACATTTGAAACAATTTTTGTGGATACGGCTGAAACAGTAAATATATTATTTCGTTTTGTTTTGTAGATGCCGAGGGTTAGGGTGAGGAAGACTTCCAGACGGCAGGTTGATTTGTCGAAGTATAAGGATGCATATGAAGAGATGAAAGTAGGAAACTCACTACGTAAAGCAGCGGACAAGCATGGAATAAACCACTGTTCTCTACTCCGGTACATCCGAAAGCGAGACGCGACTGGCCAGGACGATGAAGGTATGGGGTGCAGAGCCCCCAACAAAGTTTTTAAAGAAGATCAAGAACAAGAACTATCAAAATATTTAATGCGATGTGCTGATATATATTTTGGTCTGTCTAAAAAAGGGGTGAGAAAATTGGCTTACGAACTTACAATTAAGTATCATTTATCACGACCTCCAACTTGGGACGAAATGGCTGGTGAGGAATGGTTTCGCATGTTTATGAGAACAAACCCTGAACTGTCCGTACGCGCTGCGCAAGCTACAAGCCTATCAAGGGCGACTAGCTTTAATAAAACTAACGTCGATGCTTTCTCTGACAATTTGGCCATTGTTATGGACCGTCATAACTTTGAACCCCAAGGCATATATAACACCGATGAAACAGGCATAACCACTGTTCAAAAACCAGATAGAGTTGTAGCCAGACGCGGTGCTTGTCAAGTAGGTTCAGTAAGTTCAGCTGAAAGGGGTACTTTGGTGACAATAACCTTTGCAGCAAACGCCATTGGCAATGTTATTCCTCCATTCTTCGTTTTTCCACGAGTGCGTTTTGTTAGGGGTGGACCAGTAGGATCTGCTGGAACTGCAAATCCCTCTGGCTGGATGCAGGATGAATCATATATGAATTTCCTGGAACACTTCAAGAAGCACGCGAATGTATCTCCGTCTCATAAAGTGTTACTCATATTTGATAACCACTCCTCACACATTCATATTGAGGCACTGGATCTTTGCAAGAACAGTGGCATTGTCTTCCTGTCTTTCCCTCCCCATTGTTCTCATAAACTCCAGCCACTCGATCGATCTGCATATGGCCCTTTCAAGAAGGCTGTAATTTCAACCTGTGCTGCGCGGTTGCGAAACCATCCAGGATAAACAATGTTAATCTACGACATTCCAGGGATTGTAGCGTCTGCTATGCCCCTCGCTCTGGCATGTTCCAACATTCAAGCCGGCTTTCGGAAAACGGGAATTTACCCATATAACCGGCAGCTGTTTAACGAGCTCGATTTTTCTCCTGCATTTGTAACGGATAGACCCAATCCTGGAAATACAGCTGAGTCTGCAGTTGTTCCTGTAACTAATGAAAATCCACCTGAAGATGAAACACCACCATTAGGCCTGCCGCCTTCTCTTTTAAATGAGGAACTAGACCTAGTAGCAGAGACAACAGTTCAACAACAGGCTATTAATAGCTCACGAGTTCCATCAACCCAGCAAGAAAACGTTGATGAACGTCAAGAAACTTCGAATAGACCTAAAACACCAACACTGTGCAGCAGCATTAATTCTTATCAATCAGGAAACTTCACCGAGACCCTCTACAAGCACACAAGCAATTTCTAATGATACTGTTGTATTTACACCGGAAGCAGTACAGCCTTTACCGAAAGCACCCCCGAGGAAATGTAATAGGCCGAAAGGGCGAAAAACTAGAAAGTCAACAATTTACACTGAAACCCCAGAGAAGGAATAGAACATGAAGCAAGATTGAAACGAGAAAAGCTAAGCAAGTGAAGAAAAGATTGGATGGAAGAAAAGGAAAAAAAATTCAAAACGAAGAAAAAATAACACTCAGCAGGAAATGTCATCAGAAGAGGAAGACTGCTGCCGTATTGTTTGCTTATCGTCGTATTCAGAGAGAAGAACCGGAGAAAAGCGGATTCAGTGTATCACTTGTAAACAGCGGGCTCACGAAGAATGCACAGAAGGTGGACTTAGCTATGTTTGCCACAACTGTGACTCTGAATAATCAGATTGACCCCAAGCAAAAATTTTATACTGTAAGTTTATTTGTTTGAAGAAATGTTTCCTTTTAGTCTTTTCGTAATGTTCATTACTTGTCAAATGTTATTTGGAAATGTCTTTATAGGTATTAAAACCTTGAAGACTGATTAATTTTATCATATAGTGCCATAATTATGCATATCACCAAAATTAGCCTACTTTTAAATAAAACAAGTTGCAGTATTAGTCTATATTTTGTGTTATTTGCATGTGTTTCAACTGACCCAAATCACTGTTTCAACCGCCCCTGGTATGGGGACGGTTGAAACAAAACGGATATTTTCTTTTTTTAATTTGTATAATGTAAAATATGCTTTTCAGAAAGAAAAGTGCTATTGCCGTTGTGTAGGTAGAACCGCGCTCTTGCATTTGACTTATAATTATTGTCGATTGGTGTATAAACAACAATAATATGAACGATAAAAGCCAAATTCCTTTCAACTGTACCCAGTCTACCCTACCTTTTGAAACTTATTTTACAGTTTTGGCTCTAGCGATGCTTTATGTTCGCAGAGTACCTAAATTATGTCGCGGAAGTTCAGGGATGGTGTTTGAGTTTCACTGACTGTAAATTTACAATTATGTCACGGAGGTAAGAAAATAAGGGCTTGGCGCTATAGGCTTACGCTGTACGTTGTTTTGAAGCCAAAGTGAGCTGGTCCTGCTGCCATCTTGAATAGCGCAAAACATTAGCAGACTGTTGATTACGATTGCTTCTTGTTCATTATTTCTGTCATGTGCACGCAACGGCTATCTTAAATACTAAAAATATAGTGATTAAATGAATAACATAACATAAGGAGGCAATTTCGAACGTTTTTCTGTTCTTGATGCGTCATTTCTTGCAATAGGCCACATTTGGCCTCGATAATGTAAGTTTTTTTTGTTAATAGTTTCGAATAACCAAGAAGAGAAGGATATGATGCGAAAAGGATGCTTTCGTAATGCATTTAATTCCACTTTTATGAATTTGTTCCCCGACAGAATATGAAGGTGTAACTTCAAAATCAGTGCTTGTTTGTTTACTGGTACCGAATCTTGTGCGTAACATCTTCAGCTTCCAACTCCTATGCGCAACATTTTTAAAGTTCACGTTTGCAAGAAAAGCTTACCTACGTGCTCTTTAGTAGCCGTTAAATGTGTGCAGTGAACATAGCATGCCATCGTATCTTGTACATTTCAACAAAGTGTTATTGAAATGTCAAAGAGACAGAACTGCTCAGAGGTGTATCTCAGTAGTGGACCAAATTTCTTATCACCCTACTCTGAACTGTTGCCAAATTTATTCAAGAGCGAATGGTGGTATCACCAAACTCTACGCGAATGACAAATTTATTCAAGAGGGAATGGCGGTATCACTCAAATCTGCATGGTTGCCAAATATATAACTCCACTTAACCTATTGTGCTCTTTTGATTGACAGGTCCTTAACCTAATGTAATGTTTCACTTTATCTCAGACTGATAGCAAATTAATTAAATTGTGACAGCTGACTTCACATCCTCCTCTCCTTAACCGATAGTTCTGCTAAGTGGTTTGTGACCTCCAGGGGATAATCCCTCCATCTGTCTCTCTCCCCCACCACCTACCTCACCCCTCTGGGAACTCCCCTCATC
Organism: Schistocerca cancellata; assembly: GCF_023864275.1. Lineage (NCBI taxonomy): Eukaryota > Metazoa > Arthropoda > Insecta > Orthoptera > Acrididae > Schistocerca > Schistocerca cancellata. The sequence goes on along the minus strand of NC_064628.1, from coordinate 220,672,829 downwards.
ATTTCAAGAACACTTTTGATATCAAATAAATTGACTAATTAATGAAATCTATCAATTAATTACCCCCTCCACCTCCTCCTAGGAAATTCCCCCTTCCACCACCACCTCCCTCCCCCCCTGGAAATTGCCGGGTCTGTGCTGGAGAGGAAGGATCCCACGACAGGAAATTCAATTACATAGCAAAGGATATACCGTTTATTTATAAAATTCAGTTTCCAGGGCTCAGATCTCTGTTTTATATGACAATAAAAGGTCACATCAAGCAATGATATGTCCTAATTATATAATTACACTGCTGTAGATTGGGGGCATTGTCTTGTTGGGAAATTTACATGTGTATTGTCACCTTAACATGCAGGGATCGAATGAGCTAGAGTACAATGCCACTACCAGAGGCCATCCCACCCACCCCACAGCTCACCTCCTACCTCCCCACCCCTCCAAGGAAAAGTTGGCAGGAGAAAGTCTCCCTCTGTGCTTGAGAGGAAGGATCTCATAATACGAATTTCAAATAAAATTCAATAACACAGTGAGGAATATTCATCATTTAATCAGTTTGTGGGAGACAGCGCTTCCCCTCTTGGGTAGAGCTCACTTTTGCACCTCTCTCCTCTCGCAAGATGTAATAATTGTTAGCACCGAGGAATGAAGTGCAGTATAGAAGCCACCGTTCTGGGTCTCCCGTGGGTCTGTCGATCGTCAGGCCGCTTGCAAGACGGTAAGAATCTGCTCAGTGTTCCAATTACAGATCACGCTACGAAATTCCGTCAGTTACAGACCGGATATCTGAATCCTTTGATCTCGTGCCTACCAAACAAAGCATCAAATGGTAACATGCTGTTGATCGGCAAATTCCAGATTCGCTTCCTGTCTCTGTCTCTCTCAAGAGGCCACTACCTGTTTGTCTGTCTGAGCCAACGCCTCCAGACACACAGACGGAGGTTTTCATCTCCACTCAGAATGTTAATGTTAGGGACAAAGGGAGAGGCGACGCAATTTCGTTATCAGAAATAGAGGGAAAAAGTAGATTTGCACTATTCTACCAAATTAATTGCTTAACAATTTACAGGAGTCAAATAGATCACTTAAAACCATCAACCATATGATGATCCTTCTTTGCAATATCAACATATTTACAACATTTGAGGGTCACACACAAACATTATACAAATCAGGTAATGAAATTTCCGTAACAGATAGATCACAGCGCTAAATATATCTCAGATCTTGTATGCATCGACGTTTGAGAGCACAAACACCCCCTTCCGCCACAACGTTTCCAGTAAACTGTGTGGTGAAAAAAATCCTATCCATCACACAAACACGCGATCACGAAGTGTGCACTGTCCGCCGACTGCAGGGTAGTCCCGTCTGCGATGGCCGGGAGAGACCCGAACCCATGCCAGCCATGCTGGCAGCTGCACGATCATGCACCTGCATCCACACGCCCAACGTACAAAACGATTAGAGTTCGGAACACCAGGTAGTCAACCCATCAATTTTCGTAGGGGGAATAATCGTCGAGCACAAACACCCATCATATTGAATCTTCTCACCCAACAAACACGTCCACTTCTGTCACTGTTCACCCAGCACATGGGTCCCTTCTCCAGCCCCCGCTACCGAGGACAAAATCAGACAGGTCGGCGCATTCTTCGTACCTGTCACAGGCTGAGCTAATCAGAGACTTCTGGCTACCGAAGCCTTGTGACTACTCCTGCCGCCAGCCACGGTGCACTGCGAAACGAACAGCTGTGGGTTGGATGTGTACAGTAGTTATAACCAATTCCACCACGCCGTAGATCGCCCCCCCCCCAGTTTAAAAAATATTGTCTTTATCCAATCCGAGACAGCGGTGTTGTTGGTTGTTGGCCATACACCTCGAGTTTCTCACTCGAAATTTAGATTTTTCACATCGCTAAAATATTGTTATCTTTGTGAAAATCCTGTAACAGTGCAGCATAGACTATATTTCCTCTAAGTATTCTCTCATCAGGTAAAAACATGTGCCCTAATCAGCTTAATATCTGTTATGTCCTGCATCACAGGACAATAATATTAAACTCATTTGTGGCTTATGACGGACTGCTAAGATCTGCCTCTGTTGGTGGATGACTCCTCACTTTCGAACTCCCTTAAAGTAACCAAACGCTTCCCCACATACGAAGTTCAAAAATGTTCAAATGTGTGTGAAATCGTATGGGACTTAACTTCTAAGGTCATTAGTCCCTAAGCTTACACACTACTTGACCTAAATTATCCTAAGGACAAACACACACACCCATGCCCGAGAGAGGACTCGAACCTCCACCGGGATACGAAAGTTCCATAAAGTAACAACACAGAGAAGTTGTAAAAATGAGGTTTTTTACTGCATATCACTTTATAAATGCGGTAATACATCTGATTTTATTACGGTGGTCGTCTCCCCCTCTGTAGGTGGCAGATTGAAATTTCGTTAAAAGATATCGCTGCAACGAAAAAACGCCTGGTTACCGCTCTGACTCCCAAATCATATCTATGGTACTCTTTCCAACGCTTCCCCCCGCCAGGCGTCACATCATTGCTATCAGATTGATGGGCTACTTACTTAAATTGACCATGAGACTCACTTTGCATGGCGAGCAATATTTTTCTTTTCAGCAGTCGGAATACACTCTCCAGGTAAGGGAAATGGGAGTCCCTGGAGGGACGACGATGTTCTTTTCGAGGAACACTACTGACAATCGGTATTTGAAGCTTGACTGTAGAAGGATTCTACCACCTGCAACATACATTTCCCGTAAGGGCTGCACTATTAAAAATATGATCACAAAAACTATCTTCCAGTCACACTTCATAAAAGCATAACAGCAGTTCTACATCCACAAACAACAGTCGTTGATGATATCAGTTTTAAAAACTATTCATTCTTTATAAATCGAGGTGTGGTTCTGCTTTCGAATGAAATGGCCTTCCTCACAAATACCACAACACTGAATGAAGACGGTGATTACACGGTATTTATGACCGAAAATGAGGATACACTTCACCAGTGGTGTAAGATAGCAATAAAATCAGTCTTGTCACTGAGTTTAGAAAGTAATTCTGCTAAGGTTGATTGAGAATGATCACATACAATAGATGAGAGTAGTGGGGCAAGGCGGTTTCCACCCCAAAGTACCGTTATCCATGATGTCTGCTGTGACGTCAGCGGATGATACAAGTACCGTTATCCAAAATGGCGGCTTTTGGCGGGAAGATAGGTCAATTCGGCTACCTCAGCTAACCTAAGAAAGAGCCACGCCCCCCCCCCCCCCCAGGGTGGCAAATAAGAATTTTGGAGGGAAGATAACTCAATTCGGCTAACTCTACTAACCTATGAAAATGGCGGGAAAGAAAGGGCACTTGAACTACCTCCACTCTCCACTAACCTAAGTCACTCGACTGCCACCTCTTCCTAGGAACAGATGCCAAGTTTGAATTTTGGTGGGGAAAGAAAGGGCACTTGGGCAGCCTCTACTATCCAAAGAAAATGGCAGGAAAGAAAGGGCACTTGGGCTACCTCCAATAACGTAAGCCACCTCTTCGTAGGAACTGGACATAACTCTTTATTTAAACAATTAGAACCAGTACCACCATCAACTGTGTTCGCCATCCTCTTGGAAAATGGGCATGGATTTTGCTCTAAGAGCTTACTCCTGCAGCTGAGGCGAGTTGGTATGGTGTCGCCCCCCCCCCCCCCCCCCGCCCCCCACTAGAGGCTGCTCATTTAATTCGAATGTAATTTGTTTAAATTTCACTAAATTTGTTTACATTTTCATAAATTTGTTTAAATTTATTATCTACCTACAGCAATAGCAGCTTAGTTTGATGTTACCACCACCACAAGAGACTTAGCTATCATTTGTCAGTGTTCAATTAGCGAGATGTTGGTACCAGACAGGGCGGGTTTTAATAGCTGTATTACATGCACCCATTCAGCTGAGGAATGGAAGCGAGCATTGATGCTGGCATGATACTATATACTCCAGCGATCACCATCTACATTCAGTGTTACGTGTTTGTCTGGACAAAAAACTACCACATTCAGAGGTAATGCCATACCTCGAATTGTAAAGCAGGTATAGCTTTTAACATGAATACTTGTATGCACCTGTAGAACCAAGACCGCTTACGATGGTTGTGATTTTTAACATCTCACTGTTTGCAAGACGATTACTCCTCTCTTTCTAGGACACAGTGGTACGAATCGCAAGAAAACTTATTAGATGTGTCCACCCATGGATGATTTACGGTCAGTATTATTTCGTACTGCAGGCAATAAGTTATCGACCAAGTATTATACTTGGTATTAGGGGATGTGTGATAGGTTGGCCTTGAGCATGATGTATTTCGACATGATTATGTCCAGTAGTAAGGAAGGTATGGATTTGACGTGTAATACTGTCATGGCATATGTCACATCATAAGAATGGTACAGATATTTCTATTTCCAGAGGCATAGCCGTAAGAAACATGTATTTCCAATACTTAGCTCATTATAGAATGTCATTCAACTGAAACAGAAATCGTAAGTATAGCGATCAAATATACTATATGGACTATTTTGTAGGATGATTCTGTCTCAACGCGGCCTGTGGCGAGAATGAATCACGTATCTCGGTAACGGCAGGGACCTTCCGAATGTAGTTGACTTAACTGTGGGAAAGACCTTATTTGACTGTAAATTATACGGGTGATTTGGAATCTGCTAAATCACCGATATCTGTATTTGGGAATGGAAATATCGCGTAAATATCTTCACAGACGTGAAAAAGCTATACCGATTTTGCTCATAAAACTAATTGAAATTGGACTTTGTCTATTTTCGTAGAAAGAGGACATTTATTATGGTGGAAAATGTTTTTAATAGTTACTTTATTATAGGGGTCGAGATAATATTAAATAAATAATAGAGTGCAGAACAGCAGACGAATACACTGCCAGAGTGTCCCACATGATGTTAAAGAAAGTCTCAGAATGATAGGCGTTGAGCGCGCTGTAGCTATTAGGGCCGGATGCGCGAGTGTACTTTTAGATGAGCAAATGCATTTGGGGGAAAGCCGTACTGCTATTGTATCGGTGTATCGATTCAGATGGCGGTCAGCTGGGATGGTCCGTGGGGCTTTCACTTGCTGGCCAGCATGGAGCCACACGGGACCACGAGACTGTTGCGTAGTAGCTCGATGCACCAATTCAACTGAGGAATGGAAGTGGGCATTAATGCTTGAACATATGATGAGAAAGAATACGGTCCTGCAAATAAATGTTTTGCACTAGAGATACATTACACAATGCATTGAAACATTTGTCTCTTCTTGAATTATCTGTCATTTCTAAAACCTACATATAACGTCCCCCAGCACAAGAGACAGCTGCCTCCGATCCACCAGACCAAAGAACTGACCTAGTTCACCGCTGGACGAGGCCTCAATATGTCACGTGATCGTGCAGTTCAATCCATAGGAGCATAATGACGTCACGTGTTTTCCTCAGCTGCAAGTCTCCTCCAGCGGTCTGGAGGGGAATACTGGTCACAAATGCAATCAGCCTGTTCTGGACAGGTGGAGGAGAGGAATGAGTGTACTTTATTTCTTTCTTTAACAATTTATTTAAATACGGATTTCATCAATTTTATTTATCACGCTGATACAAAATACTCACACTGCCTGCGGTCTGAAGTGGGAAAAATGATGTCAAAAAAGGAATCAGCCTCTTCTGGGCTGCTGGAGAGAGGAACGAGTTTACTTTATTAATTTGTTCCACAATTTATCTAATCACGAATGTCACATAATTTATTTATTACGCTAATGCAAAACACTCACCCTTACATGCTCTGAGTCACAATATACACAGACATTGAAACTACTCCTAAATAACGCATTACGCTGATGTGCAGAGACGCAAACTGTGGTGGTCAATCCACCCTAATCAGGCAATTGTTTTTGAGCGGGAGTGCCGGGCCACATAAGCAACATTCACAGTTTATAAAAAAAACACTTTTATTAAACTTTTCTTTAGGAAATAAAATTTTATCTTTAAAAGTTTTGTGATAAGGTAAGTTAGCAAAGAATCCTTACAAGCGCGGGCAAGCGCCCTATTCAAACAACATTAATCTTTAAACATGCATTAAGTGATTCGCAAGTTAATTAAATTCTGTACACAGTAAAGCTCGCAAAAGGAAACTACAGTAATAAAGTTTAACCAATCATGGATATCACAATTTTTTTTAAATAATATAAATACACCCCTTCGTGACAGATTTTCAAAACGAGTGACGTCACATAGGCACGGGATAATTCTAGTAGCAGAAGGATGGAGGGGGGTGGGTGGGGGGGGGCACTAGACCCAGACCAGAGGCCGCTAGACCCAGAACACACAGCAAGCGGGCGAGCTGGACAGGGTGCCGCACACAGAACACTGTAACACACTGAAAAAGGTATTAGAGCCCGTACTACTACACAATTTCAGAGAAAGGGGGGATGGGGGTAGAAAACGGGAAACATTAATCATTAATTCCTCAAACGTAAAATAACTACGATGTATAAAATAATAGACTATTTCACGAACGCTAAAATAACATAGTCAAGGGTGAATCAATAACTTATGCCCTTCACGTAACCTTAAAGGACGAAGGCGAATAGCATAATACCAAGTCAGCTTAGAAATTTAAACTACACTAGTAGGTTAACATATGCTTACTGAAACTGGGGAGCTCATTTAAATTACCCCTTAACAGGATACTGATAAACTTAAACAGTCAAGTAAGACTACCATTTCACTGTTTACGAGTGAACAAGTGATGCAATTAGATAACACAAACGTACAGATTCAATGTTAAGCCTGTGCTTTGAACCAACTGTAACAACGTCCACACAGCTCAGTGCACCAGGAAAAATATTACAGTTTCACCATACTGGCTTATGCCGTCTGTCACTCCGAACAGCAATACCTCGCTTACTCGGACTGTATCACATCACAAAATCTAGATAAACCTTTAACCAAACACAATAACACGTGTTTACTTTAACAGTACTAAATAGAGGGGACCTTTTGGTTGGCAAGACAACAGTTTCCAGTCATGGTGCCGATACTTGGGAAGCAAGGATCAGTATAACATGCGCACCAAAAACATGAGAAGCAATTGTCACCAAATCTTTTATGAAATCCTTTACAGATCCAAATCAGGGCCGCACCACTCGATTCGGGTAATGTGGCCGAGACCAGTTCCCACACTGCAAGCCAGATTTGGTCTTGCAAACGTGTCAAACACACCACAACCTCTGCGTCGTGCCCCGGCCTGCTCAGCCACGCTCCCCCTGATTCCCCAGCGTCGCGCGGCTCTCCGGCCGTCCCTCTCTAGCGCCACACGCCCGTCGTGGCCAAAAACCACGTCAAACGGCCGAGCCCAAAGATCACACCATGCCGACCCGATCGATCAATCAATCGATACGAGCCGGCACGGCTCACAAACAACTCCTAAATTACCCAAGTAATCCACTAAACACCATTCACACTTTCAGACTACTTCTAGATCACCGAAATAATGCATGCTAACACCTAAAAATAATTCAGTGCAGAAACACTCGGTGCACGTAAATAAACCCTGATTCTTATGGAAGGAAAGCCTAAGTGCACCCCCGTAACACATGAAAACTATCCACGTACGGAAGATTAGCTTAGCCTACTTTATTTATTTTGCTCGGTACACTGACTCGATTATCCATCCTAATTACTTAATTAATCACAAAGGTCAGTCCTAATTTCACAACTATATGCAAGGCGCTGCACAAGAAGGGCTTAAAATCGCAAAAACTGACCACTAGTTTTATCCTGTTGGGGGAAAAGATTATACCACTCGAAACCCTCCACAGAAACATGCAAACTCTACGCTACACCTGCAAGCTAGAGGGAAAAACGTTCAACTGAATAGATCCTGGTGTTGGACGGAGATAAGTTTAAAAGAAATTGTATTACCTGCAAGCATATAGTATCTATCCCTGTTGACATCACAGTTCACTACAGACGTTTACTACAAATCACCCTAACCGAAACAAATACACGCTATCATAGTTGATGGAAAAAAATGCATCACAATACTGGGGCAAATTCTCGTCCTAAGACACTGTGTTCTCACCCCTGCACAATCACAAACTAGGTCATTGAGCTACTACGCCAACAGTCTCGTGGTCCCATGTGGCTCCATTGCTTTTAGCAGTTACAGCCACTGGTGAATCATATTCATGATACCCTCATATATTGAAATGAGTAACCTTTTTCGAACCTATCTGCTAAGGCCCCCATACAGGAAAATTCCAGCCTGGTTTTTAAACAGTCTCTCTGCATCTTTTAAGTGCTCCTCAGTCTCTGCCCCATCCTTTCTGCAGTTCCAATTTAAGCGGAAACTGAGCTGAAGTTATTGAGCGCTGTATCTACCAGCTTCTGTATCCCATGCAGAAGCAGCATAAGCTGAGTTAATGCAACAGGAAGGCGTTTGACCACTCAACTGAAAAGGATCATGTTATCATAGTCCCACCAGCCACATACAATGTGTAAGGCCAACGCCAAGTGAAGCTTTCTCCTGCAATATGAGGTAGTAGAAAAGGCAGTACAAACACTTACAGTAATGCTTGTTATTGAGAAAATTAGGAAGGCTCCACATCATAGGTGGACTGGAAGAAGGACGAAGATTTTGCTACTGCATTGCAGTGCTTTTGCGAACTACATACAGGTACTGCAGTCTGAAGGAGATCTGCGTCCCCCAGGGTGCATTCATGTCTGTTAGCTAAACATTCTCCCTATCTTCGTTATTTTGTACAATCCAACACAGAAAAACTGCAAACTATAATAACCTCACTATCAGTGCACCCTGTGGAGAGTTCAATAAGAGATTACCATGTCCTTCTCTTCTGATATATTGAAAACATGTTATTAAATATACAGGAGTGATCCACTGGAGCAAGTGACCAGCGATTGAAGTTGCTTGCACAGACCAGTGTAAAGTTTCGTCACCCATACTCTAGGAGGACCATATCCCACAGGCACTCTCAAGAGGGGGTCCCTGTGCTGTACTTTCATTAACAGTTTGATATACTGTTTTTTCTGCTGTAGCACATCCAAGCAGTGTATGACTACAGGTTTGTACACTGCCATACATTTGGCTTTTCCATCATGACTTTGAGGTCTGTGCCAGAGGCTAAACTGATATTAACATGTTTTGATCTATTGGCTCTCACAGACAGCTGAACATCGCATGGTACAAACTATGCTGCTCCCACAACACACGTGATGCATGAAATGAGACAGAGATGGTGTTTCTTATTGCCAAATATGTCGAAGACATAACAACGTATGGAAACTGGAAGAGTTTGCAACATTGTGAAGCGTTTCAAAACAGCTGCCCTAAGGTGATGTGCTCTACATTTAACATTATCTTTCACAGTGATGGGGTAGCTGATGTCTAAGTGTTCCATTTAGAAGAGACCAAGAGCACTGATTCTTTACATTGCAGTCATGTAGGTGATCACTGTATCGGTGTTGTCCATCCCCTTGCAGGTGTTGCTCCCATGAGATTCTCTCCATCTAAAATGAGTATTGTAAGTCAGTCATTATGTGGTAATCAACAGCATACCAGTGAACAAATGGGATGGAAAAGACACCATAGGTATGGGATAATGTACTGTAATAGGCCCCACAGTTGATATTGTGATCAATTTCAGCAATTTTATAAGTTTTTCCGTAATTTCAGTGCCGATAAATTATTCGACACCATACTTCCCAGTCTCTGTATCATCACTGTAGAATCCTTCGACTACATTGCATGTACAACATACTAGATTATGAATGTAGATAGATGGCTGTGCAGTATATCCAGTCATTGCTAATTCTCGAACATATACACCTAGGTATACCAGACAGCGCCCTATACAATGCAGTTAGGTTATCCAGATATTTCATGCACTTCAATCATAGTGCATAGTTTACAATTACAACTGCCGATCTTTGTCTATGTGGATGTGAATCACGGAGTATCCTCACAGTCTTAGGATAAAGTTGGAGGTTGAAATGTCTCCCTGCATTGTCTTTGACTGGCCCTCCCTGCAACAATCTCGTCGATTTAATTTGCAGCTGACCAGAAGTAGGAGGGTACCATACCCGCAACATTCCATGTCTCGTGAAGGAACAGAGCGAGCTGAGTCCGTAACTGCTTTTTCAATGAAGACGTCTCGACACCAATCCTCTTGTGGCACACATCCAAATGCCAAATGCACAAGATCTCTCCATATGTGCGCTTATTTGAGGAGGTTAGCACCCCTTATCGTTGTGTAATATATATGAGAGTGTTGTGGTGATGTAACAGATGATTAAGAAGAAAAGTGTGGTTTGGCATGTTGGAGCTCTAGATGCGCGAAGTTTGAAGCATTTTAGGTAAATTAACAGCGCTATCAGTTCTAAACTATTGTTCTAGTATCTGGGGTCAATACCAATAAGGTATTGGCATGAGAGAAATGATCAGAGAACATAAACATATGAACTCCTAATGCTACATTGGTCATCAGTTAAACATCCAACATCTGACATACATCCACACTGCAAATTATCTATCCTACTCACTATGGTAACAAACTTTAAGTTCATAAAACTACTTCCTTAACATAGATTCTGTATGATACTTGCACAATATAGTTTTCTGGGGGTGTAAGCACCCACTGTTCACATCCAACTACAGTTTAGAAATTATACTATACTCATATCAGTCCTATACAATGTTCGTCAGCAACGGAAAACGCCTCTTACAAGGCAATAGGCAACCTCATAGTGGTAGTGTCTGACGTGTGAAGTTACAAGCCATGTCTCAGTAACTCCATAAATAGAACAACTGTCAAGCAAAAGTATACACAGGATTTACAGTAAATGACAAACGCCTGTCACTAACTTAGAATTACTCCAGTTATGAAACTGAAGATGTGATTTATATCCAAGATGTAGCAGAGGAACAGAGTACTTCGCATACAGCTTTGATTGTCTAGAGGAGGGTGTTGAAATGATTTTTCCATCGATGGACTCGATTCATCACATGTGAGTTGGAAGGCCTATGTTTTCTGTGGTGTGGAGACGTCTACTGTTAACTACACTCCTGGAAATTGAAATAAGAACACCGTGAACTCATTGTCCCAGGAAGGGGAAACTTTATTGACACATTCCTGGGGTCAGATACATCACATGATCACACTGACAGAACCACAGGCACATAGACACAGGCAACAGAGCATGCACAATGTCGGCACTAGTACAGTGTATATCCACCTTTCGCAGCAATGCAGGCTGCTATTCTCCCATGGAGACGATCGTAGAGATGCTGGATGTAGTCCTGTGGAACGGCTTGCCATGCCATTTCCACCTGGCGCCTCAGTTGGACCAGCGTTCGTGCTGGACGTGCAGACCGCGTGAGACGACGCTTCATCCAGTCCCAAACATGCTCAATGGGGGACAGATCCGGAGATCTTGCTGGCCAGGGTAGTTGACTTACACCTTCTAGAGCACGTTGGGTGGCACGGGATACATGCGGACGTGCATTGTCCTGTTGGAACAGCAAGTTCCCTTGCCGGTCTAGGAATGGTAGAACGATGGGTTCGATGACGGTTTGGATGTACCGTGCACTATTCAGTGTCCCCTCGACGATCACCAGTGGTGTACGGCCAGTGTAGGAGATCGCTCCCCACACCATGATGCCGGGTGTTGGCCCTGTGTGCCTCGGTCGTATGCAGTCCTGATTGTGGCGCTCACCTGCACGGCGCCAAACACGCATACGACCATCATTGGCACCAAGGCAGAAGCGACTCTCATCGCTGAAGACGACACGTCTCCATTCGTCCCTCCATTCACGCCTGTCGCGACACCACTGGAGGCGGGCTGCACGATGTTGGGGCGTGAGCGGAAGACGGCCTAACGGTGTGCGGGACCGTAGCCCAGCTTCATGGAGACGGTTGCGAATGGTCCTCGCCGATACCCCAGGAGCAACAGTGTCCCTAATTTGCTGGGAAGTGGCGGTGCGCTCCCCTACGGCACTGCGTAGGATCCTACGGTCTTGGCGTGCATCCGTGCGTCGCTGCGGTCCGGTCCCAGGTCGACGGGCACGTGCACCTTCCGCCGACCACTGGCGACAACATCGATGTACTGTGGAGACCTCACGCCCCACGTGTTGAGCAATTCGGCGGTACGTCCACCCGGCCTCCCGCATGCCCACTATACGCCCTCGCTCAAAGTCCATCAACTGCACATACGGTTCACGTCCACGCCGTCGCGGCATGCTACCAGTGTTAAAGACTGCGATGGAGCTCCGTATGCCACGGCAGACTGGCTGACACAGACGGCGGCGGTGCACAAATGCTGCGCAGCTAGCGCCATTCGACGGCCAACACCGCGGTTCCTGGTGTGTCCGCTGTGTCGTGCGTGTGATCATTGCTTGTACAGCCCTCTCGCAGTGTCCGGAGCAAGTATGGTGGGTCTGACACACCGGTGTCAATGTGTTCTTTTTTCCATTTCCAGGAGTGTATTAGAGGTATATAGCGCTTCTAAGCCACACACACAATACGCAATTGTATACGAGTCGATCGCATGTTACATTACACAAGTGATGGACGCCACGAGAACAACGGAACAAATTGTTAAAAGCGTGATAAATGACCTTATGCAAAATCTCTTTCTCTCTAGAATGCATCATCAGTCTACCATTAAATCATACCTCGTTACAACCTTTCTCAACCGATCACCCCATCTACTTTCTATCAACCTGTAAGGCAGATCTATGTCAGTTTACAGGCTGATGATTCTCTCTTCCATGAAAGCATCAAAGACAGCAGTCTACTTGTATGTATCACTATTACTTCAATAGACATGCAGTAGAATGTTGTTAAACGATCACACAGTCATTGTTATGTATGGTAGTAGTTAACTGACATCTCACTGTTTTCGTTGTTGGCGAGTGCAGAGAAGCACATTGCAAATACTGTTTGTTAAGATTTAAAACACCTAACCAGTCTTGGACAGGGTACATACTGTTGTTGTGTATTACAGTCCCTCAGCTGGTAGTACAACGCTCTTGAGTTAAGGACACTTTATAAAAATCTAGAAGGTTGTTGCCGATAACTTTAGGGTCACACCTTGGTTTATGATCCGATGTATGTAAATTTATTACCCTACATTTGACCGTCATCCGCGTTAAACACTCGATTCCAGACGTCTTATCGCTGTCGGGGAAAAATGACTGTTTCCCTGATTGCCAGTGTTTCCATGTCAACTTGTTCTCGTATTCCTCCTCCTGCCACATACTTATTCCAATACCCAAGGATTTTCCTGTGATAAGCAGAAGACATACAAATACTCCCTTACTCCCCCTCAGTTTCCCCGAATTTTGCCGTATTTTCCCTGAATTTATGTGCATTTAGCCTCAATTTTCGTAATTTTAACGATTTTATGTCACTTCTGTCCATACGGTCATTACACCACTTATTGTAACGTATTCTAAAAGTGCTTCTAAATGTAGTGTAGTTGTCAATACCTAACGCTTAACGCTAAATACATATAAACTGAGAGAAAATGCACCAAACGAGGATAAATTGAGTGGGAATGAGGAAGTACTTGCATGCGCTTAGAGCACGAAAATTCTTGTGCGTGGGAACGAATATGTGACAACAAGATGTATACGAGAAAAAATTGACGTGAAAACAGCAGGAACCAGGAAGCAATCGTTTTTCGTCGATAGTGATAAGACGGCTGGAATAGAACGTTTAACGTGGATGACCACCCAATGTAGAGTAATAAATTTACATATCTCGGATGACAAGCGCAGATGTGACCCTAGAGTTACTGGCAACCACCTTATAGATTTTTGTAAAGTGTCCTTAGCTAAAGAGTGTTGTATTACCGGCTGGGGGACTGCAAATTACAATTACAGAATGGATCGCGTGCTTGACACTGTACTAGACTTTTTAGGGGTTTTAAATCCTAACAAACAGTATTTACAATGTGCTTCTCTGTACTCTCCAACAACGAGCCTTGCGGTGTAATCTAGCAAATACCTTACAGGACAGTTGCTGTATGGGTTTTTAACATCATTCTACTATATGTCTATTGAGGTAATTGTGATACATGCAAGCTGACTGCTGTCTTTGACGCTTTCCTGGAAGAGAGAACCATCTACCTCTAAACTAACATAGATGTGAGCTAAAGGTTGATAGAAAGTAGGTCGGTCGAGAAGGGTTGTAACGAGGCATGATTTAATGGTAGACTGATGGTGGATTCTACAGAGAAGGAGATGTTGCTACAGGTCATTTATCACGCATTTAACCATTTACTTCTATTGTTCTCTCGGGTTGCATTATTTGTGTAGTGGAACTTTCGATCGACTCTTATACAACTGCGTGTTCAGTGTATGACTTAGAGCGCTATCTGCCTGCATAGTTAACAGCAAACATCTCCACTCCATAGTCAACAGAGAACTTCCAATGCACGGGTGATGAATAATGTCCATCGATGGAAAACATATTTCAACACCATCTTCTAGAAGAACGAAGATGTATGCGAAATACTCTATTTTTTGCCACATCTTGGATATAAATCGAATCTTCGGTTTCATAAATGGAGTGGTTCTAAATTAGTGACAAGTATCTGTGATTTACTGTAAACCCTATAAATTGACTGACAGTTGTCCTATTATGGGACTGATGACCATAGATTTTAAGTCCCATAGTGCTCAGAGCCATTTGAGCCAGTTGTCCTATTTATGGAGTTACTGAGGCATGGCGTGTAACTTTGAATTCAAACACCGCTGCACTGAGTTTGTCTATTTCTTTGTAAAAGATATTTTCTGTTGCTGACAATCACTTTTTAGTGACAACAGCCTAACCTACGTACATGTAAACCTACCTATCCAACACCAGCCTATTTGCATTTTTTTCCGGAATATTTCCCTCCAGCAATTTCGTCAGTTTTTCAGGAATAACCAAATATATCACGATTAGAATGTACAAATCTTTATCATCTGTCTGATTTTAAAACTTCTTGGCAGATTAAAACTGTGTGCCGGACCGAGACTCGAACTCGGGACCTTTGCCTTTCGCGGGCAAGTGCTCTACCAACTGAGCTACCCAAGCACGACTCACGCCCCGTCCTCACAGCTTTATGTCTGCCAGTACCTCGTCCCCCTATCTTCCAAACAAAGCCATGTCTCCGCAACATCCTTTCTTTCAGGAGTGCTAGTTCTGAAAGGTTCGCAGGAGAGCTTCTGTCAAGTTTGGAAGGTAGGAGACGAGGTACTGGCAGCCGAGGTACGAGGTTCTATTCCAGCCGTCTTATCACTACCGACGAAAAACGGTTGCTTCCTCGTTCCTGCTGCTTTCACGTCAATTTTTTCTCGTATACATCTTGCTGTCACATATTCGTTCCCATGCACAAGAACTTTTGTGCTCTAAGCACATGCAAGTACTTCCTCATTCCCACTCAATTTATCCTCGTTTGGTGCATTTTCTCTCAGTTTATATGTATTTAGCGTTAAGCGCTAGGTATTGACAACTACACTACATTTAGAAGCACTTTTAGAATACGTTACAATAAGTAGTGTAATGACCGTATGGGCAGAAGTGACATAAAACCGTTAAAATTATGAAAATTGAGGCTAAATGCACATAAATTTAGGGAAAAGCGGGAACTGAGCTGAAGTTATTGAGCGCTGTATCTACCAGCTTCTGTATCCCATGGAGAAGCAGCATAAGCTGAGGTAATGCAACAGGAAGGCGTTTGACCACTCAACTGAAAAGGATCATGTTATCATAGCCCCACCAGCCACATACACTGTGTAAGTCCAACGCCAAGTGAAGCTTTCTCCTGCAATACGAGGTAGTAGAAAAGGCAGTACAAACACTTACAGTAATGCTTGTTATTGAGAAAATTAAGAAGGCTTCACATCATAGGTGGACTGGAAAAAGCGCACACTCCGCTGCAGAGTGGAGATCTCATTCTGGAAACATCCCCAAGGCTGTGGCTAAGCCATGTCTCCGCAATATCCTTTCTTTCAGGAGTGTTAGTTCTGCAGGGTTCGCAGGAGGACTTCTGTAAAGTTTGGAAGGTAGGAGACGAGGTACTGACAGACAAGGCTGTGAGGACGGGGCGTGAGTCGTGCTTGGATAGCTCAGTTATTAGAGCACTTGCCCGCGCAAAGCAAAGGTCCCGAGTTCGAGTCTCGGTCCGGCATACAGTTTTAATCTGCCAGGAAGTTTCATATCAGCGCAACTCCGCTGCAGAGTGGAAATCGCATTCTGTCTGATTTTACTTTCGAATTTACTTTTGAGGTTTTCAAAGTATGTAAGCTTATATCATACTTTCTGATGTACCAATAGTTAGTTAGTTAGTTTCATATTCCATGTAGCGCTTGCACCGTACATCGTAACGAAATCATGTAGAGGAAGTCATTCTATATTAACATCAATTTTTTTGCCTCCAAGCTAATCATTTATTAGCTTTTTATTTGTTTTTTTTTTTTTTAATTAAAGACAGAGAGAAGTTAGTAATTCTAACCTATCACCACTTACACATTACAATAACAGATAGTCTTTTGCGGAATAGGTGGAGTTATCGAAGACAAACGTTTTCAGTTTGGTTTGAAATTTTATTTTGCTGTCTGTCAGGCATTTTATATCAATGGGTAAGTGTTCAGAACCTTTGGCTGCAACATTGTAAACCCCTGTTTGTGCAACAGACAACATTAAAGTGGCGTCGTGAATGTCGTTCCTTTTTTCTCGTATTGTAATTATGTACATTATTGTTCCTGTGGAAGTACGGTGTCTCATTTACAACAAACTTAATGAGGGAATAACCATACGTTGATGCGGATAGATTGCTACTCACAAGCCAAGCCCGTAAGGCACGACGAAAAATAAGTTTTCGGCCAAAGCTTTCTTCAGAAAGGAAGCGGAGGTCACAGATACATTCATAGAATCATACCCATAAAACTCACACACCCATGAC
The DNA here is from genome assembly GCF_023864275.1 of Schistocerca cancellata. Taxonomy (NCBI): domain Eukaryota; kingdom Metazoa; phylum Arthropoda; class Insecta; order Orthoptera; family Acrididae; genus Schistocerca; species Schistocerca cancellata. The sequence continues at coordinate 220,655,783 of NC_064628.1, read as the reverse complement.
CTCTGTCTCCTGCTGTTCTAACCAGAACCTGCTTTAAAGAGGGAGGAAATGTGAACATTGACAATTATCGGCAGGAGGAGTTTAGGACATGAGATGCTGCATCAGCAGTCAGCGCAGCTACAAAGCCGTGTACTGTACGGGGACGAGACCTTCCATACACTGGTTCGGATATCGAAGCGTTTGCGGATTGGAAGGCGATGAAAAACACAGGAAAGAAGAGAAAGATCGGACACTGAGTAAAGTAAAGGAAAACAAAAGTCAAATGACAGAAACAAAACCACTACAATAAAAGTAAACAGCGCAGCCATAATTCATGTATAAAGAAGAAAATGTTGTTTGAACCGCTCCACTTGCGAATGAAATTTCATCCCTTTAAACTTTAGATTACGATCGGATCGATTCGTGCACTCGTAAAGGACGCAAGCATTTTTGATGAAATAACTACGTCCCCAAACAATCAAAGCGCCCAACATGGCCGGCCGTTATGGCCGAGCGGTTCTAGGCACTTCAGTCCGGAACCGCGCTGCTGCTACGGTCTCAGGTTCGAATCCTGTCTCGGACATGGACCTGTGTGATACCCTTAGGTTAGTTAGGTTTAAGTAGTTCTAAAGCTAAGGGACTGATGACCTAAGATGTTAAGTCCCATAGTGATCAGAGCCATTTTTTTCGCCAAACATGGTCGAAACTGGGCACTGGCAAGTCGGAGTGACATAACGGGGCCGCCCAGGATTAGCCGAGCGGTCTCAGGCGCTACAGTCATGGACTATGAGGCTGGTCCCAGCGGAGTTTCGAATCCTCCCTCGGGCGGTAAATCAAGTAAATAAAATTACCTTCATTAAAAATTACATAGGACAGAATTAAACTATCTCCTTTAGTATCAAAAACTAACGTGCATGGGTGTGTGTGTGTTTGTCCTTGGGATAATTTAGGTTAAGTAGTGTGTAAGCTTAGAGACTGATGACCTTAGCAGTTAAGTCACACACATTTGAACATTTTTTGACATAATGGGTAAATATCACCGCGGAGTACCGTTGACGTACAAACGTGGCGAACCTGATGTATTTTGGGCTAGTTACAATGGCGGTTGTCGGCTTCAAGTTTGTGACGTATTGGCAACTCCTCCTTTTTATATCTCCATGAATTATGAGAAGCTTAAAATTATCTATTGTTTTTTATGCCGGCCGAAGTGGTCGTGCGGTTCTAGGCGCTACAGTCTTGAACCGAGAGACCGCTACGGTCGCAGGTTTGAATCCTGCCTCGGGCATGGATGTGTGTGATGTCCTTAGGTTAGTTAGGTTTAAGTAGTTCTAAGTTCTAGGGGACTGATGACGTCAGATATTAAATCCTATAGTGCTCAGAGGCATTTGAACCATATTTGAACCCATGGTAGTGCAGCAACTTGACATGGCATGGACTCAACACACCGTTGCAAGTCCCCTGCAGAAATACTGAGCCATTCTGTCTCTATGGCCGTGTGTTATCGCTGCAACAGTTTGCGCACGAACTGACCTCTCGATTATGTCCCCTAAGTGTTCGGTGGGATTCATGTCGGGCGATGTGGGAGGCCAAATCATTCGCTCGAATTGTTCAAAATATTCTTCAAACCAAACACGAACAACCGTGGCCCGTTGACATGATGCATTGTTACCCACAAAAATTCCATCGTTCTTCGGGATTTGAATTTGCTGAATCGCTGCAGCGAACAATATAACATTTCCAGGCAATCACAGATTCAGTTGAACCAGGGGATCCAGTCCATTGCGTGTAAACACAGCCCACACTATTACGCAACCACCACAGGCCTGCAGCACGTCTTTTTGACAGAAATCGGGACTTATCTGACCAGGCCACAGTTTTCCAGTTGTCTAGTCTGTTGAAACCCATCTTGTATCCACAATCACGTCGGACATCTTTTCACACCAATCACCTGAGTACAAAAGGTAGCTCCGCCAATGGACTGCCCTTCTGTACCTTCTGTAAGCAATACTACAGCCATCTGTATATGTGCATAACGCTATCCCATGACATTCTTCATTGCAATGTAGATTTAGTGCAGTCGTTGCCGCAAATTTTGTAAACAGATAACTTCACGGACGTCATCCCACTCAGACGTAAGTACAATGTAATGTACTATTAAACGAGAATACATAGACATAAGTATACTATAAAAATTATAATAGGTACACTTGAAGATGGCAGTTTCACCGAAACGAGATCGTTGTGAATCAGCGTCATCGACACGAGACAAATAAAACAATTTGCAGCAGACTTTGTACCAGTTGAAATAAAATGTCACATTTTGACCTCACGTTAGTTAAAAGCCCAATACAGAAAATGTTGTGAAGTACACCATACAAGTAAAATGGAATAGACAGAACATAATAAGTAGTCAGTTTTAGTTTCACACTGCTTAAAAATTTTTAAAAAAGATACTAATTTGAGGAATACAATCTGTTTCAAATTGTACTGTTTTGGAAGGCTTCAGTACTGCAGATCCGTGAAGTTATTTTACAAGATGAATCTTATTTCCGTATAACATCTTGTCGTTTTGTACTTTTCTTCGTCTGTATTCTGAGTTAAAGGTTAGAAAGAAAGACTGACACGTTTCTCTAAGGGATTCTTTATATCACCTTCGAATTTATGGATAACTGTCCTGGACACTGGTGGGTAATTTCTGCTTTGCCTTTCCCAAGTAACAAGCATCATAGTAGGTACAAAAGCAAAACGATCTGCAGTAAGAAAAATATCGAGAAAATGTAGCAGGATGAGCTGGGAAGGGTTTAATGCAGGATTATAGAGTTTTTACAAACTGTTCCTAATCTATAGGGCACAAGCTACAGAAGCGATAGATGAGTGCGAAATAGGTTTGTTGATACCAATAGAACACAGACAGCTGGAAATAAATGCTGTCGTCAAAGAGCATTGCATGTCAGGCACGTGTTAGCAGGGGGTTTCTTTTTCATAAGAAACAACTTCCTGCCACATTGACGTTGATGGCGCTACCTGAAAAAATAATACACATTCGTCGTGGTATGCTGACGAACGGCTTTTTCTGTGTTGTTACGTGTTGTTGTTGATGTATGAAATCTCAACAGAAACTGCAGGAAATTTGGCTGGCATGTCTCCCTTTACGACAGATAACAGGGATGTTGGTGAGAGCGTGGCAAAACATTATGTGTAGTTGTAACGCATGCAGTGAGACCGCCGATCGTTAAATTAAATTGTTGCTTTGAACTTAAGTTGTTTGTATCAGTTAAAAAACTATACATTACTAGTTTATTATTTCAGGAAACTCTGACTAGGAACCTCCAAAATCTGTATGATTTTGACCCTGAAGTTGTGGATCACTGGATCCCGAAGGTTTTATTTCAAGCCGGCCAGTTTGGCCGAGCGGTTCTAGGTACTTCAGTCTGGAACCGCGCGACTGCTACCGTCGTAGGTTCGAATCCTGCCTCGGGCGTGGATGTGTGTGATGTCCTTAGGTTAGTGAAGTTTAAGTAGTTCTAAGTTGTAGGGGACTGATGACCTTAGATGTTAAGTCCCATAGTGCTCAGAGCCATTTGAACCATTTTTCTTTTATTTCAATGTCTTTCAAAATTTAACAGCTGAAGGGAGAGAGAAGAGAAGAGAATCGATCCCAATCTGAGGTCATGCTTTGTAGAAAGCTGCCGGTTAAAGTAAAAAAAAGTACCCGAGTTAAACTGGGGTAAAATAAAAATAAAATTATCTCATCCTGTAGTGCAGAATAATCATAATTTTTGGAATTCGTTTCATCAGTCTGTCCCGGATCGTTGCCATTTAATGTTAGCTATGATTATCTGTTCTTAAGACTTGAAATCAAAGACGGTATAGGTGTAGGTAACAATTTTTGCATAAGAGTCCTCATTATTTATGAAAATTAAAGGTCGTAGATGCGATAGAGTGACCATTATACAGATCGAATGCACTCTCCTTGAGCTCTCACACACAAACACCTATACCCATGGGCTCTATCCGAGAACTAACACACAGAACACGCACCTGCAGAGCTGGCGCAGAAACAAATATGATAAATGATAATTAGTATCTGAATGTTTCACAGAAAAATTTATCTATAAATTAGTTGTGTTTTATTATTCTTGGTTTATTATTTTTCATACTGTTTAAGTATGGAATCTGAAATTGTAGAAGAAATATGACAAGAATTGAGACCTGAAACGTGATGGTAGATACCAAAGGAATAGAGAGTGGGAAGGACATGCTAAATTCACAAGAAACAATATAAAAGTATTTTTAGAAAGTCAGATCTTGCGATGAAATTAAAAGCAGAGTTGCCAACATTAACTCTGCAAGAAGAATACCACTTTTAAGGGCAGAGAAGACAGCACACAAGTGGTAAGACTACATTAAAGGCCTCTGTGAGAGGGAGGAATTATCCGATGATCCGACAGTAGAAAAGTGGGAATCAGTAAGGAAGACTACTCTTGGAGTTTAACAAAGCTTTGGAAGACTTGAAACCAAACAGGGTATAGGTGTAGGTAACAATTCTTCGGATAAATGGAGTTATCAAGGGAACTGGCAACCAAACGATTATTAACGTTGCTGCCCGCATCTCGTGGTCGTGCGGTAGCGTTCTCGCTTCCCACGCCCGGGTTCCCGGGTTCGAGTCCCGGCGGGGTCAGGGATTTTCTCTGCCTCGTGATGGCTGGGTGTTGTGTGCTGTCCTTAGGTTAGTTAGGTTTAAGTAGTTCTAAGTTCTAGGGGACTGATGACCATAGATGTTAAGTCCCATAGTGCTCAGAGCCATTTGAACCATTTATTAGCGTTACTGTGTAATATAATCCTCACGATACTAAAGAGAGCAAAGGCATATAAATAGAAGAGCTGTCCCACAGTCAGAATGAAAGACCATTCATCGAATTCGCTGACAAGAGTATTGAATAGAAAGTTGGAAAAGATAATAAGAAAATTATGTGTCTGGAAAGTGACGATCCGATTGGCCTTACGAAACGCAAAGGAACCGGAAAAGCATTTTTTACACTGCGCTTAATAATGGACGTAAGATTAAAGAAAAATCAAGACACGTTAAGACGATTTGTCGAGCAAGAAAAAAACATTTGACAATATAAAATGGTGCAAGATTCTGAGAAAATTGCAGTAGGCTGTAGGGAAAGACGGGTAATATACGATATTTATAAAAATCAGAAGGGAATAATATGAATGGAGAAAGGACGTAAGGCTCCACTATTTGACATGTGTATGGATATAAATAAAAGTGAGGTTCATAAGCGGGTTTAAAAACCAGGGTCCAAGGATATCAGTGATAAGATACGCTGATGTCATAGCAGTCCTCAATGAAAAAAGGAATTATAAGACCTATTGAATGGAATGCTCTAATAAGCACATGAACTAAGAGTAAACCCAAGAAAGACGAAAGAATAGTACTGGAAATGAGATGTGAGGTAACTTCAAAAATGGAGACCACGTAGAAGATGAAATGAATCGAAGGTGCTGTCTAAGAAGTAAAGTTATAAATGAAGGATGAAGCAAGGGAGACGTAAGAGGCAGATTGCTCAAGCAAAGGGCGCATTCATCGCTAAAAGCATTCTACGAGTATTCAGAATAGCCCTCAATTTGAGGGCGAAACTTGTCAGATTGTACGTCTGGAGCACAGAATTGTACGGAAATGAATCAAGGACTGCGGAAAAACGAGAAAAGACGAGAATGGAAGTGCTTCAGATGTTGCTTTCCAGAAAAATTGCGAAAGCCGGTGACCTAATGAATAATAAGGCAACTGATGAAAGGGAAATAACATTACGATCAGAAGACTTTGAGATCAAGACCGGGGTGAAAAATGGACTGTCACAATTTTTTAGACAATGGGGAAAAGTAAACCGTAAAATGGGAATATCAGCGAAGTCCAGGGGGGAAAAATCCTTAATACAGCCTAAATGGACTGCCTATCCTTTGCAGACAACTTAGCGATTGTAAGTGAGAGAGAAGAAGATGCAAAGAACCAACTCGACATGTTAAGCAAGATACCTAAAAGGCGGGACTGACGATCGCCTACAAGTCAAAGACTAAAAATTTATGGAAACATTAAGGCAAAAAACAGCGATGTGATTAGATAATTCAAACAGGAACCAGTCTTGACCGCAATTATTTTAAAATTAAAAACTAGTCACCATGCGGAATAGTTTTCCATATGGTGACCAAAACATAAGAGGCAGACGAAATACCCTCCGACTGGAAACAGAATGTAATTGTTTCCATTACAGAAAAGGCAGGTGCTGACGGGTGCGAATATCATCGAACCATTGGTTTAATAGGTCATAGCTGCAAAACACAGGGCGTTTCAAAATGAATATACGGGTATTAAAGCTTTGTAGCATTTATTACATGTAGCCGGCCGCGGTGGCCTTGCGGTTCTAGGCGCTTCAGTCCGGAACCGCGTGACTGCTACGGTCGCAGGTTCGAATCCTGCCTTGGGCATGGATGTGTGTGATGTGCTTAGGTTAGTCAGGTTTAAGTAATTCTAAGTGCTGGGGCACTGATGACCTAAGATGTTAAGTCCCATAGTGCTCAGAGCCATTTGAACCATTTATTACATGTAACTTACAATTATTTATTTATTTATGCATTTATTTTACCTGGCAAGATTAGGGCCTTCAGGCCGTCTCTTACACCTAACCACGCATACTCAGATTCAACAAATTTCAGTTTCTACAGAACATTAAGGACATATAACATGTTATACAGTATTAATGTTACAGAAAAAATTAGAGATTATAAAAGTACTACAATGATAATTATAACAATCAAAAAGTAATTATAATAATCAAGAATAATAATAATAGTAATGACTATGTATAGGAAAGTGAACATATTTTTTCTTTTATGAATGTCAGTCCTATTGCTAGTTGGGAATTTTCTCGTTATATTCTTGCAGCTTGTGAGTTATTCTCATCAAGCAGAGACATAAGACGATAGAATGGGGTGAAAGAGATATAGAAAAGGTAGATAAGTTAGAGGAGGAGAAATAGAATGGTAAAATTCGAAGCTATGATGGAGAGGAGAAAGAAAAAGATGAGAGGGGCACGACAATGGTGGCTATACCGTGCCTAATATGTAAGTCTTGAGTTCCCTCTTGAATGTTAAGTGGTTCTGGATAAGACGCAGATCACAGGGGAGCGCGTTCCATAGTCGTATGGCTGAGATGGAGAATGACACAGAGAAAGATTTTGTGTTATGTAAAGGTACAGCCAAGATGCTAGATGTATCCGATCTGGTATTGCGGTTGTGGAATGATGATAGGTGTTTAATGTGAGAGGATAAGTATTGGGGGCACCAGTGGCTAAGAAATCGTTGAAGTAAGCACATCGTGTGGAGATCGCGTGCCTTATGTGGGCGTATCCAACCTAGCTGGGAGTATGAAGGACTGATATGATCATACAACCGTATATTGCATACGTATCTAACGCAAGCATTCATCACTAGCTCGAGGCATCTCGAATTTTCACTATTTGTGCCGTGTTGAACTACATCACAGTAGTAAAGATTAGGCAAGACTAGTGTTTGGACTAATTTTTGTTTAACATGGGTTGGAAATATTTTTCTAAATTTTTGAATTGGATGTAGGGAGGAGAGCGATTTCCGGCAAGCTGTGACTGTTTGTTCTTCCCAGTTTAGGTGTTCGTCCAAGATTATTCCAAGGTCTTTTACTGTTTTTTGGTATGGTAGTTGGGTACCATTGAGGAGTATTTGAGGGACTGTTTCGCGAAAGTACCGACTGATTAACTTTGGATGAGATATAAGTATGACCTGGGATTTCTTAGGGTTTAGTTTCAGACCTAGGTTCTGTGCCCATCGAGAAACAGAGCAAAGATCTGCGTTCATACTCGCTACTGCGTCAGCAATGTTCTTGGGGCTTGCACTTATGTACAGTTGGATGTCGTCGGCATATAGATGGTAGTTGCAGGAGTGAATCACTGAAGAAATATCATTAATGTACAATACATCAAATGAAAGAGCAACTACCACAGTTTGTGTTAAAAGTGTTCAATGTAGCACCATCGTCACACACCGAGTCGATAGGCGAGTTTTTCCAAAACCGTGATCACTATGTCTATAGTAATTGTTGCAACACTGCTGTTTCTGACGTCGGATAGGTCACTTGGTAGCGGAGACATATACACATCATCCTTTATGAATCCCCAAAGGTAAAAATCGCATAGGGTCAGATCGTGTGTGAACATGAAGGTCATATAAAACTAGCTCTGTCATCCAGCACCTTGCGGTCAATCCAGCGGTCGGGTACAACGTCGTTTAACCAGTCGCGTGCTGAGTTATGCCAGTGAGCAGGCGCACCATTTTGCTGCTGAGAAACCCCAGTTCACCGAAAAACTCGAGAGGAGTCTCGTTGCAACTATACCATATCGTGGGGATTTCCTTACCCCCAGATACACACACTACGCGTGTTCTCATTTCCACTTAGTTGAAATGTCGATTCTCCACTGAAGACGACACGATCCAGAAAATCTTCATCTCATGCAGCAAAATTTCGTTTGCGAAGCTGGCACGTAAACCGTAGTATGTAGACTTTAGAGCTTGTAACAACTGCGAACGACAAGGACGAACTGATTTCTTGCGACTACGAGTGGTAGACTCTCACTCGTTAAAGATGTTTCTCATTCATTCTTGATCGTTCCTTACTCTTCCCTTTGCGTACGGGTATGCAAACAAATCTGTTTGAGTTGCTCTTTCATTTGATGTATTATTTATAAGTTGAATGTAATAAATGCTACCAAACCTTAAAATCCGTTTATTCATTTGGAAACACCCCGTACTTACGCGAATGACTTACAGAATAACGAAAGAGTTGGTACTAGCCGACCTCGGGGAAGACGAATTTGGGTTATGAAAAAAATGTAGGAACACCTGTAAACCATGTTAAATGTTCAGAGTTTTCCGCTGGGATCGACTGGCTGGTTTGTCTTCATAGAATGTCTTTGTTGATATGGACGAGACGTGAGAGGGCAGCGAGAGGGACACACTGCTCGCGAGTAAGAACGACAAGCGGCCCTGCGCAAGGAGGAGTTTTGCGAGCGTAACGGCTAGCGAGTGGAGGTGCTTTGGTAAGATTGCTGGAGTGAGTGAAGGCTGGCACATACACATATTTTCGCCAGTTCGGAGGAAGAAAACGGCACGCCACGGTAGTCGTCTTGTGTTGAATGATGGTATGTCGTTTTGGAACTTTTGTAACTTTTGGTTATTGAAAACGCGGGGAGTTATTTCGGTTTCGTCCGATGAAGTGATCTTGTCCTCGAACTTCGTAGAACTGTGTTGTGAAGCTGATCTTCCAGGATGGGGAGAAATATGCACAGCGCCGTTAACGAATAAGTTGATTTGGTTTGGTGGAAATAAGGCACTAACTGTAACCTGCCGTAGTGGTCGAGAAGGACATGTTGTTCTGGTAGTCAGGCCTGAGAAATGTGGTACGAGTAGTACAAAGGCAAGACCGGTCCAGGGGTCGCTAGATGTTAAGTAATTTTAAGTAAGGTCAGTCTGCATATGGTACTTCGGCAAAACGCTGTCTTTTCTGTTATTGTAACATCTTACTGTGTATGGTTGTATATTACACTGGAATTTTTCTTGTTTGAGGACTGTGTGTATTGGTACAGTGCAGTAATTACCGCAAACAGTGGAGAGCTCTCATGTTAATATGTTCGTAATTGTTCTTAGTAAAGTGAATTTTATAAATTGCGTTTCCTTTTGTTAACTAACTGTAAATGATCGCGTGAGAACTTAAGCTTATCATTTTCTGCGCGACCTTTGATTAAATTATTTGTCATCAAGCGCTCTCGTAAATGCTTTTGGTAGACTGATTTAACTTGTGGAAATTCAGTGGCAAGTGTCTTCTGGAATTGTTAGTTTGTCGATTATTGTGAAAGAGCTGTCTTCATTAAAGTAGGCGACGCGTACAACTTGGGGAAGAGCTGATTGTTTTATGACTGATTCTTAGTACTCTAAAGTCGATAAGTGCGCTCTGCACACAGGGTTGTGTTTGCTTCTGGTATTGTCTGAGCTTTTTTTTTTATTTCAACGTACGGGATTGAAATGCAACTGTGTTCAATGGAGGCTGTTTCAGAAAATTGTTTTAATATTGTTGTTTAAATTTTTTGGGGTATTACCTTTTAATAAGCTCTTGTAAGTGAATGTTAGGAAGAAAAAAAACGATATTTAGTGTAAGATGAAACTGATTAGGAAAAGACTAATCCTGCCTTTAACAAAATAAATGAAACGGTAGGGTACGGCGTTGACTGTTCAGCCAATGTAGAAAAAAGGCTGTTGGGTTTCTGAAAATCAATAAACTTTCGTAGTAAGGAGTTCAAAAATGGTTCAAATGGCTCTGAGCACTATGGAACTTAACATCTGTGGTCATCAGTCCCCTAGAAATTAGAACTACTTAAACCTAACTAACCTAAGGACATCACACTCATCCATGCCCGAGGCAAGATTCGAACCTGCGACCGTAGAGTAAGGAGTGTTCGACTTTCAGCATACAACTAGTCTCCTCCACTTCCCCACTAAATCCGTGTCTCCGGCTTTCAACTTGAAGAAACACTGACCCTTTCCGATATCTCGTCAGACAGGTTAAAAACATACAGTCTACGGCTATGACATATTTGTGATTTATGCAAGCTTCTGACAGTGTAGATAGAAGTACACTCCTTGACATTCTGATGGCAGTAGGAATAAAATACAGGGAGTAATCTATTCTAGATGTTACTCAATCTCCACACTAAGCATGCTGTGAAGTAAACCAAGAAGAAATTCAGAAAAGGAATTAAATATCAGCGAGAATAATTACTAATTATGAGGTTTGCTCGCAACATTGCAATTCTGTTAGAGACGTCAAAGGACTTGGAAGGGCACTCGAATGAAAAGGACAGCATCTTGAAAAGAGATAATAAGGTGAACATCAGCAAAGCCGAGCAAGGATAATGGAACGAAGTTGAATTAAATCAGCTGGTACTGAAAGCACAAGATCAGAAAATAAGACAGTAAAAATATTATATGAAGTTCATTGATTGCACGCACAAGAAGAGACGACTGCGAAAGTAAAAAGCGCATAAAACGCAAACTGGCAATGGAAGGGAAAGTATTTCTGAAGAAGAGAATTTGTTTGAGATTAAGTATAAATTGAAATGTTTGGAACCCTTTTCTGAAGTTTTATGTGTGCAATATAGTTTTGTATGGGAGTGAAATATAGACAATAAACAGTTCAGAACGGAAGAGAATAAAACCTTTGGAATGTTCTGCTACAGAGTGTAGCTGGAGATGAGATTAGCAAATCGAATAACAGATGTAGAGAAACTGAACTGAAATGAGGAAAAACGAAATACATGGTATAAACTGACTGAAAGAAGGGATCGTTTGACTGGATATATCCTGAGGTGCCAAGGAATCATCAGTCTGGTAACGGACGGGAGTGTGGGGAGTAATGATGTAGAAACCAAGCCTCCATCCAATACCTTAACAAGCTTCAAGTTGCAGCAGTTATGCCGAAATGCTAGATCTCGCTCTGGATACACCAGCGTGGACCACATGTAATGCGTGATTCAACTGCCCCTACAAAGGGCTTTACACAAACCACAATGCCTTGAAAAACCTCGTGCGAGATTTTCATCTTCTCTCGCTCGCTACGCGCACACTGTAAGTCCTACATAATAAAGGAACAGAACCTCTTTGCAGGAAATTTCATGTAGTTAAATTTTGTACTGAGATACGTTTTAGCTGGAGGCGACGATTTTCGAGTAATTCAAGAAAAACGCTTTTCAAGGTCACTTTTGTATATTCCTTGAATAATTCTAAAACTACGACCTCTATCGAAAACGTATGCTAGTTCAAAATTTAACTAAATTAAATTTCCTACAAAAAGGTCCGATCATTTTTTCTGTAGGACCAACAGTTTGTGTGTAGCGAGCGAGAGAATATGAAAATCTTGAGCATGGTATTTGAGGGCGTTGCAGATTGCACAAATATCATAGGAATGGGCAGCTGAATCTCCCTGTTTATGGTATTTCAGAGTGGCTGCGACAAACTTCTAAGAGTGATTGAGCTAGCCATGGGGAAGAACTTCTGTTGGAGACAAAATGTTCGCTGACGTTTCCCAGCGACTCTAGATGACCTTTAGTATTTGCCAACCTTAAGACAATGAGATTTCACAAAACTAGTATTGCCTACTAACCAGGTGCTCAGTATACCACCTGCCACAGTGGGCTCATACAGTGATTTTCAACAACAAAATCACAAGAGTGAGTGTTTCTAAGCGGAGAAAGATATTTTAGAAGATAATGAGGAAATTGGATTTTGTTCGTCCTTCAGCCTTTTACGCCGACCAGATGACTGGATATAGGCAACAAACACTACATATGATCACAGCAGAGTGGCTACGACCTGTCACTTCGCAGTTGCCTAACCAGTCTTGAGCGAAGCTTAGCATCGTCGGAAAGTGTCAGCAAACAATTTGTCTCGAACAGAACTTGTTCCCATGACGTGATATGTTACCTCTAGACGTTTGTCACGAGGACTTTGAAACACCATATTTAACTGATGGTGTATATTCACATACGTTTTATCTCTTTCTCGTTAGGCAGTCAGCCAGTCGCCGTTGGATACTAGAGCTGCAGAGCGTGTGAAATAATTAGGTGGATAGAGCTGTGGCAGATGATGGAGAAATTTGTTGTCAGGTGTTGGCAGTGTAAACAGATAAATTATTTGAAAATGTAATCGCCAAATTAGCTTTTTCTGTAGGATTGAGCACATACCAAAAATCTAACTAACGTTAATACTGGTTATTGTTTGGCATTTGGAATGGAGGTGAGTTCCAAACAGAGAGTCGTCATTGAATTTCTTATCACAGAAAACCAGAGCATCGTAGACATAGGCCAATGAATACTGCCTACGGAGACCTTGCAGTGAATAAAAGTACGGTGAATTGTTGGGCGAGGCGTCTGTTACCATCCCAACAAGGTTGGGGAAATCTGTCCAATCTTCCGCCTGCCGGCTGGTCTCACCTATTTGTGACTCTTGCAATGTTGGATAGTGTGGACACTCTCATTCAAGGTGATCGACGGATCACAAACAAACACCTCGCTGCTCAACTGCACGTCTGTGTTGGCAGAGCTGATACATTTGTCCACTCCTCCAACAGTTGGGTTACTCAGAGTTGTGTACTCGCTGCGTTAGTCGCCACCTAATACACTGAAGCGCCAAAGTAACTGGTATAGGAATGCGTATTCAAATAGAGAGATATGTAAACAGGAAGAATACGGCGCTGCGTCCGGCAACGCCTATATAAGGCAACAAGTATCTGGCGCAGTTGTTAGATCTGTTACTTCTGCTACAATGGCAGGCTATAAAGATTTAAGTGAGTCTGAACGTGGTGTTGTAGTCGGCGCATGAGCGATGGGACACAACATCTCCAAGGTAACGATGACGTGGAAATTTTCCCGTACAACCATTTTACCAGTGTACCGTAAATATCAGGATCCAGTAAATGTCAAATCTGCGACATCGATACGACCGGAAAAAGATCTTGCAAGAACGGGACCACCGACGACTGAAGAAGCGTGACAGAAGTGCAACCGTGCAGCAAATTGCTGCAGGTTTCAATGCTGGACCATCAACAAGGTCAGCGAGCGAAACATTCAACGAAACATCATCGAAATGGGCTTTCGGAGCCGGAGACCCGCTCGTGTACCCTTGATAACTGCACGACACAAAGCTTTACCCCTCATCTGGGCCCGTGAACACCGACATTGGAATATTGATGACTGGAAACATGTTTGCTGGTCGGACGAGTCTCGTTTCAAGTTGTATCGAGCGGATGGATGTGTACGGGTATGGAGACAACCTCATGAATCCATGGACCCTGCATTACAGCAAGGGACTGTTCAAGCTGTTGGAGTCTATCTAATGGTATAGGGCGCGTGCAGTTGGAGTGATATGAGACCCTTGACCCATCTAGATACGTCTCTGACAGGTGACACGTGCGTAAGCATCTTGTCTGATCACCTGCATACAATCATGTCCATTGTTCATTCCGAAGGCCTTGGGCAATTCCAGTAGCGCAATACGACAACCCACACGTCCAGAATTGCTACACAGGGGCTGCAGGAACATTCTTGTGAGTTTAAGTACTTCCGCTGGTCACCAAACTCCCCAGACATGAACATTATTGAGCATATCTGGGATGCCTTGCAACGTGCTGTTCAGAAGAGATCTCCACCGCTTCTTACTTTTAAGGACTTATGGACAGCTCTGCAGGATTCATGGTGTCAGTTCCCTCCAGCACTACTTCAGACATTATTCGAGTCTATGTCACGTCGTGCTGCGGCACTTCTGCGAGCTCGCGGGGGCCCTACAAGATATTAGGCTCTTTATTGTAGAAGATCGTAAAGAGCAACGAAGAAGCCACACGTGGTTTCCGACATCATCCGGTAGGATGGTGCCATGCGGGCTACAGGAGCCCTTCCAGTTAGGTGGCGTAAGGCCGTCGAATTGTACGGATGGCTCTAATGGCTCTGATCACTATGGGACTTAACTTCTAAGGTCATCAGTCCCCTAGAACTTAGAACTACTTAAACCTAACTAACCTAAGGACATCACACACATCCATGCCTGAGGCAGGATTCGAACCTGCGACCGTAGCGGTCACACGGTTCCAGACTGGAGCGCCTAGAACCGCACGGCCACCCGGCCGGCAATTGTACGGAGATTATGTTGAAAAACAGAGGAATATCTTAAACATGGCTGCGATTCAGCAACTGTTTAAATTTGAAAAAGGTTTATTTAGCCCTTGACCTAGGTTTCGATATTTCTAAAAATATCTTCTAAGAAGGACTTGGCCTCATTACATCACATAACCTAATGTAATTTACCACCATGTGATGTAAGATGACCCACTGCCTCTGAAGAAGATATGTTTAGAAATATCTAAACCTAGGACAGGGGCTAAATAAACCTTCCGTTTGCAACTGGTTGGCTGATTTTCTTCAATCTCTTGAAAAATAGTGCTTCGTAGCCAGAAGAGTGGGAAACAATATGCCGTACTGGAATGATGAACGCAACCAACATGCTTTCAGGAAAAAGAGGGTCTTGCATTACTTGTATTGTATGGAACTGGGGACCTAGAAACAACGGCGAGGCTCCGTCCCCGCCGTAGCCCTCAATTGTTCGCAACCCCACAACAGGCTACAGCAGTCCACTCACTCCACCGCCGCCGCACACCGAACCCAGGGCTATTGTGCGGTTCGGCCGCCAGTGGACCTCCCCGGGAACGTCTCTCACCAGACGCGTGTAACCCCAATGCTTGCGTCGTAGAGTATTGATGGTGTATGGGTACGTGGAGAAAGTGTTTACGCAGCAATCGCCTACATAGCGGCGATACCTCACATCATGTCCTATTGACTTGAAAATTATTTGCAAACAATATTTTGCTTCCGAAAGCGCCATTGTGTGACATAACAGCCTTATAAGTATTCCACCCTTCTCATCTCATAATGCTTGACGTTAACACTCTGTTTACCCCACTTTTTACGTAATTTTTTTTATTTTTCTGCGGTGGTTCTACACTCATGGACTGCCATGTAATTTCAGCAAGAGGCAGAATAAGGGGAACCAACCCGCATTCGTCGAGGCAGATGGAAAACCGCCTTAAAAACTATTGACACTGGCCGGCACATCGGACCTCGACACTAATCTGCTGGGCGGATTCGTGCCAGGTACCGGCACGCCTTCCCGCCCGGAAAGCAGTGCCAACCCCACGGCTAACCGGGCGGGAGTCTTGCATTACTTACTTAATGCCCCTCTTTTTTTTTACAAACAAAGATATAACACAAGAAATAAACTTTTTTTTCTTTTTCGATTGAAATTATTGTGTGGTACTCTAGAACTGAGCACGTGCTACATGTGTGTTAAACTATGAGGTCATTAGTGTTTTTGGCATTAAGTAACGTCAAAGGGTACTTATTTCTGTGAAGCTAGGCGAGCGTTAGAGGACCTTTTTTTCTTTATCATTAAAGTATCGTGGTACTATGTGAATGATATGTTTGTAAATATATGTGAATGTATTTAGGAATTATATTTATGTTCTTACTAATTATATCATTAGTCACCCTGAGGTGATGTACTAAGAACAATGTGTAATCATTTTATACCATTTTATGTGATTCTCGTGGACTAAGCAAGGGAGGAACTCACGTCCGCAACGACTCATGGGCACACGCACAGGACTACTGAGCAGGAATGACGGCACTGACCATCGCAGCAGAGGAGAAGCCGGACGCAGAGACATTAATCCTGTGGCGGCGTGAAGGACACTTGCGCTCTCTCATATCACGACAGGCGCATTCCGCTACAGTCTTACTGACGTCAGAGACCACGTACGGCTCCCTCATTCCTCGAGTGTAATGGCTGTGGCAGTGATCAGAGAGGGGCAGGGTGGGAGCCACATCAGTCTCTCTCTCCCCGTGCACGAGCGCGCGCCAACTGTCCGTCTAGTCCAGGGGCGGGCAGAAATCCTGCACGTGTGCGGTGCACTTGCACGCGTGCAGTTGCACGCGTGCAGTTAACTGGTGTTCTGCGTGCACACAGGGGCAAGCTGGCCACCCGCTTACCTCCCCTCCCCACCATACCTTCTGTCAACTCCTTCCTCTGTAATGCGTTTTGTTTTTCTAGCTTGCTTTATTGAATGATGGAATAAGGTTAGCAGGAGTGCTTGAAAAAAATCATGGTTTGAAAGATTACCTATTAACTACGATACGTTTTATTTAATTATCACAGGTGGAGTTTACAATACGTTTAATATTTGAAACAAAATTTCTGCATGCAGACAAACCCTAACAGTTACGTAAATTTTCATCACTTATGTTTACTCTTAACCGAGGCTTATTAATTCAGCAAATGGTTTTCCAACTCTCACTATATTAAGCGCAATTTTATAGCTTGCACGTACTGCTGGGCTATTATTGTTGTCGTCCTGAAAAATTGAAAACAGTGCTCCATAAAATGTTAAATCAGTTAGATGAGAGACATGACGGGAGAAAGTCGCAGATCTCTCGTGACAACGGCAACTAGGACAGATGCATCTAATATCGTCAGGTCGCTCTTCTTAAGCTCAGTCAATTTCCCCATCCGCTCAGAATCCGACAATAAATTGTACTCGTCCTAGTGAAATTTATTATAATGGCCTTCAATACTAAACTTCCGGTGACCAGCGAGAATACTGCCACATATTAAACATTTCGAATTTTCACGTCTTTACACAAAGAAAAAATGATTCTCCCATTACTTTTTAAAAGATAGCAAATCTCCACGTCTCCGTTTCCTTGATTCACTCTGCATTTTCCGGTTCTTGAAATACAACGTTCACTACGTAGTGGCCGCTTCGCATCAACGTCCGCGGCTTCGCCTTGTACTACACTGCCGCAACCTGCCGGCTGTCACCACTGCCCCATTCGACGATTGCACGCAAGCAGCACACGTGCAGCGCTGTGCGCTCACGAGCCGCGTGCAACGTTTGCCCGCCCCTGGTCTAGTTGATGGGGGGCGTTTCACCTCAGTTGACAGCGTATATGCGGACGACACGCATCCACGAGAGGGCAGTGAACCCTCTCGGACCCCTCCCCTCTCCTCACCCCTCTCAGTTACAGTGCCACTACTGCTGACGCGCTATCAGCCGCATTCACTCGGCTCCAAGTTATTGGAGCGTGGGAGCAGGTGGGACGCTTCGGCCTGCAGTCGACATATCACTTCTGGAAGCACAAATGTCAAAGGATGTCCCTATTTATGGAATTCTGCTGACGTGCGACCGTCGATAGAAAGTTGCTTGTAACGGTTGTCTCCGGCTAAAGTGTGCGTTGAGAAAAACTACAAGAGTTACATGTGATCACAAGCTTTGTGAGACGAACGTCAGTGAGTTATACATTTTGTTCTCTTCCATTCTGAACAGGAAAAGAGTTCTTAATCTCTGTTTAAGTGCTTTTCTTTAAACATGACTTCATATTGCTGTATATATTGCACACTCTTATACAAGGTAATTTTTTTTAGTTTATACTATTTTGATTTGAGGTAGCATTTCCTTATTATGATTAAAAAGAAAACTTTTTTTCATAAGGCAGTTAACAGCTCATTTGAAAATTGTGTTAGATAACACAGTGCTCCCTTCTCTTCGGTTTTCTTTTATTTCGTGATTTTTAGCTTTATGTACCTCAGTCGGTACAAACGGAA
Source organism: Schistocerca cancellata (assembly GCF_023864275.1). Classification (NCBI taxonomy): domain Eukaryota; kingdom Metazoa; phylum Arthropoda; class Insecta; order Orthoptera; family Acrididae; genus Schistocerca; species Schistocerca cancellata. The sequence continues at coordinate 220,637,510 of NC_064628.1, read as the reverse complement.
CCATTATAGCATCACTTTGTTGTCATCTGTCTGTCTGTCTGTCCGACTGCTAGAAACCCTTTTCCTCAGAAACGGAATTTACGTATCTAGCTGAAATTTGTTTCACATACTAAGGTATACGGTCCCTTGGCATTGTAAGAAATTGAAGTTTGTAAGTCAATGCAGTCAAAAGATATGGCTGTTTATGTCCTGTATTCTGATACTCGCAAACTCACTCTTGAAAACCTGTAAAGTACTTCCCATTGACCTGTAATCATGAAATTTGGCAAGATGCGATATTTGACAGCACAAGTAAAGGAAAAATTCCGAAAAGCGTTGATATGTAATTATATCATACGAAAAATTAATTTCTTTTATCCGACTTTAAACTCGAAATTAAAATATTCTCGAAGGTCTTAGAATTCCCGGGACCGACATCATGTTAGCATCAATGTCAATAACAGGCATCAACTCCCGTGATGGATGAACTGTCCGTATGCATAGTCAAGTCCTACTCAGCTGGCCAGTCTTCTTAATACTGTGTGCCTCAGTCACGATCATTCCTTCATATTACTATATTATGTATACTTACTGTGCTTTGACGGAGATTTCAAGATCTTTTTATTACCTTTTTCTATCATATCACCGAAGCATATATTTTTTTACGTTAATCAATCATGACAGCTGTGAGGGACTTCCGGTGTTGTATAAGCGCTGTTTCATGAAAATTTTGCGCTCCTATATACTAGACAAGATAACATTCTTCAGCAGAAATAACAGTTAATTTGTTTTCCTGCATCATACTATTTAAACATGTGTAACTATTTCGGTGGAATTGCAGAGAATGGTGGGCCACATAATAGTACCTTCATAGCTGTTGTCTTTTATTCTGATGATTAGTGATAATTGTAATTGAAGGTGTCACTCATTCCATCATCAGTTTGTTTTGTTTTGCTTTCTTATCATTAAAAAAACGAATATCTCTCGTCCTGTATGAAAGGGGAACATTATAATAATGTTTTTAATGATTGGAGTTGGTGAAACGTATCACTTTCATATCGACCGTATGTTCTTCCTGACGCGTAGGATCTTTGAACCGAGCATTGCATATTTCACCTGTGAACATAGTGTAATATTTAGCAGAAATTTCCTCTTCTGAGTTTTGGATTTCTGTGTATAGTCTACGGGTTTCCTGAGCTGCCTACCATAAACGTTTGTTTTTTGGGTTTGCGCTCGAAGTTTCTTTTGGCTGCCATGAAATGGATTTTACATGGAAACATCTACCCAATCAAATTGTGGACTTTTGTTTGACTGTGAGTCGAGTTATTTTTTGACGTCAGACCCGCCGAGGAAGGAAAATGTGCTCTCTCAGCATATGAGCGCAAACACACACACTTTCGGCTGAAAAGTGAAAGTGGATATGCTCCTTGCTGAACGTCGATGGCTCTGGAATTCTCTTGAGGATACGCAGAATGCAGCTACCTTCAGCAAATGGTAAACTAAACAACTTTTACCAGTGATTTGCTTTATATTATTGATTCTTTGATGATATTATTTATGACTGAGAAGTATTAATTACTGTACTCGCTACCAATCTCAAATTAGTAAAATATCTTCCTGGAAAGGTACCGTATTTAAAGATCCTCGATGACACTGATTCAGTCGTTTACTTATTTTTCCCTGACAGTCGTACAGACAGATAATGTAGACTGTGGTATTTCACATCCTTGTGTCACTTCACGGTGAAGATGAGAGTTGCGTTGTTTCTTGTTACGTCTGCTTCAGCTTGTTTCGGATTCTGTGGCCCCTTGTGACGTTCAAACTACGCAGGAGAATGATTGGTTGCAATAGCGGGTGTTCAACCATACGTGGTATAGAACAGTTTTTATTCAGCCTTGTTTCTAGTGCTGAAGGCAGTTAAATATTGATGACCACTCACAAAGTACATAGAACCGGCAACATTAGATCACCAAAATAACATAACCTTGCTTTACTCGCATGTATATTACAGACCAAACTGTATAAACCTGAACAGTAAATGTAACACTTCTGCCGTTTGTAAAGACCTCAATACACCTGTATAGCATACCACGACCAATACCTATGCTTGCCGCCCCCCTCCCCACTGTCATAAGCTTTATATCGTTATAGATTTCACTGTGGAATCGTGTTGCAACTGAGACTTTACCATGTTCTGAGTTTCAAAGTTTTTATCATTTTTAATGACATTATATTCCTGTCGTTAACGATTAAGTAAGTAGTGGCTACCTCTTCGCGGGCAGCTGTTCAAGACTTTTAAATGACTGGCTTGTTAAATTTAGTGACTTGGCTTCCCTATATTTCAGGAACCACTGTAGCCATTGACATGAAACTTTTACCGGACGTTAAACTATATGTTCTGAGTTTACTGAACTACAATAATTGCATTTTAGCCACTGCTTTTGGAAATACAATTTTTAATTACACAGTTAAAATTTTGTGTACTTTTTTGTATGTTATCCTAAATAATTTTAATTATACGTAACATTATGTTCTGCTTTTAGTTCAGAAGACTCAGAATATGTATGCTATTGCTCCTTGAAAATTCGAATACGCTACTTGAAGTGGTTTCTGAGATTTAGGGAAAAATGCAACGGAAAATGTAAATTCTTAGGAACGGCTTTTAAAGTTTCAAAAGACTTTAACTCAGTATATGCTTAATTTTTGTTTTTGGTCACTCAGAAGCATCCTGCACAAAACTGTATATCATCCTCTTCATCTTTTTTCAAGTTTTTTTCTTCTTTCTGTACTCCTTAGTGGCCAACTGTGCTGCGTACTCTGCTTTATCAATGCGAACCTTGTCCATCTGTTCAAGTTCTCTGATGCAGTTTGCTCCAGGATCAATTCCCATGTGCTGTAGCACTTTCACCCTACCAATGTTGCCGTCATTAAAAGCAATAACAGCATCACTGACCCCGCAGTTTAGTCTCTTCATTCCAACAAAAACATTTTTTGGTAAGCGAATCCATATAAGATTATTGAACGACTCATTGGGATTTTGAGACTGACCATGCAGACACTTATTCAGAAAATCAGTATTTGCCAGGTCTCTGTAAATAGGTTTTATGACTTCAATGACTGCTGCTGGGATGGAATGTTTATGGCTGTATGAACTGTTTGAGTACCGGGCATTGCGGTAATTGCAGCATGAATCAGGTCCAGCAGGGCAAAGGTGGTGTACTGGTTTTTCATCAGTTGACATTCTGTGGAAGAAGGTAGCCCATACTGCATGCTTCATTTTCAACAAATCCTCAGTATTATTTCTTATGGCCATCCACAATACTGCTGTAGTTCATCAATAATTTTGTCTGTCAGCCTGCCCCTTATAGTTCTACCATCAGAAAATTTCTTGTCTCTCAAACTTTGTTCCAACTTCTTCAAACTGGTGCCCACCCTCTTCTGGACATGACCAACACGTTCTGCTTTTGAGTCTCCATCAACCCGTGTAGATTATATTTAAAAAAATAAAGTACTTCCCATGTGAGTTTATATCTGACCCAGTATGTATCACGAATACATTTCGCCATCTCGACATGTAAGGAGGAAAAGTTCTTGTTGATAGCATCATATTTCCTTTTCTTATTTCAGGGTAATTTTTTTTAATATTCTATACAACATTTATGTGTGGACCATCCGCGTACATTGTGAACACAGGGATTTTCTTACTAATACGCAGCAGTATGTATTAATATGTCTCGTGTACTTTCTCAGTTCTGGTCTATTAGCGCTTTGTACTTTGCCTGTTAGGTGAGCTTTGTTTCGTTTTATACCATTTTCCTTATTTCCCCACATGACGGGAAACTAAAATTGTATTTACCTTCCTATCATCGATGCGCTCCAGTAGTACTCTTGAAGCGACTGATGAATGTGTGATATATCTACATAAACGTACAGGGTTGTCATTAGAAACACCCTTCTAAAATAAAAACAGGATGACCAGCTGAAATTCGGAGCAGTAAGGTTTAGGAGAGGGAAAAAATCCTTTGGGACTGTGTTACCAACATGGTGCTGTTATCTTGAAAGCGACTCATATCTTTCAAACCGAAAGGCGGTCATTGAAGTATCATACAGAAAATTACACCCCAAAAGCAATGATATCTATCATTCTAATATAGCTTTCACGTCACCTACAAGGAAGTATCATGAGTCACAACTCGAGAATGAATAAAGTAACGCGCAAATGAATGAAAATCACCATTGTTTTCTTTGCGTAAATTTCTATTTGATACCTTGCATGATGTCCTATTGACTTGAAAATTATTTGCATCCAATGTTTTGCTTCCGAAATGGCCACTGTGTTTAACATAACAACCTTATAAGTATTCCACCTCTCTCATCTCATGATTGACATTAACATTCTGTTTACCCCACTTTTTATGTTTTTTTTTTATTTTTCTGCGGTGGTTCTACACTCATGGACCTCCCTGTAATTTCAGCAAGAGGAAATTTTTTTGGAAATGTGTGGTAAGGTCTTATGGGACCAAACTGCTGAGGTCATCGGTCCCTAAGCTTACCCACTACTTAATCTAACAAACTAACTTACGCTAAGGACAACACACACACACACACACACACACACACACACGCACACACACACACACACACACACACACACACACACACCCATGCCCATGCCCGAAGGAGGACTAACCTCCGACGGGGGGAGCCGCGTGGACCCCGACAATGCGCCTCAAACCACGCGGCTACCACGCGCGGCTCAGGAAGAGGAGGTTAAGTTCATAATCAACATGGAAATCGTCAGCAGCATGCAGCAAATTCGGGGCATCTGACATTTAATATATACAGGGTGTTTCAAAAATGACCGGTATATTTGAAACGGCAATAAAAATTAAACGAGCAGCGATAGAAATACATCGTTTGTTGCAATATGCTTGGGACAACAGTAAATATTCAGGCGGACAAACTTTCGAAATTACAGTAGTTACAATTTTCAACAACAGATGGCGCTGCAAGCGATGTGAACGATATAGAAGACAACGCAGTCTGTGGGAGCGCCATTCTGTACGTCGTCTTTCTGCTGTAAGCGTGTGCTGTTCACAACGTGCACGTGTGCTGTAGACAACATGGTTTATTCGTTAGAACAGAGGATTTTTCTGGTGTTGGAATTCCACCGCCTAGAACACAGTGTTGTTGCAACAAGACGAAGTTTTCAACGGAGGTTTAATGTAACCAAAGGACCGAAAAGCGATACAATAAAGGATCTGTTTGAAAAATTTCAACGGACTGGGAACGTGACGGATGAACGTGCTGGAAAGGTAGGGCGACCGCGTATGGCAACCACAGAGGGCAACGCGCAGCTAGTGCAGCAGGTGATCCAACAGCGGCCTCGGGTTTCCGTTCGCCGTGTTGCAGCTGCGGTCCAAATGACGCCAACGTCCACGTATCGTCTCATGTGCCAGAGTTTACACCTCTATCCATACAAAATTCAAACGCGGCAACCCCTCAGCGCCGCTACCATTGCTGCACGAGAGACATTCGCTAACGATATAGTGCACAGGATTGATGACTGCGATATGCATGTGGGCAGCATTTGGTTTACTGACAAAGCTTATTTTTACCTGGACGGCTTCGTCAATAAACAGAACTGGCGCATATGGGGAACCGAAAAGCCCCATGTTGCAGTCCCATCGTCCCTGCATCCTCAAAAAGTACTGGTCTGGGCCGCCATTTCTTCCAAAGGAATCATTGGCCCATTTTTCAGATCCGAAACGATTACTGCATCACGCTATCTGGACATTCTTCGTGAATTTGTGGCGGTACAAACTGCCTTAGACGACACTGCGAACACCTCGTGGTTTATGCAAGATGGTGCCCGGCCACATCGCACGGCCGACGTCTTTAATTTCCTGAATGAATATTTCGATGATCGTGTGATTGCTTTGGGCTATCCGAAACATACAGGAGGCGGCGTGGATTGGCCTCCCTATTCGCCAGACATGAACCCCTGTGACTTCTTTCTGTGGGGACACTTGAAAGACCAGGTGTACCGCCAGAATCCAGAAACAATTGAACAGCTGAAGCAGTACATCTCATCTGCATGTGAAGCCATTCCGCCAGACACGTTGTCAAAGGTTGCGGGTAATTTCATTCAGAGACTATGCCATATTATTGCTACGCATGGTGGATATGTGGAAAATATCGTACTATAGAGTTTCCCAGACCGCAGCGCCATCTGTTGTTGAAAATTGTAACTACTGTAATTTCGAAAGTTTGTCTGCCTGAAAATGTACTGTTGTCCCAAGCATATTGCAACAAACGGTGTATTTCTATCGCTGCTCGTTTAGTTTTTATTGCCGTTTTTTCAAATATACCGGTCATTTTTGAAACACCCTGTAGCTGTGATTCAAGAACAGGCAGCTAGAGTTGCAACTAAAGCGGATGTTTGTTTAGTCGATGACCGATTTCGAGTGACGTTCGTTGTCAAACCTACTAATGTTTGCCAGGTAAAATATCCGTCAAAATAACAGTAAACAAAGTGCGTACAAATGCTTATGGTCCTAGCAAGAGTTCATACTGCATCTCTGGCTGTCTCTTTTTGCACCACAAAGTAAAATTTGTTGCTGTCCCAGTAACCCAAGGCGCTGGAGTTATGCTAATATGTAGTTATTCGTTGCAGGTGAAGATTAGGATTTTTTGTACCACAAAAATAGAAACGAACGCTGCCCATTGCACGCTTCCAGAGAGTCCCACAAAGTGGTACTCAGGTCCATATCCGCCATCACCAGAACATGAGTCCCGTGAAGTACAGCTTCGAAGAATTTTGTTCAGGAACTGAACAATGACATCAGCAATTTATAGTCTATGATTAACTGAAATTCGTTTCTACATAAATATACATGGTATTTTTTGAGGCCACGAATAACGGGCAGTGCTTCCTTCTCTATCCGCGAGTAGTTAATTTGTGCCGCTGATAATGTTTTGGAGGCGTATGCGTCGCTATTTTTGTGCAACAGTACCATTCCCAGTCAGAGATTTGGTGGCCATAGTGGTTGTGAGCGTCAATACCTTTTTAACTTTCTAAACCCCTTCTGACTGGTTTAACGGGTGAGCTTTCTCGTGTGTGGTACCAATATGCAACAGAATGTTAACCTGACCAGGAAAGATTTTAATTCTTTCAAAATTTTGGCTGCAGGTACTTATGTATTGGTTCAAGAAGTGTAACCATTGATTGTATCCCAATAGAACTTGGATGTTGTTTAGTATGTCCGTGCACCATTCATGATCCGGTGCTAAACATACTAATGCCTGATACTTCCTGGCAGATTAACACTGTGGTAGAACAGGCCTTGAACGTGGGACCTTCGCCTTTCGTGGGCAAGTGCTCTTCCGACTGTACTATCCAAGCGCGACTCACTACCTGTCATCGCAGCTTTAATTCCGTCAGCACTTCATCTACCTTCCATGCTTCACCGAAGTGTTCGTGCATATGCTGTAGGACTAGCATTCCTGGGACAAAGGACATTGCGGAGACGTGGCTTAGCCACAGCCAGGAAGTTTCAAATCGGTGCATACTCCACTGAAAAATTAATGTTCATTCTGCATACTATACATCTCGGATAAGAAATTCAGCCTGAGATACTATATATCGGCTGCGACCTTGTAATCCGACTGACTGGCCCGCTTTTTATGGCGGTGGTTAAACTGAAGACGAGCAGGTACTGTACGATTTTGGTTCTTATAGTAATCGGAGAGCAAACATCAGATTTTTTTTTCTACTTCGCTCTGCGAGAATCTGCAGCTTTTGTACTACCTCATATAAGTCATTAGTAGAAGGTAGCAGTAATACTCTTTGAAGAATAGCGTTCTCGGCATCATTTGTGTCACAGTATAGCAGAAAACGACTGGTGGTGAACTTCCCAACTCACCTCCGGCTCGTCGAAAGTTGCATTTTTCCAATTTAATGGTGGCCATTGCAACTCTGCAACATGAATTCGGCTGTAATCACGTGACTAAAAGCCTAAAGGAGCGTATATGGTGATCAATGAACTTTAGTTTTCATAGAGACTATTACTTTTTGCACTGAGAAACGTTGAGAGTTTGAAGCTGATTTTAGAGAGTGAATTCTTTACTGTAAGAGCTTTATTCGAGCTTGGTACTGCGTTTCAATGCACTGCACACACTACATAACAAAATTTGCACTGCTCAATTAATTACTGTTAAACAGATTTACGAAACTTCTTGTAAGTCTTTATGCGGCCACTATTCGCAGATTTGTGCGGTGCTTCTCGAGTAAACATTTGGTTTGAACTTTAAACAGTTTGGTTTAGCACACATAATTGTTTCATTTATAGTTGCTATATTTTCAGCAACTGTAGTATATATTTCAGAGTAAAATTTAGCTGTCAGTTGCAAAGATATTTTTATTTCGCTTCATCGGTTCAACAAATTAATGTGTTATCTTGAGAAATTAGGGATATTATAAAGCATTAGACCTCGGCCATACGTTTATGTAAAGCATAAGAAGTGTATTACAGAAACTTAATTAGTATTGGTTTAGAGCATTCAACATCTTTTTCACAGAAGCATAATGCTATGACACGTCTAAAACGATACATATTGTGTGTGATATTTGTAAACACAGATTGACAGACGGATAATTTACAGAAAATAGATCAGATCTAAGTACATGTCAAGTTGCTGTGTCTGCAGCAAGGAACATATATAAAGGCACATAAAAAGTATAACTGAGTTATATAAGCACGTTATATATAGCATATTTGAAAAACATGGCACATTGGTCTAATGTCTAAAAGGATTGGGCTAGTTTCCACATTTTATAAGGTATGCTATAGAATCAAAACCGTGTGTTTTTCAATGAAAGATAATAACACAACATATCTTTTGAATTTAGGTAGGAACGTTTACATATTTCAAATTCTTATAAAAAGTTCATTTTGTAGTCGTTGACAACTTTGTGCAAAATTTCCACGACAAGGAAGGGTGGAGGAGGAAGAGTGTGTTCCTCGATTTTGGGATGTCCTACAAAAGTTGAACTATATGAATTCTCACCGTCTTCGTTTAGCAAGTTCTCACAAAAGCGGGTGTTAAATGCCCTCTCTGTCAGTCCTATATAAAAATTCCGGCATATTTTGGATTTTATATACCGCAGATTTGAGAAATTTATCAGTTGTTGGTTTTACATTATGTATAGTGTCATCTAGAGATGCGATTGTAGTGTATTTCTTAACAGTGGGACCATTTTCATTGAGTGTAGAGGAATTTATTTTCTTGTTGGTATTATTTTTATATTAACCATTTGTTCCAATTTAAATTATCTTATATGAATTTTCATTTCGCTAACTTGTCTCTCTTTCTGCAATAGAAGGCACGGTGCGTAATAATTTGTTGAAAACCTGGGCTTAAAAATAAGGTTACACGACCGCCCCTTACTGGCTTCAAGCGAGCCAAAATACACTCCTGGAAATTGAAATAAGAACACCGTGAATTCATTGTCCCAGGAAGGGGAAACTTTATTGACACATTCCTGGCGCCAGATACATCACATGATCACACTGACAGAACCACAGGCACATAGACACAGGCAACAGAGCATGCACAATGTCGGCACTAGTACAGTGTATATCCACCTTTCGCAGCAATGCAGGCTGCTATTCTCCCATGGAGACGATCGTAGAGATGCTGGATGTAGTCCTGTGGAACGGCTTGCCATGCCATTTCCACCTGGCGCCTCAGTTGGACCAGCGTTCGTGCTGGACGTGCAGACCGCGTGAAACGACGCTTCATCCAGTCCCAAACATGCTCAATGGGGGACAGATCCGGAGATCTTGCTGGCCAGGGTAGCTGACTTACACCTTCTAGAGCACGTTGGGTGGCACGGGATACATGCGGACGTGCATTGTCCTGTTGGAACAGCAAGTTCCCTTGCCGGTCTAGGAATGGTAGAACGATGGGTTCGATGACGGTTTGGATGTACCGTGCACTATTCAGTGTCCCCTCGACGATCACCAGTGGTGTACGGCCAGTGTAGGAGATCGCTCCCCACACCATGATGCCGGGTGTTGGCCCTGTGTGCCTCGGTCGTATGCAGTCCTGATTGTGGCGCTCACCTGCACGGCGCCAAACACGCATACGACCATCATTGGCACCAAGGCAGAAGCGACTCTCATCGCCCTCGCTCAAAGTCCGTCAACTGCACATACGGTTCACGTCCACGCTGTCGCGGCATGCTACCAGTGTTAAAGTCTGCGATGGAGCTCCGTATGCCACGGCAAACTGGCTGACACTGACGGCGGCGGTGCACAAATGCTGCGCAGCTAGCGCCATTCGACGGCCAACACCGCGGTTCCTGGTGTGTCCGCTGTGCCGTGCGTGTGATCATTGCTTGTACAGCCCTCTCGCAGTGTCCGGAGCAAGTATGGTGGGTCTGACACACCGGTGTCAATGTGTTCTTTTTTCCATTTCCAGGAGTGTATATAGTTTCAGGTCGTGCTCTGCCGTAACAATCTACCAGGTGGCATCGTATTTGCAAGTGCTCATCCCTGGATATGGGGCACAGTATCATGTTTGCTTAAAAACAGTAAGCTGTCAGTGCCTTACTCTGTCTCTTCAAAACTCCACAGGAGCTCATCTGCACACCTTAGAGTACTAACGCTACTGGGGAATGGAAATGAGTGTATGGCCTTGTTGGCCGGGAGGCCCCATGCGTGGAAGTTAGGTCGCCGAGTGGAAGTCTTATTCCAATCGACGCCATACTGGGCGACTTGCGTGCCGGTGATGAGGATGAAATGACGAGGACAAAACAACACCTAGTCCAGGAGCGGAGAAAATCTCCAATCTGGCCGGGAATCGAAACCGGGACCACTTGGATGGGAGGCAAGCACGTTACCACCCAACTAAGCACGCGGACAAGTTACTGGGAGAAAGGATAGACCGAGACTGGTTCACCCGCAGATACGGCGGTTGTTTCTGGTATAAACCTCTCACTCTACAACTGAGTATATACGATAACTGAGAAGGGAGGATTCGTATGACAGTACAGACATCTGAACAGAAATTTGGCAGGATCACAGTTGTATGTGCTTCTTCTACATTACCGAAGGTAAATACTGAGATGGTTCTTCTGTACACGAAGCTCTCGATTTCCTTCCCCAGTCAGGGCTTGTGCTCAGACTTTTCTAAAGATCTCATCATAGGCAGGACTCTAAACCCTGGCCATACTCGCTTCTATCGTTTGCATACACGGTAAGGAAACTGAGTCAGTATAATTGTCAACTGGACTTCGGCTCAAAGCCGGCACTTCGCAACCAGCTCGGTTTCGACACTGTGAAAGATGTCTGCTGCTACGCGAAACACCTTTCATGTTGCGTATTCGCAAGCGCGACGATAGGCACTTGTCCGACTGAAAGATCTATAGTCATATATCTGTCTTCAGGCATAGAACAACTTGACGGGTTGTTTAGTCTTTGACACGAGACAACCGGTAGGGAAAGTAGGCGGCGGTATTCGTTTTCACCCTCGGGGCTGACACACAAGGACTCTGTCTTCTTCACACTAGCAATATGGACGCTTTGTCTTGTGGTAGTAAAACAGGCACAATCATCTGACTTTTCTCTGGATTATGGTGAGATTGTTGCTGCCTTTGCACATTTGCTGTGCGCTTACATTACGTGGCTTTTCTGATTATGGAGCTTTAGAAATCTATCCGAGATGCATTTTGCAGTCGTGTTTAACGTGGCAAAAGTTAGCTCTTTGCTGACTCGTTCAGCTTCTTTAGAACACGTGGGAATCTGTCTCCTACAATCATCCAAAGTTTGAAGTGGCTTATCTCATTGCTCTTCCACTCGTAAAATAGTGTTTCAGGCATTCGTGTTCTTTTTATTTTATCCGGTGATAACGTAGATGATTATAGATGGATATCAAATACACTGAGGGGACAAAAGTCGTGATACAGCGAGATGTACATCTACAGATGACGATGGAATCGCGTAAACAAGGTATAAAAGGGCAGTGCATTGGTGGAGCTGTCATTTGTACTCAGACGATTCACGCGGAAAGAATTCCGACGTGATTATGGACGCACGACGGGGATCAACAGACTTTGAACGCGGAATAGTAGTTGGAGCTGTACGCATGCGACATTCCATTTCGAAAACCGTTAAGGAAATCGGTATTCCGAGATCCACAGCGTCAACAGTGTGCCGAGAACACCATATTTCAGGCATTACCTCTCACTACGGACAACGCACTGCCGACGGCCTTCGCTTAACGGCCGAGAACAGTGGCGTTTGAGCAGAGCTGCCAGTGAGAACAGACGAGCAACACTGTGGGAAATAATCGCAAAAATCAATGTGAAATGTACGAGGAACGTATCGGTTAGGGCAGTGCGGTGAATTTGGCGTGAATGGACTATGGCAGCAGACGAACGACGCGAGTGCCTTTGCTAACAGCACGACATCGCCTGCAAAGCCGGTAATAGGCTCGTGACCATATCGGTCGGACCCAAATTGTCCATATTTCACTTGGTAAGAGCTGACTGTATGAGAATCGAGTGTGGTGCACATCCCACTAAGCCATGGACCCAAGTTGTCAACAAGGCACTGCGCAAGGTGGTGGTGGCTCCATGTGCTGTCGGCTGTGTTTACATGCAATGGACTGGACCGTCTGGTCCACTGGACCGATCATTGAGTATAAATGGTTACATTCGGCTACTTGGAGACCGTATACACATCGTATACAGCAGCTCTCCTGTCATCATTGTGGTACTTCGGAAATTACCAACACATTTTTTGATTTTGTTCCGTTAAGAGTTACGTGTTGAGTTCTATCCGCAAGGAACTTTTAAATCCAGTCGCAAATCTGCTCCGGTACTCGATAAATCGTATTTCTTTCACTAAACGGCGGTGCGGGACGGTATTAAATGCCTTCCTGAAGTCAAGGAACACGGCATCAACCTGAGAGCCGTTGTTTACAGTGCTAAGGGTATCGTCGATGAAAATAACGTGCTAAGCCTCACAAGATCTCTATTTGACTCAACCCATTTCCCAGAACTCCTGAAGACAGAAGTTCACTGTGGATATTGTATCACAGACACCCGCCCAAAGATGTAAACAACCATGTGTGAGCAGTGCCTGTAAGACGGAGAGGTTCCGACGGCCTATCAGTTCCAGTCACTCCACCGGGAAGAAGGTACACGGCTCGTGTTGTCTGTAGTTCAAACATGCCTAGACGGTCAGTACCGCGGTTCGATCGCATCCGCATTGTTACTTTGTGTCAGGAAGGGTTCTCAAGAAAGGAAGAGTACAGGCGTTTCGGAGTGAGCCAAAGCGATGTTGTTTGGACATGGAGATAGAGAGAGACAGGAACTGTCGATGACATGACTCGCTCAGGCCGCCCAAGGGCTACTAGTGCATTGGATGACCGCTACCTACGGATTATGGCTCGGAGGAGCCCTGACAGCAACGCCACCATGTTGAATAATGATTTTCGTGCAGCCACAGGACGTCGTGTTACGACTCAAACAGTGCGTAATAAGCTGCATGATGCAGAACTTCTCTTCCGACGTCCATGGCGACATCCAACTTTGCAACCATGACACCATGCAGTGCGTTACAGATGGGCCCAACAACATGCCGAATGGACCGTTCTGGATTGGCATCACGTTCTCTTCAACGATGAAGGTCGCATAATCCTTGAACCAGACAATCGTTGGATACGTGTTTGGAGGCAACCTGGTCAGGCTGAACGCCTTAGCGAGTGCAGCAAGGTGGTGGTTGGTTCCCTGCTGTTTTGGGGTGGCGTTATGTGCGGCCGACGTACGCCACTGGTGGTCATCGCCATAACGGCTGTACGGTACGTCAATGCTATTCTCCGACCGATAGTTCAACCATATCGGCAGCATATATGGACGACAATTCGCGCCCCATCGTGCACATCTTGTGAATGATTTCCTTCGGGATAACGACATCGCTCGACTAGAGGCGCCAGTATGTTCTCCAGACATGAATCCTATCGAACATGCCGCCCGGGATGGATTGAAATGGGTTGTTTATGGACGACGTGACCCACCAACCAATCTGAGGGATCTACGGCGAATCGCCGTTGAGGAGTCGTACAATCTGGACCAACAGTGCCTTGATAAACTTGTGGATAGTATGTCACCACGGATATAGGAATGCATCAATGCAAGAGGACGTGCTACTGGGTATTACAGGTACCGGTGTGTACAGCAGTCTGGACCACCACCTCTGAAGGTCTCGCTGTATGGTGGTACAACATGCAATGTGTGATTTTCATGAGCAATAAAAAGGGTGGAAATGATGTTTATGTTGATCTCTATTCCAACTTTCTGTACAAGTTCCGGAACTCTCGGAATCGAGGTGATGTAAAACTCACGAGATTGATGAAAACTGTCGGGCGGTCGGCCGACCGCCCGCGCGAGCGCTCGCGTGACTATTTCTAGCGCGAGCGCATGAAGGTTAATTCTGTCGATCGCCCGATTGCTATTGCGTCTAAGTTGCTCAATTCTGCTCAGGAAAACTATTCTCAATTCGAGAAAGAAGCTTAAGCTATTGCCTATGGAGTAACTAAGTTTCATGATTTTTTGTATGGTCGAAAGTTCTATTTGGTCACCGAACATAAGCCTTTGACGTCGTTGTTTCACCCGTCAAAGCCAGTTCCGGCCCGTACTGCACAAAAGTTGCAACATTGGTCTTTGGTTTTGTCTAACTACAATTACGAAATTTTGTTTCTGCCTACGGCCCAGCATGGCAATGCTGATGCTTTGGCTCGTCTGCCTATCGGTCCTGACGCAGTGTTTGATTCTTCAGAATTGTCTTGCATGTTTATTGATTCGCAAGATAAGAACTTAGCTGATGGTTTTCCGGTGGATTTTCGTCGCATTGCTTCCGCAACAGCCCCCGATGCTTCTTTGCAGATTCCTTTGCAGTATATTCTTACTCAATGGCCTCCATCTGCTATGCAGATTCGTGATCCACTGGTTCAACGTTACTTTGTGCAACGTCAGAACTTGTCTTTACACCACGGTGTTATCTTGTCACGAACTGACAATGATCAGCCTCGTGTGGTTGTACCTCGCTCGTTGCAGTCGGAAATCCTCAGATTGCTGGACGCTGCTCATTGGGGTATTGTGCGGACGAAACAATTAGAGCGTCGTCACTGCACTTGGATCGGCATTGATAAACAAATTGAGAATTTGCTTGCTAACTGTCGCTCTCGTGTGGAGCATCAATCTCCTCCCCGCCAGCGCTTCTTTGCGTGGCCGACTCCTACTGCGCCTTGGCAGCGCGTTCATATTGATTTTGCGTGTCTTTCCTTGGACACCCGCTGGTTGATAGTTATTGATGCATACAGCAACTTTCCGTTTATTGTGCCTATGTCTTCTACTACATCTTCGAGTACTGTTCGGGCTTTGACGTATATTTTTTTCCTTGAGGGCCTTCCTGAAGTTACCGTCTCTGACAATGACCCCCAATTCGGGTCCTCAGAGTTTGAAGCGTTCTGTGCTGCTAATGGCATTCGCCATCTGACCTCCGTCCCGTTCAACCCCCAGTCGAACGGCGAGGCTGAACGCTTTGTGCGTACGTTTAAGTCCCAGATGAGCAAGTTGCGCGCCACGCACTCTCGCTAGCGCGCGCTCTGGACTTTCCTTGCTTCCTATCGCTCTCAACCGCGCGGCACCCGTTCCCCAGAGGAATTGCTACACGGCCGCGCCCATCGGTCGCTCCTGCAGCTATTGCACCCGCCGCTGCTCGGTCCCGCTGCCTAGCCTCGGTCTGGCTTGGCGCCGCATGATTTGGTGTTCTGTCGCGTTTTCTCTGGCAGGCAGCGTTGGGAGCAGGGGCGCATTCTTCGCCGGCTTGGACGCGCCTTATTTCTTATTTCTGGTCCCTCCGGCACTGTCAGGCGACACCGGAACCAGATTCGTTTGTCCTGTCTTCGGTTTTCTGCCGCTGGTTGTTTTCCGGCAGAATTGGAGGCTTCGCGGCTTCCGCCACCTCAGCCCACGACTCTACCGACGGCGCCTCCGCCGCGGAAGCGCCTGCCGTCGTCGCCGCTGCCGGTCCGGTCACCTGCACCGGACGGACGCCTCTCGCCGCCACCACCGCCCCATCTTCGGCCGCTGCCGCCGCCGTGTTCCTCCGTGGTGAAAGAACCGATGGACGCTGAGGCTGACGTCACGCCACCGCCGCTCCCGCTGCCACCGCCACAGTCGCCCATGGAGGTCGTTGCTCCGCCTTCTCATCCGAGGATACCCAGTAGCGATGCGCGGCCTGGGCAGGTTTTCCACGGGGCGTTTTCCTCGCCCCCTCGGGAGCAATTCGGGGTCGCGGGTGGACAGCGCGCCACCGCAGTTCCGCTGTCACCCCCCCCCCCCCCAGCTGCACCGCCCCTGGGTCCCCCCACCCGCCGTCGGAAGCCATACTCAGCGACGGTGCGTCGTTTCAGGGAGGAGGGCTGTGGTATCGATAGCAGCGATGCCACAGCTTATAAAAGTTCTTAGGTTGGCACTACCACGAGAAACCGACGACAGCACCCTCTAGCCAGAGATGTGGAGCTCTACGAGCTCCGCGACAGATTCTGCCCATTTGATCAAGAGCAGACGGCCGGGACACTTCTTTTCAGCTTCGCACCTCAGGGCAAAGTTATGTATTACTCTTGTTGCTAAAGTAAAGGTGATTTTAATTCACACTGCAGTACCGAGAGATTTTCACCTTTTCCAGCTCCTACCCACGCGCCGCCTTCCAGGGGGGATACAAAAGTAGTATATTGTTTTAATACTGGTAGGACTATGACACATTTCACATATGGCAGCTAGTTAGTTGACAATGTGAACAGACAATTTATCTCTTTCATTATTTTCCCCTTCAGTGTGATGTGGTGATGGTTCTCAACACGAATTTTTCCATACTGAAAGTTTTCGCCCATGTCTATGTTGGTATATGAAGGTGCCGATAATGAACCATTTTTAAAATTTTTTTCACTTGCACGAGTTTCTTGCGTAGGGCCTACACTTTTACGTTTACGACACACCATGTTGTTGGGAATTTTTTTTTTTCAATTTGCTACCTGGATAAAGCTACAGTTATAATTTTATGGAGAGGATGCTTTTGGAAATCTGCTGTTAGAATCTTTCTTTTGCAACCAGATTTATGATCTGCGTCGGAAAAATGTTGCCTGCAAACTACTGATGAATTTGACAGTGCATTTGGCGTGAAGTTTTCTCGAAAAATCACTTGTAACCATGTAGGCTGTTTCTCAGATAATTATCAACCGGAAATTCTTGTTCATTTGTGCCACTAGTTTTTCCTTTATCAGAGCCATCTGTAATGAGCGTATTACAGACTATTATACATCACAGAAACGTAGAATCAAAGTACTCTTACCGTAAATGTTCAACACGGTGAACAGTACACACAACTCTAGCACGAACGAAAATAGTACAACAATATTTTCAATGGTATCGTTTACCTTCGGTAAAGGATGACTGAAGTTGGTGGAAAACCTTTAAACACAATAAATCTACCAAATCATATCTTACATATTCACTATCCACAGCCAACACAAGTACATGTAATTTTGACACTAACAGCTGAACAGTCCAGGAATGCCTAGGGAAGCGTCGACGAGTGGCGCCAGGTGCGGGAAAAATTGCAAACTACACCTACGCGCCCAGTCCCATAAGACTCTGGAGAGTGTTGAGGCTGTTAGAGCATACTGGCGAGCTATGGTGAAAGACTCCGTCTACGTACTTCCCCTTACATCAGGTTAGGGTAAAATGCGACGCCATTTAGCAACAGCAGTGAATGCGTTAACTCAAAACGTGCATGAAACAAATTTGATCATCGAATCTGACTGCATCTTATCGAAGCCGCATCGAACATTTGTAGAAAGTAAACAGAATTGCATTGTTCTTTCTACTATGAGACTTAAATTCTGAGGTCATCAGTCGCCTAGAACTTAGAACTAATTAAACCTAACTAACCTAAGGACATCACACACATCCATGCCCGAGGCAGGATTCGAACCTGCGACCGTAGCGGGCGCTCGGTTCCAGACTGTAGCGCCTAGAACCGCACGGGCAGTCAGGCCCGCCAGAATTGAATAAAGTACCTCAGGGTTGTCTGTGCACATACGAGGGTGGTTTGAAAAGTACGGATAGAAGAAAAGTACTTACGTCACACCGAGCGAGGTGGCGTAGTGGTTAGACACTGGACTCGCATTCGGGAGGACGACGGTTCAATCCCGCGTCCGGCCATCCTGATTTAGGTTTTCCGTGATTTCCCTAAATCGCTCCAGGCAAATGCCGGGATGGTTCCTTCCAAAGGGCACGGCCGACTTCCTTCCCCGTCCTTCCCTAATACGATGAGACCGATGACCTCGCTGTCTGGTCTCCTTCCCCAAAAACAACCCCAACAACAACAACTTACGTCACGAAACATTTTTTATTTTTCAATGTAGTCCCCTTGTACACTATGTGATCAAAAGTATCCGAACACCCCCGAAAACATACGTTTTTCATATTAGTGCATTGGTCTGCTACCTGCTACCAGGTACTCCATATCAGCGACCTCAGTAGCCATTAGACATCGTGAGAGAGCAGAATGGGGCACTCCGCGGATCTCACAGACTTCGAACGGGGCCAGGTGATTCAGTGTCACTAGTGTCATATGTATGTACGTGAGAGTTCCACACTCATCAACAGCCCTAGTTCCACTGTTTCCGATGTGGCAGTGAGGTGGAAAATTGAAGGGACACGTACAGCACAAAAGCGTACAGGCCGACCTCGTCTGTTAACTGACGACCGCCGACAGTTGAAGAGGGTCGTAATGTCGACATCTATCCAGAGCATCACACACGAATTCCAAACTGCATCAGGATCTACTGCAAGTACTGCAACAGTTAGGCGGGAGGTGAGAAAATTTGGATTTCATGGTCGAGCGGCTGTTCGCAAGCCACACATCACGCCAGTAAATACCAAACGTCGCCTCGCTTGGTGTAAGGAGCGTAAACATTGGACAATTGAGCAGTGGAGAAACTGTTGTGTGGAGTGACGAATCATGGAACACAATGTGGCGATCCGATGGCAGGGTGTGTGTACGGCGTACGACCGATGAACGTCATCCGCTAGCGTGTGTAGTGCACTATCACAGCACAAGCCTAAATTGATGTTTTAAGCACATTCTTGCTTCCTGCTGTTTAAGAGCAATTCGGGGATGGTGATTGCATCTTTCAACACGATCGAGCACCTGTTCATAATGCACGGCCTGTGGCGGAGTGGTTGCACAACAATAACATCCCTGTAATGGACTGGCCTGCAAGGAGTCCTGACCTGAATTCTATAGAACACCTTTGGCGTGTTATGGAACGCCGAATTCGTGGCAGGCCTCACCGACCGACATCGATACCTCTCCTCAGTACAGCACTGCGTGAAGAATGGGCTGCCATTCCCAAGAATCTTTCCAGCACGTGATTGAACGTATGCCTGCGAGAGTGTAAGCTGTCATCAAGGCTAAGGGTGGGCCAATCACATTGAATACCAGCATTACCGATGGCGGGTGCTAGCAACTTATAAGTCATTTTCAGCCAGGTGTCCGGATACTTTTGATCACATAGTGTAGATTAATGCACTTGGTCCAACGATGTTCCAGTGTCTTGATCCCATATCGAAAATGAGTTTCCTCCAGGCCTACAAAATAGTAAATTCTGGCTATCAGTTCTTCGTTTGCAGTGAATCTTCGTTCACCAAGAAAAATTTTCAGTTTTGGGAAGAGATGGAAGTCTGACGGAGCCATATCAGGTGAATAAGGCGGGTGTGGCACCAGTTCATACCTTAGTTCGTGTAATTTTGCCATGGCGACGGCACATGTGTGCGGGCACGCATTGTCTTGATGGAATGACTTTTTTCCTTGCCAAACCTGGCGTTTTTTCGCGTATCTTTTGTTTCAATTTGTCCTGGAGGTTGGCATAGTATTCTCTAACAATTGTTTGCCTAGTGGCGAGATAATCTACAAATAGATTCTCTTTCGCATCTCAGAACACTGATGTGACCGTTTCCGACCAAGGAATTGTTGTCTTAAAGTCTCCAACTCGTCGAGTGAGATAAAAGCAGTGGCCGATAGATACACAGTGGTTAGTCTTCAGTAGAAACAAACAGTGATTAGAACTATCGTGTCTGGACAGAGACTACCTGACTAGAGATGTAACTGAGTACTGTTAGTTTTGAACTGTTCTTCGAGTAGTACATAACGGCAGGAGATTAGTTTCCTTCTGACTTAAGTTCAGACAACAGTATTCAGTTTGTATTCATGCAACTGTTGTCAGCAAAGCACAGACATGCTAGATCCACATTCTACAGTTCCTGTAATCAGCGTTACCAAAGCTGAGTAATACATTTTACTGTTCACTATTCTGTGTTACCTCCGTTGTGTGTGTGCTGCCCTAGAACCCACGCATCGGTCCTATCAACGCACCTTTACAGTGTTATCAGTGGCGCCGAGATATCCATCAAAGAAGACGCCACCAGTTCACAATAAAGAGCCGTTCTGTGAGATTTTAATATAAATGTAGCCAGGAATCGGCAAGAAAGACCTCTTGCCCGTTGTTCAGCCGTTACGTTCGGTTCATATTTAGACCTGACCCCAATGGTGCGGTAAATATTCCTGACCTGAGACAACGCCGCGTGGGCGGCTCCGGCTGGCAGAGGGAGCGCCAATAACGGCATAGCGCTGGACGTGTTTACAGGCAGCGCCCGCCCGGCTTTGACGCAACGGTTGCCTTGGAAACGAGACGGCGCGGAGCGACAACCGGGCCGGAAGGTGTGGGGGAGACGAGCGCCAGAATAAGGCCGCCCGCGAAGGCCGCGCGCAGGGAAATTTGCTCCGGTGGCGGCGGATAGGCGTGGCTGCAGATCAATTCTGGCTCTTTTTCACAAACTGCTTGAAAGAAACGTACCTAAAAATAACATTTAAGAACAGGATAAATAATGTATGGTTACATACACATGTAATGCACCTGACTATAATCTGATTAAAACTACTCGTAGTTGGCACTTCACATGTTTCAGCTGCTTTCCTGCAGTCACAGCGCACAGCGTCTTACCCAAACTGTTCACCGTTTGCAAACTACAACAACAAATGTTTATTTAATTTTTCACTCCTTGTGTGTCTTCTTTTCCCTTGACGTGTTTGGATACTGAATTCTAAGTCTGGCTCTTTTACTTGTCATTTTATCAGACGTGATAACCACATCAAAATACTCAAGTACTACCTCCACAGACTTCAATCTATAATAAACAAGATTCTTACGACATTGCGAGACCTAACTTTTTCCAGGCAGCTGGCTGGTTGTATAGAGGATTGAATATGACAGCGTAAGACGAAGTGATACCGTAGTGCAGCGGTTGAGGTAGAATCCTGAAATTCGGAAGGCCGTGGCTTCGAATCTCGTCAGGTAATGCGAATTTTTTATTCGTAAATCTTTGCCAAAGTGACTGTAATAATTATTATTAATTAATTTGCTCAAATGTAGTATTTTCATTTTTAACCTTTTGGCACATCATTTTCATCATATTGACTTTTTATTTGCTCTCATTTTTTCTTTATGTCACACATCTTTCGTTTGGAATCTGTCTGTAATGCCTAGCCCATACCCTGTAACCGAGTGTCAACCAGGTCTGCTCATCGTTTGGTATCGCGTCACCTAGAGTAGCCATTGTGACGGTACTTCAAGGTAACTAATGAAAGCGAGAAACTACGGTTCGCTTTCACTGCTGAAACAAATTTTTGTGTCTTGAGTTCGCTCGTGGAGTTTAGTTTTAATCGCCGTGACCAAGCGAGCTTTGGGCCGGCCGCGGTGACCGAGCGGTTCTAGGCGCTTCAGTCCGGAACTACGCGGCTGCTACGGTCGCAGGTTCGAATCCTGCCTCGGTCATGGCTGTGTGTGATGTCCTTAGGTTAGTTAGATTTAAGTAGTTCTAAGTTCAGGGGACTGCCTCAGATGTTAAGTCTCATAGTGCTTAGAGCCATTTGAACCATTTGAACCAAGCGAGCTTGATTAATAGTTCCGTCGCAGGTTGTTGGCCACCGTTTTCTCTATACATTGCATTTCATGAGGCTGTGATTGGTTAGGATACGAGTATAAATTCAGGGGACAAAAGGCGTCATCCGCCTCAGTTCAGTCATTGGTCACTTAAAATCAGCTGTGGACAGAACATTTCGCGTTCCTGAGATACCTGACGGCAGCCGCTTCCAAACAATGCTCCACGTTATGTAAACGCGACTTCAGCATTTCTACAGTGACCCGCTTTGTTTGCATGTCGCCTTCAACCAAGCGGCAGACGATGTGACACCAATGACACTTAAATGTGATTTGCAGTGATTTGCAGGGTATCCATATAGATGTAGATATACCCTAGATGTAGACTGTAGCGCCAAGTGACGGATGCCAACTGTCATGTCATTTTAATTGGACTATAGTGTATTCATGATCACTTAATTTTTCTGGGTTAATTAAGTTAATGTTGACCAGCTGTAAGTGCTCTACATATATAGCTCGATACATCTATCTGTGCTCTTAACACCAAGGCCGTGGTGTCAGATGCAGCAACATTGAGTATTTTCGCCAGAGAAATCTCTTCAGAGGAAGACAATTTGACAACACTAATTTCATGTAGGACAAGTATCTTGCTGTACTTGTGTTGCACAGCTGGTGCAGTGGGTAGAAATTTGCGTTAGAATACTCGAGATGGAGATTCCGACTCTGCGGCTACGTGTGTGTTCTTTTTTCTTCTAATTTTGATCTGCCCAATAAGCTGTAGCATACTTTTTTCTTAAGTAGTGCATATCCCACTGCTACACTGAACGTAAAGTTATTTGTCAGACACCTTAGATATATTAAGAAGAAGAAGAATCAGTAAAACATAAATTACCTGTCATAGGAGGGAAATGAGTATGGAAATTACCGATGTGGAGGTGTTAAAACTACATACTAAATTCAGTAAGAGCGGCAAGTGTGATACACTGTCAGTGACAATGCTATTCACAGCACTCACGTAGCCTTCACACCTCCTTGCAAATTCAAAGTTAGCCACACTGCTGGGTTGTGCTGTTCGGAACTTCAAACAGAAGAACTCCTTTCACGGTTACGAGAGCAGTGTGAAAGTGGACTACCAATTCTTCCACATTCATCCGCGGACGAGAATTAACGTAGCAGAGTTTCTTAGTTACCTGCGAAAGGAGTTACGAGACCTATTGGTGACGTAATGTAACGCGCAAGCAGGTGGTAACCATGTTACTTGGTAGATAGAACAAGTAGCACGAGGGCATACTGAAACTGTATTCGAATGTAGACGTTGAAATAGTGTGATTCAATACAAGCAGTGATTCACGTGGCTGCAGATGGTAGAAGTACAGAGAAGAGAATTCGTGGTGCTTAATTCCTTTTTTTTTACTTTGGCGGAAGAAACAGGAAGCAATGCAAATGTGGGAGGTCTGGAGCGATGTAGTGCATGGATGGGATCTGTGTAAACTTTTGCCGGCCGGTGTGGCCGTGCGGTTCTAGGCGCGTCAGTTTGGAACCGCGTGACCGCTACGGTCGCAGGTTCGAATCCTGCCTCGGGCATGGATGTGTGTGATGTCCATAGGTTAGTTAGGTTTAAGTAGTTCTAAGTTATAGGGGACTGATGACCACATATGTTGAGTCCCATAGTGCTCAGAGCAATTTGAACCATTTTTTTGTAAACTTTTAAAGGCAAAATAGGTAGTTAAAAGTACAATAATAAAAACGATTGTATTATTATTTCATTGTTAGTATCGGGTCTTAGCATATATTTTGTATAAGACTTGCTGTAAGTGCTGTATAACGATAAAGAAGCCAGGTACCAAATCAAACAGCTTAAGATTAGAAAAAGATTTACACAAAGATCCGGAAACAAGTCCGGTTATTCTAAAGTAAAACTCTACCCGCTACCTTAGCTGGGAAGTAGAGTTACACGTTATTGAAACAAGTGTGAGTACAGCGTTGACAAACTTCCTTCAGTTGACGTACACTTTCTCCCCTAAATGTGCACGGAATGTAAATTTGTTACAGACATTTTTGTACTGTTACTATACAAGGAACCTTGCTGCGGCGTGCTAGTGCTCAGATTATTGTTCACCCTTTTCATATATATATATGATCCACACGAAGTAAGTTGTACAAGGTTACGAACAACGCAACCGAAGTTTGAAGATGCTGCTGGAAGTCGCCCCCGTGACGTCGAGTCATCTTCTGTTTGATGTTTTTAACTGTCAAGAACCACCGCAAACACTTTTCGAAACAGTCCTATTCTAGCCACTACGCGAAACATTGCTTTTGTCATGAGAACAAGAATAGTCTTAATACTGTTAAAAGTAGTGTGACGTCTATCTAATACTTATGTTTAAAGATAAGTAATACAAAGACGATTAAGAACAGCAGGAACGTAAATAACTAGCTATACACAAAAACCATAACGGGCTGCGGAAGGTGCTCGTCAGTGAAAAGTTTACCGCAGGACAAATGATAATGGAAGACACTCGTAGAGCGCTTGTAAGATTGGTAATTCCAAAAAGAAGAAACTGAATGGGTCTAGCAAGACGTAATTCTGCTCCACTTACCTTGGCTTCCGGTGGACTGAGGTCTTCATTGATTGGAAAACAGTATTTTGACCATAGCGATTCAGTACTTGGTCGGTACGAAGAATTGTCTGCGGGTCTTCGGAGGCTGAGCCCAAACGTAACGGACAGAGCTTTCTCATCGCTAATTAGCGTGTTGCCATTGAATTTCTCGGGCTGTTACGTTACGTTGACGATAAAGGAAGTGTATGAAAGCGGGCGATACCGAAAGGATTTGTTGATCAGAGACGACGGCAATTC
Organism: Schistocerca cancellata; assembly: GCF_023864275.1. Lineage (NCBI taxonomy): Eukaryota > Metazoa > Arthropoda > Insecta > Orthoptera > Acrididae > Schistocerca > Schistocerca cancellata. The sequence goes on along the minus strand of NC_064628.1, from coordinate 220,612,599 downwards.
TGAGCTGACAAAGCTGCGTCATCACTGACTAGTGATTAGTGTGGGTGGCAACAAACGAGCAGCGGCTCAAGCGGGGCGCCTGAGAGCATAGGAGGTGCGTCTTCAGCGAGAGAATTGTTTGACGAGAGGAGACTCCATGACATATCCGATTACAGTTACTTTTTATTTCCCAACTGCACCACATAATGTGATGTCTTAAAGTTCTTATTTTACTAGCATCCGTTGCTATTGCTACGAAGTAGAGTCCTTGTTATTGATCGTCCGTCACAGTGAGTCTCAACAAATTGCAGCGTAGTCATTCTTATGAGACCGTCTGCTGCCCTAGTGCTATCTAAGGAACAATCAAATCACATTAGAACAACACTAGATCAGGCAGCTAAAGAACAATGGGATCAAATCAACGCTTCTTCAGGTCAGGTAGGAACAAGCCGAATGAATCTTTGCGAATTTCACAGGCTTACTTCCAGAACTGCAGCATTAACAGGCATGTATCAACGTATACCGGATGCGATAAGACAATTATTGGATGCCACGTGTACGCTAAAAAAGACAAAAACCGAAATGGAAATATCTGTACAACAACTCACAACTCACTTTCAGAACTTGGTCGTGAAGTAAGAGGATGAGATCAGTGAGAGTTTTGACGAGCAACATTTCGTCTTGGTTGAGGACACTAGAGACGCACGTCAGTGAATCACTAACACTGAATTGTGTGCTGCGGTGCTAATGCACGAAGTGTGAGCCAGGAAAATGTACAAATGCAGCATCTCTAGTGATACTGAAAAAATAAATTGGTCCACATTAAGGCTGAGTTGAAGTGCGACATAGCCGGCCGGAGTGGCCGAGCGGTTCTAGGCGCTACAGTCTGGAACCGCGCGACCGCTACGGTCGCAGGTTCGAATCCTGCCTCGGGCATGGATATGTGTGATGTCCTTAGGTTAGTTAGGTTTAAGTAGTTCTAAGTTCTAGGGGACTGATGACCTCTGAAGTTAAGTCCCATAGTGCTCAGAGCCATTAGAACCATTTTGAAGTGCGACATAACGCTGTTTTGTGAACAATTTACGGCAAGAGACAACAGTGCTGGAAGTTGCCGTGTAAATATTGTCATCAGTGAGCACACACGCAGTTTACACGTTCTGAAATGCACATTTATACAACCGGCGGTACAAAGAGGAGACCGGACCGATCAGACCCTACAAAGACAGGTGATTCCGTCAATGGATTCTGGGCCTACGTTATCTGCTATACTGCTGGAACAGAACCTTCGAAAGCATATTCCGTTTTTGGTGTTTTTCCCAGAAAAAAAATCAAGACGTCCGGTTATATTCATGCCACAAACGTGGAATGATCAAGGAAAGATCGAACTCATTACATCTTACATACAATGAGATGTCGTCCTTTAATCTACCACCGAAAAACGCCAACTTATCACGAATTTGTGAAAGCTTTCTTTAAAAAAAGTATTGATCAGTATCCGTACAGGAAAGAAGAGTTCAGTCCTTAGCCCCATAACGCGAAACAAGGCAGTTCAAGAAAGTTCTTCAAGTGTTATCTATATAAAAGCATCTACTGGAAAGAACTCATGACTCACAAGGACGTTATCAAACAGTTAACATCGAAGTGCCTATTACATATAAAGGAAAATCTAATCGATGTGCAGGCGGTGAATTTAGAGAAATTTATGTCCAGTCTTGATACGCTGGACTTTATTCACGAACATGTAAGGTGCAGCTTTGGTAGCGGTGTTGGGCAGCAGGCAGCAGCCAGTGGTAGACACAACAGTCAGTAAGAACGACGGATGGAAACTGAATGCAGACGCACAGCAGAAGTGTAACAGTAAACAGACCGCAAAATCAAAATTTACTTTAAGTTTTATCAGAAGTCGGGGAAACGATCTCTGGTTCAATCTGAGCTACAACCACGACCAACATGAGAGCGGTAACCACAACTGGCAAAACAGACACGGTAAGTTTTAGCCACACCACATGCCAGACAACACAGGTTTACCTCACGCAATTAAGACATGCATATGGGATAAGCAGATACTTAATCTCACTAATAATCTGAACTGGTCATAAATAGAAAATCAAAACTGGTCACCACCACAAAATCAGTCCTTAAGAATAGTGGAGGTAATGGAAGATCATCATGTTCCACCAACAAACTAAACACGACCATACTTTGCCCTCTGGTGCATGTCATGGGGATGCTGATGTAGCTGCAACATAGATAAACTGTAGTATAATGACGATATGGACATTCAGGATCAATTACGCATTGACATTGATGCATAGAAAGAGCAAACGGAGGATACGGTCCATGTGGCTGTTGGTGCACTCTTGTTGTGGTAGACAAGGGTGCCACGGTAAACATTATGATTAGGAACTGTTCCCATAGCATCAGTGGGACCTATCGAATACTTACTTTGCCGCTTCAGAACTGCAAGATTTCAGGAGTTTTTGGCATGAAACTGCAAAGTATGAAATGACAGGTGCAGGTTAAAATGAATATAGGTAACCGAGTGATAAAATTCGGTCCTCATAGTTAAGGGCTTGATTATGAGCTGCATAACTGGCTTAGACTTTATGCATGAGAGGACCAGTATTATTGACCATTCACATTGGATCTGGATTTTAACAACTAATGGTGAGGAAGTCATTGTGGGTATGTTAAAGACTAGAACACGACAAGGTAGGTAAGGCCATGGCAACAGGATAAAAACCACACAGAAAGAATTACTGTACATGATTGACACACAGTTTCACTGCTAGGACAAATCAAGATCTATTCTAATGTAGGATCTAACTTAAATCACTTTCAGAGGAAAATAGCAGTCACGATGTCTCTATGGTGTACAGCAAACCAAACTGGCTACCTTATTAATGAAGTATATTAATGTCTTTTCCAACAAACCAGGTATCATTAAGAGCTGTAAATACACTCCTGGAAATTGAAATAAGAACACCGTGAATTCATTGTCCCAGGAAGGGGAAACTTTATTGACACATTCCTGGGGTCAGATACATCACATGATCACACTGACAGAACCACAGGCACATAGACACAGGCAACAGAGCATGCACAATGTCGGCACTAGTACAGTGTATATCCACCTGTCGCAGCAATGCAGGCTGCTATTCTCCCATGGAGACGATCGTAGAGATGCTGGATGTAGTCCTGTGGAACGGCTTGCCATGCCATTTCCACCTGGCGCCTCAGTTGGACCAGCGTTCGTGCTGGACGTGCAGACCGCGTGAGACGACGCTTCATCCAGTCCCAAACATGCTCAATGGGGGACAGATCCGGAGATCTTGCTGGCCAGGGTAGTTGACTTATACCTTCTAGAGCACGTTGGGTGGCACGGGATACATGCGGACGTGCATTGTCCTGTTGGAACAGCAAGTTCCCTTGCCGGTCTAGGAATGGTAGAACGATGGGTTCGATGACGGTTTGGATGTACCGTGCACTATTCAGTGTCCCCTCGACGATCACCAGTGGTGTACGGCCAGTGTAGGAGATCGCTCCCCACACCATGATGCCGGGTGTTGGCCCTGTGTGCCTCGGTCGTATGCAGTCCTGATTGTGGCGCTCACCTGCACGGCGCCAAACACGCATACGACCATCATTGGCACCAAGGCAGAAGCGACTCTCATCGCTGAAGACGACACGTCTCCATTCGTCCCTCCATTCACGCCTGTCGCGACACCACTGGAGGCGCGCTGCACGATGTTGGGGCGTGAGCGGAAGACGGCCTAACGGTGTGCGGGACCGTAGCCCAGCTTCATGTAGACGGTTGCGAATGGTCCTCGCCGATACCCCAGGAGCAACAGTGTCCCTAATTTGCTGGGAAGTGGCGGTGCGGTCCCCTACGGCACTGCGTAGGATCCTACGGTCTTGGCGTGCATCCGTGCGTCGCTGCGGTCCGGTCCCAGGTCGACGGGCACGTGCACCTTCCGCCGACCACTGGCGACAACATCGATGTACTGTGGAGACCTCACGCCCCACGTGTTGAGCAATTCGGCGGTACGTCCAGCCGGCCTCCCGCATGCCCACTATACGCCCTCGCTCAAAGTCCGTCAGCTGCACATACGGTTCACGTCCACGCTGTCGCGGCATGCTACCAGTGTTAAAGACTGCGATGGAGCTCCGTATGCCACGGCAAACTGGCTCACACTGACGGCGGCGGTGCACAAATGCTGCGCAGCTAGCGCCATTCGACGGCCAACACCGCGGTTCCTGGTGTGTCCGCTGTGCCGTGCGTGTGATCATTGCTTGTACAGCCCTCTCGCAGTGTCCGGAGCAAGTATGGTGGGTCTGACACACCGGTGTCAATGTGTTCTTTTTTCCATTTCCAGGAGTGTATAAAAGGGGAAAGCCCTTCATAAGATATACTGCTGGCCTACTTACGTCATCCCTTGGACAAAACGGGAAGCTGTGAGAAACGATATTAGAAAAATGTTGCACTGAAGTGTAATTGAAACATCTGTATTGCCTTATAGTAGTCCTTTACTGGCAGATGGTAAAGCAAATGGCCAAGTGCGCTTAGTTTTGGACGCATGGGAAATAAAGTAATCCTACTCGTATGCACGAGTCCTGAGATGGTCGAGCAACAGAAAATTTTTTTGTGGTTCGATACTTAGCTAATATCGATATGAAAGTCTCAGACTGGCAGATTCTCCTGTGAAAGGATGCAAAAAAAAAAAAAAAAAAAAAAAAAAAAAAAAAAAAAAAAAAAAAATTACTGCTTTTCTTTTTAGAGACGGAATTATCATCTTAGGGGACATTCTTTTGGCCTAAACACCTCAAAGCATTTAGTGGTCTTACCTCATTCTTCAGACGATTTGTTTCAAAGGAACTACTGAACAAGGACGATTTAGTAAAATTCTTAAGATAGAACACTCAATGGTATTGGACAGAGGAATATCAGGTAGTATTCAATAAAATTATATATCATTTAGCCTATCCAAAAATTTTACACCATCTGGACATGACTGCATTGCTACTGACGCCTCATGTTCAGGTCTTGTATGATGTTTATTTCAAATTGTAGAAGAAAATGGAACATATAATTTCGAGCCCAAGAGTGTAAAATAATCAGAGAGGACTTTGTTACAATTAACCCGCACCATAAACGAAGGTTGGGGTAATAAGTTGTCGTGGTGACACGTTTAACCAATGTTTGGAAACATAAGGTACGAAACTACCTCGAAGAGAGGGAGGACTGAACCAAGCGAAAATCTTACTAAGATGCCTGATACTTTGTCCAGCAGTAAGACCACTACTGGGGTGTAACGAACTGAACCGATTAAAACCATTAACCACCACAAATATGAAGTGCTGCCCACTTAGGGGCTCTAGTGGACTGAAGCAACTCCTACGCCCATCATAATTTGGTTTGACATCTTGTACTCCGGTACTGACTACCCATTTTTCTGACATCACGATACAGGGTGGGCCAGGTCAGGGACTCATAGATCTTGTGAATGGTTTTATATGCACCAGATGACCCCTCCACCCTCAACAGAATTATGATAATATTTGAAAACAGCCGGGAAAAGGGCGACAAGCAGACAGCGCCCTGCATGGCAGAGAATGTCCTTCCACAATTCGTACCAAGGAACTTTCTCACCGGCTCTCAACTTCTTCCTAATGGAGCCCAACTTGGAATCCTGCTCTTGTTATTCCACAAGTTTAGCAAACAATACTGGAACCTCGGTAAGCACTGAATTAACAAGGCCTTTTACCACCTTGGCATCATGGGGACAAAAAGTCTCCTCCTCCTCTTTGAACATTCCGCTCACGGTTTCTGCTACGTTATCGCACCCGCTAATGTTGCGCACATTGAAGCGGAAGGCGGAAATTCGGACATCCCAGCTGGTAACACGCTCAGTTTTATGCGGGCAAGCCAGAACCTAACTACAACCCTGGTTGTCCGCCTCCAGCGTCAATTCCCAGTGTTGAGTTAGTATTTAAATTTCTGTAGCCTAAAGATGGCCGGCAACGCTTCAAACTCATAAGTAGAGTATTTCTTCTAACCTAGAGACGAACCTAGTTTTGTAGGCTAACGGCCTCCGCTAGCTATCTTACTTCTGAAGCAAGACTGATGCATCTCCTGAGTTAGAGGCGTCGGTCTCATCCATGAAAGGTTGACTGAAGTCAGGAACAGCCGGAACAGGGTCATTACTCAAAGCGATCTTAAGTGCATCAAACACAGCCTGCTGGATGTCAGTCCAGGCAAACGGCTTGCTCTTCTTTTGCACCAAGTGACTGGCTGAGAAAACTTCAGAACGAATTTTCGGAAGAAGTTATTCCAATGAAATGAACTATCCCTTTCTTAGTCTTAGGAGGGCGGAAACTATAACTCGCTCAGGTCCTAGACTGATCAGTCCTGACCCCTCACCTGAGTCTAATTACCTCAGAAAATATCTCACTATCAGCTAAGTTAACTATAGACTGTTTGACAGTTAGCCTTGCGAACTGTCCAAAACCTGTCTCAAATGCTCCAGATGCTCGGGGAATGTGGTGATGTAAATGACAGTATCGTGCATGAAGTTATACACACACATGAACTTCAGTTCTGTGAGCACAGAATCGAGTAACCTAGAGAGATCTGTCACCCTGGTAAAAAGGCCGAAAGGCACCTGGCTGAATTCATATAAATTCCAGTCAACTGGAAAGCCAGTGGCCACCTTGCATTCTTCGACAAGGGGAATCTGGTAATACATCTGGTTAATATCGAAAATGGAAAACTAAGGGGCCCTCGAAACCATGACATCACCCATGTAGATGAAGAAGAGGGACAGACTCCAAGATTACATTATGATTAAGGAAACAGTCCACAAAGGTTCTGAAATCCCCCTCCCCGTCAATCATTTTCAGGCACTGAAAGTATCGCTGATGCATATCGAGAGGTGAACGGCCTTACAACTCCTCAGTGAGTATATTATCTACCAACTCATGCAGTGGCTTCATCTTAGGTGCAGATATCCGTTAGCAAAATCCGATATTCAGTACAATTAGTCAAACCTAATTTATCTGTCAACACTTCCGAGATACCACGCAACATCTTAAGGAGAGGCTCAGCCTGGAGAAGTAAATGAACAACATCAAACTCCACCCCATTAACATTGGTATTACAGAGACTTGACCCAATAGAATGGGGACGCGAGTGAAACTTCACCTCAGGCCGAAATCCAAAGTAAAATTTCCGAAGTGCATAATCCAAAACTAATACCATTTTACTTACAAAATCGCACCGCAAGAGAAGGTCGGTGCTTAAGCCTTCCGCCACCCACACCCCCATGAGCGAAGATAAATCACCGGTACAACAAGAAATGTGCATGGATCCTGTCACAGGGAGAGCTTGAGCATTAAGAGTTATACGCGTTCTACACATGAGCTTTAAATTGGGAAACTTAAAAGTGATCCGTTATCTGGAGTACCACCTTTGACTCAGTAAGGAAAGATTACTACCAGAATCTAGTAGTGCACAGAGTGGATCATGATTGACGTATGCACACAGAATGGAATAGGATTTTAAGTCACCTCTTTTACTTTATTACACGCACTCAGCAATGTGAAAAGGAGCCATGCTGTATCTGTTAACGGCGTCAGCTGTAGAAACCCTTTTTTCCGTTGACTTCACACTGTTGAGCAAAATGACCTTACCGACCACAGCGATAACACCTGAATTGGGAGGGCCTCATCCCACTAGCAGAAACGCCTGAGGTGGGTTCTGCGTAAGACTGAGATGACGCCTTTTCACACCCTCTCCTGTGACTGGCTTGTTGAACCACATCCACAAGGGTGACAAAGTTACATAAGTCACGATAGGTAGTCGGCCTCTCAACAAACAAGACTGTAGAATGATCCTCGGTTTTAATCTCTTGCAGAGTTGTGGCAACAATCTCTGCTCATCTGACTCTAGATTAAAGGCCACAGCCGTCGTGCATACTTCACCAATGTACCCAACTAGAATCTCGTAATCATTGAGACCTGATTTCTCAGGATGGGGCAGGTTAAAGTTACGAATGTGGATGGGGCCATAATCAGCTCTCTCTGTTGCAAAACAAATACGTAAACTATTTAAAGAAATTAAAATTTTAAAACAATCTCTTAAAAAAACACAATTGACTGTATGACGGATGAAGGCCTTATCAGGGAAAAAAAAAATTGCACAATTTTAGGGCGAAAGGGCCACCAACAATAACGTCAAACAACAAACGGATGAAGGCCTGAATTAGAAGTCAGAAGAACAATTCAAAATAGCACATATTAAGATAATACTTCGTTTCAAAATAAACTGTAACACGGCTGAAGGCCTTATTATCAATGAAGTGAAATTATTGCTCGGCTGGAGGCCACACACAACTTCAAATCACAAACGACTGAGGGTTTGAATTAGAATCAGCAGAACAATTCCAAATAGTACTTTTAAAATAAATATCTTGTTAAGTTTGCTAAAAAAAACATACTGAAACATGTCTCAAGGCATTATCACGAAAGTCCACACCAATAATAAATAGAAAATTACAAATACCCTTAAAACAAAAATCATCATCTAAGGAATCAGGACAAGCGGTCTCAGGAAGTGTTCTAAGGATCGGCCTGGGAAGGTTACTCAAACAGAAGGTAAGGTGAGACATGCAGCCAATAGTTGTACTCACATAACTCAAACTAGGGGCAGCTTAAGCGCCGACCTACCGACTAAACAGTCCGCTTAACGTCCGATCACCGGTTCAACGATGGAATAATTGTAGGCAAGGGCGAAGAGACAGACAGCACTACGTCTTCAGAAAACACCCAAGGCCGAAGGAAATACTAGAACCAAGGTAGACCTCTCAAAAAATATATGCACAGTACATTACAAGAGGCTGTCGAACTACACACTGTGTCGGACAGCATCAACAGGCGAGGAAAGGTACACTGTCGAAAAAGTACGCTAACCTCCAGGGCAGGTAATTGGGGCATTAACGGCCACAAGGCGGAAAATACCGCTGGTTTCACTTCACTAATAAGAATAATACTAAATTCTATAATGAATAACAAATTGAGAAAGACGGCTGCAATAATTCACCGCCTCGTACCACTTCACTCGTTGCCGCCAGGCTCAGCCGCCCTGGGAGCATCAACCCACCGACCAAAGGCGAGGTTGCATTAGCAGTTAACTCTTCACTCAACTTAAACGTCCAGGGTACGGCAGTGGCAGCGCGCCGCCAGCGACCCCAGCTTGCCCCCCCGCGCTGCACAGACCTGCTCGCTGCTGCGCCCCCAACCGACATAAAGTCCGATCGCAACCCCCTACACCACACTACGCGACCCGGAAATACTAGTGCTCGCTCAAAAGATGGTATCACAGTACTTGTATCGATAATCTCTGCTCCTATCACTCACGGGAAGGCAAGCCAGCAGCTTAGTGAAGTCAGTAAATCGAATAAGAAATGAGATGCCATAACTGCAATGACAAGGAACCAAGCAATAAACGGCATGAACACGAGCCGCCCACGGCTCAATCATGTTGGACGCGAAAAAATATTTATTAACGTATTTGATATTAATCCTGGCAGACAGGCGTTCTCTTAGTATGCGGCACGCAGTTCCCTTAAGCAGCCCTTTCTCGCTAAGACCTCACCGGCTGTTTTGGCCAAGGAACCTTGACGCAAACGACTGAAATGTGGTTTCCACGTCATTTCACTTAAACTAATTCGTGAATTTATCAGTCTATTATGGGGTTCATCAGCCACTGGTTTGAACTGGGAATCTGTGACTACTGAAGCCAAGTCTTCAACTCTCCACAACCAATGCATAGTTTACACTTGTATGTGGTACAACTTAGTACCCGATGGGACACTGAACCAAAGAAACTTTGTCTGCTCTGCCTCTGACAAGGAAGCGATGCAGTGCATGATGGCCATGCTTACCGGACCAATACATTCCGTCATCACCTGCACCACAGCTCCCGTAGCAGCGGCAAGACTCACTGATAGCTCTGCTATGTCCCCATCCTTTGCCAGTCCTCATACTTTATTCACATCGTATCTCAAGTGGTCTTTGTGAAGGCAACCCAACCCCACCACGACTCGATACTCGTAACAGACGAATCCACCTGAACCGCAAAGCCAAAATACAACAGATTCTGCTGCCTACATAGACAAATACATTACACATATATACACATACACATTCCTTCAACTTCCTGAAAGAAGACACTCTTCTACCACAATGTTAAGCACTACTGGCGTAAGTGTGAGTGGGAGTGGAAGGCCTGTGCAAAATAAGGATTGAACAGCATTCCTATCAATATTTTTATTAACACTTCTCAGGAAAAGTAACTTTACCAGTTGGTCAACAGGACCTTGACATATTAAGACAAGACCATCCAGTTAGCTAAAACACTTTAAGAACAGTTACTAATAATCGATATAACATTCTCTTCAAATTTTCTTTTCCTTTGTTGATACGGTAAATAATTAAGGGCAAAACTCAAGACTGCCCTAAATGACACTGTTGTATAACAAATATAATACGATAGGAAAACAATCTCCAAAATAGCCAGGCAATTCACATCATTAGAATGTGCTTGATGAAACTACAACAAATAATTCAGGTTTGCCTAATAGCAGTTCATTAAAAGGAAAGGAAAACAATTAAAGCTCTCTGATATGAAAATACTCGTTGGGAAATGTGGTCTGGATGAATAGCCCCGAAATTACTTAGCGCACGCCTGATACACTGTTAACCACATCTCCTTTTCTAAGCAGCTCATGGGTAAGCACCACAAGGCACAAAATGATAGTTATAAGTAGAGAAGTAAATTTTTGGGAAATCAAGTAAAAACTTAAGTCAACAGTTTACAAGCTGGGGCATAGACAAAACAGTCGCTAAGAGATAGGGTAACTGATAACTCACCATGGCAACCACCCTGACTTACACATGATTTTGAGGAACCGAGATTCAGCATCAGATCATGCCATGAAGTGGAAACTGTAAAAACTTAATCTTCACGTGCGACAGAAAACATAGCTGGCAGGAAAATGCGAGTGGTTGGCTGATAAACTACACATACGTTCAACACAAGCCTGGCTTAGAAACATAACCCACCAAAATTCATGCAACAAGATTTGCCCCCATAAGACACATAAGTCTTATGGGGGCAACTCTTGGGGTGTAACTGCTGCCCTGGTAAATCTGCCAGGGCAGCAGTCGAACATTTTCTGTATCCAGAAGGCCCGTACAGGACCTGCAACACGCGGTCGTGCATTATACTGCTGAAATGTAGGATTTCGCAGGCATCTAATGGAGGGTAGAGACACGGGTCGTAACACATCTGAAATGTAACGTCCACTGTTCAAAGTGTAGTCAATGCGAACAAGAGTTGACCGAGACGTGTAATCAATGGCACCCCATCCCGTCACGCCGCGTGATACGCCAGTATGGCGATGACGAATACACGCTTCCAATGTGCGTTCACCGCGACGTCGCCAAACAGGGATGCAACCATCATGATGCTGTAAACAGAACCTCGCTTCATCCGAAAAAATGACGTTTTGCCATCCGTGCACCCAGGTTCGTCGGTGAGTACACCATCGTTGGCGCTCCTGTCTGTGATGCAGCGTCTTGGGTAACCGCAGCCATAGACTCCGAGCTGATAGTCCATTCTGCTGCAAACGTCGTCGAACTGTTCGAGCAGATGGTTGTTGTCTTGCAAACGTCCCCATCTGTTGACTCAGTGATCAAGACGTGGCTGCACGATCCGTTACAGCCATGCGGATAAGATGCCTGTCATCTCAACTGCTAGTGATACGAGGCGGTTGGGATTCAGCACGGCGTTCCGTATTATCCTCCTGAACCCACCGATCCCATATTCCGCTAACAGTCATTGGATGTCGACCAACGCGAGCAGCAATGTCGCGATACGATAAACCGCAATCGGGATAGGCTACAATCCGAGCTTTATCAAAGTCGGAAACGTGATGGTACGCATTTCTCCTCCTTATACGAGGCATCACAACAACGTTTCACCGGCAACGCCGGTCAACTGCTGTTTGTGTATGAGAAATCGGTTGGAAACTTTCCTCCTGTCAGCACGTTGTAGGTGTCGCCACCGGCGCCAACCTTGTGTAAATGCTCTGAAAAGCTAATCATTTGCATATCACAGTATCTTCTTCCTGTCGGTTAAATTTCGCGTCTGTAGCACGTTATCTTCGTGGTGTAGCAATTTTAATGGCCAGTAGTGTAAAACTACTACTCGCTATGTTACTTAATGTAGTTTCCGCTGTGTGACATCGTAAATAGTCAGTCAATCAGTCATTATCAAGTGTATCTTAACCTGTAAGATTAGTAGAAACACATGTATTTCGCTGCTTTAAAAAACAATTTGGCTTGAAAAATATGTTGAACGCTCAAATCGAGGGTCCGTTGTGCCTTGCATCACGTATGGTACAAAGCTCGCACTTTGCTCATTGACAAATGCTGCTTAAGCTTTAAGTCAGAGATATAGAGCCAAAAGCTATCTCCGTGTGTTTTGTGCTATTGTACAAGAAACGTTTTACCTACTTTGATAAATAATGAAGATAATTTTAGGTTTCTTTAAAGTGTTTTACAAAGATTGAACTTTTATCATCGACTGGTTCAACTTCAATTATAATTTTAAAATAGTGAACTATGACTGAGTGTTCTGTTTTACTGGCTAATAAAACACTGTGCTCTAATTGAGAGATCTAACTCTGTGTGTGTGTGCCTGTGTTTTTTGTTGATGGAATTGTATGAGGTTGCTGCTGCTGAGAAAGCTCTTGTCACTCCTACATGTAGGCAACCCGCCTGAAATTATAAGAATGATCTTTTAGACCTCTAGAATTGCAGTCCACAATCATAATTGAATATATGATCGATAATGATAAGAGGGAAAAATCTTGACTTTATGGGTATTGTACAGCATCAAGCCTGTACTGTGGGTAAGAATCGGTATAGCTATAATTCTGAGTAACAGCCGATAGTTCGAAAATAATAAACTGAATACTGACCATGTACTGTAGCCAGAACCGTAATAAGAAATAATTTCTACGCTTACTACCAGGCATCGACATGACTATGAAGAACTATTGTATTTTCCTCGTATCTCTTTCTGATTTCCTTTATTTAACGATGGCCAAACTATCACTTGCACATCAAATTATGACTAGAGAAAAGTACTGTGTTTCTCTTAAACGTATATATCAGTGCCTTTATGAGTTCACAGGCAACCATCATTTATAAAGCGGATGAGAATCCTCCATGCACGTTTTCCCTTGCTGCGAGTACGCCGCTGCATTTCGAGAAACGTACGTTACCTAAGAGCTAAGAACTTCATTCCATGCCAGACCAGTACAAGAGGTTCAAACACTTGTTAATTGCTACAGCCTTCATCTGCCACCCCACTGGGGTTAATTGCCTGAGCGCCCGTTCAATCTCTAAAGCACTAACTTCTTGTGTGTACACCCTCCACAAAGAGGGCTGTTACTCGTGCTCTTTGACTCAGTGGTGGAAGTGTTATTCCTCATTTCCTCTCAGGTAAGGCTTTGCAAGCACTTCGTCATTAAAAGAAACTTTTCTCTTCCTAATCGTCCAGTTACTGACGGTTTTGGTACTTTTAACGTGTTTCTCTGCTCATTTATTTGTTGTATTCAAAACAACTGAAATATCATCTGTCACATGGCATTAAAATAGTGTCACTAGAGCCATCTGAGCACGTAAAGGGGGAGAAATTACTATTTTTTTATTAGTAGCTGCTTGGCTGTTTCTGTGACGAATAGATAATATCTAAATCTTAAAATCTGAAAGACCGCAATTTACCACGCGGCGTAAAACAAAATACACTCCCGGAAATGGAAAAAAGAACACATTGACACCGGTGTGTCAGACCCACCATACTTGCTCCGGACACTGCGAGAGGGCTGTACAAGCAATGATCACACGCACGGCACAGCGGACACACCAGGAACCGCGGTGTTGGCCGTCGAATGGCGCTAGCTGCGCAGCATTTGTGCACCGCCGCCGTCAGTGTCAGCCAGTTTGCCGTGGCATACGGAGCTCCATCGCAGTCTTTAACACTGGTAGCATGCCGCGACAACGTGGACGTGAACCGTATGTGCAGTTGACGGACTTTGAGCGAGGGCGTATAGTGGGCATGCGGGAGGCCGGGTGGACGTACCGCCGAATTGCTCAACACGTGGGGCGTGAGGTCTCCACAGTACATCGATGTTGTCGCCAGTGGTCGGCGGAAGGTGCACGTGCCCGTCGACCTGGGACCGGACCGCAGCGACGCACGGATGCACGCCAAGGCCGTAGGATCCTACGCAGTGCCGTAGGGGACCGCACCGCCACTTCCCAGCAAATTAGGGACATTGTTGCTCCTGGGGTATCGGCGAGGACCATTCGCAACCGTCTCCATGAAGCTGGGCTACGGTACCGCACACCGTTAGGCCGTCTTCCGCTCACGCCCCAACATCGTGCAGCCCGCTTCCAGTGGTGTCGCGACAGGCGTGAATGGAGGGACGAATGGAGACGTGTCGTCTTCAGCGATGAGAGTCGCTTCTGCCTTGGTGCCAATGATGGTCGTATGCGTGTTTGGCGCCGTGCAGGTGAGCGCCACAATCAGGACTGCATACGACCGAGGCACACAGGGCCAACACCCGGCATCATGGTGTGCGGAGCGATCTCCTACACTGGCCGTACACCACTGGTGATCGTCGAGGGGACACTGAATAGCTTGCTGTTCCAACAGGACAATGCACGTCCGCATGTATCCCGTGCCACCCAACGTGCTCTAGAAGGTGTAAGTCAACTACCCTGGCCAGCAAGAACTCCGGATCTGTCCCCCATTGAGCATGTTTGGGACTGGATGAAGCGTCGTCTCACGCGGTCTGCACGTCCAGCACGAACGCTGGTCCAACTGAGGCGCCAGGTGGAAATGGCATGGCAAGCCGTTGCACAGGACTACATCCAGCATCTCTACGATCGTCTCCATGGGAGAATAGCAGCCTGCATTGCTGCGAAAGGTGGATATACACTGTACTAGTGCCGACATTGTGCATGCTCTGTTGCCTGTGTCTATGTGCCTGTGGTTCCGTCAGTGTGATCATGTGATGTATCTGACCCCAGGAATGTGTCAATAAAGTTTCCCCTTCGTGGGACAATGAATTCACGGTGTTCTTATTTCAATTTCCAGGAGTGTATATATGACCATTATGTGTTCTTTATATCTGGCTTGCGGAATTCCACTAAATCTTATTTCCTTAGCCCTAAGACGAAAAATTCAAACTGATGTTCTGTGGGAAGCCACACTAAATATGTATGATCACACAACATGAGTGACTGATTACTGCGTTTTTGTTCGAAAAGCAAACACTTTTAGTAAAGTCTGCAGCCAGTAACAGCTGTTACATAGAAAATTTCCCGGATTAACTTGTAACCTTAACTCTATGGCTCCTTGCTGACCATTCTCCTTGGAATCAATAGGTCCTCCCGCACCCGCGTAGCTCTACTCCCGATAATAGTAAACAGTATTGATTTTCCAAATCTCCATTACACGCTACTTTCGTCCAGGTGAAACTGTATTCTCCTTACCAGTAGCCTGGTAATCAAACCTCACCTAGAAATGGCTGCACTCTTTGCTTTTAACTGTCGCCTTAGTTGCATAACCCTCCAGTTACGATTAGCTAACACATCTATGTTAATTAATTAAATAAGTTACCTGGAGAAATGTATTTCCGAAATTTCATTGCTTTACATTAATTATTTTTTATTGTTGCGATTTATTTCCATCTGTGTATAGGGAATGTGCGAGAAAATCGTACAGGTTTTCCCGCAACAGAGTGCAAAAATGTAATAGGACATAGAGAATGCTGCACTGAAAAATTTGAGGTAGGGAATCTGGGGTCGGAGAACCCAGTTTAAGGAGACACAGAAGTAAACTTGTCTATCTCTTTGTTTAGCATTACTTTTTTCCATCTTATTTACGACTAACATGCGTACAAGTTCACACGTGTTGTACTGTTTATTTACGTGAACATTCTCTACTTCCTGCATGGAAACAAGGGGGAGGAGCCTCATTACAAGGAGGTCGGAATGGCCACCTGGACTTGAGGCTCAAAGGTGCAAAGAGTTCCACCTGAGTTGTTGGAGAACGTGCCCGTGGCTGTTCGTGTGAGTATGTGGATACAACATGACGGTGCACCGCCTCACTTCAGTGCGAATGTCCGCAACCATCTCAGTGCGGTACTTCCTGGTCGCTCGATTGGAAGGGGCGGTCCTGTTCCATGGCCTACTATGTCACCTGACCTGTATCCCCTAGATTATTTGCAATGGGGATATCTAAACCCACTTGTGTATAAGACCCAAGTGGATACGGAGATGGATTTAGTTTCCAGAACTGCAGCTGCCTGTGACGTGATTCGAAACACACCAGAGATATTTGTCAGGGTGGGTCAGAATCTTGTTTGCCAGTGTCATGATTGCATTGAGGGTGATGTCCGTCAGTTTCAGCACATTTTGTAAGATATAGTACAAATTGTACGTTCATTGTGTCAGTGATGGTATGTGCAGTTGATTGTAACTAACGTAAATAAAGAAGTGCACAGTAAGTGATTTTATTCCTATTATCTCCTTAAGCTGGCTTCCCCTACATCAGGTTTCCTACTTCAAATTCTTTCCTGGAGCATTCTCACATCCTCATAAATTTTTGCATGTTCTTACGGAAACACTCTGTATGCCTATAAATAGAAAAGTACCTGAATGTGTCGGAAAACGCTGAGAAGTTATTTTTAAGGCCGAGATAAAAACAGACGCCGGTGGAATAAGCAGTTTTATCGATGGAGGAGCCGGAGTGAGGTGAAATGCGGCGTGCCGGTCTGGTGATGAGATTAGCAGGGCCGCGTCGGTTCGCGTGCTGCTCGCCGTTCGCAGGCGTCAGTTGAGGGCTGTCAGCTGGAAGTGGCAGCTTCCACAGGCTTCCAAAACGACTTTGGTTCTCCAGCAACCACCACACCGGCGCTCGCTGCTGCTACTACAGCGAGGGCGCATTCCCAGGGCATAACCAAAATCCGTGTGCCTCACTACACCACGCTGTCACCATGTCAAAAAGAAGATTTTTGGATTTTCATGAAAGAATACTGACCGTAACTTTTTCATTAAAGGTCAATAATGAATTTAATAATTGGCGACAGCTGAAGTTGACAGCTCAGGTGCCACCTCACATTTTTATTAATACACATCCGATTAATTTTTGACATGTAAAGTAATATTTTACTTGACCGTGGACTCAGGGTACCTCTGATTTAAATCTTTCGTAACAAACAGTACAGTTCAACGTGTAATCCTAACCATGGTCGTTCCTGGCGTACTTCGCAGCGTTGTGAGGTGAAGGGTAGATTGAAAGGTTAACTGAAAAAATTTCCATGCTCCAATCGGGATTTCCAGCCAAGTGCTTTCGTTGTTACTCTACCGGCTCGACTCATAGTCATACAGTACAGGCAAGCACTGTGCGTAATATGCAGAAAATCATAAGGTATCTGCCGGCAGCCGTAGACAGGCCTCTCGCCTTGTGCTTCACCTAAACGATGCGGACACAATGTAGTACATTGTCCGCCGGATTCGATTGTGGAGACCACCTGCTCTCTCACTGAAGCGCAGTGGCAGCACCTAGCTAAAATTAGCGGGAGTATTGCTCCAGAGAATTTTTAGTCTCTGTTTTAAAACTGTACAAAAGGAAACAGATGTGTACAACAAGAAAATTATTTCAGAAACTCGCTAAAATCCTGAAAGAACTAAGTCAAATTTTTTTGGGGTTAGAAGTAGCAGCCAACCATTCGCCAAATACAGGTTTATTAAACCTTAGCCATGGGTTCGACAGTTTTAAAACTGGATTCTTCGAAAAGTATATTGTACGTATAATCACATATTATCTATATTCGATGTTTGAGTCGTTGACTGTCAACTACACGTGCATATCATCCACTTAATCAACATGTAAAACACATGATTTAAAAGCAGTAGTTCTGTACTGTAGGGTTTTGTCTTAAAACTTTTTAAAATACCACACATTAAGTTTTAAGACAAAGCCCTGCAATAGAGAGCTACTACTTTTAAATTATGTGTTTTAAATGTTCATTAAGTGGATGACACGCACATGTGCTAGACAAATTCAACGACTCTCACATCGGATACATCGGATACAGATAATTTATAATTCTAAACACAATACCTTCTAAAGAAGACAGTTTTAAAACTGACTAAACAACGATCAAGGTTTAATAAAACTGTATTTTTCAACTGACTGGATGTTATTTCCAACCCATCGAAGCTCTTGCATGCACAGTTGCTGAAACGCAGCCATGTTCAAAGTCTTAAATATTTTTACTTATTTTAACCTAAAGTGTTATACTTCCTTGTTTTAATTTGGGTAAAAATGTCAACAATTTTCTCCTTGATATCTGGATTACAACCGAGGAAATCTTTCGCCATTGAAAGTACTCGCAGCACATTTAGTCTTTTCGAATTTGTAGTGCTTCTAGAAAAGTTTTTTATTCTTTTCGGTGTTGAAAAGCAGCGTTTTGCCTTTAATTTAGTTATGGGGACTGTCAGGAGGATTTTGATTGGTTTCGTAATTTCACTAACAAAACTGTAATTTTTTTTTCAAGACGAATTTCAGCAGATACGTTAATTTGCGATATCAAAGCTACGATATGCTTTGAGTTTAGTTTCAAGTTCTTCTTTGTCAACCATTGGACGTGCTTAAGCGGTCAGTACTATCTCTTTTTTGTGGTGTTCATTCTCGAAACCAACCAAGCAATTCTTGTTGAACAGTTTATCAGCTGGAGTTTATCAGCTCCTAAGTGTTTACTGGAAGAATATCTATCCATTACATCAACACGTACAGTCACACACTTTGTTAGCGTCTACCATGAATGTTTTTGAAAGATTCTCATAGTGCGTTTTTTGTCCATTCTATGATATTTTTTCAATATTGTTCCATATTCATTAACTTTCAGTATACTGTTTTCTCGAGATTTCATTTGGTTGTGCTATTCCAAAATGAGGCACAATATTGTGAGAAAACCTCCAACAAAACTTGAATTATCATATAAAGGTATTTCAAAATTCCTGTTGCTTCTGCATTGGCTTGACCTGCATTTGATGTTCAGTGAAATTTAGTAAGGCTGTATTTTAAGAGTTGCAAATTGTCGTGAACTGTGTTGAAGTTCCACCTTGAAACAGGTAGACATGGAGTGATGACGTCCATATGCTTCCTGGGGTGTTTACCAGCTGCGATTATCTTGAGAAGAATATTGGAATAGCCAGAATGTTAGAGAAAAATATTGTTGGTTTCGTTTAAGAACTTGCTGCAGTTCCCATTATTAATTTAAGCTGACGTGCGCACAGGAAATGAAATGTGCGTTAGCGTAAGCTGCTTTTATTTTTGCTTGAAATGCAGCTTTTTCCCTTTCATGAGACTTACACCATCAAATGTCTAAGCTGTCAATTTTTGTCCATTTCCTCGAAGGACTGTGTCCTATTATTCTGAAACACGCTTTGCTATGACGTCTGCAACTTGCTTTTATGGAAAAAGCAATTCTCCAAACACGCTCAAATATTTCTCCATTCATTACGTAAAGAGTGGATTTCGCCACATTTGTTGTGTTATTAGCCGTGGAATCTACGTGGGAATTTCCGTCCTATCTCCTCTGTAGCAGTCAGTCAGGTATCTCATTACGAATTGTCTTAGAAACACCCGTGTGGACTGTACTGGTTTCTAAATGATTCTTATTCATCTTTTTCATCATTCATAGTTTCGATAGAGTAGAATTCAGTCTGTTGTTTTGGACAAAATTTTAACGGTTTGTCTTTAACTTCCATATTATGCTCATTGACTCTAACTCTGTATGTCTCTGTAAGTTTCTCATTAATACTATCGGTTCCTAAAAGTGACAGTAAAACTACATTATCAACGTACTTCTTGACCTCTCATGCTTTTCAACTTTTTCTTTCATTTGGTTTGGATTTCCAAAAGTATCTTTTTTCCACCTTATACCACCTCCAAAGAGCAAACATGGAAACCAAAACAATACAATACTTCGCAGACGCAAAGCCAACGATTCGATCCGAACAATTCAGTATGAAAGCTACGAACATGTTTCTTGTTGTTGTCTATGTTTCGCTTAGATATTAGAAATCAGGTGTTGAACAACCTCCTTTCTTAACTGCAACTTCCGTATGGACAGAAAAATGTGAAAAATTAAGCTGTTGAAGTTCACTTACTGTCACAGAGCTTATTTGCTGGGGATGCAACGCCATAGTTAAAGTTCTCTGTAAAATAAAAGAACCGTACAAAAGGAATTAAATTCAATGGAGACACAAAAAAGGAATTACAGACATTGCCTGATCGATTTAAATCATTGGGGATGACTGAAAAATCGTGCCGGACTGAGATTCGAACCTGGGTCTGCTGTTTGGTAGGCAGATGAGCTGACCGCTGCGCCATCCAGACACACTGATACGTGGACTATCCCAGGACGCCTTCCATTAGACCCAAATTCTCAACCTGACCACACGCTATGAATGTGGTGATCGCCGGTTCCGCTAAAAGTATCTGCACTGAAGAGACCATTTGGCCATCCTCGCCATAATTATATATACGTGGTGTGTCCTTTCGGAAATGTCCAGAAGAACAGACAGTTGTGATCCAGCAGTCACTATGAATTAAGACACAGGGGAATTACAGGCATTGGCTGCGAGTGGGTATTGATTTAAAACAGTGGTGAAGGTTGAAAATTTGTGCTGGGCTGGTATTCGAACCTGGGTCGCCTGCTTTTCAAAGCAGATGAGTTGACCGCTGCGCCATCCGCCCTCTGCAATTCCTTTGTGTCTTTATTCGTAGTGTCTGCTGGATCAAAATTCATATACATTACATATACACTGGTGACCAAAATTAAAGCGACGTACCAGTATTTCCCTTTCTTGTGTCTAATTCACCACATAATCATACAAAATGTCAACAGATGTCGGTACACTCGTCTTCTGCAAGGAAAATGGGGTTCCTGTCAATGGACAACCACGCCATTCATGACTTCAGGGCACCTATCAATCGGGGTTGTGTTTGTTGGGTAGTCCCACATCCACAATTGCTGTGTATGGAGTTACCGACGGTGCAGTACGGCACAAAGGAGACGCCTACCAGACTCTCTGCGGTGGAGGGCCTATGGGAAGAATGGAAGCAGGGCAGTCGCAAACTGATGAGGCCCGATGGCTTAATGTGAATCGTTGTGTTGTTTCTCGGATGTGGCAACAATTTATAGAGACCGAAACAGTAACTCAAAGAGCAGGGCAGGGTCTATCACGTGTGATATCAGAAAGGGAGAACCGTTATTTGGATGTAAGGACACGATGGTACCGCCTTAGCACTGCACGAAACCGGCATCTGACCTCGCAGTATCAACTGGACGTATTGCATCGAGCCAGACGTTGTCCAGAAAGCTTCAGCAGAGTGGCCTTTATTGTCGGAGACCTGTATTTGAGCCTGTGATGCGTCTTCACAGCCGGCCGGTGTGGCCGAGCGGTTCTAGGCGCTGCAGTCTGGAACCGCGCGACCACTACGGTCCCAGGTTCGAATCCTGCCTCGGGCATGGATGTGTTTGATGTCCTTAGGTTAGTTAGGTTTTTGTAGTTCTAAGTTCTAGGGGACTGATGACCTCAGATGTTAAGTCCCATAGTGCTCAGAGCCATTTGAACCATCGTCTTCACAGAAGGGAACGTCTACTGTGGAGTCGTCAACATGGGCGGTCACACAGTGGGCCAATGTTCTTTTCGCAGGTAAGTTCCGATTTGGTCTGGAGAGTGATTCTCGACGCATTCGCATCTCGAGGAAACGTAGAACACGATTTCTGGACCCAAACATTATGGAAGGAGACCGATATCGAGGAGCATACCTAATGTTGTGGGCAGGGATTATGTTGACCACATGAACACCTCTTCATGAAACAGTATGGGTGAATCGGCAAGGTTTAACTGCTGTCAGGTATCGTGCGAAATCTTGGGACCTCATGTGCGATTACTGCGAGGTGGTGATCGACCTCAACAGTAATTGATGTTGTCCTGGAAACGTAAGATTTTGCACGCATGGCTTGGCCTGCTTGCTCTCCCGATTTGAATCTCATAGAGCATGTCTGGGGTGCACTAGGAAGACGGATTGCATCACTTCAGCACCCATCAACCACTCTCCAAGACTAGTGAGCAGCTTTCCAGGAAGAATGGGCGGTATTGCCTCGACATGAGATTAATGATATATTTCACAGCATTCCCTTTCGTTGTCATGACTGTACTGCTGCCAGAAGTGGGCACACCGCATACTGAGCCCATTAACCAGTTGCCGGAATGTGTGTGCAAATCTGTTGAGTTGGAAAAAAATCAAGAACATTTTTGTCTGCCGTTTTGCATATTGAAGTTGTTTACGTTGTGTATTCTTTACATTGTTTCTACTTTACTATCACCTTTTTATACTGTTTTGTGGCAAAATAAACACAACCTCGTAGCATTTCTGTTTGTTGCTTTAATTTTGGACACCAGTGTACATCAAATAGAATAGCCGGAAGCAGGATAATATACCAATTTCACACTTTATACCATTCAAGAAAATGGTACATGCTTACACACAACAAACATGGACTCGTGTGTAGTTCCCTATGTACGAATGCAGACAACAGCCAAACACGATGTCATTAGAGCTGTGAAGGACACAACTCTATACAAAAAATTTTCTATTTTTTTCATACACTGAGGAGGGGGCGGATGGTTAGTGTCATTAAGCTTAAGGATTGTATATTCTAGAAGTATAAAAAATTATAGTAAGTGGGACTCATTATAATAAATATGGAGTATTGTTTTTAATTTTGACACAGTCACTTTTCTCCAATATTATCACAATCGGTTTTGGCCTCCAAAGGCCGTTTTCAGATGCTATGGGCGACATTAGATGAACAAGAGTTCAGTCATTGTCAGCTCATGAGTTGACAACGCATGAATGCTTCTTGATCAGCTGCTACCCATAGCTTCTGAAATTGGGTTTGGAATGTGAAACCGCTTATGAGAGCAACATAAAAAAAGATGATTGTGTTAAAAAATTAAAAAAAACTTACAAAAAGTCAATCATTGTCTCCACAAACGGATTGCATTTCTCTCTATAATAAATGTTGTCGATAATATTGAAATGTAGCAAGTAATATAGATTTAGTTTTTCATTTCACTTTAAAGATCACTGATTGGTTGGCTGCTGAAACGAGGCCAACAGTATGAAATCTATGCTTTTGGGCCGCCAGAAAGTGAAACTATTCACTTGTGTTTGGATGGATTCAGTCCAACAAGAGGTACGGACGGAAGGCCCAGCGCCGCCAGAAAATTTTATTGTCTTAGCACAGGGTAGACATTCCTGAGGAGAAACTGACGTCCGCGTGTTCCGTCCACGTAGTTCGCTGGCTGTGCCCGAAAAAAAAACATCTACATCTACATGACTACTCTGAAATTCACATTTAACAAGGGGAGGCCGCCAATTGTGAAATTCAGATTCGATTCATACTGCGCATAATAAAAGCTCATGGCCAGAGGTGTCATGTGGCAAAGCACCAAGATGCACTTCTCAGCCGTTGTCGAGAAAGTCGACAGTTAAAAGAAACCGTTGCGGTGAAATACTCTCTACGATTAACGGTTTTGTACAGCGTCGTGGTGCAGCGGTAAGCGCTGGAGTTCGTAATCCTAAGGTCGCCGGATCGAATCTCGCGCCATGCAATTTTTTTAATTATTATTTTTTGTAATTATTATTATTATTATTATTATTATTATTAATTATTATATATATATATATATATATATATATATATATATATATATATATATATATATATATTTATATAAACTATTAATGAATTGCTTATGCATGTTGGTGGTGAAGGCGGATCGCTCTCCAATTGTACCGCCTCCATTTTTCCGTTTGTTTAACAGGGTGTAATAAAGGTCTCCCGTCCGCACTGATTTTCGACGATGTTATAAGTTTCGCTAGGGACCGCATCTACCTTCTTTCGAAGTTAGCACGCAACTACGCTGTTATGCGGCGGCTCGTTTCGGCCCATTCAACATCTGCCCTTCAAGTGTAACGAGCGAGTAGCGGAGTTTATATTTCATACCTGCCACAGCAAGTTTGTGTCCGTGGGGTCTCTATTCTAATTCGAACGTTTGACTTACGCTATACGTATTCGTTTCGGAATAACGTTTCTACGTCTTCCGTTGACTATACGTGGTTAACATTATGAAGACAATTAATAACCTTTGTGAAATACAACTTTGTTTGGGGAAAACATAATGATGTTCGAAGTCGCCAGTTTTTTCACGACAAACGACTTTCAACAACTTATTATATGCATAATTGTTGCAACTGATGGCCGGGAATTGTATAATTACAAAAACAAATACTAAAAAAAAAATGGTTGAATGGTTCAGGATTCGATCCGGCGACCTTCGGAATACGAACCCCAGCGCTTACCACTGCACCACGACGCTGCCGAAAACTTTTACTCTTAAGAGAGTATTTCACCGCAACGGTTTCTTTTAACTGTCGATTTTCTCGACAACGGCTGAGAAGTGCATCTTGGTGCTTTGCCACATTACACCTCTGGCCATGAGCTTTTATTATGCGCAGTATGAATCGAATCTGAATTTCACAATTGCCGGCCTCCCCTTGTAAGTGCTTGGCAGGGGGTTCATCGAACCACAATCATACTATCTCTCTACCATTCCACTACCGAACAGCGCGCGGGAAAAACGAACACCTAAACCTTTCTGTTCGAGCTTTAATTTCTCTTATTTTATTTTGATGATCATGCCTACCTATGTAGGTTGGGCTCAACAAAATATTTTCGCATTCGGAAGAGAAAGTCGGTGATTGAAATTTCGTAAATAGATCTCACCGCGACGAAAAATGTCTTTGCTTTAATGACTTCCATCCCAAATCGCGTATCATATCTGCCACACTCTCTCCCCCATTACGTGATGATACAAAACAAGCTGCCCTTTTTTGCACCCTTACGATGTCCTCCGTCAATCCCACCTGGTAAGGATCCCACACCGCGCAGCAATATTCTAACAGAGGACGAACGAGTGTAGTGTAAGCTGTCTCTTTAGTGGACTTGTTTCATCTTCTAAGTGTCCTGCCAATGAAACGCAACCTTTGGCTCGCCTTCCCCACAATATTATCTATGCGCTCTTTCCAACTGAAATTATTCGTAATTTTAACACCCAGGTACTTAGTTGAATTGACAGCCTTGAGAATTGTACTATTTATCGAGTAATCGAATTCCAACGGATTTCTTTTGGAACTCATGTGGATCACCTCACACTTTTCGCCATTTAGCGTCAACTGCCACCTGCCACACCATACAGCAATCTTTTCTAAATCGCTTTGCAATTGATACTGGTCTTCGGATGACCTTACTAGACGGTAAATTACAGCATCATCTGCGAACAACCTAAGAGAACTGCTCAGATTGACACCCAGGTCATTTACATAGATCAGGAACAGCAGAGGTCCCAGGACGCTTCCCTGGGGAACACCTGATATCACTTCAGTTTCACTCGATGATTTGCCGTCTATTACTACGATCTGCGATCTTTCTGAGAGGAAATCACGAATCCAGTCGCACAACTGAGACGATACCCCATAGGCCCGCAGCTTGATTAGAAGTCGCTTGTGAGGAACGGTGTCAAAAGATTTCCGAAAATCTAGAAATACGGAATGAACTTGAGATCCCCTGTCGATAGCGGCCATTACTTCGTGCGAATAAAGAGCTAGCTGCGTTGCACAAGAACGATGTTTTCTGAAACCATGCTGATTACGTATCAATAGATCGTTTCCTTCGAGGTGATTGATAATGTTTGAATACAGTATATGCTCCAAAACCCTACTGCAAACCGACGTCAATGATATAGGTCTGTAGTTCGATGGATTACTCCTAATACCCTTCTTAAACATTGGTGCAACCTGCGCAATTTTCCAATCTGTAGGTACAGATCCATCGGTGAGCGAGCGGTTGTTTATGACTGCTAAGTAGGGAGCTATTGTATCAGCGTAATCTGAAAGGAACCTAATCGGTATACAATCTGGACCTGAAGACTTGCCCGTATCAAGCGATTTGAGTTGTTTCGCAACCCCTAAGGTATCTACTTCTAACAAACTCATGCTAGCAGCTGTTCGTGTTTCAAATTCTGGAATATTCCATTCGTCTTCCCCGGTGAAGGAATTTCGGAAAACTGGGTTCAATAACTTCGCTTTAGCGGCACAGTCGTCGGTAACAGTACCATCGGCACTGCGCAGTGAAGGTATTGACTGCGTCTTGCCGCTTGTGTACTTTACATACGACCAGAATTTCTTCGGATTTTCTACCAAATTTCGAGACAATGTTTCGTTGTGGAACCTATTAAAGGCATGTCGCATTGAAGTCCGTGCCAAATTTCGCGCGTCTGTAAATTTTAGCCACTCTTCGGGATTTCGCGTTCTTCTGAACTTCGCATGTTTTTTCCGTTGCCTCTGCAACAGCGTTCGGACCTGTTTTGTGTACCACGGGGGATCAGTTCCATCTCTTACCAATTTGTGAGGTATGAATCTATCAATTGCTGTTGCTACTATATCTTTGAATTTGAGCCACATCTCGTCTACATTTTCATAGTCAGTTTGGAAGGAATGGAGATTGTCTCTTAGGAAGGCTTCTAGTGACACTTTATCCACTCTTTTAAATAAAATTATTTTGCATTTGTTTCTGGTGGATTTGGAAGAAACGGTATTGAGCCTAGGTACACCGACCTTGTGATCACTAATCCCTGTAACAGTTATGATGCTCTCTATCGGCTCTGGATTGTTTGTGGCTAAGAGGTCAAGTGTGTTTTCGCAACCATTTACAATTCGCGTGGGTTCGTGGACTAACTGCTCGAAATAATTTTCGGAGAAAGCATTTAGGACAATCTCGGAAGATGTTTTCTGCCTACCACCGGTTTTAAACAAGTATTTTTGCCAACATATCGAGGGAAGGTTGAAGTCCCCACCAACTATAACCATATGAGTGGGGTATTTATTTGTTACGAGACTCAAATTTTCTCTGAACTGTTCAGCAACTTTATCATCGGAGTCTGGGGGACGGTAGAAGGAGCCAATTATTAACTTAGTTCGGCTGTTAAGTATAACCTCCACCCATACCAATTCGCACGGAGTATCTCCTTCGACTTCACTACAAGATAAACCACTATTGACAGACACAAACACTCCACCACCAATTCTGCCTAATCTATCTTTCCTGAACACCGTCTGAGACTTCGTAAAAATTTCTGCAGACCTTATTTCAGGCTTTAGCCAGCTTTCTGTACCTATAACGATTTTAGCTTCTGTGCTTTTTATTAGCGCTTGATGCTCAGGGACTTTCTCAGCACAACTACAACAATTTACAACTACAATTCCGACTGTTCCTTGATCCAAGCACGTCCTGTATTAGCCATGCACCCTTTGAGATTGCAGCCCACCCCGTACTTTCCGGAGGCCTTCTAACCTAAAAAACCACCCAGTCCACGCCACACAACCTCCGCTACCCGTGTAGCCGCCAGCTGAGTGTAGTTAACTCCTGACCTATTCAGCGGAACCCGAAACCCCACCACACTATGGCGCAAGTCAAGGAATCAAGAAATGCAGGTGAAGGGCGGGATGGTGCGAGGAGTTTTGTAGTCACCGACGTGGGTATGGACCGCTAGAACAGTTTTCTTTTATTTTTTTAAATTTTTTTATATAGTCGACTTTGGCAAGAGTCTCTTTGAAAAAATAGAGATGCGACGGCCAGTTATTGTGTGCGAGCTATGTGGCATCAGAGACGAAGGTACGAGGTTGTATTGAGGGGCATTTTTCTGGTACTAGAATGCTTGTGATTGGTGCAGAAAAGTGAAACAAAACTCGGATGGGCGTAACTGCTTTCTCCAGACTACTCGACGTCGAGTAACGTCGAAAACTTAAGGGAGTGCATTGATGGGTGGATTTCGGCCAGGTGAAGCTTAGAGCGGGGGCGTCGGCTACTGCAGCCGACTTGTGAAGCCCCTGAGCGAGACTTTGTTCTGGGACGACGCAGCTATGTTGCAGCCTATACTGGACGGAGGTGGTATACTCGCAGCTTAGGCAGAGTAATTTCACTCAAATGTTAGCTCACACATAAAGCAGAGCCGTTTTTGACAGCCAAAGCTGCTGCTCTTGCAAGCTTAGTATACTTACAAGTATTTTGTTCACTACCACTGTCAGTCTTGTATTAACTTCTGTCAGATAGCGTTATCCATTAATTTTAGTAAGGCAAAGTCACTGAAGTCTTTCCACCACTACCTTTATTTTGCCAAACCTAGTTAATTTCATTCTTTTCGTGTTAGTGAGGTGTTTTATTAATGAATGTTAAGTATCAGTTATTCAAATTTATGCTCTATCGGAAATAATTATCTTCGTGGCCCTTAGCACACATTCTGTCATTCCAGTAAAGAGAAATCTTGTGACATAATGTTCATTATGTTGGGAGTATCTACTAATGTTGGAAATATTTTGATTGGAAGTATTATAAGCATTGAGCCTGGCCAAATAACATAGTCATTTGCATTTTTTATTCTACTATGCATAGATATTAAATCACTGTTTCGAGGGTGTTTTCCTGTATCGACATAAATTCTGGGATAGCAAATTCTAGTATGTACCCCCATGACGCATTTAAAATACACTGCACCTCTCGATATCAAATGGAAACAGGGGGTTCTGCAGTTACACAGCGCCTATACCCGAGCCGCCACTGCTGAAGCACCAAATTGCCATGTTGAATGCGATACTGGTATGTTTCTCAATAGTAGGGAACCACAAGAACCTCCCTCAAAATTATTCCCTCTTCAGGGGGTTTCTTCGTTATTACGTAGCAACAAATCCTCTAAGAGATATAAATTTGCTAAACTGTTAAAATAGAACTGGCTTTTCGAGCATATTATTCTTTTTATTTACCTGAATAAATAGACTATACGCTATAAAATCATTCTTTTAAAAGTAACAAAGTCATAGAGATTGTTATAACGGTGGTATCACATTTTCATTGACTTTTCTTACTTACATTTCATTCTGGTACACTGCGATGGATCATAATTAGAAAACCTCTAAGCCACGTTTAAACGATCGCTGTCCCTACCCGCTAATACTGTATCCGTTATAAGACCACATTAAATGTGGTTGCCGATGAGCGGTTCACACCATCTGGTTCTACGCGCTGGGTGAGTTCATTCTTTTGTTCGTGGCCTCCTCAGTTAGCTTTAAATTTCGCATGGTATTTCCCCGACCGGTCCACCGACCTGTGTGCACTATCAAAATGTGCACAGAATACGGGGTTAAAGCTCAACCCATCAGAAATCCAAGCGGTACTGGTTGGTCGTTGTAGGCTCATTAGCCTGAAATATCGTTAATCCCTACCAACTTTAGTCCTAAATGGGACAAATATAAACTTCTCTCCCTCAGCGAAGAGTCTAGAAGTAATAATAGATGGAAATCTAAGTCAGACTGAGCACACAACTGCAATGTGCAATAAGGTTAGCAGCATCTCTCCACGCCATACAAAAATACAGAAAGCTCTTCAGTCTTGACCTGAAACTTATATAAACACTTATACTTCCATTTATTGATAATAGCAGTGTTATCCAGCGTGGTCTTTCCCAGGAAAGCTCATGACGCGTGGAACTGGTTATCAGTACCTGTGTTCAATATATCTGTGATGTTCGACTCTTTGATGGTATTTCACCGTCATACATACAGCTATCCTAGATGCGTACAGACATGCGCAGAGATTTCCATACCCTATGTCTTCTCTACTGTGTTATCAACATACGCTGTCCCTCATATGTTTACTCGACCTTAACGCTCTTGTCTGAACAACATGCCAGAAACACGTGTTCTCATCAGAGCAAAATTCTTTCAGTTCCACTCTATCGTTCAGATAATTTCTCCAAGTCCTTCCTCTGAAATAATCTCCAGCATATTATTAGAGAAGTAAACAACACCTTCAGCTTCAGAAGACAGTTAGTGACTGAAGGAACAATAATGACTACCTTGTCCTTGTATGCACTCGTTATCACTGTAAATCCTTGTTTGCAGTCAGATCTTTCTCATTTGTCGCTACTGTTAGCTGTTGCAGTGTGCTTAAATTTCATTACCCCAGAACTCGCTAGATCAGAAAACATCTGTTTTGTACACCTATAAATTCTTTTTATATCTGCCACTATCATTATTGTTATTATTGACATTATTATTATTGTTACTGTTTAATATTTTATCCATTCTGAGCAACTGCAGTGGCATGTAAGAAAATAATAACCAAACTGCTGGATAAAAGAAATTTAATTTCTTTACCGGTTTCAGGCATTTACTGCCTTTTTTTCAAAATGTTAAACCTATCGCATTATTTTCGAGTGTCAACAATAAGGTGCATACAGGAAAATTCCATATTCATGTGGCTTATAGTGTCTGTGCAAAATTACTTTATAGATTCGAAACAATATGGCAGAATCATGCCATAGCGGGAGATAGTCACCTAAACAATGAGCTGATTAGCTCCCATTCTGGCAGAACGATCAGTTTGGCTTTCGGAGAGGGAAAGATGCCAGAGAGGCAGTTCTGCTATTGCATTTTATCATGGAAGCAGTATCGACGAAAAATCAAGACACATACATAGGATTTGTCGACTGTTAAAATGCTTTAGATACTAAATGCACGCAAGCAAATGCATGATACTAGGGGAGCAACAGTGACAAGAGTGCAGCTTGTTACTGCCGATTGCCTATATCAGTGGCAAGCACGCATTCAGGGCAAACCTATTGTTCTATTTTGAATGACAGGTCCTTAAACTATTGTTCCCCTACGAGGGTTATGACCCCTTGGAGATAGTCTGTGCTTCTGAGAAACCTATCCCCACCCCTATCCCTCCCCCTCCACCTACACAATCCCTCAGGAAACCTGCAACCCTCCCTGTCTCCCTCACTGATAAAGGTACACTTTTAGACCTGAGTTATTCGAATAGCTCCCTCCCACTCTATCATTTTGATTAAAGACTTAATTAAATTAATCAATTAATTAACCCCTCCCCCTTTGATAAACACCCAGGCCTCCCCTGCCCCTCCCAAAAACTGGCGGCTCTGTGGGTGAGAAGAAGGATCTCACAATAGGAAATTCAATTACACAGCAGAAGTTACATTGTTTATTTATAAGGAAACCATTTTGCAGGGATTGGCTCTTTCTTGCTCATTATTCTCTGCTTTTTGGGAAGATGCAGGTCTTGTGAAATAATTGAAAAGAAATAATGAAATTGATAGCTTTTCTTTCTATCTTGATCGCACAGAGAATACCGTCTTGGAACACCCATCACACATAATTGCACTGTTAAAAATATTTAGATTGAGAAGCATGCACTGTCAGCCATCCACTGGCCTGTACAGTACGCCAACTGCACAGGCTGCCTAGAGTCAGGGTGCACCCACATCCCCCGCAAAGTGACATGTCCATTAGCGGGCCACGCCATGTTCCGGTTCCCGAAGCTGCCACCTCGGCCCCACTAGTGACAAACCGGATGTCACGCTAATCGCTGAACAACGCACCTGATAAATTCCTGTCGAAACACGTGCTCTTTCTCCGTTTCAC
Organism: Schistocerca cancellata; assembly: GCF_023864275.1. NCBI lineage: Eukaryota > Metazoa > Arthropoda > Insecta > Orthoptera > Acrididae > Schistocerca > Schistocerca cancellata. Next base: position 220,580,846 of record NC_064628.1, on the reverse strand, counting down.
CTCCTGCAGCATCCCACTGCTGGGCCTGCACACGCCATCGGCCGTGGTTGGACCAAACCAGAAACAAAGGCGCTTTTACCTTGTAAACCCCTGCAGGTTACCGGCCCATGAGAAATGTCTTCCTACTATGCTAAATGGCTGATTGGGAATCGTTCCAGAAATACTGGTGAGGTCAATCAATAATTAATTTCCAGTCACTAGATCATGATTTATGGGATATAAGGCGAGCGTGATAGCTCACTGCTCACATTCGTAGTCAGTCTCTGGAAGAAGACAAATCATGAAGCGTCACCAGCAGTTAAGATCCTCATCTGACCCTCCATCACAGAAGAAGCATAAAAGTAAGTACTCATTACATGTTGTTGCTACTATTACTGCTAGTAGCAGTTCCCTTTCTTTGGTCCACTGTATGTCATTGTCTATGGATTCTTATTTCTTCTTCTTCTTCTTCTTCTTCTTCTTCTGTTTCTTTGTTTAGTGACGTCTGGGGTCTCTGGACCAGCAGCAACCACCATCGCCTCGTCGGGACTTGCAGTGACTCTGGCCTGTCAGTATCAGCAGCAGTAGCAGCACCTTGGGATACTGCAGAGCACCTGACCAGCATGCTGGAGCAGTAAGTCCCCAACTCTCAGAAGAACTGTAGTGGGTCGGTACTGGTCTCCAACGTACACACCATCCCAGAACATTTCGGTCTTACTGCAAGGACAGAGTGTTGATGTGGTGCATAAGAAACTGGCGATTCCTCCCAGTGCTCTAATGATTTTCACTTCAACTTATAATTTAATAGCTGAGGGTTCAAAGCACTTAAGTATAGGTAAAAGAGCGTCAGTGGACATTGATTGTATATTTAAGTTATAAGGCAAAAATTACATTTGGACAGCATTAAGACTACATCTAACGAAAATAAGGAAAGAGTTGTTTTCTGTATATAAATGTATGTGCAAAAATTAATAAAGATTTTGTACAAGAATACTTACCTGTCTTATTCGCTAACTTACCAAAAACCTTAGACATTTCCTATACATCGATCTATGTGAATGTATATCGGATGTGGAAAGTGGGTGGTTGGATGACCTTGAAAGGTAGTTGAAACTAGATAGTTGAAAGCATAGCGACCACCGTTTCTCACCTAATTGAACGATATGTCAATTCCTACATGTGCATGGTAAATGTGTTTTAAATTTAACTAGTCTTGTTTGAAGGCTATAATGTGGTTTGCATTGTCCCTAACCAACTGTTTTGGGGTTATGGAATATGTTTGACTTAGAATAAACACATCAGCACTGATATAACGACTGAAACGGAAAAAAATAGTGTCGAATTTGGTATTAGTTTTCCACAGCAACATCGTCAAATGGGAACACAATGTTTGGCTTTACTTTTCCAGGTGGGGGGGGGGGGGGTATAATGAGTTTCACTGAATGTCGTGTATATAACGCCTTTTACACCGTGCAATATCTCCTGTAATAGCTGATACTTGAGCTGAAACAGCATTTTTGGAAATATACAAACATGTTCAAATGGGACTCCATCTACGTGTATTAGCAGCGTCATGAAGACATTAGTCTTGTCACAATTGGTTAGACCTGTAATAATTGCTCGTATATTGTCAGGAAGGAATATACCACTCTGCTTCTTCTTCAGGTCTTCTTTTGCATCTTCAGAGAACAAGTCACTGACAACAATTTTCTGATGCATCACCCACCCGACCATGTTACAGACTACGTCAGGATTTAGTATGCAAGAGGCTTTTATAGAAAACATGAATGCTTTTAATAATAACAACAACAACAACAATAATAATAATACAATAACAATATATGGAGCCACTATAGCGCAATCAACTTACCGAGTGAGCTACTACATCTATATCTTACGTTATATAATGATGGAGTAGTTAAATGAGAAAAACAGCAATGATTTACGATTACAACTATTTTATTTACATTTCAGAAATGATGCATAGGAAACATTACAACAACAACAACAACAACAACAAAAACAACTGATTCATTTTTACGATATTTCCCGAATAGCTATTTCTTACATATAGTAGTGTTACGCTGTCGTTTAATGATGTTATAGAAAATGTCAGACCTGCACAATAAATATCCAGAGGCGGAGAATACTGGTAGGTCATCTGTTGGTTGATGTAATGTTCTGCAAGACACAATTCATATCCCATGCCAGCTCTGTAAACTGCACTTTAACACTTCTCATACATTTTCAGTCACTAACACAAGACAACAATCAATGTCCACTGACTCTCTCATACCAATATTTGAATGATTTGAACCTTTATCTGTTAAATCATAAGTTTAAGTGAAAAGCAGAAGAGCACCAGGAAAAATCACCTGCTTCACATCCACCACATCAATACTCTGCCCTTGCAGTAACACCAAAATGTTCTTGGCTGGTGCTTACGTCAGAGACAAATACTGACCCAGCACAATTCTTCTGAGAGTCGGAATCTTACTGGGTGTTTAAATCAATGAGTAGGATGGATAATAGCAGCTCAGTGAACTGCTCCAAAATGCTGGACAGGTGCGCTACAATATCCCATAGTGCTGCTACTGCTGCTGATCCTGATAGGGCAGAATTCACTGCAAGTCCCGACAAGGCGATGGTGGTTGTTGCTGGCCCAAACACCCCAGACGTCGCTGAATAAAGAAGAAGAAGAAACAATAAGAATCCACAGACAATGACTTAGAGTGGAAGAAAGAAAGGGAACTGCTAGATGTAGTAATAGTAGCAATGACATGTAATGAGTTCTTACTTTTATGCTTCTTCTGCAATGGAGAGGCAGATGAGAATCTCAACTGCTGGTGATGATTCGTGGTTCTGCTTCCTCCAGAGACTGACTGCCACTGTGAGCAGTGAACTATTGCACTCAGCTTACATTCACTACATCATGATCATGTGCCCAGAAATTAATTATTTATTGACTTCAGCAGTATTTCTGTAACGATCCCCAATCAGTCATCTGCCTTAGAAGGAAGGTGATTCACGTGGGTCAGTATTCCGCAGGGGTTTGCAGGGTAAACGCTCCTTTCTTTGTGATTTGGTTTGACCATGACTGATGGTGTATGCAGGCCCAACTCTGGGATACTGCAGGAGGAGAAACAGAGAAAGAGATTGTGTTTTGACAGGAATTTATCAGGTGTTTTTGTTTGAGGATTAGCATGACATCTTTTCTATCAGTTGTGGAGCCCAGGATGTCACCTCTTGGGAAACTGGCGTGTGCCGCAGCTGCTGACGAACACATCACTTCGAGGGGGTCGCCGGTGCATCCCAACTCCATTCGGCCTGTATAGGTGGTATACTATGTGGGCCAGTGGACAGCTGACAGTGTGTGTTTCGCAATTAAATGATTTTTAACAGTGTAAGAACGTGTGATATGTGTTTCATTCTTTGTGCAGTCGGCATAAAAATAAAAGCGATCGATTTAATTCCTTCTTTTCAACGTATTTTACAAGACCAGCATCTTCCCAAACAGCAGAGAATGATCAACAAGAGAGATTCAATCCTCGCAAAATGATTTTCTTTATAAATAAACAATATACCTTCTACTATATAATTGAATTTCTAGTCATGAAACCCTTCCTCTTTACCACAGAACCGCCAATTTCCAGGAGGGAGAAGGGAGAGGAGGCTGGTGGGAGTTTACCAGTGGTGGAGGAGTTAATTGATACTCTCCCCCATGAACCATAGACCTTACCATTGGTGGGGAGGCTTGCGTGCCTCAGTGACACCGACAGCCGTACCATAGGTGCAACCACACCGAAGGTGTATCTGTTGAGAGTCCAGACAAACGTATGGTTTCTGAAGACGGGCAGCAGCCTATTCAGTAGTTGTAGGGCAACAGTCTGAATGATTGACTGATCTGGCCTTGTAGCACTAACCAAAACGGCCTTGCTCTGCTGGTACTGCTAACAGCTGAAAGAAAGGGGAAACTACAGCCATAAATTTTACCGAGGGTATGCAGCTTTGCTGTATGGTTAAATGATGATGTAAATCTCTTGAGGAAAATATTCCGGAGGTAAAATAGTCCCCCATTCATATCTCCGGGTGGGGACTACCCAGGAAGACGCGGTTATCAGGAGAAAGAAATCTGACATCCTACGAATTGAAGCGTGAAATGTCAGATCCCTTAATCAGGCAGAGAGGTCAGAAAATTTAAAAAGAGAAATGGATAAGTTAAAGTTAGATATAGTGGGAATTAGTGAAGTTCGGTGGCAGGAGGAACAAGACTTCTAGTCAGGTGAGTACAGGATTATAAATATAAAATCAAATAAGGGTAATGCAGGAGTAGGTTTAACAATGAGTAAAAAATACGAGTGCGGGTAAGCTACTACAAACAGCAGTGTGAACGCATTATTGTGACCACGATAGATACGAAGCCCACGCCTACCACAGTAGTACAAGTTTACATGCCAACTACACTCCTGGAAATGGAAAAAAGAACACAGTGACACCGGTGTGTCAGACCCACTATACTTGCTCCGGACACTGCGAGAGGGCTGTACAAGCAATGATCACATGCACGGCACAGCGGACACACCAGGAACCGTGTGTTGGCTGTCGAATGGCGCTAGCTGCGCAGCATTTGTGCACCGCCGCCGTCAGTGTCAGCCAGTTTGCCGTGGCATACGGAGCTCCATCGCAGTCTTTAACACTGGTAGCATGCCGCGACAGCGTGGACGTGAACCGTATGTGCAGCTGACGGACTTTGAGCGAGGGCGTATAGTGGGCATGAGGGAGGCCGGGTGGACGTACCGCCGAATTGCTCAACACGTGGGGCGTGAGGTCTCCACAGTACATCGATGTTGTCGCCAGTGGTCGGCGGAAGGTGCACGTGCCCGTCGACCTGGGACCGGACCGCAGCGACGCACGGATGCACGCCAAGACCGTAGGATCCTACGCAGTGCCGTAGGGGACCGCACCGTCACTTCCCAGCAAATTAGGGACACTGTTGCTCCTGGGGTATCGGCGAGGACCATTCACAACCGTCTCCATGAAGCTGGGCTACGGTCCCTCACACCGTTAGGCCGTCTTCCGCTCACGCCCCAACATCGTGCAGCCCGCCTCCAGTGGTGTCGCGACAGGCGTGAATGGAGGGACGAATGGAGACGTGTCGTCTTCAGCGATGAGAGTCGCTTCTGCCTTGGTGCCAATGATGGTCGTATGCGTGTTTGGCGCCGTGCAGGTGAGCGCCACAATCAGGACTGCATACGACCGAGGCACACAGGGCCAACACCCGGCATCATGGTGTGGGGAGCGATCTCCTACACTGGCCGTACACCACTGGTGATCGTCGAGGGGACACTGAATAGTGCACGGTACATCCAAACCGTCATCGAACCCATCGTTCTACCATTCCTAGACCGGCAAGGGAACTTGCTGTTTCAACAGGACAATGCACGTCCGCATGTATCCCGTGCCACCCAACGTGCTCTAGAAGGTGTACGTCAACTACCCTGGCCAGCAAGATCTCCGGATCTGTCCCCCATTGAGCATGTTTGGGACTGGATGAAGCGTCGTCTCACGCGGTCTGCACGTCCAGCACGAACGCTGGTCCAACTGAGGCGCCAGGTGGAAATGGCATGGCAAGCCGTTCCACAGGACTACATCCAGCATCTCTACGATCGTCTCCATGGGAGAATAGCAGCCTGCATTGCTGCGAAAGGTGGATATACCCTGTACTAGTGCCGACATTGTGCATGCTCTGTTGCCTATGTCTATGTGCCTGTGGTTCTGTCAGTGTGAGCATGTGATGTATCTGACCCCAGGAATGTGTCAATAAAGTTTCCCCTTCCTGGGACAATGAATTCACGGTGTTCTTATTTCAATTTCCAGGAGTGTAGCTCTGCAGATGACAAAGAGATTAATGAAATGTATGATGAACTAGAAGAAATTATTCAGATAGTGAAGGGAGACAAAAATTTAATAGTCACAGGTGACTGCAATTCGATAGTAGGAAAAGGAAGAGAAGGAATAGTAGTAGGTGAATATGGACTGGGAGTAAGAAATGAAAGAGGAAGCCACCTAGTAGAATTTTGCACAGAGCATAACTTAATCACAGCTAACACTTGGTTCAAGAAACGTGAAAGAAGGTTGTATACATGGAAGAGGCTTGGAGATACTGGAAGGTTTTAGATAGATTATATAGTGGGAAGACAGAGTATTAGGAACCAGGTTTTAAGCTGTAAGACATTTCCAGTGACAGATGTGGACTCTGACCACAGTCTATTGGTTATGAACTATAGATTAAAACTGAAGAAACTGCAAAAATGTGGGAATTTAAGGAGATGGGACCTGGATGAACTGACAGAACCAGGGGTTGTAGACAGTTTCAGGGAGAGCATGAGGGAACGACAGACAGGAATGGGGGAATGAAATACAGTAGAAGAAGAGTGACGAAGTAGTGAAGGCAGGAAAGGATCAAGTAGGTAAAACGACGAGGGCTAGCAGAAATCCTTGGGTAACAGAAGATGTATTGAATTTAATTGATGAAAGGCAAAAAGGATTGCAAACGTCTCGAAAATGAGATCAACAGGAAGTGCAAAATGGGTAAGCAGGGATGGCTTGAGGACAAATATAAGTAAGCAAGGAAGGGAACGCAGAAAGGTGGAAGGAGTATGTAGAGGGTCTTTACAAGGGCGAAGTACTTGAGGACGATGTTATGGAAATGGAAAAAGACGTAGATGAAGAGGAAATGGGAGATACGGTACTGTGTGAAGAGTTTGACAGAGCACTGAAAGACATACGTCGAAACAAGGCCCCTGGAGTAGACAAAATTCCATTAGAGCTACTGACACCCTTGGGAGAGCCAGCTTCGACTAAACTCTATCATCTGGTGAGCAAGATGTATGAGACATGCGAAATACCCTCAGACTTCAAGAAGAATATAACAATTCCAATCCCAAAGAAAGCTGGTGTTGACAGATGCGAAAATTACTGAACTATGAGTTTAATAAGTCACAACTGCAAAATACTAACACAAATTCTTTTCAGAAGAATGGAAAAACAGGTAGAAGCCAACCTTGCGGAAGATCAGTTTTGATTCTGTTGAAATGTTTGAAGATGTGAAGCAATACTGACCCTACGAGGCCGGCTGGGGTGGCCGAGCGGTTCTAGGCGCTACAGTCTGGAGCCGCGCGACCGCTACGTTCACAGGTTCGAATCCTGCCTCGGGCATGGGTGTGTGTGATGTCCTTAGGTTAGTTAGGTTTAAGTAGTTCTAAGTTCTAGGGTACTGATGACCTCAGAAGTTAAGTCCATAGTGCTCAGAGCCATTTAAACCATTTTGACTCTACGACTTATCTTAGAAGGTAGATGAAGGATAGGCAAACCTACATTTCTAGCATTTGTAGACTGGGTGAAAGGATTTGACAATTGTGACAGGAGAACTCTCTATTTCAAATTCTGAAGGTGGCAGGGATCAAGTATAGGGAGCGAAAGGCTATTTACAGTTTTGACAGAAACCAGATGGTAGTTATAAGAGTTGAGGATCATGAAAGGGGAGCAGTGGTTGAGAAGGGAGAGAGACAGGGTTGTAGCCTATCTCCAATGTTATTCAATCTGTATATTGAGGAAGCAGTAAAGGAAACAAAAGAAAAAATGGAGCAGGAATTAAAATCCATGGAGAAGGAATAGAAACTTTGAGGTTTACCGATGACATTGTAATTTGGTCAGAGACACCAAAGGACTAGGAAGAACAGTTCAATGGAACGGTCAGTATTTAAAGGAGAATATAAGATGATCATCAACAAATCGAAAGCGAGAATAGTGGAATGTAGTTTAATTAAATCAGATGATGCTGAGGGAATTAGAAGGAGAGAAATTTGTTAATATCTTGTATAGATTTAAGTGTCAGGAAGTCGTTTCTGAAAGTATTTTGTATGGAGTGTAGCCATGTATGGAAGTGAAACGTGGACGTTAAATAGTTTCGCCAAGAAGAGAATAGAAGCTTTCGAAATGTGGTGCTACAGAAGAATGGTGAAGATTATATGGGTAGATCACATAATTAATGAGGAGGTATTAAATAGAACTGGTGAGAAGAGAAATTTGTGGCACTACTTGACTACAAGAAGGGATCGGTTGGTAGGAGATGTTCTGAGGCATCAAAGTATCGCCAATTTAGTGCTGGAGGGTAGTGTGAAGGGTAAAAATCGTAGAGGGAGGCCAAGAGATGAATACACTAACCAGATTTGGAAGATTGTGGGTTGCAGTAGATACTGGGAGATAAAGAAGCTTGCACTGGATAGAGTAGCATGGAGAGCTGCATCAAACCAGTCTCTGGACTGAAGACCACAACAACAACAATTATATGTTCTATCAAACTGATAGAGTGAGAGGAGGCTATTCGAATAAAAGAAGATGTATTGAATTTAATTGATGAAAGGTAAAAAGGATTACAAACGTCTCAAAAATGAGATCAACAGGAAGTGCAAAATGGGTAAGCAGGGATGGCTGGAGGACAAATATAAGGATGTAGAGGCATATTTCACTAGGAGTAGGGTAGATACTGCCTACAGGAAAATTAAAAAGACCTTTGGAGAAAAGAGAACCACTTGTGTGAACAGCAAGAGCTCAGATGAAGAATATTGCCGAGGGGGAAGGGGGAGGGTTGGAGGTTTCCTTAGGGGTTTGGGTACAAGGAGGGGGGGGGGGAATGTTTGGTGGTAGGTGTCTCAGAAGGACAGATTATCCCCATGAGGTCAGAGTCCTCTTAGGGGAACAATAGGTTAAGGACCTGTCAATCAGAAGAGAACAATAGGTTTGCCCCTGAATATATGCTTGTTTCTGATATAGGCAACTTGCACTAACAAAATGCGCTAATGCCACCTACTTATGATGTTCGAAATTATGAAAAAATAGGGGTAAGATGTAGGGAGAAACGATGATATACGATCTTGTACAGGAAACAAGAGGGAAGAGTAGGAGTGGAAGACCAAGTACAAAGTGCTTGGATTAGAAAGTGTGTAAGACAGAGATGCGATCTTTCACCCCTGTTGTTAAATCTATACATCGAAGAATCAATGACGGAAATAAAGGGAAGTTTCAAGAGTGGGATTCAAATTCAAGGTGAAAGGCTATTAATGTTAATAGGTATTGATGACATTGGTGTCCTCCATGAAAATAAAGCAGAATTATGTTAACAGACTAATGAGTACAGAATATAGACTGACAATAAATTGAAGAAAGATTAATGTAAAGAGAAGTAGCAGAAATGAAAACAACGAGAAACTTAACATCAAATCTGCTGATCATGAAGTACAGAAAGTTAAGGAATTTTGCTATGTAGGCAGCAAAATAACTCATGATGGGCAGAGCAAGGAGGATATAAAAAGAAGACAAATACAGGCAAAAAGGGCTTTTCTGGCGAAGAGAAGAGTACTAGTATCAAACATGGACCTACATTTGAGGAAGGAATTTGTGGTAATGTTCGTGTGGAGTAAAGCATTATATGGTGCAAGACATGGATGTAGAAAAACCGGAGCAGAAGAGAATCCAATCATTTGAGATGTGGTGCTACAAAAGAACATTTAAGTTAGGTGACAGTTAATATAAGGAATGAGAAGGTATTCCGCTGAATCGACGAAGAGAGGAACGTGTGGACAACACTGACAAGAAGAAGGGTGAGCTGTAGGGGGTAAAAACTGTAAGAGGAAGACAGAGATTAGAATAAATCCAGAAAATAATTGAGGACGTGTGTTACAAGTGGTCTATGGGTAAAGATTTTAATTCATAAAGGAAAACGTTCTCGGTCCTGGGTTCGAAACCCCCCACCGCTTAATCTTTGATTAATAATCAACATTGGCGACCGATGACTTCCAGCATAAGAATTTACGCTTATTCTGCCAATGGCAGAGGAGCGGGAGGAGGGTCAGTCGCTCTCTTGCCCTTGGTTTGGGAAACTGCCCTTAAAGACAGGAGAATCAGCAATGATCAGCGGCATGAGGATACAGAAGGCAATGTAAACCACTGCATTAATAACACATAACGTGTTTCCACAAGACATGAGGCCTGCAACTGAAAAAGTATCATGATGAGCTGCCATTGCAAATTTGTTCAAGTTTCCAAGCCGTAAAGCATCAATGCGGTCTTTGTATCTAATTTCAAAACTTCTGCCTGTCTGTCCAATGTAGAATTTTGGGTATGTATATCATTTGAGTTTGTATATTCCTCATTTATGGTAGGGACTCTTGGAGGTATTTACATAATAGATTACTCTTTGTTGTTATTTATTATTTGTGGAAAAGCTGATTCTGACATTTTTCTGATAATGAAACAACTACAAACAAGTAATACCAGCAAAAACACTCAACTTAAGGAATTGAAAAATATTAACAGCAAACTATCTGAAAGTAAAGCACTCATAGTAAAAGGTGACAAAGGAAATTCTTTAATCGTAACGCATGAAAGAGAATACTTAGAGAAAACCTTGCAATTTTTTCATAGCAACTATATTACTGAAATAAAGTCAGATCCTACAACAAAATTCCAAACTAAATCCCAAGAACTACTACAAAACTGTAACTTTTTACTGAACAAATATGAAATACGTAGCTGCATAGCAATGAATCCCTCAGCACCAAAAGTGTGTGCACAGCCAAAGGTTCATAAAGAAAATTGTCCTATTTGCCCAATTGTTAACTCAAGAAACAGTCCTCCATACTTCATAAGCCATAAGCTAAAAGACCTCATTACCAAATACTATACATTTGAAAATAGCTATACCATACATAACACACATGAACTCATAAGCTTAATTAAAGACATTCACATCCCACCGACAGCTAAATTTGCATCACTAGACACAGCAAGCTATACACGAACATTCCTGTCATGGAGGCTATCAACATTATGAGAAACAATCTGCTTGAATATAAGAAAATTATTATTGCCGAGATCTGTGAACTAAAAGAAATACTTTCACTTGTTCTAGAGCATAATACTTAAGCTTCTACAACAAACTGTACCAACAACATGATGGTTTGGCAATAGCAGGTAGCTTAGCTGGGATATTGACTGATATTTACATCAACCACATAGAACAAAAATTCTTCTCATTTCACAGTTGAACATGAAACTACTGAAAGCATTAACTTCCTTGACCTGAAGATTGCAGTAGTAACAATAAACATCAATTCAGTATTTACAGAAAACCTACCACCACAGATGTCAGTATTGATAACTCATCTTGCCACCACCTCCAACAAAATATGGCATATTTCATAGTGATGCTACACCAAATTAGAGAAGTAGCAATGAGTGACACAGACCAACAAAATGAAATCAATATAATTAAAACAGTTGCTCATAATAGTGGATATAAATCCATAATAATAGAAAAACTCCACAACAAAATGCAGACAAAAGCCACAGATCCACTTCACGGTAGTCACTTCAAGCCAAATCAGTGTGCAACAGAAGCCAAACCTAAATATGCTACTCTCCCAGACATAGGCCCACTATCATACCAAATAGCAAACTTATTTAAAAAGAAAAATATCACAATCAGATTTTCCACAAATAATAAATCACAACAAAAAGTAATCCATGATGTAAATACCTCCAAGAGTCCCTAACGTAAATCGGGAACATACAAACTCAAATGCGATACATGCCCAAAATTCTACATTGGACAGACAGGCAGAAGTTTTTAAGTTAGATACAAAGAACACACTGATGCTTTAAGGCTTAGAAACTTGAACAAGTTTGCATCTGTAGCCCATATTGCCGAAGAAAACCATTGAGTGAGAAACACTGCGAACAACTTAAAAATTTCACATCTAGAAGAAAAAGGAGCCACTATGAATATATTAGAAGAAATAGAAATACACGCACACACAAACAGCACTCCAGACTATATCCTTAATGAAAAAACAGAGTGAGCTAACACCCCTTTCCTGAAAAATTTCCAAAAATTATTTTCCGTCGCTCAAAGCAAATAATATTCCTACGCCTATCTGCAGATAAAGTAGCAAATGTATATGTTACTATAATTCTCATGATGCTAAATGTAATTAAATAATGTACTATTTTACCTATACAGTACTAACAAAAAGGAACAACAATATAATTAATGTAACAGTATCCGCTCAAAAACCCAAAAAATCAATATCTCTCTCTGTATTACTGTAAAAGGCGTTACAGTTGCATAAGTGAATATATGATCGTTTTCCAAACATAGGACATCTTCAAATGTTACGATATATAATAGCATCTTTGATACTCATATATTTGTAAGTTCTTTGTATGTATCAAAACATGTGGTGCGTGGTAGAAATCTTTTCAGTGACAAATCTAAAGTTTTCAGTGAGAAAAATGTACGTGTGCAACAATAAGAATGCAGTGGGAATGTATTCACATCTCTTGGACGAATGTTATGAAAACAAACACTCCAAACCGACATTTCACGTAAGTCACATCCAATGAAAATCTGTAACGCAACCATCTGCGTGGCGTGCTTATAATTATGTGTTATTTATATTTTAGGACAATTAATCTGTAAAAAACGCACCACATATTATAAGGAAAGAATGTAAACCGTCTGAAGATGAATCATAAGGATTCGAAACCGGGAACGGTACCCTTTGAATAAAGGAACTGAGAGTAAATTTGTGGCTGGTTGCTGTCAACATTTGTTTTCAAATAACAGGCACGGTCTCCAACCATGTCATCATATGACAAAATTGCATTTTAGGTTGCAGTTTCGAAAGTTTTAGTTCGCGAACCAAATCGTTCAATTCCTTTTTATTAAAGAGCTGAGGCTAAGTGTCATGATATTGAGAGCAGTACGCTTCTGTATGTTCAATACTTTCGGATTGACTTGACATGGTGGCTGGTTCCGTGGCTTTCAAGTTACAGACACAAACAGGCAACCTCTAATCGTGGGGCACAGGCAAATCTGCTGGAGATTCATTTGGATGCTTTATTTTATGTATAGTTTTGCATGAATGTCCCGAAATATTTGTAAACAGAAGCAACAGTTTGAGTAATGGTCTTTAGGCTCACACCACATGATCGGAACAGCAAATGGCATGGCTCGGCTTTTTCCTTTCAACCACTCGGTTAAGGTTGTAGTACAGGTTATGCAGGCAATATGAGGTGCAAAATTTTTATCTTGATCACCAACAGGACAATCAAAATACAATTTATATGCTGTCTTAACCAAATCAGTGATTGGTTTTCTTTGGGCGTTTGGAGTGAATTTCTCACACAAATAACAAAAGTTGTCGGGGTGGTTTAGATAGCAACGAGATTTACTAGTTGCCATTTTTCTTAGTGTAAGTTTTAAACACAAAAAGTTTGCACATCTTTCACAGTAAAGACTGAGGATCTTTTTCACACCACTGGATTACCACACCAACCATTTACTGATGAACTGTAGATCTTCTACCTCATCTCTTGCAAATCAAAAACAAACAATTATACATCAAAACAGAAGAATAGCAAAAAGCGAAATACTGAATATGAAAAATAAAAAAAAACCTTAAAACGTCAAAAATGGTACGTGCTAGAACATTTTGAAAGGTATATTCGGATTCTACACACCAAAATACATACTAGTTGATGTAACACATCCCAGAAGCAAAATAGCTGTTGACTAGTGAATCGACGAAAGGATAACGTTCTACGTTTCGGGGGCGTGGAATGTCAGAAGCGTGAATGTGGCAGGGAAGGTAGAAAATCTGAAAAGGCTTAGTCTAGATATAGTTGGGGACAGTGAAGTGAAATGAAAAGAAGACAAGGATTTCTGAGTACAGGGTAATACCAACAGCAGCAGAAAATGTTATAACGGGAGTAGGATACGTTATGAATAGGACGGTAGGGCAGAGAATGTGTTACTGCGAACAGTTCAGTGATTCTTATCGGAATCGACAGCAAACCTACACCGACAACGATAGTGTAGGTATACATTTTTACGTAGAAAGCTGAAGATGAAGAGATAGGGGAAGTATATGAGAACATTGAAAGGGTAATACAATACGCAAAGGGCGAATAAAACCTAATAGTCTTGGGGGACTGGAATCCAGTTGCTGGGGAAGGAGTAGAAGAAAAGGTGACAGTGGAATATGTTCTCGGGACAACGAATGAGAGAGGAGAAGGACTAATTGAGTTCTGTAATAATTTTAGGCTAGTAATAGCGAATACCCAGTTAGAGAATCACAAGAGGAGGACGTATACTTGGAAAAGTCTGGGTGATATGGGAAGATTTCAGTTAGATTACATCATGGTGAGACAGAGATTCCGAAATCAGATCCTGGATTGTAAGGCGTACTCAGGCGCAGATAGAGACCCAGATCACAATGTACTAGTGATGAAGAGTAGGCTGAAGTTTAAGAGATTGGTCAGGAAGAATCAATACGCAAAGAAGTGGGATACGGAAGTACTAAGGAATGACAAGATATGCTGGAAGTTCTCTAACGCTGTAGATACAGCAATAAAGAATAGTCCAGTAGGCAGTAGAGTTGAAGAGGAGTAGGCATCTCTAAATAGGGCAACCACAGAAGCTGGAAAGAAAAACATATTTACAAAGACGGTAACTATAAAGAAACCATGTGTAACAGAAGAATTACTTCAGCTTATAGATGAAAGAAGAAAGTGCAATAATGTTCAGGGAAATTTAGGAATACAGAAATACAAGTCGCCGAGGAATGAAACAAATAGGAGGTGCCGTGAAGCTAAGACAAAATTTCTGCATGAAAAACGTGATGAAATAGGAAAAGAAATGATAGTTGGAAGAACTGACTCAGCAAATAGGAAAGTCAAAACACCCTTCGGTGAAATTAAAAGCTAGGGTGGTGTCATTAAGAGTGCAACCGGAATTCCACGCAGAGGAGAGAGCGGATAGGTGGAAGGAGTACATTGAAAGCCTTTATGAGGGAGAAGATTTGCCTGATGTGATTGGAGAAGAAACAAGAGTCGACATAAAAGTGATAGGAGATCCAGTATTAGAATCAGAATTTAAGAGAGCTTCAGAGGACTTAAGAACATATAAGGCAGAAGGGAACGATAACATTCCATCAGAATTTCTAAAATCATTACGGAAAGTGGCAACAGAACGACTATTCACGTTGGTGTGTAGAATGTATGAGTCTAGGAATATAACGTCTGAATTCTGGAGAAATATCATCCACACAATTCCGAAGACTGCGAGAGGTGACAAGTGCGAGTATTGTCACATAATGAGCTTAACAGCTCATGCATCTAAGTTGCTGACAAGAATAATACACAGAAAAATGGAAAAGAAAATTGAGGGTATGTTAGATGACGATCAGTTTGACTTTAGGAAAGGTAAAGGCACCAGAGAAAGGCACGGTACTAGAGGGAGCCGTAGAGGGCAAAAACTGTAGAGGAAGGCAGAGATTGGGATACATCAAGCACACAATTGAGGACGTAAATTGCAAGTGCTACTCTGAGATGAAGAGGTTGGCACAGGAGAGAAATTCGTGGCGGACCGCATGAAACCAATGTCTCGCCCAATCTGCTTTGAAAGAAGTGAATAATGCCTCTCTATTCTAAGGCTGCCATCCGAGAGCTTTCTGATGGAGAGAAAATCAGCTGTTTGAATTATATATGCCACCAGAAAGCTCCCACTAGATTGCCATCTGTCCCCAGAATGATGCTACTAGACCCTCACCTGCCAGCAGAGTCTCGAGAGTGAATGCTCCCAGAATCAGAACGCCAGCAGCCTCAGAGCAGCTTCTTGTGCCTGACTTCCTCGGGGGTTCCTCACGGAAACACTTCGTCCAGCAGTGAGCACAAAGTTCGCGTGACGGCGGTAAATCTCGCATTTTTTGCGTTATTAACATTCTCCCAGTTAGGACTGTCTACGAATCGCCCTCCAGTCGCTCGTTCTCCCGCTCGAACTGTTCTGAGAATTACGAGAGGAGGGCTTACGTCAGAGCTTCGTCGCTTTAACAACCAATCCACAGTCTCCTCCAAAAAATTTATGGCAAGCGGTTAGTGACCTCTGTTTCTCACCTGTCTTTCCCTGAACACTTAAGTCGTAACTTTCACTGCGCGGACGTGGAAAAACTTTTTCTCAATCCATCTGCTTTCTACGAACTGTCGGCTAACGTACAATGCCCTGAACAGATAGCGCACTGCCAAAATGCACATATTGTCAAACAGCCATTACATGGGAAGCGAACCGCCACAGGCTATCTTTTTCCATCTTTTTAGTGTATTCGCTTTCCGAATTTCTGTAAAAGAGTCTTCTGCATCCACCACGACGTCGCTAGGAAGACAATGAGTTTTCGGACTACCTGACTTCGGCGTACCCTCTGGGAGCAGAGTGGAAATGTGTGCCGGGCACTGCCCCTCGCTTTCTGTTAGCTTTGGCTGTTCACGGCTTCGGTCTGCAAGCGAATATTCTACATTCATGCACCAATTCCAGTTACCAGATAGAAAGGTGATTAATAAAGACGGCTTGACCTACACAATCCTCATCATTTGAATAAAAATCACGGGTTGTCTGTCCCACACGGGACGTCAGTCGGTATCAAATGCGATTTGCATATTGCAGAGATGGAAAGTGTTAACCTGGGAACGGCCTTGTGCTTTTAAAGCTCTGAACGCAACCCTAACCTGGTACTGCTGCACCCACACTGGTGCAGCCATCTGCGTGGTTACCAGCCAGTTTATCTTGCACGACTTGCTTATGTTATAATACAAAACAAAGTGTTGTGGGGCATAAGAATGTGAATGTTTCATTTATTTAATTTTTGAATGGATTAGAATTTAACAACGACTTATATTATACTAGCTGTCCTCGGGTCTACAATCGCGTAATGCATTCCCCTAAAACGAAGAAAATTAGTTATGTACTGGAGTCATAAAAGGGTAGCAAAGAGGACAGGCTACATATTTTATCCACCGCCAGTCGGATACAACTAATCTGTGAGATTCTTATTAGTGTGTGTGTGTGTGTGTGTGTGTGTGTGTGTGTGTGCGTGTGTGTGTGTGTGAGTGTGTGTGTATGTGTGTATGCGTGTATGCGTGTTCTTGTGCGTGCACTGTAGACTATAGTTTGCTGAAAAAGGGGTGGGCCATCTAGTTGCTTCAGTACTGAATTTCCAAAACTTCCTTGGTATTTTTTAATATGCTGAACCTAAATCGTTTGCATATATATGTTTCAGCCTTTGGGTCAACGTATGAATATTAATTTTTATAGAATATGTGAGACAAATTGTGTTCCTGAACGTAAGAATCTGTGAGATGGATTGTATCCGACAGTGACCCTGAACAAAATATTTGTCATAATACTCATTGTTCTGGAACTTAAAACTCCTTCCTTTTTTTCCAAAGAACACGTCTTCAGCACCCCTCATCAAGATAACAATCGGGTCGGTTGGCTACAGGATCCTATTTATATAAAAGATAACAAATTCGAAAAGTCATAAACCCTGAATTACTTTTCTGATTGCAAAGTTCATGATGGTAATTTGCCACGAATACCGAACTCATACTGGCACAAACCTTGGCCCTCCTACTTTGGAATGAGAGTACGATGGCTACGTTATTTTAAAAATAAGCCGTATAATCAGCCGTACACAGCCGACGCAGATAGGCTACGCCTGATGAGCCGGTAGGTAACAGATAACACCCCTGGGCAGCTCCTCCAAAAGTTACAATCACCTCGGGAAGCCGAGAGCAAACAAGAAAACATGTAATTCATGCATAATAATCATAGAACATTTGAAAATTACCAAACCAAGACAAGATACTTAATGTGAGTGTGGCCCCAAGGCCCAACCAAACATTATGTGTTGCAACAAGAATATTACAATAACAATTACTAAGAGGATTAACCGGTTAATCTTACAATAAAATATGACAACAAGTTAAAGTAACAACCAAGAAATCACATGGCTACTCAAACACATTAACATAAGTGACTTAAAAGGTAACGGGAAAACCATGAGTGCTAACACTCAAACAACTAAAATACTAACTGTATTTAGAACAATAAACATTAAATTTTTTGAAAGGGGCAAAATCTCACCAGAGTCATGGAACATAATTACCGAAATGAGCCAAGATTCACTGGGTCGCTGTTGTTTGCCTCCACAGCCGTAGGAAATTTTACAGTAGTTACCTCAGTCTCGAAAGTAACAACTTCCAATACAAATTAGGCGCGATTGCGACCTGAGCGGTCACTAATACACGTGGCGGCCTAGAACATATAACACAATTCCAGGCCCGAATGTCGAAATAAGCAGACAGGGAACAAGTTGAAATTACAAGAAACTTCAAAAAACGTCAAATAAGGCACTCAGATAATTTCAAAAGAGGCACAAGAAAGGAAATTTAATATTTGAGACAGAGTAACGGAGAGACACAAGCAATCCAGCGTAGGGGGAGCAACTTTAACACGGGAGCAAAAACGGTTCAAATGACTCTGAGCACTATGAGACTCAACTTCTGAGGTCATCACTCCCCTAGAACTTAGAAGTACTTAAACCTAACTAACCTAAGGACATCACACACACCCATGCCCGAGGCAGGATTAGAACCTGCGACCGTAGCGGTCTCGCGGTTCCAGACTGTAGCGCCTAGAAGCGCATGGCCACTGCGGCCGGCTAACACGGGAGCACATATGTCAATAAAGCAACGAGTATCTTGCCCCCAAAGGGCAGAACGAACGACGCCAGAAACTGAACAGCACTCCCAACACCCACACCAGCAGCTATCCCTCCTTAATCCAGGGTAATCCGGCTGGGCCGACATTAGGCCCAAGTATTACCGACTAACCAATTCTACCGACCACCGGCCAATTAGACCATCGTGCGCCCATACTCCGTGATCAGTTCACCTCACGTCACAAGTGCCTCTTGTCTCCTGCTCACTGTCAGTGACCGACTGCCTCCGATGTCGTAAACAATCCGCTCCAAGAAACTATTACCAAAGAGTCAACTAATAGGCGACCGAAGCACCAGCCAGCGACTAGACAGTGACGAAGCGCACCTGTAGGCAAAGAAGTAAGAACAAAGAACGAGCTGACACGGCTAATATACTTACCATATTTATGCTTCTTTGTCCACCTTTATATTATAAAACTTATAAAATAATCACTGATAGTACTTTTCTGACTTCAGTTAACTAGAATCAGGTATTGGTACTGAAAAACGACTTAAATCTTGGTTTCCTAAACAGTTCGTATCAATAAACAATTAGCGGTCAATATGTGACTTGTATAGTTTTTTAACATCTCATAACGTGTGTGTGGAGAGCGAAATCCCGTCATTCGAATGCACAGGTTGAGAAGCACGGGGATTCCCCTGTATGGGGACATGACAATCAGCTATCTGGTATCCGTCTTTCTACGCAAGAACATGGGCAAATGGCTTCACAGTTACTTACTGTTGTTAAAGTGGTTCGAAGATCCAGACGATCATTTTAATACCCTCAGTTAGAAAAACATTGCGGTATTACGAGATAGTTGAAACAATAATAACGGTGACATGCAGATCGAAATGCGAGTGAACATAAAGAGTTGGCTAAATTTGCCACCCCTCTGGAGGAGCAGTCCGCATGAGGCGAACTCCTTGCACACCCAGTACCAACGGCCCTGCCAGAATAACCGCGGAAACGGTGTGTTAGAAGTTGAAGGGAAAAAAATTCAGTGTTAGAACATAGTGCTATGTGAGTACAATGCATGCGGCTCGGAAGAAGAAGACGTTGACGCGTAATTTTGCAGATACACCAGACTGAGTTGTAGCCAGTTTCAGAGAGAGCAGAGCGATGTTTAAATCTTGATGATGACGTCAGAAGGCAGGGCTGCAAATGCAGCTATTCTGAGCCGCCATGAGGCACCGGGCAGCGGCCGCCTGACATTTCGCTACCCGCGCCACGCGGCCGTCGCTTCCTCGTTCCCGGCTGCGGCCTGGCAACCACCGCAGTGCAGCCCACGTTCGGTAAGCTGCGAAGAACCTACAGAAACAAGCATAATTCTTTTAATAAAAGAAAAAAAGACTTACCATATAAATCTCAGACAGTACACTAACCGATCAAAATCATTTGGTCACCCTATGTGATGCGGAATGGATAACTAGATGATGCTAGACTCTGATCGCCCGCATCTCGTGGTCGTGCGGTAGCGTTCTCGCTTCCCATTCCCGGGTTCCCGCGTTCGATTCCCGCCGGGGTCAGGGATTTTCTCTGCCTCGTGATGGCTGGGTGTTGTGTGCTGTCCTTAGGTTAGTTAGGTTTAAGTAGTTCTAAGTTCTAGGGGACTGATGACCGTAGCAGTTAAGTCCCATAGTACTCAGAGCCATTTGAACCATTTTTTTGACTCTGATCCGCCAGTATAAAAGGGATCGGAGTTTTTGTTGGCAGCAGAGAAGCAGTTAACAGCAGAATTGGTGGGTCAGGAGATATCAGTGATTCCTATAGTCATTAGATGTACCCTGAGTAGGAAATCCATTGGGGACATATCAACCCTTCAACGGTTCGATTCTTTTATGATAAATTATGATGTCATCAAAGTTGTGATGGTTTGTTGCTTCGATAAATCTCGAACTAACTTCGCGACAAGTGTACTTCTCAAATTTTCGTATGCATGCATTTCAAAGGCAAACTAGAAAACTTATATATATATATATATATATATATATATATATATATATATATATATATGCAACATTATTACACGTTAGTAGAATGGAATGGTCGCGATGTTATTGCATATTAATATAATGCAGTATTATTATTGCATTGTATATAAAACGTTTCATATATTTTGTTGTTGCTGTTATTAAAAACATAAACTGTGACACGTTAAAGGCTGGGATGACGGCAAGTTATATTTAGGGAAATGGAGAGACAGGGAAAGTAACGAACTGTGCCACCTCCCTCTTCCCATCTCTCCGCCAGAGCCGAACCCAGGATCCTCGACTGTATGTGGAGTGACCTTCACTGCCGTCGTGTACACGCTCCCCATAGTCGACATAAGGTGGACCTCACATTGTCTGTAATCTGTAGGAAGTATAGGAAACGAACTTATAAATTGCAAATGCGAAATGATCCAGAGTTAATACCGTTGAACAGTGGTGCCATAAATGATTTTTTTTATCTTTACGCTTTTGTGGTGTGTTAAACGAATACCTTCAAAACAATTCTCTTGGCTCCAATTGATTGAACAACGATGAAGAAAAACGGAAATATTGAAGAATGATGAATGTACTTAAAATTTTCTGTTTGTAGTGGCGGAAAGACTTTGCTTTATATCTTGCGTTGGAAAAAAAAGACACTTTAGTATATTGATAGTGAAGATTATGATTTCTTAATTATTTTTTTTTTGCTGTTTAGTACTCAAGAACCTATTTACCCACTTTGCTTACGACATTAGTATGCTTAGAACAAGATGAGAAACATACTGAATGTTTGCCAGAGTAAACGAACGATGGAAGTGTGTTTTTCTGTACCAGTTGCAAGGCAGTGAAACTATTTAGAAATTAAAAGTGAAGTTTTTCTTCTTTTAAAATTAAAACGTTTCATCGAAGCAGAATGTGAACGACGTGTTTCTGCCTTACTGCAACATTTGAAGGGTACATTTAGGATGTCCGTGATGCTAAAGATGAGTCAGTCATTTCCAAAAGGCTCCATACCCATACGGAATAATTGTGAGAAAAAATGTGTTTTACAGTCTAGCTGTTGATCTCAGAAGAGGTACTTTTTCCTATTAGTAGTGAACATCATGGAATATATTCTACTGCAAAATTAGGTTTTATATTCAACGTGTAAAAAAGCTACACGCTTTCTAATTGTATGTAAGATGACACTTTTAACAGTCATTACAGAAATATTTTTTATGCACAGAATAATTAATTTACAAATCTACACTAGACTGTTAGAAGAACATCAGTTACGTATTTAGAATACAATGGTCATTACTGCAGCTGGGAGGTACTGTGCATCAAGTAATGTTTTATTCCGTCTTCACAATAGTATACATAATAGTTTGCGGCGTACTTCATAATCTTGTTCGCGTCTCTTATTTTCTTACGTTTGATTGGAAAACTTACGTTTGTCCCTGGAAACCGAGGAAGAGACACATTTTTCGTTGTGCGACAACTTGACTCGAAAGTGTGCCTTACTAGTTCAGCAATGAAGTCAACGGCTGTCATCAGTGAGGACCGTTTGAGTTGCATATGAATTCTGACAACTAGCAGGACGTTCCGCTCCTATGCCTTGAGATTTCATAAAATCAAGTTTCCTTGCAGAAATTCCACCACCATCTGCTGAAATCTCACATTTCCTCCATATTCACCATGTACACCGTATTTTTATGTTGTTAGTACATTCAATAATGATTAATTGCTGGGCTTACGCGATAGATGGGGCTTCCCAGAAATTAAGGAAAATGTTGTTAGCTTTTTTTACCAACATGAATTGCTAGGAGAGAACATAGCTACGATGCGTTTAATACACTTTAGCAATAACTTTGAACATGTGCCTCTTACATATGGTATGATTAATTCAAACAGTGATTTCTGGAGCATTTTCAAATCTTTAAGTACCAGGAAGATGAAACTGTTTCGTTACTCGTAAATGTTCAATGTTTGCGACACTTGCTTACAGAATTAGTTTGGAAAAGCGTATCCACGATATGCTTTTCTGCGGTCTAATGAGTGTGCTTTCTACTTGGATATCAGGACATACCTCACTTTATGAATAATGCAACTTTTTTATCTCTCGTACCACACATTTCGTACGTAATGTACGATTCCTGAAGACAGAAGATTACAGATGGCCATTCTGTAGCAAGTTTTCCTATATCTTACTCGTGGGTTTGTGAGATAAGCTCATACGTCGTTCTTCCGAAATCTTTCCTATATGCTCAGTGTCATTTTCGGTGAAGGGGGTATCAACTCGAATTTAACGGACAGCTATGTGGTACTGTGATCTCTCCGAGAGTCCGCAGCTCGTGCCCGTGCGGTAGCGTTCTCGCTTCCCGCGCCCGGTTTCCCGGGTTTGATTCCCTGCGGGATCAGGGATTTGCTCTGCCTCGTGATGACTGGGTGTTGCGTGCTGTCCTTAGGTTAGTTAGGTTTAAGTAGTTCTAAGTTGTAGGGGACTGATGACCATAGATGTTTAGTCCCATAGTGCTCAGAGCCATTTGAACCATCTCTCCGAGACAATCGTAACTTCCTTTTAATGTCTGAGGACGAGCATCCGTTCTGTAACACTGAGCTGCTGAGATACTCCATTTCCTCCCCAAGCTACATATACTTCTACGTGATTACTCTGCTATTCACAATAAAGTGCCTGGCAGAGAGTTCAATGAACAACCTTCAAGCTGTCACTCTACCGTTCCACTCGCGAACGGCGCGCTTGAAAACCGAGGACTTAAATTTTCTGTGTAAGCCCTGATTTCTCTTATTTTATCGTGATGATCATTTCTCCCTACGTAGGTAGGTGCCAACAGAATGCTTTCGCAATCGGAGGAGAAAACTGGTGATTGAAATTTCATGAGAAGATCCCGTAGCAATGAAAAACGAATTTGTTTTAATGATTGCCACTCCAATTCACGTATCATGTCTGTGGCACTATCTCCCCTATTTCGCGATAATACAAAACGATCTGTCCTTCTTTGTACTTTTTCGATGTCGTCCGTCAGTCCCACCTGATGCGGATCCCACACCGCATAACAATACTCCAGAAAATGAAGGAAAAGCGTGGTGTAAGCAGTCTCTTTAGTAGACCTGTTGCACCTTCTAAGTGTTCTGCCAATGAATCGCAGACTTTGGTTATCTATGTAATAGTTCCTATTTAGGTTATTTGTAATTGTAATCCCTAGATATTTAGTTGAATTTACAGCCTTAAGATTTGTGTGATTTATCGTGTAATCGAAATTAAGCGGATTTCTTTTAGTACTCATGTAAATAACTTCACACTTTTCCTTATCCATTGTCAATTGCCACTTTTCACACAATACTGATGTCTTATCTAAATCATTTTGTAATTCGTTTGGGTCATCTGATGACTTTACAAGATGGTAAATGACAGCATCATCTGCAAACAATTTAAGAGGGCTATTCAGTTTCTCTCCTATGTCGTTAATATAGATCAGAAACAATAGAGGGGAACGTTGGATATTACTTATGTTTTACTCGATGACTTTCCGTCTATTACTAATAACTGTGACCTTTCTGACAGAAAATCACGAATCCAGTCCCACAACTGAGGCGATATGCCACAGGCACGCAGTTTGGATAGAAGACGCTTGTGTGGAACGGTGTCGAAAGACTTCTGGAAATCTAAAAATATGGAATCTATTTGCCCTCCCCTATCGATAGCACTCATTACTTCATGAGTATAAAGAGCTAGTTGTGTTTCACAAGAACGATGTTTTCTGAATCCGTACTGGCTATGTGTCAACAAATCGTTTTCTTCGAGGTAATTCATGATGTTCGAATACAGCACATGTTCCAAAACCCTACTGCAAATCGACGTTAGTGATAGATTTATTTATTTATTTATTTATTTGACCTGATCAGATTAGGGCCATCAGGCGCTCTCTTTTACATCGGACCGGTGTTCCACACATGCAGCATTTCACACATCAGAGTTACATCATGACAATAGTTTAAATGAGAAAATTAGATTACTCCAGTGACAATATGAATAAAGAGTAGTGACTAAGACCTAATAAAGTAAATGCGGCAGTATTTTTACAACAGGTGCTATACATACAGATTATGATAAAAGCAATAATAATAACAGTAAAAAAATCAAATAATAATGATAAACATGACTAAGACCTAATAAAGTTAATGCTGGCAGCATTTTTACAACATGTGCTATACATACAGATTATGATAAGAGCAATAATAATAACTGCAAAAAAAATCAAATAATAATGATAAACATGAGAAAAATTGGCAATAGTAATGAAGATTTGTGCATATGTACATTAATATCTTGGTGTGTAAAGTAGATGTTTACTAGTATAGCGAGTTTTGGGGAAGGGAGATTTAAGGAGGGGGAAAGAGGGAAGTAATGAGGTGAAGTGCATTCATGTACAGAGGAAGGCATTACTGTTGCTTAAGTAGATACGTCATTAATGTTTTTTGAAGCCGGACATGTTTTTAAGTTCTCTAACATAACGAGGGGGGTTATTCCAGAGTCGGGTCCCCGCTCCTGTAAAGGACTTGGAGAAGATGACTGAGCGATGCAGTGGAACAGAGAGGGTTTTATTATAATGGGAACATGTATTTCTGTCATGTTTTTCCGACATGACGCGGTGTTGGCCGTCGAATGGCGCTAGCTGCGCAGCATTTGTGCACCGCCGCCGTCAGTGTCAGCCAGTTTGCCGTGGCATACGGAGCTCCATCGCAGTCTTTAACACTGGTAGCATGCCGCGACAGCGTGGACGTGAACCGTATGTGCAGTTGACGGACTTTGAGCGAGGGCATATAGTGGGCATGCGGGAGGCCGGGTGGACGTACCGCCGAATTGCTCAACACGTGGGGCGTGAGGTCTCCACAGTACATCGATGTTGTCGCCAGTGGTCGGCGGAAGGTGCACGTGCCCGTCGACCTGGGACCGGACCGCAGCGACGCACGGATGCACGCCAAGACCGTAGGATCCTACGCAGTGCCGTAGGGGATCGCACCGCCACTTCCCAGCAAATTAGGGACATTGTTGCTCCTGGGGTATCGGCGAGGACCATTCGCAACCGTCTCCATGAAGCTGGGCTACGGTCCCGCACACCGTTAGGCCGTCTTCCGCTCACGCCCCAACATCGTGCAGCCCGCCTCCAGTGGTGTCGCGACAGGCGTGAATGGAGGGACGAATGGAGACGTGTCGTCTTCAGCGATGAGAGTCGCTTCTGCCTTGGTGCCAATGATGGTCGTATGCGTGTTTGGCGCCGTGTAGGTGAGCGTCACAATCAGGACTGCATACGACCGAGGCACACAGGGCTAACACCCGGCATCATGGTGTGGGGATCGATCTCCTACACTGGCCGTACACCACTGGTGATCGTCGAGGGGACACTGAATAGTGCACGGTACATCCAAACCGTCATCGAACCCATCGTTCTACCATTCCTAGACCGGCAAGGGAACTTGCTGTTCCAACAGGACAATGCACGTCCGCATGTATCCCGTGCCACCCAACGTGCTCTAGAAGGTGTAAGTCAACTACCCTGGCCAGCAAGATCTCTGGATCTGTCCCCCATTGAGCATGTTTGGGACTGGATGAAGCGTCGTCTCACGCGGTCTGCACGTCCAGCACGAACGCTGGTCCAACTGAGGCGCCAGGTGGAAATGGCATGGCAAGGCGTTCCACAGGACTACATCCAGCATCTCTACGATCGTCTCCATGGGAGAATAGCAGCCTGAATTGCTGCGAAAGGTGGATATACACTGTACTAGTGCCGACATTGTGCATGCTCTGTTGCCTGTGTCAATGTGCCTGTGGTTCTGTCAGTGTGATCATGTGATGTATCTGACCCCAGGAATGTGTCAATAAAGTTTCCCCTTCCTGGGACAATGAATTCACGGTGTTCTTATTTCAATTTCCAGGAGTGTATTTGTTCCATTTAGGATAAGAGATGGGACGGATTCCCGATGTTTTGGGCTAATGAGCTTAGAGTGACCAACAAGTAACGCTTGGGTTTCAGATGGGTTTAGTTTTAGACCTATGTCCTGTGCCCATTTTGACAGTTCATCGAGGTCAGTACTCAAATTCTCTATAGCTTTCTTGAGATTGTTTGGTTTCGCACTTAGATACAATTGAAGATCATCAGCATACATATGATATTTGCAATAGGTCCGAACCGATGACACATCATTGACATACATAGAGAAGAGTATAGGACCTAATACTGAGCCTTGAGGAACGCCTGACACTACCTGCCGCCATTGTGATTTTATATTCCCAGACAGGACGCGTTTCTGACGAGACGTCATGTATGAGCGAAACCATTGCACCGCACTTGGTGAGAAATTTGGACTGCTAAGTTTGGCTAGTAAGATGTCGAATTCGACAGTATCAAATGCTTTGCTGAAATCTAAGAAGCAAATGATAGTCTCTTCTTGTCTGTCCATGGCAAGTTTCAGGTCATCTGTCACCTTTATTAGTGCGGATGTTGTGCTTCGATGTTTACGGAAACCTGATTGGTATTCGTCTAGTAGGTTGTTAGTAGTTAGGTAGTTGGTGAGCTAGTTATTAACTATATATTCTAAGGACTTTGATAGTGCAGGAAGAAGGCAGATGGGGCGGTAGTCAAAGGGTGCTGCGGTGATGTCCTTTTTAGGCAGTGGCTTAATTTGTCCCAGTTTCCAGGCCTCAGGGAAAACACTTGTGATTAATGAATCGTTGAAAATGTCTGTTATAGAGGGCAGTAGTTGGTCTGTAATTCAGCGGACTACTCCTATTTCCCGGTTTGGGTATTGGTGTGACTTGAGAAATTTTCCAGTCTTTAGGTATTGAACTTTCTGTGAGTGAGCGGTTGTATATAATTGCTAAATATGGAACTCTAGTTCACAGATTTTCCTGCTCGATCTGCTTTTTTGTGGTCAATGATTTCAATTCTGATGTAAATAATGATCTGTGTGTTTGTGTTACGGTACACCAAGTGATACAAGCTACGGGTGCAAATGTATTGACTGAAAAATCGAGAACAGGCAGGGAGCTGAAGAGACTGGGAGTTGCCACTAAAAAGCCGAAATGTGGTTATGTTAGGTAAGCCACACGTTT
Source organism: Schistocerca cancellata (assembly GCF_023864275.1). Classification (NCBI taxonomy): domain Eukaryota; kingdom Metazoa; phylum Arthropoda; class Insecta; order Orthoptera; family Acrididae; genus Schistocerca; species Schistocerca cancellata. The sequence goes on along the minus strand of NC_064628.1, from coordinate 220,553,123 downwards.
GTGTTATGGAGACATGGCAGAATGGACTACATGACTTCCACGAACATTTGAGTAAAGGTAGAGAAAAAATTTCATTCTCAATGGAAGAGAAGGCAGACGGGAAACTGTGTTTTTTATTTGTTGGTTTTCGAGAGTGGAAATGACTTCCGCTTGCCTTCTCTTCCACTCTGAGTGAAGTTTACAGGCTGTCTTTACTAAGGTGTTCATGGGAACCTTCTCGCTCCATTCTGCCATGTCTACATAACACAAACGCATCGCTTACCTAACAGCACCACATATTCGGTTTTTTAGTGGTAACTCTGTGCCTCTTCAGCTCCCTGCCTGTTCTCAATTTACCATCAATATACTCGTATTTGCACCGATGGTGTAGGTGTATCATCTTTGGTTGGTTATCACATCTACCTCGGTATCTGGTTGGAACACAGCCAATGTTTAAATTTTAAATAAAAATCATCAGTAATGTCGACCGAAGACTTGCGGCGTAAGATGTCACTCTAGTTCTGCCAACGATGTTGTCAAAGAGGGGGGGACAGAGGTTCAGGGCACTCTCGTGCCTTTGAGGGTGGGAAACTGCCGCAAAAGGGGGAAGAATGAGCAATGATCAAAGGCATGAGGATGCAGAACAATGCAAATTACTGCATTAACAGTATGTATACACAGGAGATGTAGCCTGTAATTGAAAAAACAATCATGAGGATCTTTCCGACAGAAGATTTCAGACTAGCCCTCATTCTTCGGTAGCTGACTGTCCAGCGGGAAGTGACACTGAAAAAATGATTGAATAAACAACAAAAGGATGATATGACACTAGTAGAGGCATGGAATGTCAGAAGTTTGAATGTAGTAAGGAAGCAAGAAATCTGAAAGGGAAATGCTAAGGATAAACCTATATATGGTGGGGGTCAGTGAAGTGAAATGGAAAGAAGGCAAGCATTTCTGATCAGATGAATGTAGGGTAATACTAACAACAATAGAAAATGGTAAAACCGGAGTAGAATTTTTTATGAAAAGGAAGGTAGGGCAAAGAGTGAGTTACTGTAAACAGCTCCGATTAGAATGGACAGCAAAGCAACACCGACAACGATAGTTCAGGTATATATACAGATTTCGTAAGTTGAACATGAAGATAAAGTATATGAGGATACTGACGGGGTAATTAGTCGGTAAGGGAGATAAAAATCTAATAGTCATGGAGGACTGGAATGCAGCTGTACAGGAAGGAGTAGAAGAAAGGTTTACGGGAGAATATGGCCTTGCTGGTAGGAATGAGAGAAGAGAAAGACTAATAGAGTTCTGCAAAATTTTCAACTAGAAATAGCGAATACTAAAAAAAAAAATCACAAGAGGAGGTATACTCAGGAAAGGCCGGGAGCTACGTGCAGATTTCAGTTAGATTACATTATAGTGAAGCAGAGGTTCTGAAATCAGATACTGGACTGTAAGATACACCCAGGAGAAGATATAGCCTCAGATCACAATTCAGTAGTGATGAATAGTACTCTGAGTGTAGGAGACTAATCAGGAAAAATCAACTCCCAAATAAGTGAGATATGGAAGTACTAAATGCGGCACGGCAGTCATTTGTTGTCATTTGGAGGGACATGTTTGACCGCTGGTCGCTCCAAAAGAGCGTGCGCACGGCGGCCGTTGAGGCCGGCGGGAAAAGACGGCCGCGAGCGAGTGGTCAGCGGTAGATCGCGCCACGTGGACCTGTCAGATTCAAGCGGCTGACAGTTACGTGAGTTCACCCTGCTCCAGCACATGGATATAAGACAATGCTCTATTCACATCTGCCTTGAGTACACGCACACGCAAATTAATACGACAAAGTACGATATGGCAAAGGAAACAGGAGCTGAGACGACACAGCTAGGACACTGATACGATTTACACGATTTTTATGTCAATAGATATCAAGTTAACAAAATTGCCATATGTGCAAGTTACTGAGTAATTTAAAAATTTAGAACTAGTGCAGCTACAGAGTAGAGCATGTGCTCATTTCAAAGGTCGTCGAAATGCAACATCTAACATGCTTGTATAATTGCAGCATTAACATTTCAATGGTAAAACACCAATTTTATTAATTTGTTGCTAATAATTAAATAAAACATATAATACGAGACAGGCACAGGAACAGCAAGGCAGTGTAACATAGCGGGTGTCGTTATACACATTTAAACATGATTAGTTTGTGGTATTTGTAATAACTATGATTTGCTATCTTTGTTTATTAATAACTTTTGCGTAGTTTTGCCTATATTTGTTTAACGTTTGTATATACTTATATTCATATCACGCACCAGAAACAGTGTTTCAGATCCGCATGGATAATGCTGCCTTATAAAGAACTGCAGTGTTATTTAGTGGCACAAACGGACAAATGCTATTTCGCACTCTGCAAAGACAATTGCAAAACATTAAAACATTAATTCTGGGCAAACTATTGCAACAACAAATTTGTGTAATTTATGTTTTTTGATGAGAATTTGAGCGTGCATGTAATGGTCCAAACAATTAAGATTGCCCTTTCTATGTAATAAGTTATGTACAGAAGTTGTGATGAATGGAAAGCAGTTGCGTGACGCAGCTTGAGGAGATTCAGATCGAGGGTATTTAAGCTGAGCTGACGAAGAGCCACAGGTCAGAATTCTGCGCGCCTTTGCCGACGCTGGACCTGTGTCGTTCGATGCGACACTTTGGTGAAAGTTTTTGCGGTACCAGAAATGTTGAACTTAGTGAATTTCGCTTGTGTGCGCAAACGGAAGATAGAAGTTTTTGCGAAGAATCTGGACTTAGGATATTTTCGGTGTGGGACACAATAGGGACTGTATTTTGCACACGTTGTGTTTTTGGTGATTGCTTTTGTAAGCAAACGGGACTTTGCTGCAAAATAGTAGCTGTGGGACCCCGTTTCCAATCGACTACCGCCACACAGCCGCTGTAGCGCTACTGTGGGGCTGTGCCTATTTTTTTGCATCCATAATTGTTTTTGGGAAACCAATGGGATTTAGTTTCTAGGTTGGACTCTAATTATTTTCACCAGGTTTAGGTGACTGATTCTGAAACAGTGTCACTCAACTTTAACTGTGTTTAAACTAGTCGAGACTTTGAATATTTTGTGGCACTCGACACTTAGGAATTCGCGCTAGTGTCGAGTGAAATTTACATTATTGGAATTAGGCCGTGTGTTAGCGAACTGATCGATCTGATGAATATCAATCGATGTCCTTCAGCATTCAACAACCTTGATTAAAATTTATAGCGTTTTTAGTATCGCCTTTGGGGGCTCCAGCAATAATTAAAACGGCACGTAACTGTTTGGAAGATACAACTAGTTTATTGTATTTAGTTATGAATAAAGACTTGTGCCAGTTTATTGTATTTAGTTATGAATAAAGACTTGCGAATTTTATGGAACTTAACACACGCATTCGATTCGTCATTTCACTTCGGCCTCCTCGACCGTACCCTGGTTAACATTTGTACTTATTGATCACCAGCATCGAGGGTATTTATTTATCCACTTTAACAGATGCTAAGCGCACGTGTCTGGCGGTAGAACTGGTAGGAGATCATCCCCGAGTTAGGTGGCGAGAGCAAACGAGCAGAAGCATTTGCAGCCCCATTCCCAGATGGTTCAAATGGCTCTGAGCACTATGGGACTCAACATCTGAGGTCATCAGTCCCCTAGAACTTCGAACTACTTAAACCTAACTAACCTAAGGACGTCACACACATCCATGCCCGAGGCAGGATTCGAACCTGCGACCGTAGCAGTCGCGCGGTTCCGGACTGAGGTGCCTAGAACCGCTCGGCCACGGCGGCCGGCCCCCATTCCCATTCCGGTGACCGGCGCATATTGAATGAAGACATACACAAGGTGATCAAAAATATCCGGATGCCTGGTTGAAAGTGACTTACAAGTTCGTGGCGCCCTCCATCGCTAATGCTGGAATTCAATATGGTGTTGGCCCAGCTTTAGCCTTGATGAAAGCTTCCACTCTCGCAGGCGTACGTTTAATCAAGTGTTGGAAGGTTTTTTGGGGAATGGCAGCCCATTCGTAACGAAGTGTGCACTGAGGAGAAGCATCGATGGCGGTTGGTGAGGCCTGGCACGAAGTCGGAGTTACAAAACATCCCAGAGGTGTTGTGTAGGATTCAGGTCAGGACTCTGTGCAGGCCAGTCCATTACAGAGATGTTATTGTCGTGTAACCACTCCGCCACGGGCCGTGCACATTGAACAGGTACTCGATCGTGTTGAAAGATGCAATCGCCATTCCCGAATTCCTCTTCAACAGTGGGAAGCAAGAAGGTGCTTAAAACATCATTGCAGGCCTGTGCTGTGATAGTGCCGCGCAAAACAACAAGGGGTGCAAGCCCCCTCCATGAAATAACGACCACACCATAATACCACAGCCTCCGAATTTTACTGTTGGCACTACACACGCTGGCGGATGACGTTCACCGGCCGTTCGCCATACACACACCCTGCCATCGGATCGCCACATTGTGTACCGCGATTCATCACTCCACACAACGTTTTTCCACTGTTCAATCGTCCAATGTTTACGCACCTTACACCAAGCGAAGCGTCGTTTGGTATTTACCGGCGTGATGTGTGGCTTATGAGCAGCCTCTCGACCATAAAATCTGAAGTTTCTCACCTCCCGCCTAACTGTCATAGTATTTGCAGTGGATTCTGATGCAGTTTGGTATTCCTGTGTCATGGTCTGGATACACGTCTGCCTATTATACATTACGCCCCAATTCAACTGTCGGCGGTCTGTATCAGTGAACAGACGAAGTCGGTCTGTACGCTTTTGTGCTGTACGTGTCCCTTCATGTTTCCACTTCACTATCACATCGGAAACAGTAGGCCTAGGGATGTTTAGGAGTGTGCAAATCTCCCGTACTGGCGTATGACACAAGTGACACCCAATCACCTGACCACATTCGAAGTCCGTGAGTTCCGCGGAGCACCCCATTCTGCTCTCTCACGATGTCTAATAACTACTGAGGTCGCCGATATGAAGTATATGGTAGTAGGTGCAGCACAATGCACTTAATATGAAAAACGTATGTTTTTGGGGGTATCCGGATACTTTTGATCACCTGAAGTTCTCTATGGCTATAGACACTGCGATAAGGAATAACTCAGCAGGCAGTTCAATTGAAGACGAATAGACGTCTCTGAAAAGCGCAGACACAGAAATCGGAAAGAAAAACAAAGGTACAAAGAAGATAATTGCGAATGAATTATAGGTAACAGAAGTAATACTTCAGTTGATCGACGATAGAAGGAAGTACAAAAATGTTAAGGAAAATTCAGAAATACGAAAATACAAGTCACTTAGGAAAGAAATAAACAGGAATTGCAGGGAAGTTAAGGTGAAATGGCTGCATAAAAAAATATGAAGACATAGAAAAATAAATGATTGTCGGAAGGAAAAACTCAGTATATAGAAAAGTCTAAACAGCCTCCGGTGAAATTCAAAGTAAGGGTGGTAACATAACGAGTGCAATGGGAATTCCACTGTTAAAAGCAGAGGAGAGAGCAGATAGGTGGAAAGAGAAAACTGAAGGTCACTATGAGGGGAAGACTTCTCTGATTACGTGATACGAGGAGAAAGAGGAGTCGACTGTGAAGAGAGAGGGGATCCAATATTAGAAGCGGAAAGCTTTGCAAGGTTTAAGATGAAATAATCCAGGAGAAATGGATATCATTGCATCGGAATATCTAGTATAATTGGCGAAGTGGCAACAAAATGACTATTCAATTCAGTGTGTAGAATGTGTGACTTTGGCGATATACTGTCTGACTTTCTATATAACATCATCGACACAATTCCGAAGATTGCAAGAGCTGACCAGTGCGAGAATTATCGCACTGTTAGCTTAACAGCCCATGCATCCAAGTTGCTGACAAGAATAATATACAGAAGAATGGAAAAGAAAAATGTGGATCTTTTAGATGACGATCAGTTTTTCTTTAAGAAAGGTAAAGACACCAGAGAGGCATTTCTGACGTTGCGGGTGAGAATGAAAGCAAGACTAAAGAAAAATGAAGACACGTTCATAGGATTTGACGACCTGAAAAAAGCATTCGACAATGTAAAATGGTGCAAGATGTTCGAAATTCCGAGAAAAACGGTTATATTCTATAAAGAAAGGTGGGTAATACACAATATATGTGCCGAGAAGGAACAATAAGAGTGCAAGATCAAGAACGAAGTGCTCGGCTTAAAAAGTATGTAAGACAGGGATATAGTCACATCTACAGTTCAATCTACACATCGAAGAAGCAATGACAGAAATAAAAGAAAGGTTGGAGAGTGGAATTAAAATTCAAGGTAAAAGGAAATTAGTATAACATTCGCATATGACATTGCTATGCTCAGTGAAACTGAGCAACAATTACAGGATTTGCTGAGTGGAATGAACAGCCTAATGAAAACAGAATATGGATTGAGAGTAAATGGAAGAAACACGAAAGTAATGAGAAGGAGCAGAGAGGAGAATAGCGAGAAGCTTAACATCAGGATTCGTGATCACGAAGTAGTGAAGTTAAGGAGCTCTGCTACCTAGGCAGCTGAGTAATGCATGGCGAGCGGAGCAAGGAGCACACGGAGAGGAGACTAGCACTGGCATAGAGGGCTTTACCGTGAAAGAAAGGTCTACTAATATCAAACATAGGCCTTAATTTGAGGAAGAAATTTCTGAGAATATACGTTTGCAGCACATATTGTACGTTAGTAAATCCGGATTATGAGAAAACTGGAGAGAAAGTGAGTCGAAGCGTTTGAAATGTGGTGCTTCAGAAAGATGTTGAAATTAGGTGGGGGTATGAAACGAGGAGGTTCTCCGCAGAATCGACGGAGGAAGGAAAAAGTGTGTCAAGAAGAAGGAACGTGATGATAGGAGACTGTTAAGACATCAGGCAATACCTTGCACTGTGCTAGAGAACAGAGGGCAGATACATCAGAGGGATACTGAGACCGGAATACATCCAGCAAATAATTTAAGGTCATTCGGTGCGAGTGCCACTCTGAGGTGAAAAGTTTGGCATTGAAGAGGAAATCGCAGCCCACCGTACCGACCCAGACACAAAATTGAAGACAAAAAGGAAGTCGAGCAAACAGTAAAAGAAATTGACGTGGAAACTGATTTAAATAGAGGAAGAGGAAGTCAGAACCTCACCGTTTGCAGATGAAACTGTAATTATCACGTAGAGCGAAGGCATTTTAAGAATAACTGCTAAAAAAAGGTAAAGTTATGGGCCAATGGGGCCAGACCGACCCCCGTGTCATCGTTAGCCAATGGTGTCATCGGATGCTGTATATAGGGGCATATCGGTAAAGCAACCGTTCTCCCTGCGAGGTTTCTAGAACTTGGAACTAATAGTAATCGACAGAGTGCCTCCTCAGTCGGCCTCACGAAACTGAGTGTTGACCGTACCAGTGCTATAACAAATAAAATATCCTCGCTACCAAAGGAAATCGGAACCAGGCCATACGTGAGGCAGTCACTTGCGCCGATCACTCAGCTGACGGGAAAGAAGAGGTGTACGCAATGAATATTACCTTTCAGGGATGTTGTAAGAGGTCAACAAATATAAACGAATTGTAGTAAAGTGTGATTCATTTATGTTATGCTAGGCGAATTAGGCTAGGAAACGAGACGTTGAAAGTAGTAGACACTTTTTGCAGCTTGGGCAGAAAAATGTAGACTGGCGACAGTATGTAAGTTATACCTGAAGAAAGAGAGCTGTAATAAATCAGATACAAATTGAAACGTTAGGATATTATTTTGAAACCATTTTATGTAAGGGAGTGGAAGGTGCAATATAAACAATATCGATTAACACAGGGGTTTGAAACGTCATTCTACTAAAGTAGGTACTGAATTGAATGAAAGAGAAACCAGTTTACAACTTCACTGAATGTGATAATAGTTTTAACAGGCTGACAGGTCACAGCCTGAGGCAACAAGGAGTAGTTAATTTGATGATGAAGAAATTGTGGGTGTAAGAACTGTAGAAGGGGACAAAAGTTTGAATATACCAAGTTAGTGTAAATAGGAGTAGATATGCAGAGATGAAGAAGCTTGCGGAGGTTAGAATGACTTGAAGCACTGCATAGAAACAGTCTTCTGACTGAAAACCACAACAACCAAGCGAGACGCCGCTATGGTAAGACACTGGACTAGGATTCTGCAAGATGGTGTTTCAGATAGCCATTCAGCAATCCAGATTTTGGTCTTCCATGGCCTCCGTAGATCGTTCCAGGTAAAGTCAGGAATGGTTCCCTCTAAAGGCTCGCAGCCGATTTCCTAACCAATCTTTCTCAATATGGACTGGTGCTCAGTCTCTAAGGACCTCATCGTCAAAGGTACGTCCAACCGTAATCTTCACCGCCGCCACCACCACCAACAACGACAACAATAACAATAGTCAGACGACACGCAGACAATTTTAATACTTCCAGAATGAGATTTTCACTCTGCAGCGGAGTGTGCGCTGATATGAAACTTCCTGGCAGATAAAAACTGTGTGCCCGACCGAGACTCGAACTCGGGACCTTTGCCTTTCGCGAGCAAGTGCTCTACCAACTGAGCTACCGATGCACGACTCACGTCCGGTACTCACAGCTTTACTTCTGCCAGTACCTCGTCTCCTACCTTCCAAACTTTACAGAAGCTCTCCTGGTTCGCAGGAGAGCTTCTGTAAAGTTTGGAAGGTAGGAGACGAGGTACTGGCAGAAGTAAAGCTGTGAGTACCGGACGTGAGTCGTGCTTCGGTAGCTCAGTTGGTAGAGCACTTGCCCGCGAAAGGCAAAGGTCCCGAGTTCGAGTCTCGGTCGGGCACACAGTTTTAATCTGCCAGGAAGTTTCAATTTTATACTGTAATCAATTCACCAAAACTTGAATTTTCTGACACCAGGAGACCGATGCTTGCGAAGGGCAGGAATTTTATAATTATGTCACGCTTTATATCAATGGAGGATACTATTTCCTGTACAAAATAGGTATTTGTAGTTTGTGCCATGGGTTTTAGCAACGGGTTATGCTGCGCAGCATATGAGGCTGAGGGTCGTGAAGACTTATTTACATTACGGCAGAGGAGGAGAGGGACTAGTGAATTACAATAATGCGATAGAACAGAATCATTAAAATATTAATTAAAATGTTTCCAAAACTATTAGTAAAAGGAGCACAATGAGTGTAATAAAAAAATTACTGGTACTATTCATTAACACGGGTATTCAAAATAATAGTACCAAAATTGTTCAGTGAGAGAAACAGGATATTCAGTAGTTCACTAACAGAGGAACTATATCACCCTTAAACATAGCTTACAAAACCTTCACACTTCCTAATTGAGTTCTGGCTGAACAATACAAGAAACGATTAATCCATATATACTACAAAAATGGTGATGTATGGATATGTGTATCTACAGATATGTATTTATGCTCCGCATGCATCTTCTCATAAACCAATGAACCGATTTCAACCAAACATGGTACAAGTATCACTTACTTTATAGAGATTATCGCTGTTAAGGATAGGAAGCACCTATCAAAGGCATGGGGATGAAAAAGCAGTGCAGTCTAAGACGCGTGAAAATCCTTAATTCATTCATCCTCTATTTGAGAATGAGAGGACAAGGAAAAAAAAAAGTTTATCGCTTTCTTCATTTTCGCTATTCACAAAGTAAAACTGTTGCGTAAAGCATGATGTTTTAACTTGTTACTTTTTTACTACTAACTGTATTCACGACACATTTTGCAGACTGTATCCACGTATGTCGCTGAATGTACCTGCAAATATACGTCGCGCTTAATTCAGGAGATAAACGTGTCATAAACGTAGAGCTGCATGAATATGAAACTGCAGAACGAAATTCGCTAGAGATACTGGTGAAATATGTGCAAAAATACGAGTGAAATATGTTAAATATATATGACAGGTGTGTATATGAGAAAATCCATCTTAAGCCCATGTAACGATTTCAACCAAATTAGGTACACATACTAGTTACGATCTGGTTAGAAAAGCTGTAGCGGTGAGAACCACTAGCTCTCTATTAGGGTTGGGGTGATAACGTGGAGAAAGAAGGGTGGAGGAGGAGATGGATAAACAAAGACTGGGAAGGAGGAGATGGACACAGATAGGGGGAGGAGGAGGAAATGAACAGAGAGAGGAGGAGGAGGACAGTAATAGGGGCAGGAGGAGATTGACAGAGAGGACGAAGGAGGAGATGGACTCATGAATTGTAATACACACATACCTGGGCAACGCCAGGTAGTTAGCTAGTCAAAGAATAAACCAACAAGCTAACATCGAACCCTAATCTAAAACGCGTAACACTTAAAACTTAAATGAAACAGAAAAATACAATACGGAATAACCAAAGAAATACACTACAATGGTGGATTGGGCCAAATTAGTACACTGACAACTTTTTCTTTAGCTCACAGACATGTCGTCGAATATTATAAATAGCACCAGGTGGTTAGCTTTTACCAAGCACCTACCAGAAGTTAGTATTAATCTGGAAGGTGTCGCAATACCAAAACCAAAATCAGACAATTTGCGGTTAATGTTTTGACAGTGTCAACATGAATCTACCCAATACCTCCCCTCAAAAGATACAAATGGACCGAACAAGTTCAGCAACAAACGTCCTGGCAGGTTAGAACTGTGAGTCGGACAGAGACTAAAATCGAGACCTTTGCATTTCGGGGGCAAGTGTGCTACCGACTGAGCTGCCCAAGCACAACTGACGACCCGGCCTCACAGTTTCATTCTGGAAACATCACCAAGGCTGCGGCTGAGGCATGCCTCCGCAGCATCCTTTCTTCCAAGAGTTGTCTTCTTAGAAGTTTCGCAGGACTACGTCTGTGAAGTTTGGAAGGCAGGAGCTGAGGTACTGGAGAACTAAAGCTGTTGGGACGGGTCGTGAATCGAGCTTGGGTAGCTGAGCATGTAATGCACTTTTGTGAAAAGCAGAGGTCCCGAGTTCGAGTCGCTGTATGGCAAACGGTTTTAATCTGCCAGGAAGTTTGACATCAGCACACACTCCGCTGAAGAGTAAAAATGTAATTTTGAAGTATAGCAAGGTCAGTGTGTGCTTATATGCTAACCATGCCCTCTGCCGCAGCAGGAAGATACCAAGTGCCAAAAGGGATGGAACTCTTAATTGGGATGCTTAATCACAGCACATAGAGAAGGCTGACGACATTCACAGAATTCTGCAAAGAGGTATTAAGAATTTTAGCGCACGTGAAGCCAGCCGACGTTAATATAAGTTTAGGTAAGAGAAAAGCTGTAAAATGTCTCATCAAGGTTGAGTGAGAACATTACTATTTTTATCAACAATAAGGGAGATGTGACACTAGGTCTGATTTTGTCCTTAGCAATATGACGGATCCGTAGCGTCCAATAAGAGTAAGGACTGCATCAATAAAGTGCTCGGAAGTATTACTCGATTGAATAAAATCTGCTCATCTACGCGAGGGCTAATAAGCTCTTTATTTCCGTTCTACTATAAGGAGTTGATAGCATCCGAGTGCACGCAAATTAGAAAGAGGAGAATTCAACGTTATGCCCAAGCGCTGATGTAGCTCCCTACAAAATTTCACTTCAGTCAGCATCAAGTCACTAAGCGCAGCGTCTAGAAGCCACGACCAGGCTAAGGCAGCCAGAGCCCTGCCATGGGTGAGGTATTCGTGTGGGCGAAAGTTGTTGCCTGCCATAAAAAGTAAGGCCACAAGGAAAGGGCTAGAAGAAGAAGAAGAAGAAGAAGAAGAAGTGAACGGATTAGAAGCCAGTAAATGAGAAGGGGATCGAGATGTATGAATGTAAATCGTGGGGTGATTCAGACTGGAGCGGTCTCTCCGTGATATTTTCAGAAATTTTATAAATTATATAACTCAGTACATATCTCGAAATATCTCTTCTTATCTTACCGATTATCAATGCAAAGTAGTTTCAAGCCCAGTTATTCCTTGGAGCGTCCATTTACTCCATGGAATAGCTTCTCTGCTATCTATGTTTTCTCTTATGAAAAGAATAGAGGACTTCTTGCCGATTAGTCGTGAAAGAAGGATGTATATGTATGTATTGTTGAGCTAGTCGCCATCTTGATGAGATTCTGTATGAGAAGGAATTTAATACATGAACTAAACTAAAGTAAGTGTGTTCGCGTATTATTTAACTGATTATTATTGACAGTGTCTGCTTTCTACGCTGTGTTGCACGGGATCAGTGGGGAACGTCTGATTTACACTGGACGAACCTGCCGTTTTGTATGCTCAAGATATCCAGTTACTTCAAATAAATAGGCTAACACGGTCTTACCAGCAGATCTCCGGTCTTCCCCATGTGATCACCGAAAGTTAATAATTATTACAAATGTTTCCAGGAGATCGACTGACAATTTTCCTCGCACCGAGACTTCGAAATTGCTTCACTGCCTTATGGAATTTAAGTTAAGCTCAATTTAATCAGGATAGAACAGTATTGAACTGTGTGAATGTGATAAGCCTGCTTTGTCAATGAAAATTCCCTTAATATACGCATGTTTTTACTATCCTGATGAGTGAAGCTAAATCAGGCCAGTGTGAGAGAGTTTTTTTTTTCAAATAATAGATCACACAAAATATATTAACTTTGGCTTCACTGTGACAGGACTCATTTTTGAGCATTACTTAAACATTGTGTGAATTTTATGTTGCATGTGCACGAGAGAAAAGAAGACGAGGCCTGTTCCAGAAGTCACAATTTCGCTACAACCTACGAGAACGTCGTTCAGGCCAAACAATATACAATTAAATTTTTGTAGATAGAAATTTATAATAACTATTTAAATGTCTATCGGTTTGAATCAGATTGATTGGGTTGAACTTTGCATGGGAAGTGTTTATTATAAGTGAGTATTATACAAAGTTTAGGTCAGTGACATTATTAACTCAGATGCGAGTGACTTTATATATTTGTTGTTCTGTGTATTAATGGTTCTTACTAGGGCGGCTTATAAAATGGCAATGCAACAGCAGAGCGAATCACAACAGACCTCAGCTGATTCTGAGGTTAGTGAAACATTAGACGCTAGCTTAACTGAAGTAGTGCCTAGCGGCAGTATTAGTCAGGCCCCACAACAAAGCTTAAGTGTTTCGATGTCATCTGAGCAGGACGAAATAAACCCATTGACTGTAATCATGCAGCAGTTAACACTGTTAGCCAAAAATGTAACAGACTTAACTAAAGCGCAAATAGAGACTAAAAGGGAATTAACTCAAGCGCAAATAGAGACTAAAAGGGAATTAACTAAAGCGCAAGTAGAGATTAAAAGGGAAATGAATGAGCAATTAGCAGCCAATCAAGAGAAAGTCCAGGAGAAATTAGAAGCTAATAAAGCGGAATTAAATAATAAATTAGTAGAGAGTTTTCAGAAACTTGATGATAAATTAAATAAAACTGCGGAAGAATTGAAAATTCAGAATGAAAAGACAGAATTAAAATTAGCTGCTCAAATTGAGCAAGTCACTCAGCAGTGTAATGAAAATGCGAAGAAGTTACGCCTAGAGCTAACTGAGTATGTTGCTACTCAGCTTGATACTATTAAAGAGCAGGTCGAGTCAATCCCACAGATAGTTCAAGCACAAGAACAGATGCAATGTTCCATGGCGGTAATTCCGGTATTAGTTGAAGTTCAAGATGAATTAAAGCAACAAGTAAATGTGATGTCAGCAGATATGCAGGATTTGAGACAATCACAAGACAAGATCCCGAAGGACATCCAAAATTTGGATAAATCCATAAATAACATAAAGGAGAGACAAGACGAGGTTGATCATAAGGTAAACATTCTCGCGGGAAAATTCTCGCAGTTAAGTTTAGAAGGCAAAGCATTTCTTCAGACAATATTGAACATACGGTCAGAGCAGCTATACAATCTATGACCGAGAGTTCTGAAGAAAATTTATTTAATAAAGGTTTTCGGAAAGCCAAAGAACAACTAGGCGAAGAACTTAGACAATGGAAAGAAAACATTGAGAGATCTTTAAATCTATCTCGAGAAGATTTTTGTTCCACGCAAGGAAATGAACCCATAACAAGATCTATCAATGAAGCTACATTATTTACCCGACCAAGTAGAGACAGGGACATTAATGCACACGTTCGTTTTTGCAATCAACTTCAATCACAACACTATGAGGGTAGTCATAATGACTGTAATTGTAAAAGCAATACTGAGGAGAAAATGTTGAAACAACGTCAATTCCAGATCTACAACCCAGACAAGAAAAATGTTCATCCCGTAGTGTTTATTAGAAGTTTTAGGGGAGTACTGCCAAAAAATTGGAGTGAGTGGCAAAAGGTTAGTTTCGTGACCGGTTATATTCAGGGGTCAGGAGCTATATGGGCATCTGATATAATATCAACTTGGGACACATATGAAGATTTTGAACGAACATTTTTATCCAAATACTGGTCTGAAGGAGTACAAGAACGTTTAAGGCAGGAGGTATTATACCCGGAACCTTTTTCCTTTTCACGTGGGTCTTCAAAGAAATACTTTGAGAAATATATAAACAAATCGCGGTACTGGGATAAGCCTATGCCTCTACAAGACGTGATTGGCATATTAAAATCTCGACTTCTGGCCAGCATCAGAAAAAGAATGCTGTATATTCATGAGCATGACCTTGACTCTTTCATGACTACGCTTGACACTATAGATATGATCGAGGAAGATGAACATCGGCCAAGACAACCGGTTATGCAGAGGAGAGCGATTGAGGCGCCAAACGCAAACCGGAACGGAAACGGATTTAATAATTATTATACTAGGAATAGTCAAAGATTCAACGGAAACAATTGCAACGAAAATGGAAATTTCAATAACAGTGCTGCGAGGGGCAGATCAGAGACAATCGAACAGGTCGCAGATATAACCCAATGTTTGGAAATGCAAGAGATTATCAGAACCAGCAGTCTTCAAATAATAATAATGCGTACAGAAATTCTGACCCTCGATTTGAAGCAAATAACACAACCAGTCATCATCAACAACCAGTCATAACAGAAGTAGTAGATGATTCAAGAGGAAATAATAATCGACATTTAAACTGAAGAGGGCCGCTTTATGCTCCGTAAAGTCGGCCAGCGAATACAAAAGGGGCAAACCTGTTTTAAACGAAATTAATTCCGTGGCAATGTTGAGATATAACGAAGGCGAATTAATGACAGATGAATTGACGAGAGACTTAGAGGCCTGTGTAGTCGAAGATAAAAGGGATCCTGTGTCTGAGATCATCACAGAAGTGGGAGGAATTACAACCAATGTAGTATTGGACACAGCTTCATCTACAGACGTAGTATCCGGAACTTTGTTTCGTAGAATTAGTAAAATTAAGAAAATCCCTGTCCTACCAGTACAAAATTGTCGAGTTATAGGTGCAGTGGGAGCAAAATCCCGGAACGTTAAGATACAAACGCTTATAGAGATAAAATTGGGAAATGTAGCTAAACAATGCACATTCCTTGTAGTGGAAAAGTTGTTAGTAGATTGTATTCTTGGCATTGGAACTTTGCAAGCCTGCAATTGCAAGTTGGACTTGGTAGAAGGAAAGGTGCATTTTAAAATCGAAAATCAATGTGTTACACTGATCTTACTGAGAAAGGAGGCAGTGTATGAGCGATATTGCCGTGGTGTTGCTGTGCAGTTGATTTGTGCTGAAAATAATAATATGTGCCGACTACCGATCAAGTCAATTCAAGAAGAGGATTGCAGACAAACTGTCGAACAGAAGATTGCTGAGTCAGATTGCCTAACGGATAGTCAGAGGGAACAATTATTCAATTATTAACAGAATATGAGTCAGTTTTCGATGAAAAGCCCGGAATTATTAGAGGATATGTTTGTACATTACAGATTAAGCCCCATAAGACATTTTGCCGCACACACTATCCTATTCCCTGGCGATTAAAACAACCAGTTCAGGAAGAGATACAAAAAATGTTAAACTGGAATCTTATTGAACCGTCGAACAGCCCATATTGTTCTCCGTTGCTTGTTGTACCAAAGCCAGCAGGAAAAGTTCGATTGGTATTAGATGCAAGGGAAATTAACAAAATTATAGTACCTGTGCGCACACATCCGGAGAACATCGATGAGTTAATACAGAAATTTCAAGATGTATCCTATTTAACCAGTATTGATTTGAGAAGTTCGTTCTGGCAAGTCCAGTTAGACAAGGACTCAAGAAAATATACTGCTTTTATATATGGAGGGAGAAGCTATCAGTTCAAGGTCGTTCCGTTTGGTCTCAATATCAGCTCTGGAGTTTTTATTTCTGCGTTGGACTATGCCCTAGGACCAGAACTACCTAGTCGAATAACAATTTTTGTGGACGATCTATTAATTGCCTCTAAAACTTGGAAGGAACATGTACAACTTATTAGGAGGATTTTTGCTGTGTTCAAACAAACTGGTATAACTGCAAATCTAAAAAAATCCCAATTTTCTCTACAGAGAATTAAATTCTTAGGACATATGATTAATGCAAAAGGCATTCTTCTAACAAGCGAAGATTAGTGCGATAAAAAATTTTCCAACTCCAAGAAACAGAAGACAACTGAAAGGCTTTATAGGCTTGGCTTCATTTTTTCGTCGATTTATTAAAACTCAAGCAATGAACTCTGAAGCACTAAACCGGCTCCTGAGGAAAGATGTACCATGGCAATGGTCTAATGATTGTGAAAAGGCTTTTTGTGAAATTAAGGATCAACTGATAAATGCTCCATTATTATACCACCCTGATATGACTGTCGGATTCTGTTTAGCCACTGATTCATCAGATGTGGGATTAGGATCTTGTTTATTTCAAATTAGGTACATTGATGGTGTAAAAACCTTTTGTCCAATTGCACTTGCTAGCAGAGTTTTATCCACCTGTGAAAGAGCATATACCACTACGGAATTGCAAGCTTTAGCAGTTATTTGGTCTTTGAAAAGGTTTAATTATTATGCATATGGCTCAAGGATAGCCGTTTATTGTGACCACCAATCACTAGCCTTTTTACAAACTTGTAAGTTGCTGCATCCTCGCTTGTCAAGGTGGACGCTGGCGCTGCAAGAATATCAGTTTCAAATTATTCATGTAGCCGGAAAAGAAAATATTATAGCTGACGCGTTGTCAAGATCTCCAGAAGGAATAACACCTGAACTGGATGTAAATAATAAGGCAGAATTTCCAGTGCTTCTTCTTCAAGAAAATAATTACAAGTTATATTATATTCATTTATGTAAGACAATGGCTCAGCTTCAGAAGAAGGATCGACGATGGAATGCTATAATACGACAATTTAATCAACAAAATCCTATGGACAATTTAGAATACTACCGGCTTGTGAATAATATTTTATTTTTTAAATCTGGGAAGGCTGAGGATCCAAATTGGTGTGTCTGCATACCCGAAG
This sequence comes from Schistocerca cancellata, assembly GCF_023864275.1. NCBI lineage: Eukaryota > Metazoa > Arthropoda > Insecta > Orthoptera > Acrididae > Schistocerca > Schistocerca cancellata. The sequence continues at coordinate 220,535,632 of NC_064628.1, read as the reverse complement.
AATATGAAGAACGATTAATTTGGTTTACACATTTGACCTGGGGTCATGTTGGTGTTGTAAAGTGTGCTAATAAGATTAGATATTATTGTTACTTCCAAATATAAGGCGAAAAGTGCACAAAGTCATACAGAAATGTGTTCTCTGTCAAAAGGCTAAGCCGGACAACAAGGGAAATAAAATTGCGCTTCACTCAATAATACCTGAAGCACCAAGATCACTTATATCATGTAATATTTGTGGACCACTTCCTAGACCCAGAGGTGGTGTTAAGTACATTATTGGATTCTGTGATGTGTTTACAAAATATGTTAAACTGTATCCTATAAAATTAGCAACTGCAAGAGCTGCCGCAGTAAAGTTTGTAAATGACTACATTCCTCATGCAGGGATTCCAAAATCTATAATCTCCGACAACGCGAAGATATTTACTGGATATTTATGGAGAAAATTAGTATCACAACTAGGAATAAAACAGATATTTACATCTTGCTATCATCCACAATGGAATTTAATTGAACGGGTTTTTCGAGAACTAAACAGATTCATGAGGATGTACTGTCATGATAAACAAACTACCTGGATAAACTATTTGACCGAGTTTGAGCAGATTTATAACAATTTACCTCATAGTTCTACAAACTTTACCCCGAATGAACTGATGTTCAGAGATAACGAAAGAAACTTTTGGGTAGATAACTTGCCTAAACTCGAGGACATCAAAATGTCATGGGAAGAAAAAATTCGCAATGCTCTCATTAATATTACGGAGAAAGCAAGACAGCGAAAGGAAATCCATGACAGAAACATCAAACGGATTCAGACTTTCAATATCGGACAAAAAATTCTTTTAAGAAGACACATCAAGTCATCAAGGTTGAAGAAGACCATCAGAAAATGGAATCTAATTTATACAGGTCCATATATAACAGTTGATATACTGAATGCTGGTGCGTATTTATTAGCATATCCGGATTCTGGAAGAATAAAAGGATTATTTCCCCATGTAGACCTAAAGAGGTACTTTCAAGGGAAGTGTTTCAAATTAAATGAAAAGTCTGTATGAAGTATTTGGGTGTTAAAAAAAATGAAGTGCGAAGGACAGTATTCCTCAGCTACTGTGATATATTGACTGACAGCATGCCAAGCATCTGTGATAGTTTAATGAACAGTAAGGGATTGCTTCTGTGATAGTATAGGAAAATTTAGAAAAGTAAGTGGAACTGTAGCTATTGCTGCTGTGAAGACTTACGGATTATCTGTCTACACGGTGATCACCAAAGAAGCTTATGCGTTTGAAATAATATACATTCAGGGAGTGTTAATCTCCAGTGAGAATAAGTTTACTGAAACTATATGATCGAATACGGCGCTTGCGTGTGAAGTTAGTGTTTGTAAACTGACAGTTCACAGGAGAACAAATGAACCGCGTTAGGAAATTAGAATCGATTGCTACTGTCCACAGATATAAAGACTCGCTGGGTTTTTTTTTTTTTGCGCGAGCTAAATTCTATTCAAGAGAATTTAATTAACCAGCTTAGTGTGTGTTTATAAAATTAGAGTTAATAAGAAAGTTCTTCATTGAATTTGTAATAACGTGTCATTTTCCAGTTGGATTTGTTTATTGTTATATTGCATTCGTATATGTTCATGAGAAAATGCGGCATTTGGAATATAAAAGAGAAAAATTTGATCATCAATAAATACTAATTAAGATTAATTTCAGCTGGAGAGGTCATGCAGCAAGACTTAATTAAACGTTCTCTTTCAGCAAAATTTCATTTTAATCATGTATGAGTAAGATATAATTTTTTTTGTAAATTGTCTCAAATAATAAAGTTTTTAATATTCTGACATGCTATCCACATTCGTACTTGAAACCAAATTAGGAAAGATTCAGATCTACGTCCACCTGGAAAAGCCAACGAAAAAACAAATGAAATAAATAAATAATTAAAACCAGGATTAGAACCTTTCGGCTTACTCAAGAACATGGACGAAATTATCCATGTTTTCAAAAATTGTTTTCCGATCTGGAGTTGTGATATTGTGCAACTACAGTATCGATTAAGACACCTAGGTGTGGAAAGTATAAGACGAATGGATTTTCCCATTCCTCAGATGGAAGATTGGATGGATCAGGTCCATATTTGAGTTCAAAATGAATCTGGAAAATTCGACTAACCCTTCTCTTCCAGGAATCTTTAATAGTTGACCATTCCTTAGACGAATTTCGATTGTTTCATGCCACAATCCTGAGTACCTGTTCCTGAGGTTCCTTCTGGTCTCTCAAATCCGTTACGTCTCCTATCCGGTACGCCAATGCGACGCCTGTCCTCCGTGCCGTGTCCCATGTTCCTGTTCGATCAGTTTCACCGCAGTTCAGCAGGACATCGATGAAGAAAATTTTTCAGAAGATTGTAAAAAATTTGCATGTGTAAAGAATTTTTTTTTTTTGGCTATGAGGCAGATTTTATCTTTCCTATGAATTCTAGATAACTCTCAAATTTCTAAATTATTCTGTCTTTCCTATCATCTGTGATACCTAGTTGGGGTCTAAGCCTCCAGGTTTTCCGGGGTTTCCCTGTGAAGGCCAGTTCCTGAATAGGTAGACCTGATTAACAACTATATAAGTCCATCTTCCCTGGTTGTGTACGTGGGATGCGGGTATGCCCCAGTACACGTGAAAGCAACAACTAGGTATCTAGTAACGAAGATACAAAATCCCTTTCAATTCTTGTAATTTAAAAAAAATCTTACTAACTCTTAAAATTTATAGGAACGTATGTTCCACAAATTCTAACGAGTTAGCTAAGCCAATAGTTAGCTCGCAAAGTGGATACATATCAACTTTGCTCGTTGCGAGGGGCGATGTAATGTCTCTTGCAGCGGTCTCTCCGCGATATTTTCAGAAATTTTATAAATTCTATAACTCAGTACATATCTCGAAATATCTCTTCTTATCTTACCGATTACCAATGCAAGGTAGTTTCAAGCCCAATTATTCCTTGGAGCGTCCATTTACTCCATGGAATGGCTTCTCTGCTATCACAGTGGTTAGCAACTAGACTCGCATTCGGGAGGACGACGGTTCAAAACCGCGTCCTGCCATTCTGATTTAGGTTTTCCGTGATTGCCCGAAATCGCTTCAGGCAAATGCCGGGATAGTCCTTTGAAAGGACTCTGCCGATTTCCTTCCCTAATCCCATAGGACCGATGAGCTCACTGTTTGGTCCCCTCCCCCAAATCAACCAATCAACAAATCGATAAAGATGTTCGTATCGATGGGCTGTGGAAAGACGAAACGCATATATGAGAACAGCGTAGCCTGTGAAGCGATTCCAGTGATGTACATGCTATTCTGCCTAGAGGGGGCAGTGTGTTATGGACGTAATGACTCCCAGTCGAAAACATTTTATTTAAAGTATTTTATTACTACATATATCCAAATTTGTCGGCTAACTTTCGAAAAAACGTTTTTCTTGTTATGGTCTTCGTTCCAAATACTGGTTTGATGCAGCTTGTTACGAAATCATTTTTCAAAACTGTCCTGCAACATAAAAACTGAATATAAGACCAATTTTATTGGGAGAATTGTATAACACCGAGAAGTGTAATGTACACTCCTGGAAATAGAAAAAAGAACACATTGACACCGGTGTGTCAGACCCACCATACTTGCTCCGAACACTGCGAGAGGGCTGTACAAGCAATGATCACACGCACGGCACAGCGGACACACCAGGAACCGCGGTGTTGGCCGTCGAATGGCGCTAGCTGCGCAGCATTTGTGCACCGCCGCCGTCAGTGTCAGCCAGTTTGCCGTGGCATACGGAGCTCCATCGCAGTCTTTAACACTGGTAGCATGCCGCGACAGCGTGGACGTGAACCGTATGTGCAGTTGACGAACTTTGAGCGAGGGCGTATAGTGGGCATGCGGGAGGCCGGGTGGACGTACCGCCGAATTGCTCAACACGTGGGGCGTGAGGTCTCCACAGTACATCGATGTTGTCGCCAGTGGTCGGCGGAAGGTGCACGTGCCCGTCGACCTGGGACCGGACCGCAGCGACGCACGGATGTACGCCAAGACCGTAGGATCCTACGCAGTGCCGTAGGGGACCGCACCGCCACTTCCCAGCAAATTAGGGACACTGTTGCTCCTGGGGTATCGGCGAGGACCATTCGCAACCGTCTTCATGAAGCTGGGCTACGGTCCCGCACACCGTTAGGCCGTCTTCCGCTCACGCCCCAACATCGTGCAGCCCGCCTCCAGTGGAGTCGCGACAGGCGTGAATGGAGGGACGAATGGAGACGTGTCGTCTTCAGCGATGAGAGTCGCTTCTGCCTTGGTGCCAATGATGGTCGTATGCGTGTTTGGCGCCGTGCAGGTGAGCGCCACAATCAGGACTGCATACGACCGAGGCACACAGGGCCAACACCCGGCATCATGGTGTGGGGAGCGATCTCCTACACTGGCCGTACACCACTGGTGATCGTCGAGGGGACACTGAATAGTGCACGGTACATCCAAACCGTCATCGAACCCATCGTTCTACCATTCCTAGACCGGCAAGGGAACTTGCTGTTCCAACAGGACAATGCACGTCCGCATGTATCCCGTGCCACCCAACGTGCTCTAGAAGGTGTAAGTCAACTACCCTGGCCAGCAAGATCTCCGGATCTGTCCCCCATTGAGCATGTTTGGGACTGGATGAAGCATCGTCTCACGCGGTCTGCATGTCCAGCTCGAACGCTAGTCCAACTGAGGCGCCAGGTGGAAATGGCATGGCAAGCCGTTCCACAGGACTACATCCAGCATCTCTACGATCGTCTCCATGGGAGAATAGCAGCCTGCATTGCTGCGAAAGGTGGATATACACTGTACTAGTGCCGACATTGTGCATGCTCTGTTGCCTGTGTCTATGTGCCTGTGGTTCTGTCAGTGTGATCATGTGATGTATCTGACCCCAGGAATGTGTCAATAAAGTTTCCCCTTCCTTGGACAATGAATTCACGGTGTTCTTATTTCAATTTCCAGGAGTGTATAATAGTACCAGTGGTTGTCGGTAGTTAATTATCTTTAATTCCATTTCATTCAGATGGGCAGAACGCATGAAGTTATTTGGAAGCACACTGTGACGAGCTGGCAGCCCTTGGGCAAGCAACCTGGCTCGAGAGCTGGCCAGCGGGACCACCCGCACATGAGTTCTCCGAAGACCAGCTGGACGGGCTAAAGCACAGTGACGCTAGGTTGACCAGACTTCCCTTTTGAGTTGCCACAGCTGGGCGCCCGGCACACAGGTACGATCAGCCGTGGCATAAGGCCTCCAGTAGCAACTGTTTTAAAAGATGAAGGTCGAAAGAGGCGAAATGCTGTTTCTAGGAAGGCCAAGGAAACGCACTATTATGAACAAAACGTAGAAATCTACTGTATATTAGAGAAGACATCTAGGAAATGAAGTGAGAGCCCGCAATTTGGAACCTCTTTGTAAGCGTGGAATGCCGCCGAACTGCAATATCAGAACTTCCACGATTTTCTAATGTAAATAAACTGGAAATTAGAGAGAAAATCTCAACTATGCTGTTGAGGTCCCATTTCATTGGCCAGAGACAGACAGACAGAAAGAGAGAAGAGAGAGAGAGAGAGAGAGAGAGAGAGAGAGAGAGAGAGAGAGAGGCCCTTTTTCAACACTAAATGGCAGAAAGCATGATAATGGTTAACTGCCTGAAGAAAAAGGGGCCAGAATCATTTAAAGGATGTTTTTACTGGTCGTCGCTCGGAACGTCCATAGCCTAGCCAATTCGAACAGAGGAAACAACGCTAAAAGCGGAACTACGAATTTTCCTTTCAGAAACCAGACATTACAACTTTTTTTCGATTTTTGGCTTTCGAATCTTCGATTTGTTCTTCGCTTGACCACTGGGAGCCATCATCTCTGCCGGTCTTCGCCACCACCGGCTCCATCTCCGAGCAGATGAACTGAGGGACGTGAGAGAGAGTTTGGGCTGACGCGAACTTAACTGGTGTAGAAGTATGAAACAGGAATTTGGCTGCAGTAATTCTACATCTGTTGTTTGAAAGTGTTAAGCAATATTTTGTTCAAAATAATCTCCGTTGCTGTGTATACATTTCTTCCTCCTCTCCACTCTCCAGCAGGCTGTGAGTGTCATGCAAAAAAAAAAAAAAAAAAAAAAAAGTCTGAGAGTATGCGTGCGGAACAATTTGAAGTGGCATGATCATATAAAATTAATTGTTGGTAAGGCGGGTGCCAGGTTGAGAGTCATTGGGAGAGTCTTTAGAAACTCTAGTCCATCAACAAAGGAGGTGGCTTACAAAACACTCGTTCGACCTATACTTGAGTATTGCTCATCAGTGTGGGATTCGTACCAGGTCGGATTGACAGAGCAGACAGAGAAGATCCAAAGAAGAGCGGCGCGTTTCGTCACAGGGTTATTTGGTAAGCGTGATAGCGTTACGGAGATGTTTAGCAACTCAAGTGGCAGACTCTGCAAGAGAGGCGCTCTGCGTCGCGGTGTAGCTTGCTGTCCAGGTTTCGATGCATTTCTGGATGAGGTATCGAATATATTGCTTCCCCCTACTTGTACCTCCCGAGGAGATCACGTATGTAAAATTAGAGAGATTCGAGCGCGCACGGAGGCTTTCCGGCAGTCGTTCTTCCCGCGAACCATACGCAAATGGAACAGGAAAGGGAGGTAATGACAGTGGCAGGTAAATTGCCCTCCGCCACACACCGTTGGGTGGCTTGCGGAGTATAAATGTAGATGTAGATGTAGATGAATCAGTCAGCGAGCTATTTTCGTACATTTCCATGCGAACTGAAGCGCTGTTCAGCGAGAGCGTGTCCCAATGAGGCAACTAGATGATAACCGGAAGGAGGCCAGTCTGGAGAATAACCCGCATGCCCTACTAGGTCCCAACTGAACGCCTCGATTGTTTCCCTGACCAGTTATGCTGTGTGTGATGGGCCGTTATCATGGAGCAATATGACTTTGTGTTGCCTTTTTCCATGTTCTGGTCGTTTTTCACGTAATGCTCGATTTAAATCTGTCATTTGCTATTGGTAGCTATCAGTGTTAACAGTTTCTCCAGGTTTTAGCAGCTCATAATAGGTGACACCGTTCTGATTTCAAGAGACACAGAGCATTGTCTTCGGAAAGAAGATTTGGCCTTGAGTGGATGTCTATGGTTTCCCTGGACTCACCCATGATTTACGACGCTGGAGAAACGACTTTCTTTTTTATCCAGTGAGCAGCATTTAACAAGTGGTCTTCCGATTTGCTTGTTGTCTTTCATGCTGTTCATGTGGAACCTATTTTCCCACTTTATGCACCTTTCTCATAGCTTTCAACCGAAGAGAAACGGCTTTCTACGTCACGTTCAATTGTTCCGCGAGTTCCTATTAAGTTTGAGTATCCTCTTCATCCAGTAAGGCCTGTAATTCGTTGTCTTCCAACTTTTACGGTGGTTTCCTGCGTTCATCATTCCTCACGTCAAAATCAGCACTTTTGAATTTTTTGAACTACTTGAAAGACTGTTTCCCCAAGATCACGTTTACCGAAAGCTTAGACAAGCATTCGACGCGATTCGGCAGCAGTTTTTTATAAATAATAACAGAAAACCAATGCTGTCCGCAAATAGGCACAAAACTCGACATGTTTACGGATTTGAAACAGATACCAGTGTATGGAACTGGAGCTACTGTGTGTTGACATTCGTCGTCAGCCGTTACAGGAAGCAGATGGCGTTGCAGACGCGGATTCACGGGGCCTACTCTGACGGCTAGCACTATCTATAGGGTTTCATACTTCTACATATGCAAGTCGCTCCCTGTAATTAATCCCTTGCAGGATGTTTATATTTTCTCCTTTGGGCAATTAAATTGATAACCTTTTTGTTATTCAAGGATTACTACTAGGCACGGACTTTTTACCCATGTGCTCTTGTGATGTCTTCACTATTTCGTCCCGCAAAGTTACCCATTCCTTTCCCCTCCGTCAGTCCAAAGTTGCCCAATGCTCCCTCCGAAACTCTCGACAACCTTTGGTTCTTTGTATTTATTATGGTCAAATCAGTTTAATATCTTCAATTTTAGTCTGCAGTTCACAACCAATAAATGACAGTATGGTACAACTGCGCCTAAATATTTTACAGTTGAAAACTTTTTTCGAAATCTCTGTCTTACCAATACATAACCAATCTGAAAACTTCCAGCGCCCGATGTCTATTCCACATACAAATACAGTAGCATCCAGTACTTTGAAATTTGGAGACTACAACTTAGTTTTAGCACTCGGTACTTTTCACTTCCTGCAGAGATTTTTACAGTCAGGTAAAGACACCCGCTCACAAGCTGACTATACCTGCAGCTGACCACAAATCAAACGCAGTACGGAAATCCACAGGCAGAAACAGCAAACCGAAGTACGTTGAGTACGGCAAGTCAGTGAAAGGGCCTGCCTTCCCGAACCTAAGTGGGACTGACTGAAAGCAAGCATAGTTTCCTCAATCGAACGCCCGACTAGCCATTGTTTACAGATCTGTGTTCAGCGACAAAGTAATACTTGAAATACTGATGTTGCTGGATACAAAAATCGATTTTATGTTGTGCAAATTTTGCGGTTTACATTGCTATTGTAGATCTGAAAATAAATTCTACGACAAATGCACTTCACAAATTTTCATACGAATACTTCTGGAATGCTGTGTTTTTCCCTGTTGCCATTTCTTATAAATTCGTTAAAGTGTTCATTTAAACAAGTTCCTATTAAAGAAAAAATATTTCGAATATTTTATTGTTACTTATATTGTAATCGTAGTAGTGATCTTTGGCACATTAAAACAGCGGGAGGGCGGAGAGGTGTGCGGGGCATGGCAAGCTGGCAATCCGCAGGGTGATTTTTTCCACCGTGTACAAATTCTAGGGATTGATCGATGAGAGGATACGGAGCAAAAAACTTCTAATGAACTTATGTCGGGAAACGCATGATTTCCGTGCTAGAGATCGTTTATTCAATCATAAAAAAAATGGTTCATATGGCTCTGAGCACTATGGGGCTTAACATCGGAGGTCATCAGCCCCCTAGAACTTAGAACTACTTAAACCTAACTAACCTAAGGGCAGGATTCGAACCTGCGACCGTAGCGGTCGCGCGGTTTCAGATCAAAGCGCGTAGAACCGCTCGGCCACACCGGCGGGTCTGTTCAATCATACATTGTTACAGAGACTGCGGTCTATTACGCGCTGTGCCTTGCAGCCACAGTTACAGTAGTCTTGGAAATGGTTTCCATGTTCTTCAACGCATGCGGCTACGTGCCGTAGCATGTTCTGGCTCACACGTTCACATCGACCAGCGTTGCATCCGAACAGCCTCAAAGGCAGCATAAAGACGCTGCTGCAGTGTATTTACGTCTGGAACGGGCTCTGCATACACGATACTTTTGAGATGGCTCCATAATTAGAAATCGCACGGAGTGAGATCCGATAAACGAACAGGCCGTGAAACTAGACCCCTCGTCCGATCCATCGACCGGGGAAGACGCGATTGGGATGTATCCGGAACCTTAACGGCGAAGTGGGCTGGAGCACCATCATATAGTAGCCACATCACCCTTCAAATCATCAATGGCCCTTTTGCCGGCAGAAGAGAGAAAGTCACCCGCAAGAAACGCAGATAGTTCCTATCTGATAGGTGACGTGGCAGGAAGACTGGTCCCAAAAGATGGTCGCCAATTATCCCCACCCACACATTCCAGCTGAACCGATGTTAATGATTCGCTGTCACAGTACCATGCGGGCTTCTGCATACTACCCTACAGATGGCTGTTATAAAAGCTGAAGACCGCGTAAATGTAGCCTCATCTGTGAATAGGATGGATGTCACAAATCCCGGAATCGTGGTTGACTGATGAAGAAACCAGTGACAAAACTGCTCCCGATTTGGAAAGTTGTCTCTGGTAAGACCTGCACATGATGTAAGTGGTAAGGGTAGTAATAATTGTCATGGAGAATGTTCCACTCGGTCGTCTGGCTTACCCTGTACTAGCTGCCGACTGTCTGGTACTAACACGGTAGTCGCCTTACGCAGTGTTATTCAAATTTTCCTTCAAGTCTGGTGTCCGAACATTTCGGATGCATGCTTCATGATTCCCTTCTTCCTGGAACGAAACTGTCTCGGGCAAACGGCGAAACGCCGTTGCAAACATTGAATGCTGTGGTTATTGTCAGTGGGGATGCATGTCCTGACCCAGTCTTGCTGCCCGCTGTCCATTACCATTTGCCTCCCCGAAAGTAAACACCATGTCGGCAAGCTCTCGATTTGAATATGGAACCATTGTATACAACGCTGCATCACATCCACTACAAGGCGAATCAGCAAGAGAAGTGAATCTGACAGAACATTTCCGGTTACTATGGCAAGAGAGGGCGCAGGGGCATGACGTATGAGGAACAGTACCACCCTCTAGGAGAAAACCATGCATACTGTAACTGCAGCTGCGTGGTACAGCGCGTATTAGACCACAGTTTCTGTAACAAAGTATGACTGAATAAATGGTCTCTAGCATGGAAATCACGCGTTTCCGGGCATAAGTTCATTGGACCTTTTTTGTTCCGTATCCTGTCATCGATCAATCTCTACAGTTTGGACACGGTGGAAAAAATCATACTGTGTATTTGGGGAAGGGAAGAGACTGCCCTCACCTCCCTTTCCCTCAACAGAATTGGATCAAAGCCTGTCCGAGTAGACTTGTTTTGCAGAGACACGCCCCGAAGGAACTAGCTAGACAATACGCAGAAGGAACGACGGCAGTTTCCAGTTCTTGGAAGAGAGCTACCTCGTGGCAGTGGGCGGGATCGTGGCGGCGAATACGGGGCGCTGCCGGGGAGATTATCCTCCACATCAACGTCCCAGCATCGGACGCAAGGCGATGCTTGTTCGGGAGAAGTCCGATATACTCTCTGCAAAGCGGGTTGCTGCCTGGGGATAGCGGTAAAATAATGTTCTCTACGTAACAGAGATCCCGCCGCCAACTTACTTATTTCCCTCGGGACGTGTTCGTCTTACAGGAGTGGGGAGCCGGAGATAAGTGATATGTCTGCTGCGTATCTGATCTGGTTCTGAAGCAGTGTTTGTGAATGCTCTAGGGAATTGCACAAGAAAGACGTGCTAGCATACTCGATATGAACAAAACATTTCCAGAATTTGCACTTGCTAGAATGGCTGGAAATGATCGTACGATCTTAAAGTCGTGATCGAAGAAGATTTCCTCTGAAGTAAAAGCACTTGTGTTCCATAAATCAACTTAAAAAGTCTGCCTCATAAGTCAGGATTCAGTGCATCTTGGACTACAAGCTCAATAACACGAGGTTAGACTGGAGAGACATCTCGAAGGAACTAAGCCGCGAGAATTCGAAAAGAGTATGAGCGCATCACCAGTTCCATTGGTCGCTAACGATGTGGGAAATGACTTGACTTGTTCTGATATCATAGATCATGCACTCGTGGTTAACCTTAGCAATGCCAATGTATTTTCCACAACGCGTCCTACAAAGGTGTACTTTACGCCCACCAAAAACAAGATAAAATAGAATTTTCGTTAATTGTTTTTAACTTTTACTAAAATCATCGTTTTTAAATAGGTACTGATGAATAAGAAGCGTTTAGAACTTGAAAATATCATGTAACACAATCTCAGCAGTACCAACGCATTTCCCGTAATGTGCTTACAGAGAGGAGGGATACTTTATTACCACCAAAACAAGATCAAAAAATACATATTTCATTAGTTGTAGTTACGCATTATTCACAACATACTTCTTGGAAACCTATATATGCGTAGAAAGGGTCCAGAACTTGAAAATACGAATACTACATTTGTTGCGAAAAGTCACATTTACTAATGAGATTTAAATATTTGGGTTACCCTTAACAGAAAAATAAAAAACAGTTACGGAACCTAGTAAAAGAAATCATTAGAAACAACAAACATTTTTTCAAAATTTTAAAACATGAAGTACGTGTCTAGATAACAATATTTCCAAAAGGTAGGCATAGAGGATTTCCCCCCGCCCCCCTTCCCTCACGCGCCTCGGTACTGGGAAGTTAAGACAGATTTAATCCTCAAAACCTTTTCACTAAGTAGACGAGTTGGCAAATAATACATAAATACGTGAAATGCCTGGATAATTTCTTTGGGAATAATGATGTTGCCCGAAACAGACAATTATTGTTTAACAAAACGTATGTTTACTGGAGAGAAATTACTTCTTTTGCAAGACACTATTCTGTACGTGTTTTTACCCACCCGTCTTTCAGCACTTTTTGTGCTATCTTCACTGGATTTATTTGTTTATTTCCTTTCTGCTAACTTGTTGTTGCATGTTAAATCCTAAAGAAATTTTTGATACAAAATATTTACATTTGTAAAATGACCGATTTTTATCGAACATTTTTTTAGGTTCTATGGGAACAAACTTTTGTGGTCATCAGTCCCTAAGCGTACACACTACTTAACCTAAATTAAACTAACTTACTCTAAGGACAACACACACACACACACACACACACACACACACACACACACACACACTCATGCCCAAGGGAGGACTCACATTAGTTGTTTCCACGCAGCACAGAGTTGAGTCATGTATCAGTTTGTCGAGGCATTCTATATTGTTAATCAGCGGTCTGCCTAAAGGATCTAGTTTTATACTAAATTTGGAAATAAAGTGGATCTGTACATTTGTTTAAGTACCTCACATGGAGCCATTGGTCGTTTATGCTGGTAGTTTTTGGTCTACTACACAATCTACAGCTTGTCAGCATGTCATCTGCAAAAAGCAAAGCGTTTTGTATTTTATTTTTCTGTTTGTTACAGAATTCCCGACTGAGATCGCTATACATTGGGTTATGCAGCGCGTTATTTACAGTTTTCAATGCTGTGGTGAGTTCTTCCTTTGCTTGTATAGAGGTAATACGTTTATTTATTTCGATGTTGTCGTCACCATGGCATTTTCTAAGATTTGTTCACCGAGCACAGAGTTTCCGCCGTCATTACGTGTTTTTAAGGCTGTTTATTTAGAGTGTAGCGCACGGACCGCACGCGCGCGGTGCTGTTGATTTTTTGGGTCTGACTGTTTTCTTCTATCGTTAATTCTTGGTATAGGCTGCACTTAGTTTTACGAATTCTAAAATCAGTTTCTGTATTCGTTAGGCGGCAATTCTGTGCTACCAGCTGATCTGCAGATGTTGAGTCTAAGCTATTACTTTCTAGTGCTCTGAGATGTTCTGTATACATGGTTCTAAACTTCCTGTATTTTTGACCCATGTACACTGATTGACAGCAATTGCAGGATAGTTAATATATATCGGACTGGCTTTATTTGTCAGGGTTGGTGTTATTTCTTCCAAGTCTGTTCTGTATCATGTTGTTGGTTCTGTATTCTATGATGAGTCCTCGAGTGTCTTTAGTATGTTACCCAGTCAGTGTGCGACTTTATTGTTTTAAGTCATTATGTGCCATTTGTTGTTCTGGTATCTGCTAATTTGTTGTGAATTGTGTTTTATCTTTACGAGTGTTGTATCTTGATTAAATGTTGCCTGTTTTGCTATTGTGCTATTTGTTTTACCTACTGTCATTGTAAAATACCCATTCTCGTGTGCAGTTTCTTTTATTGTGCTCAGTTTTTCTGTGTAGTAATGTTTGTTCATAGTTGTTCTGTTAAATCTGTGTAATAAATATCTGACAATGATTGTGCGAAGATTGTAGGTTCTCTACAAATTATGAACTCGTGTTTTACGTTTCTCTTGTGTATGGTGATATCTAATCAACAGAGTAATATTGATACATGTGTAAATGGTGGCCTCACATAAATTTCCGATTTAAATAAGAAAACAATTAAACAATAAATAATGTATATAGCGTGGATAGGACATTAAATACAGAAACAGGTGCGAGCAAAGTTCATTTAATGGCTCATCAATTCTCAAAAACGAAGGGAACACTTTCATAATCCAAAAGTGCAGTTTCGCATTATCAGTAGCGACGTAAACTAAAGGTCGGTATTATGAATGACCACTGAGAAAACATGTAACAAGTTGTCACACTCGAATATACAAGGGGCGATCAAAAAGTTTCCGTTCGAAGGCCACACTAAAGCTCTTGCCTACATATTGGTGCTTGTATACAAGCATCGGAGTCGAACTGTGTGGTATATACGTTACAGCTATGCCCTCAAATGGAAACTTTTTGTTCGACCCTTATAAATAAGAATTACATTGAGTAATTAAAATACAGAGGTTCTTAAAATATCGTAAATATAAGTTCATGAAGTCGCGCAAAGTCTATCACCGGAAACAACGTTCCATAAACCAACGAGAAGTTGTTATTAATTTACTCAACTGCTCGGCAGCAGAGTCCCCCCGACAAAAGGGTAATGGCCGCCCACCTTCGAAAGACAGTAAAAGATCAAAAGACTATTGTTCGCCCTTAAATATTTACTGTGACGTCACACATTACTGAATCACAGTAGGGTACTTCAATAATGGTCACCATTCTATTTCAGGGCTAACTGCATATACATACAAGATCCTGCAACACTGGGAAAATAACTGCAGTTATTTGACGACATTTTATTAAGATAACAACTCAATATGGAATAAGTTATTGGCAAATTAAAACTGTGCGCCGGACTAGGACTCAATTCGCAGGAAAGTGCCCATCGACTGAGCAGCCTAACATGACTCATGACCCGTTCTCAAAGCTTTAATTGCTCCACTACCTCTTATCTTACTTACCAAACGTCCCAGAACATCTCCTAGCACAACTTGCAAGCCTAGCACTCCTGGAAGAAACGATGTTGCGGGGACTTGGCTTAGTTGCGGAGACTTGGCTTAGCCAAAGCCCAGGGGATTTTCCAGAATGAAGTTTCCACTGTGCAGGCTGTGGCTAAGCCATGCGTCTGCAACATTGTTTCTTCCAGAAACGCTAGTCCTGCAGGTTTCGTAGGAGAACTTATATGAATTTGGTAAGGTAGGAGATTAGATACTGGCGGAAGTAAAGCTGTGAGGCTGGGTCCTGAGTCATGCTTGGGTTGTTTAGTCGGTAGTCTGGCTTTGTAGCAGCCGAAAAGTGCGGACGTCCCGTATTTCCGCCTGCAGAGCGTGTGTGCTTCTTATATTTACCTTCTGCGGCCGTTACTTGTGCGTCGTCTTGTATTCCAGACCAACGGTGAAAAGATTCCGCAAATCGACACTCCATTTCACGTCCTGCAATGACTATGCAAGACCAAAGGCGCTGTAGGCAGAGCACTTTCTTCGCAATGTAGACAAAATCCCGGCGAACGACATAGTGGACTTACACTTATCAATAGTGAACAGCACGGTGTATGTAAAATCACCGTTGACGCGACTTGCGATAAGATCCTTCGGAACCCCCAGCAGTTACTCAGTTTCTGCCGCGGTGGCGGTAACTTCGGGCTGGTGACGGTCGACCACACAGGATTACACATGAGGACAATTCGGGTCTTTGAACTGCCGTTCGAACCCCCCCCCCCCCCCCCCCCGACGGCCGAAGTCATGGACACCTTCCATCCTTATGGCTCCGTTCAAAGCCATGTAGTCTAATGGTGGGCACAGTTTAGAACATACTCGGTCATCAATGGAGAGCGCAAGATAACCGTAGACCTCCACTGTCATGTGCCATCCTACCTCCAGATATGTGGCTGCTGCGCGGTCGTCATTTACGACGGCCAACTCTGAACTTGCTCAGGATGCGGAAAAGAAACGCACGTTAGATCAGAATGTCTCCAGCGTCGAATCACAGAACCGCCGGCCTCTGACGTGACACTACTACCACAACAGACGTACTCTCTGGTCTCCTACGCTAGAGTTCCCGATGTCGTCGCAACTTTGCATCACCAGATGCATCCTATATCGGCGCCTTCATCGGACGCTACCAGTACAGCCGTTGCACAGCCTCCAACAGACGGTCCGCAGCTTGTGGTCTAGTGGATAGCGTTGCTGCCTCTGGATCACGGGGTCCTGGGTTAGATTCCCAGCCGGGTTGGGGATTTTCTCTGCCCAGGGACTGGTTGTTTGTGTTGTCCTCATCATTTCATCATCATCATCATTCCTGACAGTGATTAAATTTTACAAAATTGGACTGTGATAAAATTGGGACTGTACGGGCGCTGATGACTGCGCAGTTGAGCGACCCACAGACCAAAAATCATCCAGCACACGGCCCCTTCGATATCATCGACGCCACTAACAGCAGAAGCCGAATATCCCTCAGCTGAAAGTACGGAGTTTATATCAACGATAGTATTGGTGCTAGTACGACGCGATTCACTCCCGACCTCCGACGTGGAAGGCCAGTCACGGAAGCAGTGGTCACGCAAGCACTGTGAAAGTAGACCGTCGCACCGTCTCTTATACGGATGCTTCGTCTCTCGATGACATCTCACTTGCAGTTCAAAAAAAATGGTTCAAATGGCTCTGAGCACTATGGGACTCAACATCTTAGGTCATAAGTCCCCTAGAACTTAGAACTACTTAAACCTAACTAACCTAAGGACAACACACACACCCATGCCCGAGGCAGGATTCGAACCTGCGACCGTAGCAGTCCCGCGGTTCCGGACTGCAGCGCCAGAACCGCTAGACCACCGCGGCCGGCTACTTGCAGTTCCCCTGGACGCCGACGACAAGTAGACAAGTCGTGGACACCAATGTAACCCCAACTACCACGATCGAAAGCAACCAGCCCCTACAGCAAGTTAAGGTGTTGTCGAACCAGTAAATACATCCGCCCCTTTGGACGTTTCTGCATCAATCAAGCACCCTGTACTTCTGGAGCGTATGATGATTCGCCAGGACTCCACACTTCCGCGTGGATCGACCCTGATCCCCGGTCGGCGGCGGTGCCTCCAGTGACCACGACCTAAACATATCTGTGCTGCTGGACAGAATGGTCTATGACCGCCTTGTTCACCCTCGAGTACTCAAAATGTGATAATGAACCTCAACTTACCGCGCAGCCAGTCATACTAGATTCCAACGATGAATATCAACCACATCAGTTCGCCTCTGAAATTATCTCTACTACATACACAAAAAAGTTTTGCGTCACCGGTTCCGAGAGTTCCAGAACCTGTGCAGAAAACTGAAATAGAGATCGACGTAAACATCATTTCTGCACTTTTATTGCTCATAAAAACCACACATTGCCTGTTGTACCACCATACAGCGAGACCTTCAGAGGTGGTGACACAGATTGCTGTACACACTGGTGCCTCTCATACCCAGTAGCATGTCCTCTTGCATTGATGCATGCCTGTATTCGTCATTACATACCATCCACAAGTTCATCAAGGCACTGTTGGTCCAGATTGTCCCACTCCTCAATGGCGATTCGGCATAGATCTCTCAGAGTGGTTGGTGAGTCACGTCGTCCATAAACAGTCATTTTTCAACATCTCTCAGGCATGTTCGATAGAGTTCATGTGTGGAGGACATGCCGGCCACTTGTTGTGCCATGTCGTTATCATGAAGGAAGTCATTCACATGATGTCCACGATGGGGGCGCGAACTGTCGTCCATGAAGATGAATGTCTCGCCGATATGCTGCCGATATGGTTGCAGTATCGGTCGGAGGATGGCATTGACGTACCCCACATAATGCCACCGGAAAACAACATGGATTCTCGACCTTGCTGCACTCGCTGGACAGTGTGTCTAAGGCGTTCAGAATGACCGGGTTGCCTCCAAACACGTCTCACACGATTGTCTGCTTGAAGGCATATGCGACACTCATCGGTGAAGGCAACGTGATGTCATTCCTGAGCGGTCCATTCGGCATGTTGTTGGGCCCATCTGTACCGCGCTGCATGGTATCGTCGTTGCAAAGATGGACCTCGTCATGGGCGTCGGGAGTGAAGGTGCGCATCATGCAGCCTATTGCGCACAGTTTGAGTAGTAACACGACGTCACGTGGCTGCACGAAAAGCATTATTCAACATAGTGGTGTTGCTGTCAGGGTTGCTCCGACCCGTAATCGGTAGGTAGCGGTCATCCACTGAAGTAGTAGCCTTTAGGCGGCGTGAGCGAGTCATGTCATCGACAGTTCCTGTCTCTCTGTATCTCCTCCATGTCCGAACAAGATCGCTTTGGCTCACTCCGAGACGCCTGGACACGTACCTTGTTAGGAGCCCTTCCTGGCACAAAGTAACAATGCAGACGCAATCAAACGGCGGTATTTACCGTCTAGGCATGGTTGAACTACAGACAACACGAGTCGTGTACCTCCTTCCTGGTGGAATGCCCCAACTGGTCGGCTGTCAGACCAGTTTGTCTAATAGGCGCTGCTCATGCATGGTTGTTTACATCTTTGGGCGGGTGTAGTGACATCTCCAAACAGTCAAAGGGACTGTGTTTGTGATACAATATCCACAGTCAACGTCTATCTTCAAGAGTTCTGGGAAGTGGAGTGACGCAAAACTTTTTTTGATGTGTGTACATTACATGATCTGGGCATCTGACGTTAACATTGCAGTCTTACAGGGGGCTGCTCACGTTGCCAGATACGTACCCTACAGCTCTGCCAGTGTCACCCTTGGCAGAAGCGTGTCTGCATACTCTCCTTAAGGAATCAGCATTACGGATCTGACCACTCTGCCAACAGCGCGAGACATGGCCTTCACCACGGTCGACATGCATATCATCAATATCTACGCCCCATCCAGTTCGAACCGCTGGCAGGAAAGAGCCATATTCCACTCTGAAGACATTGCCCCTTTGTTCTTAGGGCTTATGCTCGTCGCATATTTGGAGTCGATTTCAACTGCATCTTGCAACAGAAAGGTCGGACTCCTCACTTTAACACCGGTCAATAGCTCCGGATGATCGTCTGAGACCTCTGGCTCTGTGACAAATTGAATGAAAAGTATTGCAATACCTGTGGCCCCACATATCGAATAAGTTGACTTGATATGAGTTACGTCTCCTAGGAGCTATTATCTGTTGTCCAAGACACTGAACCGTTGATGCTGGTTTTCTCTGGCAAACACCTGCACGATTCTCATTAAATCACAACCAAAAAAATGGTTCAAATGACTCTGAGCACTATGGGACTTAATATCTATGGTCATCAGTCCCCTAGAACTTAGAACTACTTAAACCTAACTAACCTAAGGACATCACACACGTCCATGCCCGAGGCAGGATTCGAATCTGCGACCGTAGCAGTCGCGCGGCTCCGGACTGAGCGCCTAGAACCGCTAGATCACCGCGGCCGGCTAAACCACAACCACCGTGGTAAATGAACATCACATATCTCCAGGAGGCGTACTGTCAATGGCGCATGTCAGAGACTTGGAGGACTTGCGAACGACGACTCGCCACCTATGGAACGACTTTAGGGTGATGGTTAGGGTATACCATGCTTTCCTTACAACAAGCTATGTTGCGATACGGGAAGAACATGGCGTAGTGGGGTCCACACTGAACTAACTACTATTACACCATCCTCTGAGACTTAGACACACATTGGCTCGGCCCGCCCATCCAGAAGGAGAGGCAGAGGAGTAAGGTGCGCTTGGTAACGAAGGCCCCAGTCGTCTACAGGGAGTCCTCGTGAGAACGCTTCTACAGGACTCACTGGACCAAGAGATACCTTATATGCTTCATATGGTAACTGATAACCAACGACGACGACGACAACTCATAACCAAATTTGTCATGCCACAGGCACAAACACTCACCCATCAGTCCGAAATAGTCACTGCTTTCGCTGATCACAACAAAAACATCTACGGCGCCAGGACTGCCAACGCAACAACAACTGGTCAGGTATTGTATTACACCACCTACAGTATCGCCGATGGAAAGAAACTGATTGCCGTGGATCAAGAGAAGTTTGCCATCGACAAGGGTGCCTTTAACAGGTCCTCCAACACTGACGGTCTGCGTATAGAGTTCTACCATGCCTTCCAGACATTAATGGTTACGAGATGGACCAGTATGTTTCAAGAACTTTTCGAGCTGAGCCATGTTGTCCTTCCCAGCTTTGTCACAGCATCGCCATTCCTTGACATAAACCACTTACCCTCTATAATGCAACCACAATACCTTTCCCGCATTTTAGCAGCGGCCCTGGTCTCCTTCTTCCAAGCTCCTCTCACCAGAACAGACAACTCTAGGTGGTCAGGTGACTGTGCAAACTGGCGAATGTCTTCGATGTGACAGCACTGGCTCTGATGTACCTGCTCTGGGCATCTATACTCGCAGTTGACTTTGACAGCGCATCTGTCAAAGTGCATTATGTTTCCTGTCTGCTGTGATGGCTCCGATGGGCTTCCTATCCCCTTTCCTTAACGTCATACATGGCGTATATGACAGTGCCATCTCTTCCATGCAATTCAACTGTCTTGACGAGTCCAGTGCCTATATGACGATCTATCTGCCAAGGTCTATCTATCAAACGTGCTACACGTCTTAGTGCTGGAACGCCTGATTGCGAACCTCAAATTTACATTCAAAGGAGTCATCTTCTGACAACGCACATTCCATTGCCGAGCATACGCCAAAGATCTGCTCCCCTTAGTTCTCTCTGGAGCGGAAATATGACAGACCATTGAAGCAATCGTGACATATTGAGCAGCAGCAGGCAGCTGAATAAATCTGCATTTCTGCCAAAAGGACACGACCTCCCCAACGTTGAACTAGCACTCTTCCAATGGATGTGGACCATCAAGTACCTGACCAGTGTCTTTGTCTTAATACATCCAACACAATGACCACTAATTTTCGTAGCGCATTGCAGAGTGTTTGCATCAAGATCTACTAAATCTTCTTCAGCGTCTCAACAATCTAAAGCAGGTGGTCTACCTCAATCGCCATGTTGCTTCGAAACTGGTACGTGTTACACCACTCCTGCTCTTCGTCTGCTAGTGACCTTCGGCTACTGCCTGACGGCGGGGACGATGTTTAAGGTCCGGTACAACCCGCTTACCGTCCCTCCACATGATGGAGGACTTGGTCTATTCAACATACAGCACAGGGCTGATTTTCTGTATATGCAAACGAAGCAGAAGGAATGGATTGGACTGGGAACACCTATCACACATAGTTTTGTGGATGTCCTAATGCCAGAGTCCATCCTTCTATCAAAGTCAGTTGGTCACATTCAACCTCATTGTCACATTTATTGTCGATTATAGTTATGTACATGCCGCCCTCTCAACCACGCATTTTCTTATGGACAAACACATCTATTTCACCCTGCTAGATCGAGTGTTGCTCAACATTGTCATGCAGAAGTACCCTGCGATTCATTGGCGAAATGTATAGCGCCATATCCACCAGGTTTACCTCTCCATAAAGTTTGAACAACATAGTACTTGGTTAGCAATGTCAAATTGTGACAGAAAAGAAATTATATGCAGTTGGGTTAGCTGACACCCAACTGTATGCTGCTTGCCAACAACTCGACAAGGAGACCGACCCACCGCCCCACATGTCCATCAACCATTGACATCTGGGCGCTCACCCGCAAGATAGTCTCCTGCTTTCTCCACATTCCTCTGACCGTTGTTGAACCCAAGTCATACATATTTCCTGGGGCCAAATACCTTCCTGCTGCCAAAACCAACGCCATACACTGGATAAAATGTTGGACTCTCAGCTATTACTACGGCGACGGCGACAAATCAGGCCTCGGGTTTTGGTACAGATTACAGAATGCCTATGCCACTCAGGAGCGACGGCCCAATTACAGTTCGCCACCTACTTGTATGGAGTATTCATCCATTTGGAGCGTAATACGGCAATTACCAATTCTTTCCCCCCATCCCCCACATTATTTCCCTACTTTCAATTACAGGACGTGTATACAGCCACTTCGGTTGCACAAAACTTTGTCAATTGTCCATGGTTTCGATTGGACTAGGGCAATCTTTATGAGAATAAAAAAATTACATGAAATACCTAAAAATATAATGACATGGATTGAAATAACGTACACTTAATGGTATTACTTCAATAAATTTTGTACAAACAGAATGCACTCACATGTAATCACACCATGGTTTAAAACGTCTCAGCAAAGTGCTCTCGTCAAACAGAAATGTCATACGAATAAAAACTAAAATGTAAAAGTATAACATGATGGTCAACCAGAAAATATACTTCATGGAATATTGCTCTGTATTATGCCGCTCTTGGTCCTAAGCGACCTTGCTGTTGTCATTATATTCCATGAAGTATTTTATCAGGTTGACAATGATGTTATACTTTTACATTTTAATTTTTATTCCTATGACATTTCTGTTTGACATTTGGGGTTTTAAACCATTAAGTACATTCTGTTTGTACGTAATTTATAGACGTAATCCTACTTAGTGTCTATTATTTCAATCCATGTCATTATATTTTTAGGTATTCTGTGTAACTCTCATATTCTGATGAAGATTGTTCTAGTGCAGTCGAAACTGTGGTCAACTGACAAAATTTTGTGCAACAGAAGTGGCTGTATATACGTCCTACAATTAAATAGCGTACGGTTGCTGGACCACAGCCAATCAAATGTTTAAATTTTCAATTTCACAATTTTCATTTACTTCCATGATTGAGTTTCGCATTATACATCGCGAGTTGTGCAGAACAGACGAGTATTCCATGGGCATAAGTACACCAATAAATATATTTACCATCACAGCTCATGTCCATTTTAAGGTACAGTGATTATCAGTGTTTTCGTGAAAATATCAGTATCAGTTCTGAAGCTTAATACCACTAAAGGATTTCAGTAAAGTGTCATCTTGTGAATTTTCAACCAGTTTTATCAGACTGTCAGATGTATTAATTTTTATGTTGTTTTGCTCTGTAATTACAGTAAAAGTTGTGGTACAGTAATTGTTTGTAAGACTAAGATAAGGTTTAGCCGTTTTCATGGTCAACATTTTAATATGAGTAGTTCGTTATCAAGGCAGGTATAATACCTAAATTTCATTGAAAACGGATTACTTTGCCGGCCCAAGTGGTCGAGCGGTTCTAGACGCTTCAGTCTGGAACTGCGTTACCGCTGCGGTAGCAGGTTCGAATCCTGCCTCGGGCATGGATGTGTGTGATGTCCTTAGGTTAGTTAGGTTTATGTAGTTCTAAGTTCTAGCGGACTGATGACCTCACCAGATAAGTCCCATAGAGCTCGGTGCCATTTGAACCGTTTTGAACGGATTAACGTGAGCTTCCCGTTCAAAATTAAATTTTCAAATATTTCTGTAGGTCTGCACTGAGATTTACTAAACTTTCAAATATTTCTGTAGCTCTGCACTCAGATTTACATGTTTTGATGTCAAAATATGTTTTTACACATTTCTCAGATGCCAATTAGAGACTTAAAAACGCGATTTGTTACAAATAACAAGAAACTTCCACCTGTCGACCTTTTCTGACGAGATACTTTATTATGAGTAGCCTTCTGATTTCTGCAGTCAGATCAAGTTTTGTTCTGTAACTACAAATTGTTGTTGTTGTTCTGGTCTTCAGTCCTGAGACTGGTTTGATACAGCTCTCCATGCTACTCTATCCTGTGCAAGCTGCTTCATCTCCCAGTACGTACTAAAGCCTAAATCCTTCTGAATCTGCTTAGTGCTTGGTCTCCCTCTACGATTTCTTTCCTCCACGCTGCCCTCCAATACTAAATTGGTGATCCCTTGATGCCTCAGAAAATGTCCTACCAACCGATCCCTTCTTCTATTCAAGTTGTGCCACAAACTCCTCTTCTTCCCAATTCTGTTCAATGCCTCCTCAGTAGTTATGTGATCTACCCATCTAATCTTCAGCATTCTTCTTTAGCACCACATTTCGAAAGCTTCTGTTCGCTTCTTGTCTAAACTGTTTATCGTCCTGACACTTAAATATATACTCGATGTTAACAAATTTGTCTTCTTCAGAAACACTTTCCTTCCCATTGCCAGTCTACATTTTATATCCTCTCTACTACGACCATCATCAGTTATTTTGCTCCCCAAATAGCAAAGCTCCTTTACTGCTTTATGTGTCTCATTCCCTAATCTAATTCCCTCAGCATAACCCGAGTTAACTCGACTACATTCCATTATCCCCATTTTGCTTTTGTTGGTGTTCATCTTATATCCTCCTTTCAAGACACTGTCCATTCCGTTCAACTGCTCCTCGAAGTCCGTTGCTGTCTCTGACAGAATTACAATGTCATCGGCGAACCTTAAAGTTTTTATTTCTTCTCCATGGATTTTAATACCTCCTCCGAATTTTTCTTTTGTTTCCTTTATTGCTTGCTCAATATACATATTGAATAACATCGGGAAGAGGCTACAACTCTGTCTCACTCCCTTCTCAACCACTGCTTCCCTTTCATGCCCCTCGACTCTTATAGCTGCCATCTGGTTTCTGTACAAATTGTAAATAGCCTTTCGCTCCCTGTATTTTACCCCTGCCACCATCAGAATTTGAAAGAGAATATTCCAGTCAACATTGTCAAAAGATTTCCCTAAGTCTACAAATGCTAGAAACGTAGGTTTACCTTTTCTTAATCTAGCTTCTAAGATAAGTCGAGGGTCAGTATTGCCTCAGTGTTCCAATATTTCTAAGGAATCCAAACTGATCTTCCCCGAGGTCGATTTCTACCAGTTTTTCCATTCGTCTGTAAAGAATTCGCGTTAGTATTTTGCAGATATGACTTATTAAACTGACAGTTCGGTAATTTTCACATCTGTCAACACCTGCTTTCTTTGGGATTGGAATTATTATATTCTTCTTGATGTCTGAGGGTATTTCGCCTATATCATACATTTTTCTGACCAGCTGGTAGAGTTTCATCAGGACTGGCTCTCCCAAGGCTGTCAGTAGTTCTAATGGAATGTGGTGTGTGTACTGTAAGACCTTCGGTACACACACCGTCAGATTATTTGACTTGTCGCTCTAACGAAGTAGGCGAGTGTCAGCAATATGTCTCGTGGTCTTATCGTGGCGTGTTTATCTTCTGCCATTAGGTCAGATGATTGAAATGCCACTTGCACGCTTAGAGTAGCAGATTGACGGTGACCAACTTTAAACAGAACTTGATTAATTTTCACACACGTTTATTAAAATAATAAAAATCATAGAAATTACGTAACTTGATTCTGGATGCTGTTTACAACTGACAATCTGAAGCTCCTTTGGTCTTGGTACGTTAATCTTATTCTTACATATCTCTGATAACTGACAAAAAGTCTAGTCATTTATCTTCATGGCTACGTACAGGAATATGGTAATCTTATTAGGCGCAGACTGAAACTTGACTATAGACTGGTACAGACAATGCAGACTAATGCAGACTGAAGCAGACTGACTAATCGGAGGTCTGTACACTCGTTATAATACCTCGAGCGTTCAGGTATCACTGCGCGAGTGTGATCCGCGAGGAGGAAAGGTTCTACGTTAGCAGCAATCTCATTGGTTGCGTTACATATCAATACGCGGAACGACGGAAGCAGAATTTGGTCCGTCTCTTAGGTAGCGCCATCTCGTAGTGCGGAGACGGACGAGCGCTGCGCCTGCGCTGTTGTGCTTAGCGGGGCGCACTCTAGTGGGAAAGTTGTGTTCTCGCTGACTACGCGGAACTATGTACAAAACATGGAATTTTGTCTACTCCCGGGGCTGTGTTTCGACTTAGGGCTTTTAGTGCTCTGTCAAACTCTTTACGCAGTATCGTATCTCCCATTTCATCTTCATCTACATCCTCTTCCATTTCCATAATATTGTTCTCAAGTACATCGCCCTTGTATAGACCCTCTATATACTCCTTCCACCTTTCTGCTTTCCCTTCTTTGCTTAGAACTGGGTTTCCATTTGAGTTCTTGATATTCATACAAGTGGTTCTCTTTTCTCCAAAGGTCTCTCTAATTTTCCTGTTGGCAGTATCTATCTTACCCCTAGTGAGACAAGCTTCTACATCCTTACATTTGTCCTCTAGCCATCCCTGATTACCCATTTTGCACTTCCTGTCGATCTCATTTTTGAGACGTTTGTATTCATTTTTGCCTGCTTCATTTACAGCATTTTTATATTTTATCCTTTCATCAATTAAATTCAATATTTCTTGACACCCAAGTATTTCTACTAGCCCTCGTCTTTTTACCTACTTGATCCTCTGCTGCCTTCACTACTTCATCCCTCAAAGCTACCCATTCTTCTTCTACTGTATTTCTTTCCCCCATTCTTATCAATTGTTTTCTTATGGTCTCCCTGGAACTCTGTACAACCTCTGGTTTAGTCAGATGTGGACTCTGAACACAAGCTATTGTTTATGGACTGTAGATTAAAACGGAAGAAACTGCAAAAAGGTGGGAATTTAAGGAGGTGGGACCTGGATAAAGTGACTAAACCAGAGGTTGTAACTACAAATTAAAATTACAATAATAGTCTTTGACGTAGCAATTACTTTTACTGTACACTGTAAGCTATTACAGCAAAACAGTAAGTTTTACAAGTTTTACATATATATTGGTGGTGTGTTGGGACTTATGGGCGCTCGACATCGAGGTCATCAGCGCCCTGACACACATTAAAAGGAACGAATGTGGACAGACCTAAGAAAACTAAAGCACACACTCAAAGAAACCAGGAAAAGAAGGAAAATGCTACATAAGAAAGTAAAACCTAAGTAAAGGGGAAACATAGCAACAAGAATGTCACAGGAAATTGTTATTAGCAGGCCACTTACATAAAATATGGGCGAGCTTGTCACACAGTGAGCAAATTAAAATCCTCTCACTAAAATCTTTGTAAAAACATTTGACAGGGCACAGAACTTTAAAACTTTAACCACATTCGTCCGAGTGTTGCCTAGAAGAGATGGCAGGTCCGCTGGCAAGTCAGCCGCGACCCAATTGTACTGGAGAAAATTTATTTCTCGTATTACCAGGCAACACTATAAATAAATTTTCTGCAGTACTTGAATATATGTGTGGTATTTAGAATGTGAAACAGCCGCAAGAATGAGAGCAGTTGTACAAGACTGCCAAACAGAAGGTGAATTTTATCAGGTATTCTTGTCACCATACTGGTCTGAAGCAACACAAGACACAGTCAGAGACATAATCACTATGCTAAAGAATTTTCAACAATAGAACTTTTCTAGCCCAGTAGACTATTTGCAGCACAAGATACGCAAGAATCGATTCGTGTTGAATCCGTAATTAATAAGAATTTGTCTGACTAAACTACTTACATACTTGCGACACATTATTTTGGGACGTCGCTGTAAAGGTAACATTGAGGCTTTTCGAAGTTTACGGCGAGAACTTGAAGTTGACAGTGAGGAATTTTATTCGCGAAGTAGATACAGAAGCAGTAACAGGCAGAATTTCCAATCTCAACGTAACAGGTCAGATGAAGGATATTCTGCAAATCGCAACAACAGTTATGAACAGAATAACCAATTTTCTAATAACCATTATCACAATTGCTCCTACAGTTGGCATCCGAGAAAACAGTCTAACAATCGCAGTAGTTTCAGAGACAGGAACCAAGGTGTAATGGTGATTCCAATAGAGATTAGTGCAATGAAACAAATAACAGTAACTGACGAAATTCTTCTTCTTCTTTTTCTTAAGCGTCTGTCCCGCCTGGAGCGAATTCGCTGACAGCATTTTGTTCGTTAGTGGGCCATGTCTGGATGAAGATTAACAGCCTTCAGATCGTTGCAGAATGTCGGCCCATCGTTGTCTAGATCGTCCCCTGGGTCTCTTCACCGTGACTTCCACTGTGTATGCTGCCGTTGCAGTAGTATCGCCCTTTTCGCGCAGCACGTGTCCAAACAATCGCAGACGGCTTTCTCGCATTTTCTTCTGGTTCAGTTAGGCCCCGAAACGTCCTTTGATACTGTCATTTGAGACATGATCCAGTCGAGTGACGGCACCGGCCCATCTAAGCAACTGGCTCCATGACCCATAATCGTCGTTCTGCCTCTTTTGTATCTGGCCAACACTCGGTGCTGTAGAGAGAAACAGGGCAGATGACAGTCCGGTAGATCTTGAACTTCAGACCATCCTTAATCCAAAGATTGCAGGTGGCGCCTGTTGTCACTTGGATGAAGTGGCGAACGTCAAATGAAATAGTTGTCAGATGTATGGTCGCAATTCCCATTAGATATTCTCCAGCTGATGTTTTAGATTTGAGAATGACTACGTAGTTCGTTGCAACCGGCAATGTAACCCCTTTTTTTCAAAGAAAAATTTTATATACTGTGACTATGGATTCACTATTGTTGGTTAAAATAAACATTTAACCTATATAATAGTCAAACTGCTTTACGACAATTATGTGACAATATAGGACTGAGAACACTGATTTCAGATCACATGACTAACATTACAACCAAACACGTAATGGTTATCGTAACAGTTATTACGAAAGAAATAATCAGGAGGGGAAATTTTATTCCAGAACGACTTGCTGAAGTAGTTGAGATTAATAAATCAAAAGCACCAGTTGGTTTTTGTTCTACAGTATTACTGTAGAACACTGTAATATTGTAAAACAAAAGCAAACTGGTGCTTTTCATTTATCATAATGTTGTTCTACCAAGAACCGACGGAAGATTCAGTTAACATAGTTGAGATTAGATCACTAATCCTCGTAATAATGTTATACGTGAAGAGCTGTCACAGGTATGACTGATGGTACGACGGCATTTCGAAAAGTAAAGATACAATGGCTCGCAGTCCTTAAATAGAACAATTATTTAGAAAACGTCAGTTACATCTTATTAACTGGATTATTTGTTATTTTTCGACTTAATCACCCCCGTTATCCAAACATTTGTTAAGTCGGAGCTCGTTGAAGTGAGCCTTAGCAACTCCGGCCGTCTGCTCAGGGCAGCTCGCTCAGTGCCCGTAGACAACTGTGCACCCAGGAGGCCACGAGTTCGCTCCCCGGCCCCGATCATGCGAACAGCAACTTGCGCTCTGCCGGATGATGTCACCCAGAGAACAGAGGCCAGCAGCCCTCGCGCTCCTCGCTCCGGTGCAGCTGCAAGGTGCGACGCGCTCCGCCACAGCAACGACGCGTCCGTGCAGCGGAGGTTGGAGGCAGCTTCAGCCGGCCGGTTGGCCGCCGATATCCATCACCCAAAGGTCGTCGTGGTTGGCCTCAGACTGCTTTGGTCCCTACAAACAGGTCTCTAGGCACTGTTGTAACTGCAAAGTAGAGGTTCTTCACAGCACATCGATGCCATTGCTGATTACTTCACGTTTGTATACAGTCCCCGCTTGGCCGTGCCTTCCAGCCAACGAGTGGTGTCGCGAACCTGCCTCGCAGAATCGTTTGCAGAATATCAGCATCGCCCTCACCTACCATCCGATACGCCAATAGGTCCCTTAATTACTGCCTTCCAGCGTTAGCTGCGAGAGATTTACAAGAATTCGCCAGATCCACGCCCGTAATTATTCGTAGCACAACGTTCCTCCTCCTTTTCGAGATCATTCGCCTCCAATCTTTAATATCGTGCTCCCACTCAACTACCTAATAATTTACACATAGAGAACACTTCCTGAATTCATCATATAGGACTTTACTACTACCATATATCCCTTATCACACCCTTATGCACTAATTAAGACCTCAAAAACTGCTTCCGCGACCAATTCCGGTCAACCATTCTACTGGTAACTGGTGTTTTGGCAAGTACACAGCCTGTACGCTCTTGCGTCTTACCCAGAATTACAATACGCAAAAACATGCTAGAAACACGTCACAACTGGCGGCCAATACGTTCACCACTAATACCTTGTGCTGTTTTCCCGGAGGTGGTGTACATGCTGCCACATTTGTTCCATAGAAATTCCCCCTGGCTGAGACTCTGTTAATCCGTCCAAGGACTGCAAAAGCTCTGGATTGAGTGGGTCATTTAAATACATTAAATGTTGAATGGGTAATACCATCATAGATCCTTCTGGGCAGTAGAACGTATTCCACGACAATGTGATAACAATTGAGCCTGTGAGCGTAGCTGGAAGACTTAAATCCGACCCGACTACCTCGCAAATCGTGCGATTAATGATCATTACACTTTCCCGGACCTCGAGTTTCCCGACGCTGCCAGTCTGCCTCCTTCGTTTCTGGGTAAATACGGAGTATGACAAATGAGTACCCACCCTCTGGAAGTACATTCAGGGTGGCAGAAACTCCTTCCCACAACTGGCCTCATTTACTTCCTCAGAAACAAACTCGCTTCACATGTCCCCATATCAGTCCGCACTTGGCCAACCGACGGATCACAAATTACTCTGTTACTCTCTCCCTCTTTCTGAGGACGCAGAATTCACAAATAAACAATATCGGTCGTAATGATATGAAGAATTAACAGCTCCGCAAAAATAAGAAAAACAACTATCCCTACGGCAGAAAAATGAAAATACATACTGCCTGATAAACTAAACCAAAATAAAAAACCAACAAACTAAAATTATACAACTTACTTAAGCGACCTTAAACTATACCTCACATCATGCACCTTACATTGCTCACCGGCTCCAGGTTCCTTCTTTTTACCCTTTGTAATTTTCACCTTCTGATTGGCTGCCTAAATCTGCCATTCCTTTAAATGGTTTTATGCCACTGACGTGTATAATAGACGTTTTTGTGGGCAACTTTATCTTTACGATCTGGTATGGTCCCTGGTAACTGGCGAAAATTTTCTTCGTTTTCCCCTTCAACGTATAGGCACTACTGACCATTACCCATGCCCCCCCACCCTCGCAGCCACGGTATTGCGGCAATTTGACATGCACCTGTTTGGTTGTTCCTGGGGTTCTAGCACTTTCGTGTTCGCCTTTTGTACATTCTTTCAAAATTCCGCAACTCTTCTAGCAAACTTCCTCACCGACTCACCATCCAGTCCTAATTCATTTTCTTTTCCGGCATTTACACGATGGTCAGGAACTTCAGAGCAGAGAGGGATTTGAAGAAGACGTCAGCCAACAGTATGCTGACCGACCTCTCTCTAGAACGTCACCAAGACAGCAGCGGCCTCTAGGCGAAGAGAACGTAAGCACCATACTGTCTGGCCATGGCCCAGTTGAAGACTACCCGTTCTAGAGCCGTACAGCAGCGACTAAGGAACTGTATAACTTCACTTGTACACTCCTGGAAATGGAAAAAAGAACACATTGACACCGGTGTGTCAGACCCACCATACTTGCTCCGGACACTGCGAGAGGGCTGTACAAGCAATGATCACACGTACAGCACAGCGGACACACCAGGAACCGCGGTGTTGGCTGTCGAATGGCGCTAGCTGCGCAGCATTTGTGCACCGCCGCCGTCAGTGTCAGCCAGTTTGCCGTGGCATACGGAGCTCCATCGCAGTCTTTAACACTGGTAGCATGCCGCGACAGCGTGGACGTGAACCGTATGTGCAGTTGACGGACTTTGAGCGAGGGCGTATAGTGGGCATGCGGGAGGCCGGGTGGACGTACCGCCGAATTGCTCAACACGTGGGGCGTGAGGTCTCCACAGTACATCGATGTTGTCGCCAGTGGTCGGCGGAAGGTGCACGTGCCCGTCGACATGGGACCGGACCGCAGCGACGCACGGATGCACGCCAAGACCGTAGGATCCTACGCAGTGCCGTAGGGGACCGCACCGCCACTTCCCAGCAAATTAGGGACACTGTTGCTCCTGGGGTATCGGTGAGGACCATTCGCAACCGTCTCCATGAAGCTGGGCTACGGTCCCGCACACCGTTAGGCAGTCTTTAACACTGGTAGCATGCCGCGACAGCGTGGACGTGAACCGTATGTGCAGTTGACGGACTTTGAGCGAGGGCGTTTAGTGGGCATGCGGGAGGCCGGGTGGACGTACCGCCGAATTGCTCAACACGTGGGGCGTGAGGTCTCCACAGTACATCGATGTTGTCGCCAGTGGTCGGCGGAAGGTGCACGTGCCTGTCGACCTGGGACCGGACCGCAGCGACGCACGGATGCACGCCAAGACCGTAGGATCCTACGCAGTGCCGTAGGGGACCGCACCGCCACTTCCCAGCAAATTAGGGACACTGTTGCTCCTGGGGTATCGGCGAGGACCATTCGCAACCGTCTCCATGAAGCTGGGCTACGGTCCCGCACACCGTTAGGCCGTCTTCCGCTCACGCCCCAACATCGTGCAGCCCGCCTCCAGTGGTGTCGCGACAGGTGTGAATGGAGGGACGAATGGAGACGTGTCGTCTTCAGCGATGAGAGTCGCTTCTGCCTTGGTGCCAATGATGGTCGTATGCGTGTTTGGCGCCGTGCAGGTGAGCGCCACAATCAGGACTGCATACGACCGAGGCACACAGGGCCAACACCTGGCATCATGGTGTGGGGAGCGATCTCCTACACTGGCCGTACACCACTGGTGATCGTCGAGGGGACACTGAATAGTGCACGGTACATCCAAACAGTCATCGAACCCATCGTTCTACCATTCCTAGACCGGCAAGGGAACTTGCTGTTCCAACAGGACAATGCACGTCCGCATGTATCCCGTGCCACCCAACGTGCTCTAGAAGGTGTAAGTCAACTACCCTGGCCAGCAAGATCTCCGGATCTGTCCCCCATTGAGCATGTTTGGGACTGGATGAAGCGTCGTCTCACGCGGTCTGCACGTCCAGCACGAACGCTGGTCCAACTGAGGCGCCAGTTGGAAATGGCATGGCAAGCCGTTCCACAGGACTACATCCAGCATCTCTACGATCGTCTCCATGGGAGAATAGCAGCCTGCATTGCTGCGAAAGGTGGATATACACTGTACTAGTGCCGACATTGTGCATGCTCTGTTGCCTGTGTCTATGTGCCTGTGGTTCTGTCAGTGTGATCATGTGATGTATCTGACCCCAGGAATGTGTCAATAAAGTTTCCCCTTCCTGGGACAATGAATTCACGGTGTTCTTATTTCAATTTCCAGGAGTGTATTAGGCATTGTGTGTACTGAAGAATTTTCTTATTTTGTCTGTCGCCCATTGCTTGCGACACAACATTGTAAGTTCTCAAAGTTAAGTATTGTCATTTTTATTACTGTAATAAAAATTAATTAACATGATTTGCATGAAATGTTGTGTAGCGATTCGAGAAAGCAGGTTTCCTAGGCAACCCATATTCAACGTGTATGCAGGACCCATCACTGGCGACGAGGGTGGGACTGGATTCCACAGTGACAACCCAGAGCGTAGCTGCAAGAAATTTTCTTTTGTGTGTGGCTGGCGCCTTAATTATACATTTGCTTCTCTTTGCAGGGGTGTATTCACTTGCTATAACCGTCTCTTATAGTGTTTTTGCTAAATAGTGTTTTCACGTGGTCATTGCAGAAATTTTCTTTGCTTTTGTACTTATTTTTGTTGCTTGCCTTGTCTGTTTATGGCATTTCCCTCTCCTAGTAAGAGCAACCCACCTAACCCACCGCCTGCTCAGGTGCCTCACCTGCAAGCATTTGATGTAATGCAGCTAATGCAGATGTATCAGTTTGAGTCAACAAATCGTGTCTCTACTAAATACAGTACAGCAGCTGCTGGAAAACGAAATGAATACAGTGCAGCAGGAGCCTACAGCAGCTCCACGTGCTATACCGCCTTTTCGGAGTGGCAATAGAAAATAACTTCTGAATCAGTCTGAACACCGCACTTCATACGGTTGACAAAAAATGCAGTAGTTTCACAATACCTGGTACATTGTCAGCAATTACGTGGGCTTCAAACTGTTGCAACCATTCGAGCCATTCCTCTTCTTTTTCCTATGATCAGGTTGTTGATTCGCTAAGTAACTGTTATGACTAACAAATGAATCTGGTAGCAGCTAGGTACCAATTCTTTTATTGCAAGAAACGGTCAGAACAAACTTATCGCGAGTGGGTAACAGATTTGCAGTGTCTGAGGAGTAAATGCAAATTCGGATGTGCTTGTGGTGCCTTATATTCAGACGTTATGTTGTGTGATGCGATTGTGTACAATGCAACTGTTGTCAGACCCAGATAACAGATTTTAAAACAGTCCGATCCCTCATTTCAGCAGTAGTGCAGATACTAGATCAGTAAAATTCAGGTGCCGTGTAGGCTGATAAATTTGAGTGGCCAGCAATTTGTCGGGTCGAGTCACTTCTCGCACACAACCCGCCCATTAGGCAGCGGCAGCTCGCGTTTGCCACGCCGCGTAAACAGGTCGCTCGCGCCAAGCTGCTTAAACAGTTCTCTACACAGGCGGTTGCAGTGGCGAACGGAATTAAGTCACGCCCTCGGTGCTATTTACAGCACAAACGACAAGACTGCCCATTCCAACAAGCACAGTGACCACTTGTGGTAAGAAAGGACATGTACAATACATATGTTTGCAACGCAACAACCGCAAGACTTCTGCCCACATACAAAATTCTAGTCACAAGGCCAATGTAATTACTGCAGTGGGTTCAAAGTCTGCAACAGGCATTAGCAAAACTAGCAAGCGAACAGTTTCTTCAGTGCTACGCCAGTCCAACAAGCTTCTTGTTCAGTTGCTTCTTTGTGGAAAACATGTGAAATTTCAGTTGAACACAGGTGCCTATGTTACATTGCTGAATCGTAACACAAGCCTGTCTAAAACTAGCATGCACCTGACAGCTTATACTCGATAAGATACTCCCATTCTCGGGAAATGTACTTTGCCTGCATGTATCGCTCACATACGCGAACTGTAACTTTCACTGTACTACAATCAGAGGATTATGAAAACATTTTTGGCCTTCATTCATCTGAGTAGTTTGGCTTTAAAATTCAGGACAAGGCGTTGTCGGTGACTACATTCAATGTTAAAGACAGTGTAGCTAATTTGATGAAAGAATTCCTGAACTCTTTTCTGAAGGTTTAGGCACGGCTAACAATTTGGTTGCACATATTACTCTCAAAGACAATACTCAGCCGAAATTTTGCCAGGCCAGAACTGTTCTCATTGCATTATGGGACAAAGTTGCTTCTGAACTTAAAGAATTGCAAGATAGCGGAGCTATTGCGCCCATACAAGCTAATGAGGGGGCGAGTCCACTGGTTTTGCTTGAACTGATGTCTAGCGATCCGAGAAAGCAGGTTTCCTAGGAACCCCGTATTCGACGTGCAGGCAGGACACATTTTCCTTCTGTACACCACCTCAAATGCCAACCAGCCCATTGCAGTATGAACCTTTGAATTATAAGTGCACTGTAGATACGGTGAATAGCCACCCAGTCGTTGTGTCTGGAACCTAGGTAATAGCTAAACATCTTTGAAATTGTAATTCTTCATGCTTTCCCGGCGATCTGTTGACATCTTGGATATTCGGGAATCCAGCCGGATGCTCGCGTCGTTCTCGCACGATATTTCAACAGCTCTCCTCGCTGTCTTCTTCAGGTGCTACCTGAAACTGGTCCTTGGGTCGATCGAGTCCAGTATTTATGCCTGGGAGGAGCTGGGCGTTCCCTAATCGGTCCGCGCCGGGTCGAGTGTTCCATTTGTGGTCCGCGCCCGCCAGACTCGGCTTCAACGGTCCCCTCCAGTCGCAGATGTTCCGACTGCCGTCTGCGCCCGTACTGGCCGTCCTCAACGCATGAGGTTATCATCTGAGGTGTGTCAGACCCGGTCTGAGATGTTGGGTACTCTATCTCCTGACTGTTACTATGATTTCCACTTCTGTTTCGTGCTGGGCGCTCCCTAATCGGTCCGCGCCGCGTCGTGTGTTCCGTCTGAGGTCCGCGCCCGCCAGATGCGGCTACATTGTCCCTCTCTGGTCGCTGGTGTTCCCTCCGCCGTCCGCGCCCGGCCTGGCCGCCTTCTGAAGTCGAGTTCATGATCTGGGGTGTGTCAGATCTGGTCTCCAATGTCAGACACCTTGTCTCACGGCTGTTCTCTCGGTCTCCACTTCTATTTCTTGTAGAATCCCGGAGTGTCCTGCGTTGAGTTTTCACAAGCTTAAGCGCTGGATTCCAGGCAGTGCTGATTCGGTATCCCGAGTCATGGTTGATTAGATTGTCTGTGATCTTAATCTCAATGGCTTCTTTAATGACAATGTCCCAAAATCTTGAGGTCTGTGTCACAATCTTGGTGTCATTGTAATCCATTGAATGACCAAGTTCCAGACAATGCTCTGCTATGGCTGATTTAGTTGCCTGCCTGAGTCTGGTATGTTCAA
Organism: Schistocerca cancellata; assembly: GCF_023864275.1. Taxonomy (NCBI): domain Eukaryota; kingdom Metazoa; phylum Arthropoda; class Insecta; order Orthoptera; family Acrididae; genus Schistocerca; species Schistocerca cancellata. Next base: position 220,499,430 of record NC_064628.1, on the reverse strand, counting down.
ATGGTTCAATTGGCTCTGAGCACTACGGGACTTAACGTGGATGGTCATCAGTCCCCTGGAACTTAGAACTACTTAAACCTAACTAACCTAAGGACAGCACACAACACCCAGTCATCACGAGGCAGGGAGTCTGGTATGTCTCTGGTGTTCTTTACACCTGATGTTCACAGTTCTGGTGGTCTGGCCAATGTATTACATCCCACACTGGCATGGTATGTTGTAAATACCTGGCTTGCGTAGCCCCAGGTCATCTTTTACATTCCCCAGCATAGCCCCAATTTTGGTGGGTGGGCAAAATATCCTCTTGATGTCTTATTTCTGGAGAATCCTGGTGATCTTGGCAGAGGCAGGTCCGGCATATGGCAGGTATGCCATCTTCTTTGCCTCTTCTGGTTCTTCTTCTTGATCCTTTGGCCGGTTAGCAGGTTGAAGTGCCTTCTGGATATCTCTAGAGGAGTACCCATTCCTGCTGAACACTGATTGTAAGTGTTCTATTTCTGTGGCCAGACTATCAGGATCTGACAGAGTTTGTGCTCTGTGGACCAGTGTTTTGAGCACTCCATTCTTCTGTGCCGGATGGTGGCAACTGCTGGCTTGTAGGTATAAGTTAGTGTGCGTAGGTTTGCGGTACACACTGTGTCCAAATGTGCCATCTGCCTTTCTCTTCACCAGAACATCCAAGAACGGAAGTAGTCCATCCTTCTTCATTTCCATTGTGAACTGAATGTTCGGATGGCAAGAGTTCCGATGTAGCAGGAACTCATCTAACTTCTCTCTACCGTGGGGCCAGATGACAAAGGTATCATCCACATACCGAAAAAAGCACTTGGTCTGATATGTGGCTGAAGAGATTTCCTCCTCTTCAAACCTTTCCATAAATAGGTTGGCCACCACTGGTGATAGAGGGCTGCCCATAGCCACCCCTTCTGTTTGTTCGTAAAATTGACCCCCACATAGGAAGTACGTCGAGGTGAGTACATGCCTGAATAGATCAAGGGGAGCCCCATCGAACTTCACTCCAATAAGCTCAAGTGACTCCTTCAGTGGTACCCGTGTGAAGAGAGACACCACATCGAAAGTAACCATTATGTCTGTGTCTGTGACGTGTTGCTGGACCAGTCGTTGCAGGAAATCCTCTGAGTTCCGGATGTGATGTGCACATTTACTCACATGTGTTGTCAACAGCATCTTCAGGTATTTCGCAGTAGGGTAAGTTGCTGCGCCAATATTGCTGACAATAGGTCGCAGTGGAACCCCATCCTTATGAACCTTGGGGAGTCCATAAAGTCTAGGTGGTGCTGGCGCTTTGGGACGCAGCTTCTTGATGACTTGTTCAGGCAGGCCCGTCTCCTTCAACAGAGCCCTGGTCTTTTTGTCCACTTTCTCTGTAGGGTCGCTTGCTATTGACCTGTATGCGGGATCCTCCACAAGTTGTTGCACCTTTGTGTCATATTTCTGATGTGTAATGTCGGCCCTCTGAGCGCATACCACTTCATGTCACGTTTGCTGTTCCTCCACCAAAGCTGCTCTGCTACATATCTGTCCATTGCATGTTGCCCACCATGACCTGACAACATATCGTCGTGAGCCTGCGGCAAAACTTCCTTCCAAAAACCCTCTGGAACCACCACATATGGTCCACACTTCGTTGTTCTACACAACAAACCCTCACTCATACCGAAATGTGGCTGTGACATAAACGCCTTGCCTGTGCCTGCTGCCACTCTTCAGCGCTCTTTCCTAGCGTACTTAACATTGTCATACCGCGGCTTAACGAATCTGTATTTGCGTGCGATCTTCCTGGCTTATGGATTATTTCGTACTCAAATTCACTAAGTTTAAATGCCCACTGAGTTAATCTACTAGATGGATCTTTCAGACCAAGCAACCATTTCAGTGAGGTATGATCTGTCACGACCTTAAACTTTTTACTATGCAGATAAAACCGAAAATATGTAATACCATATATGACCACCAAAGTCTCCTTCTTCATTGTTGAGCAGTTACACTCCATATTCTTTGCCTTGAAGAGTAAGCTACCGGCTGCTACTGACCATCTACCATTTGTCCCAAAACACAACTGGCTGCCTCCTCTGAAGCATCACACGAAAGGATAAACTCTTTTTCGAAATCCGGGAAAACCAATACTTAATATGAAACTAATATTTCTTTCAGTTTTTCAAATGCTTCCTCACTTTCCTATGACCAATGGAGTTTCCTCCCCCTCTTCAGTAGCTTGTTCAAGGGTCCGTTGTTTTCGCAAAGTCTTTCACGAACCGTATATAATAATTACGGAGGCCAATGAACGACTGCACCTGCTTGGTTGTTTGCGGTATCGGATAATTCTGAGCTAAGTCTGCAAGATTGTAACGTATATGCAACCAATATGTAACGTAGCTATTGCCAATATTGCCTATGTTAGTCTGTCAAATTGGACTCGATAAGCAACCTGGGCTATCAGTAAACGGAAACTAACATGCATAACACTGTGTGCATGTTGTATGAGTGTCAGTTTCACTGTCATTTAAGCCCTCAACAGATCGTTAGATAAAAAACTTAAAACTAACATTTGGATAAGCTATCTGACTGCGTATTTGAAAATGAATTAACATGTGATATAGAATCTGACTTGTGCAAAGGAATTTACTGGACTAGAGTGCGTGACATGTGGTTGAACAGTGGTGAGCTGACGCTAGTGTTATTTTGTTCATGTATCGTTGAGATCGATTGTGGTTGAGCTAAGAATCTTTGTTTTTCGCGTGTCTTATCTTCCTGGTTGGCGGGCGAAGGGATTGGGTTGTTAGCCTTCGGCGGATAAACCTCGAGATCTCGTGACATTCGTTGGGGACTAGTGCCAAGCCAGCCGATGTGGCCGAGCGGATCTAGGCGCTTCAGTCTGGAACCGCGCGACCGCTACGGTCGCAGGTTCGAATCCAGCCTCGGGCGTGGATGTGTGTGGAAGTTCTAAGTTCTAGGGGACTGATGACCTCAGATGTTGAGTCCCATAGTGCTCAGAGCCATTTGAACCATTTTGAACGGGTGTCAAGGGCTGCCAGACGAGCGTGATGACCGTTATATGTTTTGGTGTGAAATTGGTCGGGCTTTTTGGCGACAGGGCAGCTTGGAGATACAAGTCCTGTGACTTCGCTGGAAACAAAATTTGAAGTGAAGGGGTGAAGCTGTGCAACCCGCTCCTTCGTATTATGTACGTGATATAAAGTAAGTGGTCGTAGTTGTGTTTTGTTGACCGACGCACTCAGAGCCATTTAAATTTTATTATTATGGTGAGACTTCCATAGTCGAACTTTAAGATGGTGGTAGAGTTCAGTTGACGTAGTTAAATGGTGGCCGTTATCTGAAAGTTTTCTCAGAGGGTTTACTAGTGCTCTGTGTTTCTTGTAATCAAATGATTTTATGTTGGCATTTTCAAAGCCTGCACTCTATTAAACCAGTTGTCCATTTGTAAAATGCTGAAGGTCAAAGTTGCGAATTTGTCAGTAGTGTAACGTGTTCCTTTACACGCTTACCCATATATCGAGTCAAAGGTTCTGCCGAGTTTCTGTTCAAATGGCTCTGAGCACTATGGGACTTAACAGCTGAGGTCATCAGTTACTTAGAACTAGTTAAACCTAACTAACCTAAGGACATCACACACATTCATGCCCGAGGCAGGAATCGAACCTGCGACTGTAGCGGTGGCGCGGTTCCAGACTGTAGCCCCTAGAACCGCTCGGCCACCCCGGCCGGCCGAGTTTCTGTGGTTCAGTGTTATTGGAATGTCTTTGTGATTCGTGCAAAAACCTTTGATTGTACCAGCGCCTTGGCGGGGAGTGAAATGTCATCCGAGGTCTAGGCCTGGCAATGTTTAAGAATCTGGTCATTACTGGGAGTTATTCACATACCTCCTTCCAAAGTTTAGTATTTATCTTCTTTTAAGCTGGTAGATATATAAATGTATATGGTATGTAACCTGTTCTTATACGAACCTGTTTCCTTAAATACTAGCGACTGGCAACTGGTTAAACTTTAAATCGCATAGCATCTGCTGGGTTCCTTGCGCAGCTCTTTCTAGTAATCCTTTATTAACACGTCTGAGCACGTGAACATTCATTTTTAAAGATCAGAGTTTCTGCTGTAGTTTTTTTATGTACGTGGTTAGAACTACTTAAACCTAACTAACCTAAGGACAGCACACACATCCATGCCCGAGGCAGGATTCGAACCTGCGATTGTAGCAGCAGCGCGGTTCCGGACTGAAGCGCCTAGAACAACTCGGTCACATCGGCCGGCTCCTGTTAACTGCTAAATAACTTTTGAAATCGGATTTCATCAATTAAATCTATTTAAAACTTCAGAATCATTATGAACAAATATTAATAATGACAATGACAAATGACATATGTGTCAATAGTCAATAATGACTGAGTGCCAGATTAACAAATTATCCATTTCAAAGTTACATTAACATTTAGTAACCACCTCATATTATTTAGTTGTGGAGAATAATTATTATTATATGGAGTATGAGGAGGCTTCTTTCACTGTCAAGCAAAACATGGGATTATTGCAAACTCGGACTGAGAATCACGAGCCTAACCCTGCAATTGCTTTTGCGCTATGCTTGAGAGTTTTACCTTGTATTCCATCTTCAAGCGTAGTTAAGCCATCTAAATATCTCCTGGCTATATAAATGAAATCAGGCCTTGAGTGTGGTAAGATCTGCCACCACCGACGTGAGGACAGCGTGACACGTCTTCTGTCTCCGAGCTCTCAACCGCCACTATGCTTCCACTCATGCAGTCAGACCTCGTCTCACAACAATGTTTGCAATGGCGTTCCCATGTTTCGTCCTCAGATTGTCACTATCGATATCTGAGTGCTTTCACAATACAAAGAAGAGCGTTAAGTTGACTGTATTTTTTTATGTAATGCAGAGTTTTGACATAGTCCTTACAAGATGAAGATCGGTCTGTACGCCACGCGCACTAATCACATGCCCCAGATAGTTTACTTGAGTTTGCGCAAAATAGCACTTGTCCAAATTTAACCATAAACGTGCCGATCGTAGTCTATTAAGGGCATCCTCCGAACGTCTCACATGCTCCGGTAAATCCTTTGAATAAACAATTATGTCATCGAGATAGACTAAACGTGTTTTTGACTTTAATCCTCCCAGTACCATATCTAACAACCTGTGAAAAGCTGACGGTGCGTTCTTTAGTCCAAATGGCATCATTTGTAATGAAAATGATCTGCTGGGATGGTAAACGCTGCTTTCGGCCTATCTTCAGGCGCACCTCCAATTGATGGTATCCACTCCTTAGGTCAATAGTTGGAAAGAACCGACACTTCCCAAGATTATCGGAAGTTTCCCTGATGTTAGGAATTGGATAAGTTACCGAAATGGTTCGCCCGTTTAGATATCTGTAGTCACAGTAAAATCTATATTTCCGTGTCCCATCTGCCAACTTTTTTGGCACGATGACAATACTGATACTCCTGGGACTATCACTTGGTTCTATGATCCCATGCCGTAATTGTTGTTCAAAAAAAGCTTTACTGTGTGGTTAAATGTTGATGGCGTCCTCTTGGGTAAAATATTCCGGAGGTAAAATAGTCCCCCATTCGGATCTCCGGGCGGGGACTACTCTGGACGTCGTTATCAGGAGAAAGAAAACTGGCGTTCTACGGATCGGAGCGTGGAATGTCAGATCCCTTAATCTGGCAGGTAGGTTAGAAAATTTAAAAAGGCAAATGGATAGGTTAAAGTTAGATATAGTGGGAATTAGTGAAGTTCGGTGGCAAGAGGAACAAGACTTTTGGTCAGGCGAATAAGGGTTATAAATACAAAATCAAATAGGGGCAATGCAGGAGTCGGTTTAATAATGAATAAAAAAAATAAGAGTACGGGTAAGCTACTACAAACAGCATAGTGAACGCATTATTGTGGCCAAGATAGACACAAAGCCCATGCCTACTACAGTAGTACAAGTTTATATGCCAACTAGCTCTGCAGATGACGAAGAAATTGAAGAAATATATGATTAAATAAAAGAAATTATTCAGATACTGAAGCGAGACGAAAATTTAATAGTCATGGGCGACTGGAATTCGGTAGTAGGAAAAGGGAGAGAAGGAAACATAGTAGGTGAATATGAATTGGGACTAAGAAATGAAAGAGGAAGCCGCCTGGTAGAATTTTGCACAGAGCACAACTTAATCATAGCTAACACTTGGTTCAAGAATCATAAAAGAAAATTGTTTACATGGAAGAAGCCTGGAGATACTGACAGGTTTCAGATATATTATATAATGGTAAGAGATTTAGGAACCAGGTTTTAAATTGTAAGACATTTCCAGGGGCAGATGTGGACTCTGACCACAATCTATTGGTTATGAACTGTAGATTAAAACTGAAGAAACTGCAAAAAGGTGGGAATTTAAGGAGGTGGGACCTGGATAAACTGAAAGAACCAGAGGTTGTACAGAGTTTCAGGGAGAGCATAAGAGAACAATTGACAGGAATGGGGGAAAGAAATACAGTAGAAGAAGAATGGGTAGCTTTGAGGGATGAAGTAGTGAAGGCAGCAGAGGATCAAGTAGGTAAAAAGACGAGGGCTAGTAGAACTCCTTGGGTAACAGAAGAAATATTGAATTTAACTGATGAAAGGAGAAAATATAAAAGTGCAGTAAGTGAAGCAGGCAAAAAGGAATACAGACGTGTCAAAAATGAGATCGACATGAAGTGCACGTTTCTGAAGAAGAGAAATTTGTTAACGTCGGTATAGATTTAAGTGTCAGGAGGTCGTTTCTGAAAGTATTTGTATGGAGTGTAGCCATGTATGGATGTGAAACATGGACGATAACTAGTTTGGACAAGAAGAGAACAGAAGCTTTCGAAATGTGGTGCTACAGAAGAATTTTGAAGATTAGATGGGTAGATCATATAACTAATGATGAATAGTATTGGGGAGAAGAGAAGTATGTGGCACAACTTGACTAGAAGAATGGATCGGTTGGTAGGACATGTTCTGAGGCATCAAAAGATCACCAATTTAGTATTGGAGGGCAGTGTAGTGGGTAAAAATCGTAGAGCGAGACCAAGAGATGAATAAACTAAACAGATTCAGAAGGATGTAGGTTGCAGTAGGTACTGGGAGATGAAGCTTGCACCGGATATAGTAGCATGGAGAGCTGCATCAAACCAGTCTCAGGACTGAAGACCACAACAACAAACAAATTACTCTAGCAATGGTTGCAGCTGCTTTGCCATACGGTTTGGCTTCGTACAGATTGGTGCACTATCCCGTATGTGATGTAGCATGAGCGGGGTTGGTGGTAACCTTCCGTTCGCACAAAAAAATCACAAAACCTCGACAACAAGTTCTCGACAGCCATTCGATCACTGCTCTTCAAATCATCTACTTTCTCTCTTAACACTTTCCTGTAGACAGTTTGCTTGTGATTTCCTCTACCCTCGACCTAACAATGTCCTCATCTTGCAAGATATCAAGAGTGGTTATTATTGACTGCCTTCCGACAGCTGAAGCAACCCCGTTTGCGTTTCACGGCTAGTTCCCTTGCCAGTGCTTTTCACCCTTCCTGCCAATGCATTCAAATGCTCGGCGGTTCACTATGTCATACGCATAGCACTCTGGTTGCTTCACTGCTTCCTTACATGCCCCTCCAGATGTCCGCAGCTTGTGGTCGTGCGGTAGCGTTCTCGCTTCCCGCGCCCGGGTTCCCGGGTTCGATTCCCGGCGGGGTCAGGGATTTTCTCTGCCTCGTGATGACTGGGTGTTGTGTGATGTCCTTAGGTGAGTTAGGTTTAAGTAGTTCTAAGTTCTAGGGGACTGATGACCATAGATGTTAAGTCCCATAGTGCTCAGAGCCATTTGAACATGCCCCTCCCGACCACATCTACTCGTATAATTCTTCAGAAGCAAACACTCGATGGTCCATTCTCTGCTTTGTGGTCATATCCACCTCCTCTATAAGTGTTGCGATCCTAAGAGCTGACTCAAAGTCCTCCGGGTTCTCCCGTGACATTTCCGTAAGTATACCACGCAAGCATCCACCGCCCGAATCTGCGCCTCCTGTAACAGTATCCTAGAGGCAACTGCATTCTGGCTCTGTACATATGTCTTTGGCTTTAGCTTCCGGGTTCTATCCGAGAACGCATCCACAGACTCGTTGCGTTGCAGCGAAAACGTATTTAATGTCTCCGAAAAAACTGCGCACTGTTCTGATTTTGGCACCGCTGGCACAATCCAGCGGCCTATTCCTGGAACGTGTGTGCTTTACCCAATGTCTCATGATAGACTATGTCTTTGGTGTGACGTCACTGTGCTGGACAGCTGTTGAAATTACTCGTAAATATTTATAAAGTTTTAGTCTTCAGTTACTTACTTTCAAGTTAAGTTGTGTTAATATTTGCTGTAAAAGTAACTTATTAGTGGATTTTCATTCACCTCAGTGTTTCTTTCTGTGTTAATGACTCGAGTGGTCTGTTATTCGTGAGTGTGTTTACGACGTTCATCCAAGTATCATGCCTCAGCAGTGTGTTTACATTTCGCGGCACGCGGTTGCAGCTGTAGCGGTTATAAAATTCAGTTCTGAAAAAGTTGTTTGTGCACTGTTATACAGTTATTAAATTTTGTGCCTCGTGCTATTTGTACCGAAATAACGGTCTAGTAAACTTTTGGAAACGTTCGATCACTGTGTTTTTTTAGTTTTCTGTGAGTTGAAGTCGTTGTAAATGTCGTGCGGTAGTTTTCAGCTGATGTTTCTTATTTGTTTGTAGTGAAATATTTCAGTTAAATTTTCATTCACTGTTTTAACTTCGTTGAGTGTTCCAGTTACCGCTTGAATATTTGGTTTTAGCTAGTAAACTGTGTGAAGTTTTGTTGGTATTGGTATTAGTTGTGGTTTAGTAGTATTAATAAAACTTGTTGCTTTCTTAGTAAAGAGAGAATTTCGAGACCATTATTGTTAGTTCTATAAAGAGTTCTACAGGTGTAACTGAACGTAGGTAACGTAGACGTTTACTTTTTTCAGTAACTGTAATATTTCACTATGAGTGAAAGTGTGGACTTTGTCGTAGGTTTGTGTGTAGTGGGTTACTGTGTGGGATTTGATCAAAATATTTTCATTGGGGGGATTGAAGTAAGCAAGCCAGTGGCATTCTAGTGACATCCTCTCCTGGGAATGCAGAATCTGTAGTAGAAATACGTTGATAGAGGAGCAGGAGCGTAAGATCTGTGCGCTTCAGGTGCAGTTACAATAGCCAATGAGGGAATTAGATAGGATGAGGAGGGTAAAGGATGGTGGGGAGTGGGAACTAGCAGTTGGAAAGAAGGCAGCTAGGAGAAAGAGATATTCAGACAGATGCACTTTGCTTGTATTCAATGGATTTGACCAACTGTCAGAGTTGAGTGGAGAGAAGCCTCTTGTAGCTGTATCTGTAGGAAACATGCAACAGTCATCAGCAATTAGGAGGCCTAAGTCAGTTGCAAACTCTAACAGGAAGAAGAAGGTTCTGTTGCTGGGTAGGTCCCATGGTAGAGGTGTGGGCCAGCAGTTGCAGAAAGTGTTGGGGAGTGAGTACCATGTCACCAGCATTGTGAAGCCTACTTTAGCGTTGGCTCCGGTGACTGGCAGCGTAGGGGTGTTATGTAGGAATTTTACGAAAGAGGATCATGGAGTGATCGTGGGTGAGCAGGGAATAGTCTTGAAAGGGGCGGGGAATGTGATGTAGGTGGTAGCCTGGTAAAGATAGCTACTAAAACTGTTGGCACTAATGTGCTTTTCGTGCAGCTCTTTCAGGGTCATGAGCGGCTTCATCTTAATGCTGCTGTTAGGCGTTTTAACTGGGGCTGGAGAAGGCACTGATGGCAGAGGGCATGGATCACATTGCATTGGTGCCAGCTGAGTCTAACAATAGATTGGGTTTCACTAAGTATGGCCTCCACTTCAATGGCAAGGAGAGGCTGGCAAAGCTTATAAGCGACAATGTAGTCGATGGTGGTGGGATCACTCATGGAAAAAATTCCTGTAGTAGTGGGTGTTAGAGCTGCACTGTTTTTAGACTGAAGTCAGCTGACAGGTATATCTGCTTAAAGGAAGTCTCTCTAACAAAGGAATCACCTTGAGAGGAGGTCAGGTATCCAAGTAGAAACGGAATTAGCATATTTCTTCAAAATATAAGAGGTATTCGAGATAAAGTTAGTGAACTGCTTATAGGTGTTGATTCTAACAAATGGCTCTGAGCACTATGGGACTTAACTGCCGTGGTCATCAGTCCCCTAGAACTTAGAACTACTTAAACCTAACTAACCTAAGAACATCACACACATCCATGCCCGAGGCAGGATTCGAACCTGCGACCGTAGCGGTCACGCGGCTCCAGAGTGTAGCGCCTAGAACCGCACGACCACTCCGGCCTGCGTTGATTCTAACATTATTGCACCATTTAAATGACTTGACAGTTCAGAGGTTTTATTTGCCAGGAAACAGATTAGCTGGCTGTTTCTCAAGGAGTTACTTGCGGAGTGAGGGAGTGACCATGTGCGTAAGAAACAGTATTCCGCTTGAGTCCTTAGACGTACCACGGCACTGCACTAAACAGATATTTGAGTGTTGTGCAGGGGCAGTTGAATGTAGTGAAACTAAACTTCTAATTGTTATTGATTATAGGTCCCCTAACTCTGACTTCAGAGCATTTCTGCCCAAGCTAGAAAATGTCCTTGGTTCACTTTATAGGACGTGATAAAAATTAGTTATATGCGATGACTTCAATATTAATTTTGTATATGATCGTGAAAGAAAAAGGAATTTGGTAGATCTTCTAAACTCATATGATTTGATGCAGACTGTGTTTTTTCTTTTTCAACACTAAAGGGCTTCTGTACGTAAACAAGTGTCACGTATAATTATAAATTATGTAGGAAAGCTAATCCAAAGGTAAAAGAGTTTTTTAAATCTCTTTAAGGACCAAGAGTGGCAGAATGTTTATAGTGCCAATAACATATATGGCACATATAATGCTTTCCTTAACACATTTCTGATGCTCTTCGAGAGTTGCTTTTCATTAGAACGTTCTGAATAGGGTACTAGCAGTAAAAGGCAGCTTAGGTGGCTGACTAGAGGGATAAGGATATCATATGGAACAAAGTGGGAATTATATCAGATTGTTAGAAGAAGTTACAATCATGCTACAGTAGACCATTACAAACAGTACTGTAAGGTGCTTAAAAATGTTATTAGGAAGGCAAAGAGTATGTGGTACGCAAATAGAATAACTAAACCACAGGATAAAATTAAAACCATACGGTCAGTTGTGAAGAAACGTGTGCTCAGCAGCACAAGGTCGATGATATATAGTCAGTTCTTAGCAAAAATATTTCTGTTATTGTTGCTGTTGTTGTTGTTGTTTGTGTGATGTTCAGTCCACAGACTGGTTTGATGCAGTTCTCTGTGCTACTATATCCCGTGCAAGCTTCTTCATCTCTGAGTAACTACTGCAACCAACATCCTTCTGAATCTGCTTAGTGTATTCATCCGCTGGTCTCCCTCTACGAGTTTTACCCTCCACGCTTTCCTACAATAATAAATTCGTGATCCCTTGATGCCTCACAACGGGTCCTATCAACCGATCCATTCTTCTAGTCAAATTGTGCCGGAAATTCCTCTTCTCCCCGGATCAATTCAGTGCCTCCTCCTTAGTTACGTGATCTACCCATCTAATCTTCAGCATTCTTCTGTAGCACCACATTTCTAAAGCTTCTATTCTCTTCTTGTCTGGCCGGCCGTTGTGGCCGAGCGGTTCTAGGCGCTTCAGTCTGGAACCGCGCGACCGCTACGGTCGCAGGTTCGAATCCTGCCTCGGGCATGGATGAGTGTGATGTCCTTAGGTTAGTTAGGTTTAAGTAGTTCTATGTTCTAGGGGACTGATGACCTCAGATATTAAGTCCCATACTGCTCAGAGCCATTTGAACCATTTCTCTTCTTGTCTAAGCTATTTATCGTCCATGTTTCACTTCACGTCCATGGCTAGAGTCCATACAGATACTTTCAGAAAAGACTTCCTGACACATCTAAACTCAATGTTCACAAATTTCTTTTCTTCAAAAACGCTTTTCCTGCCATTGCCAGTGCACACTTTAAATCCTCTCTACTTCGACCATAATCATTTATGGTGCTCCCAAAATAGCAAAAGTCATCTACAACTTTAAGTGTCTCATTCCCTAATGTGATTCCCTCAGCATCACCTGATTTAATTTGACTACTTTCCATTATCCTCGTTTTGTTTTTGTTGATGTTCATCTTATATATTCCTTTCAAGACACTGTCCATTCCGTTCGGCTGCTCTTCTGGGTCCTGTGCTTTCTCTGGCAGGATTACAATGTCATAGGAAAACTTCAAATATGTGCAGTATTTAACAATCATTTTCTGAGCTTTGGTGGTGAATTACATAAAAACTTAGTTTGTACAGATTACCATATAACACTCTTGGAAAATGCCTTTCTGAGACTGACGTTTGAAATACTCCTCTGTGATACCGACAAGGGGGAGATCACTGAAGACTAAGGACTCTCATGGATATGATTGAGTGCTTAGCAGAATATTAAAGTACTGTGCTGCACATATTAGCTCTGTACGTAGCCATATTTGTAACTTTTCCTTTAAGAACGATCAGTTTCCTGAACGATTAAAGTACTCAGTAGTAAATCTGCTCTATAAAAAGGGAGAAAGGGGTAATGTAGACAATTTGATACCTATTTCTATGCCATCAGTGTTTGCTGAAGTTGTTGAAAAGGCATTGTATGCAAGAATAAGTGATCATTTTATGTCACATATTTTGCTATCAAATGTACAGTTCAACTTTAAAAGTCGTTTAACAACTGAAAATGCTATATTATCTATTCTCTGTGAGATACTGTATGGATTAAACAAAAGGTTTCGAAAGCTAGGCAACTTTTTCGATTTAACTACGGCGTTTGATTGTGTTGATCACAAAATATTGCTGCAGAAGTTGGACTATTGCGGGGTGTGGTGAGTAGCTCACAACTGGTTCACCTCTTACTTTAACAACAGACAGGAAGAGGTCCTTATTCACAGTGTTGAAAATGTCTGTGATTTCGGATCTGAGTGGAGTACGTTCAAATGAGGATTGGGGGGCGGTGTGTTGTGTGTGTGTGTGTGGGGGGGGGGATGCCCCAGGGATCAGTGTTGGGGCCATTCTTGTTCCTTATTTATGTAAATGATATGTCCTCTAGTATTACAGGTAATTCTAAACTATTTCTGTTTGCTGATGACACTAGCTTGGTAGTAAAGGATGTTGCATGCCAGATTGGGTCTGTTTCAAATAGTCCAGTTCATGACATAAATACCTGGCTTGTTGAAAATAAACTAACGCTAAATCACAGTAAGACTCAGTTTTTACAGTTTCAGAAATACAATTCAATAAAACCCGATGTTTTAACACAGAATGGGCATGTGGTTAGTGAAACTGAACAGTTCACATTTCTCGGTGTTCAGATAGATAGAAAACTGTCGTGGAAACCCACATTCAGGATCTTGTTCAAAGGCTTAATGTTGCCATTTTTACTATTCGAACGGTGTCTCAAGTAAGTGATCGTTCGACACGAAAATTAGTCGACTTTGTTTATTTTCATTCACTTTTGTAGTTTGGTATTATATTTTGCGGTAACTCTTCCCATTATAAAAGGATATTTTTGGCTCTGAAACGGGCAGTTTGGACAATAAGTGGTGTAAGTTCGCGAACCTCTGTCGACTCCTGTTCACTAGTCAGGGTATTCTGACATTGGCCTCTCAATATGTATATTCTTTACTGTCGTTTCCTGTTGTCAATATCAACATATTCCCTAGGATTAGCAGCTTTCACTGGGTTAATACTTTGCAGAAATTCAATCTGAATTTGGATCTCACTTCCTTAACTCTCTTGCAGAAAGATGTGCAGTACATTGCTGCATCTGTTTTCAATAAGCTACTTCAACAGTTCAAAAATCTTAGCAGTAATCGAAACTGAAGAGTTTCCCCAAGGGTCACTTATTCTATTGAGGAGTTCCTTGAAAAATTAAGCTGATTCTTGTTGTATTGTTGATTGCGTTTACTTGATCATATGGATAGATTTTTTTTGGGGTTCATAAACATTTTATTTTTATCTGTTTTTACATTTATGCTGTAATTCTATGTACCGACACGTTCAATGACCTTGGAGATTTGCTCCTCGTTTTGGTCCTACGGAACTAGACACGTAAATATAAACAAAAAATGCTTTGGCGTCCCCTGCCAAACGCGTATTAGCAACATACAGGGTTACTTGATCCGATCACTCATGTGCTTCCGCAGCGTCCCTAAGATCCTAAAAGAAAATTGTCGCGTCCTCCGTTGCCTTGCCGGGACATACAAAACAGAAGGCACGCTCAACCCAGAGTTAATTTCCAGAGACTCTGATTGCGACTGACCATCACTCTCCTTACGAGCCTCTAACTCACGATTAAGTTAGAAATTTCTCTCCTTCATGCTCTGAAACTGCTGTGTTAACGCTTGCATTTGCTGTGTTAGAGCAGCAACTGAATCTGCATAAGTAGCACGTGTTCCCATCATTTTCCGTACCCTGTTTCCACCTTAAGCAATAGACTTTTTAAAAACACCACAAAACGCCCATTCAACATTACACAAATTAAATTTAAACACAAATCAGTTCCTCTGGCGAATCATCGCTCGTCTACACTCAGTACAACTACTATACCGAAGACCAGTACGCCTAAAATACGGAACTAAGAGATGCTACAGCTCTGGTACACAGCAGCTAGCGCCCAGACAAATTCCAAAATGGAGACTTCACTCGCACCAAGTTATCATGTCCACCATTACTTCTAAATAAAGACAAGTCCACTGGTTCCTATGGATTCACAAAAGTAACTCTAAACATCTTGTACACCACACAACTAAGTCTGACAACGAGCTCAAACATTAAAAATAATACACTACTGGCCATTAAAATTGCTACACCAAGAAGAAATGCAGATGATAAACGGGTATTCATTGGACAAATATATTATACTACAACTGACATGTGATTACATTTTCACGCAATTTGGGTGCATAGATCCTGAGAAATCAATACCCAGAACAACCACATCGCCGGCCGCGGTGGCCGTGCGGTTCTGGCGCTGCAGTCCGAAACCGCGGGACTGCTACGGTCGCAGGTTCGAATCCTGCCTCGGGCATGGGTGTGTGTGATGTCCTTAGGTCAGTTAGGTTTAAGTAGTTCTAAGTTCTAGGGGACTTATGACCTGAGATGTTGAGTCCCATAGTGCTCAGAGCCATTTGAACCATTTGAACCAACCACATCTGGCCGTAATAATGGCCTTGATACGCCTGAGCATTGAGTCAAACAGAGCTCGGATGACGTGTACAGGTACAGCTGCCCATGCAGCTTCAACACGATACCACAGTTCTGCAAGAGTAGTGACTGGAGTATTGTGACGAGCCAGTTGCTCGGCCACCATTGACCAGACGTTTTCAATTGGTGAGAGATCTGGAGAATGCGCTGGCCAGGGCAGCAGTTGAACATTTTCTGTATCCAGAAAGGCCCGTGCAGGACCTGCAACATGCGGTCGTGTATTATCCTGCTGAAATGTAGGGTTTCACTGGGATCGAATGAAGGATAGAGCCACGGGTCGTAACACATCTGAAATGTAACGCCCACTGTTGAAAGTGCCGTCTATGCGAACAAGAGGTGACAGAGACGTGTAACCAATGGCACCCCATACCATCACGCCGGGTGATACACCAGTATGGCGATGACGAATACACGCTTCCAATGTGCGTTCAACGCGATGTCGCCAAGCACGGATGTGATCATCATGATGCTGTAAACAGAACCTCGATTCATTCGAAAAAATTACGTTTTGCCATTCGTGCACGCAGGATCGTCGTTGAGCACACCATCGCAGGCGCTCCTGTCTATGATGCAGCGTCAAGGGTGACCGCAGCCATGTCTCCGAGCTGATAGTCCATGCTGCTGCAAAAGTCGTCGAACTGTTCGTGCAGATGGTTGTTGTCTTTCAAACGTCCCCATCTGTTGACTCAGGGATCGAGACGTGGCTGCACGATCCGTTACAGCCATGCGGATAAGATGCCTGTCATCTCGACTGCTAGTGATACGAGGCGGTTGGGATCCAGCACGGCGTTCCGTATTGTCCTCCTGAACCCACCGATTCCATATTCTGCTAACAGTCATTGGATCTCGACCAACGCGAGCAGCAATGTCGCGATACGATAAACCGCAATCGCGATTGGCTAGAATCTGACCTTTATCAAAGTCGGAAACGTGATGGTACGCATTTCTCCTCCTTACACGAGGCATCACAACAACGTTTCACCAGGCAACGCCGGTCAACTGCTGTTTGTGTATGAGTAATCGGTTGGAAACCTTCCTAATGTTAGCACGTTGTAGGTGTCGCCACCGGCGCCAACCTTGTGTGAATGCTCTGAAAAGCTAATCATTTGCATATCACAGCATCTTCTTCCTGTCGGTTAAATTTCGCGTCTGTAGCACGTCACCTTCGTGGTGTAGCAATTTTAATGGCCAGTTGTGTACAAATAAAACATTGTGTTGAGCTGGCACCTACGTCAAGTGCCACCGCCTCACTCACCACTCACCAGACGTGGATGTACACTTTCCGACGCAACGTATTGCGTTGGAAAGCGAAACGACCACCTCCTGATACCAGATTGTTACAACCTCTCCAGCTCAGGAGTTGTAATACATCACAACGCCGGCGATGTGTGGTTTGGGACAGAGGCATGAGTCACGCCGAAGCGTGCAGAGAAACACTGACAAGTGTGTCATTGACTTTATCACATCAAAGGTACACAGCCGGCCCTGCACAAACTCGGCATAGCGCCGAGTAGCGTTGGCGTCCGGTTGCCCAGCGATACGGGCGTAGCGATGCTACTCGCACCCCCTGTATGTGGCTGCCGTCTAACTGTGTCCATGGCCCCGAACATGGCTGACTGCTATCTCAAGCGTGATTCGTGGACCCCATGTAGGACGCCGAAGCCAAGTAGCCAACGACCGTCGTTGTAGTGGGCCTTAGCAGCTCTGGCCGTCCACCCAGGGCAGCTTGTTGAGTGCCCACAGAAGTTCTGCAACGGAGGCCGCGAGTTCGCGCCCTAGCCTCGCCCCTGCGGACAGCAGCGTCCAGTCACAGAACGATGTCACCCAGAGTACAGATGCTAGCAGATCTCTCGCCACTTCCGTCGGTGCAGCTCCAAGGTGAGATGCGCCCTGCCACAGCGACGACGTGTCCATGCAGTGGAGGTTTGAGGTAGCTTCAGCGGGCCAGTTGGCTTCCAATATCCATCACCAAGAAGTCTTCATTTTGTCCGGTCCTAGAGGCGGACAAAACTGCGACATGACGGCCTGCTTTGAGCCTATGGGCTGGCTTATATAGTAGGTTCTTACGATGAGCATTGACAAAAGAGCAGGAGAAGACCCCTGTGCTGTGGGAAAGTGACGAGGAATGTTGACTGTGCTGGGACATTTAGTGCCTGAACATCATATCCTAGAGACTGTTTCAGGCGTGCAGCGTCTGATAGGTTATGGGATTCCAACGAATGGATGTTTTTGATTAATCAGTAAGCCACCGTTTTCAGACCCTCTACCAGAGGTTCTCGCCACGTCGAGGGCAATGGTGTATTCATATATGATGGCTTTTGTTTCTGCTCTCTTGTGTCTCATTGTACGCTAGATTGCTTAAGGTTGTCTTTGTCGTCCTTTTAGTGCGTCTGTGAATATTTCACCATTTGTTATGGCAACTGGGAATTAATTTTTAACTCTTCTCGGCTGTGCTCACTACTTACAAAACAAATTGATGAACTGAGCTTTCGCCAACAACAGCGCAAAGCTGTTTTACAATATGCATTCTCTGGATACAGATGATGAGGGTAATTCCTGATTTCCTTCGCAATATGCCAAATGATAGGAGCTACACATGAGTAACTACTGGACATACGACACAAATATCCTCTATGTGTCATCCATTGCGAAGTATTCCACACTCGGAACATTCCCCCAAGAAAACATAAGAATAAAGTTCTGACTAAATCATCTACTAAACGGGAAGTTCATTGAATGGTTGATAACACAATACTTCTATTACTGGGACACCCAAAATGTTTTTCATTATGTGATACAGTTCTCCTATTACATTGAACACTCGGAAATCTCGAAGTCTACACTCCCACTGGGAGGCATCAGTCTGAATACAATGAAACTTTAAGTCCCCACAAGATCGAAATATTTATAGAGTCCCGCCAATCTCGCCAGAAGTGTCTGACAGTAATAAATGATACCAATTTACTAACTATTCTCGCGAGCATTCAGTGAACTTAATGCAGTCCACTGGATATGAAGGCAGCATGCAGTGGGAAGCAATGCTGAGTCCATAGCAGAAGGCATCCGCTGGCTGCGACGGAACTGCCTGGATCTGGGCTGGTGTGGTCCTAAATATTCGCATGCCAGGGCTATTCTTGCACTAGATTCGCTGCACGTGACACGGTGTATGCGGCTAAATGGTGTGTAGCAGGAGCGAGCCCTGTCGCTGGTGCACTGTTTTCCTGTCTAGTGTATGCAAAGCCCGTCTGAAGGTCGAGCTGCAAGTTCCTTGTCTTGTTGGATTATGCAGTCATTGCGTCGAAGGGGCTGTGCTTGCTGCGGCCCACCTGGCAGAGGTGTGTTGCCGGTTGGCGTCGGTGCCTGATGGCTTCCGCTTCACATCATTCCCCTCTCCACTCTGCCCTTCATGAAGTGATGGAGGAGTGGCGGAGATAGGTTTCTTGATCTCCGCCTTGGTGGGGAAGGTGGAGGCGGAGTAAGATCGACGTCCATTCAGGTGTAGTGCTATGACCCCCGTCGTCCCATGTCGTCCTGTGGAGGAGCAGCCAGGTCGGTGTCCCTAAAGGATTCCTCCCAGCCTGGGGGTCTGGAACAGACAATTGAGTGAGATTTTCATGTGGGTGAATTGAGCCTCATCGCGGTCGAATCTGATTAATGTGTTTGTGACACTTGGTGCTGTTCTGTAGGGTGACCTCCAGCATGGCATAGCTGAGGAGGCTTGATATCATGGCAGGGAGCCATTTGGGTCGACCATGGGCAAAATTCATTGCCCACTCGTGATCCTGCAAGAAGAAACAGTGCTGGCAGTATTGCAGAGGGCAGTCGTGCTTTTCCTGCAGATAGAGGACAGACAGGGAGAATCCATGTGGTTGAATGTCCAACCGCTCCTCTGGGGAGGACATTTCCTGTGCAATGGCACAGTAGGAGCCAAGAAAGAGTGTGACTGCGTTATCCAGAGGATGGCGGCGACACAGTTTTATCATTTTGGTCTTGTAAGTGTGGATGAACCGCTTCACATTGCTCCAGGACACTGGATGGAATGGTACTGTATGAATAAGAGAGATGCCATCGATAGCGCAAAAGAAAAAAAAATATGGCGGAGGCGAGCTGGGGCCCATTGCTGGTGACAATGGTTTCAGGGAGGCCTTCTATTGCGTAAATATGAACAACCACTTCGATGGTCTGGACTGAGGAGTGGATGGCATTCAGGTCACAAATGTGTTGGTATCAGTTGTTATGAGCCAGGAGGCGCCAAGGAAGGGACTGGCAAAATCCAGATAAATGCAACATCAAGAAGTAGATGTAGTGGGCCTTAGAAAATATCTTCAGGCCAGGGCAGCTTGCTTGATAGGGCACATGGAGCAGGCAGTGATCATGTCGGCTGTTGTGGCGTCCACGTCCCTCCAATCGATGTGTTGCTGCACCAGCTGCTTTGCTAGGACTACAGCCCAGTGAATCTCTTAGAGAAGCTCGAGGATCCGGCTGTGGAGGGCACTTGGGATGACCACCCTTGTCTGGCAACTGCCACCCTGGATGATGATGTCATGCATTGTTTAAAGTTCCTGTCGACATACTCAAAACGCCTGTAGGTCGGAAAGTGGCAATGTTTTGTGGTTGGATGGCCAACCCCAGTGGATGTACTGTACAATGTCACAGACGATGGTGTCACTCGATGTGTGATGCCAGATGAAGTCCACATCCAGGGGAAGCTGGGTGACTGCATCCTCTGCCTCAGTATCCACGTGGAAGCAGACCTCCTGGCCAGCATAAATGGTTGGATCTTGTCCTATTTTACAAGAAAGGTTTTCTAAGAATCGTAGGAAGGCCATGTGCTTGAACCTTTCCTCTTCATCCCGAGGTGAGACACTCTCCTCGAATTTGCATAGTAAAGCCTTGCGGTTCTTGCGTGGTGGACAGCCATTATGTTCAAGAGGAAGATTAATCTACACTACGTAACCTAAACTCAGTTGCTTCTACATACGGAATAAAAATTTCCATACCAAAACTAAAGTTATGACATTTTAAGGATTATAGCGAATAAGACTAAGAATTTAATAAATGGAATGTAGGGGGATATTCTTTTCCCATATCATGAGGAGAATTTTGACGTTAGACAGTAATTAAATGTGAACAAATCTACAAGTGTTTTAAAGGAATTCAGGATAAAATGTAGGGAACATATTCAGAGCATAGGAAACAATATAATCACCAAAATTGCTTTGCGGTATACTCCCAGAAGGAAACGAAATATTGGTCACTCTTTTAAAGGATGATGCGAACCACCATCAGTCGGAACAGGCGAACAGAAATAATCAACTATGTTGTTTTTGTTGTTGCTGTTGTTTATGGTGATGATGGGTAGGAACGAAGAGATGTAAGATGTGAATAATGAAACGGAGAGGCAAGATGAGCAAGCCCTGGCAGAAGAGTTGGTGGGAGGCGGATCGCAGCCTACTGCCTAAGGCGGGGAGGCCGCCTTTGTTTACAGCTGGACGGAGCGACCATTCCGCCCTCCCTCCATCGAGAAACGCGTCCGTCGTTTGCATGCCGGCAATAGCCGGGGGCGCGCGTAAAGTTTGACTGCCTCGTCCGCTCGCTCGTCTCCACCACGGACGAAAATTTTCCAGGCGCCGTTACCGGAAGAGCGTCGCTTTGCGAACGCGATTGTTTCTCCGTTCGGGAGAAGCGATTTTCGAGGAAGGATGTCCGGAACTTGTGAACATTCATTGGCTTGTCTGCACAAGATCTCTGGTTTATATGCGTTGTTAAGGCAGGTTCGAAATAACTGTTTCAAAGTAAATTTTTAACCTTGTGAGCTACTGTGTCAACTAGTGGGTCGGGTGGGGTCGGGTGAAGGTCACCTTTCCTGCATAATGCGCCATTCCGCGAAACACAAAGAAAACATGAGCAGAAAAGTGACGGACTTAAATCTAATGAAGAGAACCTGTTTTGTTGCACGACATTCTATTCAGTGCAATTACGTGAATGAGTACGTAGAATAGATACAGCATGCTACAGCATACCAGTTCCTGGTCGTCTACGTGTGGTGTTTCCTACCCTTTTGAGGATGGACTTTTTGGCCAAGCGGTTTTGTACCGTGGGTATTCCGAACAGAGCCTCATTCAATGCTGATTAACGCCAGTCCTCCACCAGCAGCGGACGTGTTATCACGGTCAATCAGGCGTGCACTGGCTGACAGCCTTCCTTTCAGTATAGTTTCGTAGGCCTAAGCAACTTAAGTACCACGCAATGTGAGTAATGGAAATATTCACAACAAAGAAAGGGTTGCTGTGTCTTCTCAAGGATGGTCATCGCTACTGGGTGCAAGGAAAATGTTACGAGTATACGAGCTTGTTGTGCGAGAACAACGGACGCGTTAAGTGTCGAGGCCCCTTCAAAACCGCATATGGCAGAATCGTGTCTGAGCAGCAACGTTGTTACCCAATTGGAGAAGCAGACGAGCAAAGTAAGAAACGAATGTTGAACTACAGGAGAAGACTCCACGAAGAAAAGACAGTGTCTGTGTTCCAAATTTTTAAAGCGGAATTTCAAAATTTGAAAGACAGAGAATTTGATTTCGTTGCAAGTACACCAAATTACGAGAACTCCACGCCTACGTTGTCTAAATGAAGAAGAAAACCTATTTGGATGACCAAGAAATCTGTTACTTGTTCCGTGACTCAGTAGGGCGAATACATTTTGCAATTAACTGAAGTTAATAGTTTTTGAAAATTGACGATACGTCTTTTCCTGACGTAAGATTATTGGTGTTCGGTTGCGAAGACGCGGAGAAAATCATGGGTGAAAATGGAACCATTCGTATTTGACAGTTATACACGGTGACATCAGAACCACATAAAAAGAGACGAAGACATTTTTTATTTTAGTTGCTTTGCTGTCAGCGGAAAGTCAAAATACATATGTAACATTATTTTCTGCCGGCCGCAGTGGTCTAGCGGTTCTGGCGATGCATTCCGGAACCGCGGGACTGCTACGGTCGCAGGTTCGAATCCTGCCTCGGGCATGGGTGTGTGTGATGTCCTTAGGTTAGTTAGGTTTTTGTAGTTCTAAGTTCTAGGGGACTTATGACCTAAGATGTTGAGTCCCATAGTGCTCAGAGCCATTTGAACCATTATTTTCTGGAATGAAAAATAAGATGCCTGGTCACCGAAAATACCAGCGGTAACGTTGAAATGGCTCCTACACTTCCGTAGCCCGAAACATCTCTTTCTGTTTGCAGTCTTTACTTCAACCATTGTCTGTGAGAGAAAACACAAGTAATGACAGTAACGGAGGAATACAGTGATAGAGAGGAAGTCCGATTGTTTAGCAGCATCTCCCGTAAAAAGTGTTGGTGAAGTGTGGATGGTACTAATGGAGGCAGACTGCATCGTGAATCAATGGATGGAAAAGCCTAGTATATCAGCTGAAATGTGGAATTTTTTAATCAGCTGCACAGGGCCACGAATGCTGTCGAAGTCCAAAATGCGAAACTAAATTCCTTAATAAGTCATAAATATGCGGACACGAAGGAGAAGGAACGAATGTAGCTATTGAACACCTTAAGTAAAATATGTATCAACCAAATCCATATCCCAAAAATGAAGACGGTTGGGGTCGTACTGCTACATAAAACGGGGAAGGTGCCTGAGTGCGCTTCGTCATGTAGGTCCATCACTCTTCAATCGTGTATGTATGAGAATTCAAAGGATGATTAAACACTAATTAGGATGGTGGACTGACAATCCAAGAACACTTTCAGGTGGACAGACTGGTTATAGAAATAGAAGAGGCTCAACTGAAACACTTGCACCATTAATAACTGGTATTCAACTTATGTTCAGTGACAATATTTGCTAGCGGTCTATATGGATATCACAGACGCTTATTGATGAATAATTTGAAGAATAATGACATCCAACAGTCATTCGTTTACAAGCTCCGCCGATTGTTGACCTATAGAAAACTGATTTCTGGAAGAAACAATGAAACAGTGTGGCCATGGAGAACAAGCAAAGGGTTATCACAAGGCTCGGAGTTTTCGCCATTGTTGTTCAGTCTATATCAGACCTACTGTCAATGTTTCACCCTAGCGTACAATTACTGCGGTATGCAGATGATTTACGTATTTTTACTCGTAGCGATGACTTTACTGTCAGCAGCAGATGGGCAACGCAGATGGCTTAATGAGAACTGACTCCTCATATCGCCTCATAAATCAGCTGTGTGCATATATACGATACGAGACATAGGCCTGGAGAAATAAGAATCATACGATTAGGAACGTTTATATTCCCTGTCAAAAGAGTAGGTATAGTACATAGGGCTTTTCATCGGTCATAAGCTAACACGGTTATATCACATTTATCATGTACTTCAAAAATGTGAAGATGGCATAAATATCCTTTGTGGTGTGGCGGGCGTTTGTTGGAGAGCAGACCCAAGGATCTGCATTAATATATATCGCTCTTGTATTGAATCATATTATTGTTTCGTTCTTTTCCTTTCTTATATATAAACTATATGTAAACTGACTGAATTCTAGACACCGCCAAAGGTAAATTAACTAGCTGTTTTGTGGCAAGGATAATGTTTTGATACGTCGTTAAACATCTGCATGAAACAAAGTAAGAAATACACTATTCAGTTTATTATTTCATATATCTTCACACTTTTGATTCGGGAAGAGGATGAGTACAGATGTATTCTTGGATCCGTCGTATCAACATTGTTAAAAATGCGTATTTTACCCGTTCATTAAAAGTTTTATTAAAAGTTATTAGAAAAGGAATATTTATTCCCACGGTTATGAGATCTACTCCTATCTGTTCATCATTTCACTCACTTCCGAGATCATATATCAAGAGGTTCGGTGCAGACAAGAATAATTTACGCGGTATCTAGAGGAGCGTTCCTGGATCGACTGTCGCAATCAAGACTAAATATAATGGAATTAATGAGTAGGTAATGACTCAGACTTGATAGGCATCTATTGAGCTCGGTTTAATTCACTAAAAGTATTGTGCTTCATGTGACAGATAGACAGTTTTAATGGTTGCAGTGATTATTTGGTACCACACACTATTAGAAGCAGCAGTACGTAATGCTAAGTATGTTTATTGACCTTGAATGTAATGATGTTAAAGAACTCTTCATATTTGTATCAGTTAAAGTGTTAAATCAAGATTGTGCACTGACTCATAAATTACCTTCAAAACTTTTTTCAACTATTCTTTCCGATCAATTTTTCCAATTATTCAAGCAATCATTAATTCACTCACTAATAAGACCTCACATGGACTACAGATGTATCTTTTATGGCTGATCAACGCAAAACAGGATTGAAAAACTAGATACATGGCAATACAAAGCCATCAAAGTTTGTATTGTAGCACTGAAATCGAACCCAACTAAAATTTTAATTGTGGATAAATGAATTGTCATCAGAACTACGCAGGGAATACATTACCGTCAAATTCATCCTGAAACGTTTCCACTTCTTAAATGACGGGTTATTAACAAAGATTAGAGATCTCACTACAAAATGCTATCTGGGCAGAAACTGTTACAAGAAACTAGCGTCCTTAGCAGAATTTTACTTCCACTTCCACTTCTTAAATGACGGGTTATTAACAAAGATTAGAGATCTCACTACAACATGCTATCTGGGCAGGTACTGTTACAAGAAACTAGCGCCCTTAGCAGAATTTTACTTCAGTGCTTCGTCTTTCCGTGAATGCGTCGCCACTTCGTCAAATTTAAGGTGCTTCAGCAGGAACTACGATAACACATTAATGTAGCTTAGTATCAAGACACACCTTCCATTCATCCGAGGTACACCGAATGAAACATTTTAGCTGACAACCTAGCAGCATGGCCATCCTCAACACAGATCTACACAGATGGGTCTAAGCAAAAAGACGGGGCAGGAATTGCATTCTTAGACGGCAAGACTAATTGAAGAGGCAAATCAAGTTTCCTTAAGTTGCGTCCATACACACTGCAGAACTTAAAGCTATTTTAGAGAGATTTAAATACACGAAAGAAGTGGGAGAAGAAGCAAACATAATTTTATCAGATTCACGCTCAGCACTGATGCTGTTGAAGTAATACGCTTTGAAAAAAAATATTTAGTACATTGCATTATAGAAGCTGTACAGGAGCTTTGTAGCCCAAATAAGACGACCATCCAGTTATCGGCGAAGGTGATCTGCGGAATAAAGGGAAATGAAGAAGTAGATACTCTGGTCAACAAAGGCGTGTACATTACTTCAGCGAAATATGATTAAAGTGCCTCCCGACGATGTCTTCATACAATAATGACTTTAATAAGGCCCCGATGGAAAGAAAACCTATAACTATCTTACGAAAGTAAAGAGAGACACTACGCAGGAGTCATACATAATCTCCCATCACATCCCGTTACCAAAAAAACAGATACCGTTGAAACTTCATAGGGACAATGGCATGACTTGCTGTTAGATTCAACCACGAAGGAGTCGGCAACACCTCTGCCACCTACATCTTTTTCATGTGAATTCGGCTGTGAGGACGATGTTAACCACATTTTCTTAGGCTGCCACAGAAGGTACCAAGACACTTCGAAATTAATACAGGACCTGAGGGCCTCTGTAAATGCTTTACCAACAAACATTAAACCTATTTTAGCAACAGACGACATAAGAGTGTATAAGCTTCTATAGGACTTTATAATGGAGGGTCAACTAGGAATATAGGAAAAGTTGTTTATTTTTTTATATGTTTTACATCATAATATGCTTAATTTGCTTAGAACATTGACTTAACATCAGTTTCATTGGATGTAAGAGATAATTGGTCTTTCTTAATGGTTATGAGGCTGGCTATATGGGTGATGCCCAAAAGACACTAAGAAATAATAATAAAAACAGGCGGTACAATGATCAACAAAGAGGTACTTATAATAATCGAATATCTATGTAATGAAGAGAGTGACAAAGAGAAGGGGATCGGAAATTCATCTGGAGCGTTGTTTCTTTGACACTCGGAAATACAAACAATAGATTGTGACGTGTGGCAAATATTGAGACCTGAGATGAAAATTCATCAAGGCGGAGCTTTATGTCTGTTACAGCAAGAAAGAGAACCCGACACTGAAAAGATTGATTCAGATTAGGAGTATAAATTTTCTGTAGGTAGAATGACAAATTTTCAAATGCCTTCAGGAAAATTGATTTCAGGTGGAAGAGGTAAGTGTAGGAGTCTTATTATTTTCATGGTGCTTTTATGAATGGTTTATCGAGTTCTTATACACTTAAAGAATGGTTCGTTACTGGTCAATCATGATTCGTTACATAGGCAATTCATGCAGTGCCTCAGGCAATTCATGCAGTGTTTCCGTAATGGGTAACGTGTCGTGTGTTTCCTTACCATAAAATGCGGCGCTAACTGCGTCTACATTGAGAGAGAAAATCTTGGTATCGTTTAAGGCAAAAGATATATGCTCTGAAAAAAACATGTCATTAGTTGAATTTTCAGAATTAGTAGAAATATACAGACATTAGAAAGTGAGGCGTGTAATTGCCACATTAGCTCGGAACCACGGGCAACATTTTAAATGTCTTTCACAGGGCTGCTACCACCTCAGCATCATCGAACTTCTTTAGGATCAATTTAAACAGAAATCACAGAGAGAAATAAAACGCTTGCGTTGCTAGATGCGGAGATATTGGTGAACATATCGCGAATAATGCCACACACGGAATAAGATCAATAGATCTCAAGACGAAGAAACAATACCAAATGTAGCTGCTTCTTTATTAGCTGATGGGGACAGCAGCACCGAAGATAGCGACGACAGTCTAATTACAACAGAATTTTAGTGTGATAGCTCCGTTTTCCAGAAGGTAAGGTTTTCGTTCGCTGTTCAGTGGATAACATATTTGGTCTGCAGCCGCTGAAATAGACATGTTCACAACTCAAAAACGTGCTTCGCGGTTAATTTTTTCCCTTCCCTCGTGAAGTGTGTTGGAAGTAATCCACAGCGAACGTATATTTCCTGATAGATAAGCTGCATAAGTAAGTAGTAAATGCTATAATTGAAATTAAAATAGAAGTTCCATTGGCTTACCTCTGCAAAAAAGAAGATACTCACTGCAGACATGCGGAACTTCAAATGAAGGTAGTCACTTTCACAATGGGTTAAAAACAGAAATCCTATAACAACAAAAGAAAGGGTGTCCACTCTGTCCAGTATGAGTTTCGAACAGATGGTCATAAATAAAATTGAAGATGGCTAATTGACAAAAAAGCAATAACAAGACAATATTCTCATTAACTGACAGTTTATAAAAAAAATACTAATAGAATTTGCAAGGAATTATTAAAAAGTAATAAATAGAAGGTTAAACACACACAAAGTGCTTCCATCGTCCATCCTCTTGCCATCCCCATCCTAAGGACCATCTCCACTCTTACCTTCTGCAACTTACATTATCCCTCAGTCAGGCACAGCGTGAGGGAGAAACGCCATGTACTCTGCGTAGCAAGAAAGGTTATGAGTAGTGAAATGTTTGCCTGCAAACTGCTATCAATTACAAATCTGTACTGTGTTTACTACTACCTACAGAAGAACCAATGGAAACATACAAAGAATAGAAAAATGGATGCACGTGATAAATAGCAATCTCATCATTGAAAACACATACATAATTTATATCTGCTGCCAAACAAAACAATTACAGCAGATCAAACGGAACAG
Organism: Schistocerca cancellata; assembly: GCF_023864275.1. NCBI lineage: Eukaryota > Metazoa > Arthropoda > Insecta > Orthoptera > Acrididae > Schistocerca > Schistocerca cancellata. The sequence goes on along the minus strand of NC_064628.1, from coordinate 220,471,258 downwards.
TGGTGGAAGGGATGCACAATGCTGCAACAAAAAACCTTCACGCCTTATCAAGTGATATAAAATGTCTACAGACAGCAAAGTAAAATTAGAAAACAATCTGAAAAAGATTCTCCTTGATTACTCCTTCTACTCTGTAGAATAACTTCTGTTTTTGTTATGTGTAAAGGGTGGTGAACAGGACTTATTAACTCACATGTACATATTACTTCCTTTTTTTAAAAAACAACTGGAAACATATAAATATGGAAACGCTCATCATTTTATATATTCACAAATTTATTTGTGATGTGACTGTAAAACGACTTGATCCATCATTTCAATTTATTGCGCAAATGATCTATGGAACATGAAAATAAGTAACAAACTTATCGTCTCCACCGAATATCATACTCTGGAAGTAGTAAATGAATACATTAATCTGAGACATAAAATCCAAACAGAAAAATATAACCAGGCAGTAAAGATCGCCCTGCGAATTGGCCTCATCTGCACGTCATTTGCGAAGCTTGGTTTCATTTGTGAATCGACTACTCGTATAAGCTGTTTTCCAGATGACACATGCATGCTGCCAGTAACAACATGTGGGCTGGAAACGGCGACACAACAAGTAGCACTAATCGACTCCAGGCCTGTCAAAGCGAAGTAGAGGGAGCAATGCTTCGAGTGACTCTGACAGACAGGATCAAGAACAAAGAGATTAGGAGAACAGGTGTCGATGACCTTCTCGACGGGGTAGTGAAACTGAAGTAGCGTTCGGCAGGACACATCGCCAGGAACTACATCAAAAGGACCACTGATGCAGTGGCGTGGCGTCATAGGGAGCTAAGTAAAAGTATCCGTCATCCTATAATGTGACGGAGAGTTGACATCCAACGACAAACGGGAAAAACTGGATCAAGACCTCTTAGTAAAGATCAACAAGGAAATCTTTGGGAAAGGCCTAAATCCAGGAGTGGATATCTAAAGGTTGAAGAGGAAGAAGCGTATGCGTATACGTATATACAGTAACGATACAGCTCACTTCAGGATAACAGTATTTGTTGATGATACGCTTATTGCATCGAAGACCTGGGAAGAGCATATTACTTTACTGAGTCGGGTGTTGGACGTTTTCAAAACCATGGGAATAACTGCTAACCTACAGAAATCACATTTTGCACTAAATAGAATCAAGTTCCTGGGGCATATAATTGACGCAAAGGGAATTTTACCGACCAAGGAGAAGCTAATGGCGATTAGTAAGTTTCCAACACCAAGAAATAGGAGGCAATTAAAAGGGTTTATGGGTCTTGCATCATTTTTTAGAAGATTTATCACGAATCAGGCCATGAATGCAGCAGCTCTGAATAGTTTGCTGAAGAAGGATGTGCCCTGGCTCTGGACATTAGAGTGTCAAGAAGCATTTGAAGAGATAAAGAAGCAATTAGTAAATGCACCGCTTTTGTACCATCCGGACATGCAAGAGGAATTCTACTTGTCAACAGATTCGTCAAATGTGGGTCTTGGAGCGTGCCTTTTCCAAGTACGCAAGATAAATGGACAGCTTACCTTTTGTCCTATTGCGTTTGCTAGTCGTGTTTTGTCCAACTGTGAACGAACGTACACGACGACAGAATTAGAGGCTCTTGCGGTCGTCTGGGGATTTAAAAAATTTCATTATTATTTATATGGGTCGAAGACTATCGTATATTGCGATCACCAATCATTAACGTTTTTACAAACGTGTAAACTGTTTCACCCCAGACTGGCTAGATGGACTCTCGCTCTGCAACAATACCAGTTTAAGATCGTACATGTCTCAGGGCAGCAAAACATTATTGCGGACGCTCTATCAAGGTCACCGCAGGGTTTAACCAAAGAGATTGAAGTAAATAATTCCTCAGAATTCCCTATATTGCTGCTGCAGGAAAATCCATATAAGACGTACTACATCAATTTGTGTGTGCATATGGCCCAGTTACAGAAAAAGGATGCTCAATGGGGAAGTGTCATTCAAAGGTTACAACAGCAACCTTCGGATCAGATCGCAAATTATTACAAGCTGGTAAATGGCGTATTATTTTTCCGCTGTGGAAGGCCAAACAAAGTCCGTTGGTGTGTTTGTATACCTGAGGCACAAATAGAGAAACTTGTCTGGTTCACTCATTTGACCTGGGGACATTTCGGTGCGACAAAATGTGCAGACAAGATAAGTGGGTACTGTTATTTCCCCAACATAAAGCGCAGAGTGCATGAGGTCTTAAAGAGGTGCATAATCTGCCAAAAAACAAAGCCGGATTCAAAAGGGACTAAGCACCCATTATGCTCTCTACATTAGTACAAGAACCAAAAGGATTAATTTCGTGCGATCTGTGTGGACCGTTACCTACTTCAAGAGGTGGTGTTAAATATGTGTTAGCATTTCTAGATGTGTGCACGAAATACGTAAAGCTATACCCGATAAAGACGGCTACAGCCAAAGTAATTGTATTAAGATTGATAAGAGATTATCTTCCACATGTTGGTACACCAAAGGCGATCATAACTGACAATGCTAAAATATTCACGGGACTCCGGTGGAAGCAGACTTTGTCTCAATTCGGTGTGAAACACGTACTAACATCATTTTACCACCCACAAGGTAATTTGGTGGAGAGGATTTTTAGAGAATTCAATCGATTTATGAGGACGTATTGCCATAATAAGCAAACTGCGTGGGCAAATTATGTGGAAGAGTTTGAGCAAATATACAATAACATGCCCCACTCCTCAACTGGATATACACCTCGTGAATTGATGTTCGAAGCAAAAGAGGAAAACTTCTGGACTGACCATATCCCCAAAACTCAGGAAACCGAGATGCCTTGGGAAGAAAAAATAAGACAGGCTATCATAAATATGACGAAAAAGGCTGATCAAAGAAAACAACGATATGACAAATTAATCAAGAGGGTACAGACATACCATGTCGGCGAGAAGGTACTAGTTAAACGTCATACCAAATCATCCGTAATAAAGAAAAGTATAAAGAAATGGGAGTTACTATATACTGGACCATACATTATCCTACAAATTCCGAATCCTGGAGCTTATCTGTTAGCAAACCCGGGATGGAACAAAATAAAAGGGTTATTTCCTCATAACGACTTAAAAAGATATAATGAAGATTAGAAGATAGGGAGGAATGGTGTTCCGAGTGACAGAGATGAACGCTCGTAAAAAGTATAACAATAAACTGTGTGTGTGTAGTGTTAAAAGCCTTTAAATTGAAATAGTTAGTCAGTGACATAGAGTATAGAAATAGTGACTAATTAGTACTATTGAGTGTTGTAAAAAAGATAGTGGAGATAGGCTTCACCTGTGGTTTAGGTGAACATAGAACTTTAGCATTGCTAATGTTATCAAGATGTATAAAGGATCTGACTGACCTTCAAGAAGAATGAAATGTTTCCCCGCAAATGACGCTGAATAATCTAAAGAGGTTCGAGTGAAGATTCATATATAATCTCATGTGAACGCTTAAATGTGTAAATATGTGAAGGGATGTGTTGTGGTAGTGAATCGTGAGTGACGGTTAACGCCGCAAAGATTATTTCCCGCGCAAAACAGTTGACGTCGGTGCGAGAATTAAAATCGATATAGACGATACAGATATCCTTTGTAAGAGACTCGCACCAAACGCGACGATAAACTGATTCATGTTGAACTTTAAAAGGAATAGGTGGTATAATTCGAAGTTAAGAGTTTTAATTTATTAATGAATGATTAAAGAAAGTAGTATTCATAGATTCAGTAGTAATTTAATGGTTCGTGTTCGTTTGGGAATTTTGTGTGAAAAATCCATTTCCATATATGAGCATGGATGAACGCTGTATGGATCAGAGAGTAAATGAAAGAAGTGAATCCGCATTCCTCAATGCTAATAACTTCTACATTTCAGCACTCAAGCGTAGAAATATATGTATTTAGAATAAAAAGTTTTTTTTGAGTATAGCTAAATTATATGACTTATCAAGGAAATATGGATGATGTCTTGGTATAAAATGAACTACACTTTCCATTATTCGATGATTTGAATCCAAAATCTATAGTCAGTTACATGAATCCTTTAAATTACGAAGAACAAATCAGTCATAGAAAATCTGTTAAAACTTTTGGACTTATAAGTACAAGTGGGGAGGCAAAGTCAAAAGGAGTATTCAAACGAGAGTAAATCGGTTGATGCTTTTGGCAACATCATTAATTAAGAGTTGAATTCCTTGAAGTACGTCGTAACAAAAAGGATCCATGAAGCCACAAGGATTTTGCTTTCAAAAAGGAGAATCTTGGACGGTGCAACCTAATCAGTTCTCTTACAGGAAGAGTTTCCCTTTTGGTCATTGCTAATTCTTTTGGAATGAATGTTGCATGTGTATTCGAGTATCCCTGTCCCTTCTACTCTTCCCATTGTGGGCTGCGTAGAAGATCAACGACAGAGGGGGCCGCATAGAAGACCGACTACAAATGTGGACGTCGGGGACATGCAAGACCCGGGGGAGTGTAGCACCGCAAGATATTGTCCTAGGAGAAAGATTGTAAAACGCAAATACACGTTGTTTATTGTAAAACGTTTTTTTTGCTAGAGGCACAAACTACTCTTCTCCAAATCGTGATACAAATTAAGCCCTATATTTCCTTTACAGATAAATTTCAAAATTATTTTTTGTTCTTCTATAGGCTTTCCTATCTTCTATGTACCGTAGGCTGGGGGTCTAAGCTTAAGAGGTTTTCCAAGGTTTCCCTGCTTAAGAAAGTTCCCGAATGGGTAGACCCTGACATAAGTTCATGAAAGATCATCTTCCTTGGTTGTGCACAGCAAACATAACACCTAGATGCACGTAAAAGTAATACAGCCGCGGCACCGGTCTCTTCATTTCTTCTGTCTTCAACATTTCTTTTCTTCGTCTAGTTCAAACAGAATATTCTTTTTCAGTCGGAGGACTGACAATCATCACTTCCGGGTTATCCACGCTAATAGATAGCTCGCGAAGTGTGTTCGGTGAATAAAAATTTACCTCACAAACTTCGCTCGCTGCGAGGGGCATTGTAATCTCCCCACGGAAAATTACCCTCTACCACGCAATAATTAATAATGGTCAATCAAATCATCCACATTTATTTACGTTTGAAAAGTATCTGAGCAGATTTCCTAGTAATATATGCGCCGACAGCTCGTCGACGCCAAGGTATTTTTCTAGTACGTTTATTCTTTGGAACAACAGAGGTACAGATATGTATGCTCCATGGTCATTATAGGGAGAGAGAGAAAGGAACAGCTTCGGAAAGTATCGGTTGGAAGATTTTCGGATTGCTAAAGGAGATTTTATTTACTCTTCTTCGCGCTAAAGCGAGACAGGAAAGTTTGTGCCGCTAGCGTGGTAGATAAAGAGAAAGAAGGACTTGTAAAAGTAAATTGCATGAGACTTAAAATCCACGGAAACGGAACATGTACGGAAATGGATTCAATATACAATTTTCCTCAGAAATAAGGTTTGTGACCATTTTATTCTAGAGTGAATGACGAATGCGTTCTCTGTCTGAATCATTGATGATTGTCTGGGCCCTGTAATTAATTGGGAAGTTTCAGCTGTGACGAAGAGAGCCTGCAATCTCTGAGTTCTTTTGAAATCGTCCAAAAAGGCTTCGTCCACATCTGAAATTTTAGATCTGTCGTAAACTGAACGAAGTGTTCAAACGATCGATTTTCCCAACTGAATGCAGCGCTTAATAATAATAACGTATGTAAAGATCTTTTCTAGCAAGCCAGCCGCTGAATATTAAGAAGAAGGGCTCCACCAGAGATTCTACTAGGCTGATTTCATGTAACTTATATTTGAACTGTACACAGATAAAGGACAGAGAGAGAGAGAGAGAGAGAGAGAGCGAATGGAATTCTAGAAGTTACTCAGAATCCTCCCATTAGTATAATCTTTTGTCTGTCTTTGCACGGATAAGCCTGATAAAAAAACCTAAGCCCTTGACTTTATTGTACAGAATTGTGTGAGGGTGAGAGAGCGATAAAGGCGACAGATACACTTCTGTACAGACAAAACATTACACCAAGTTAGCGGCTAGCTGCATTAACACACACACATACTTTCATCAATTACAGTAAGAGAATTCATTAGACACGGGCAACATTTTAAATGTCTTTCACAGGGCTGCTACCACCTCAGCATCATCGAACTTCTTTAGGGTCAATTTAAACAGAAATCACAGAGAGAAATAAAACGCTTGCGTTGCTAAATGCGGAGATATTGGTGAACATGGCGGGAATAATGCCACACACGGAATAAGATCAATAGATCTCAAGACGAAGAAACAATACCAAATGTAGCTGCTTCTTTATTAGCTGATGGGGACAGCAGCACCGAAGATAGCGACGACAGTCTAATTACAACAGAATTTTAGTGTGATAGCTCCGTTTTCCAGAAGGTAAGGTTTTCGTTCGCTGTTCAGTGGATAACATATTTGGTCTGCAGCCGCTGAAATAGACATGTTCACAACTCAAAAACGTGCTTCGCGGTTAATTTTTTCCCTTCCCTCGTGAAGTGTGTTGGAAGTAATCCACAGCGAACGTATATTTCCTGATAGATAAGCTGCATAAGTAAGTAGTAAATGCTATATTTGAAATTAAAATAGAAGTTCCATTGGCTTACCTCTGCAAAAAAGAAGATACTCACTGCAGACATGCGGAACTTCCAATGAAAGATAGTCACTTTCACAATGGGTTAAAAACAGAAATCCTATAACAACAAAAGAAAGGGTGTCCACTCTGTCCAGTATGAGTTTCGAACAGATGGTCATAAATGAAACTGAAAATGGCTAATTGGCAAAAAAGCAATAACAAGACAATATTCTCATTAACTGACAGTTTATCAAAAATAAAAAATACTAATAGAATTTGCAAGGAATTATTAAAAAGTAATAAAAAGAAGGTTAAACACACACAAAGTGCCTCCATCGTCCATCCTCTTGCCATCCCCATCCTAAGGACCATCTCCACTCTTACCTGCTACAACTTACATTATCCCTCAGTCAGGCACAGCGTGTGTGAGAAACGCCATGTACTCTGCGTAGCAAGAAAGGTTATGTGTAGTGAAATGTTTGCCTGCAAACTGCTATCAATTGCAAATCTGTACTGTGTTTACTACTACCTACAGAAGAACCAATGGAAACATACAAAGAATAGAAAAATGGATGTACGTGATAAATAGCAATCTCATCATTTAAAACACATATATAATTTATACCTGCTGCCAAACAAAACAATTACAGTTAAATAATTTTCTTTATATTATGTAGGTTACGCCTAGTACGAATAGGTGAAATATGTTTGGTTGAAAATAAAATAAATCTTCAGACGCAAAGGACAAGTTTGTTCTGATCTACATGATAAATTACATTTGAGGAAACAGCTCATTCAATTTTGTACGCCAGGAATATAACAGCTGCAATTAATTTAATGCACAGACAACAAAATCAAAAAGAAAAAGAACAAGGCTGTTAGAGATGCACGAAACTTAAAACTGAGGAATAGTATAGTAAAAACGCTACAACGGTTTTTCAGCTACCTTTGCCATAAAAATACTGTCACACGAATCAGTATGTTAAGAAATTCCTTACATTTTCTTTTGTTCGTTACCTACACGACGATATTGTCCGTAGCTTCTTTCAACGAAAAAATGAAGGGATAACTTATGTCCAAAATGAGGAGAAAGGTAATTGACGAACTAGTTAAAACAGCAGCATTTGTTCTTATATTCGGTGGTACAGTACCCAATATGCATATAACAGCAACGTATATTCATCATAAGTTCAACTCGTGAAAAGCAGATCCTATGCTCTACGGCCAAGCTACAATGGCGTTAAAGAGAGTTATAAGTTGTTGCAAATACGGTAGCGCTTCCTATATAGAGCTATTTTCCACTCCCTTCGTTGCACCTTAATACACTGAAAAAATCGCAAGATCAGAAAAGAATTGAAGCAATGAAATTTCTGGAATACACTTGTCTAGGTAACATATTTAAGTGATTTAAAATGCAAGATCACAGATTAACGTAAGCGCGAGAGATGACATAGCAAATGTGAAATTCCGGTAAATTAATAACGGGTGAAACCACCATACGTGAGTGCACTTTATTGAACGGGTGCCGGATGTCCGTTTGTGGGATAGAGTTCCATGCCGTTGCACTTGGACGGTCGACACAGGGACAGTCAATGCTGGTTGTGGATGATGCTGGATTTGTCATTCCAAGACGTCCCGTGTGGGCTCGATTGGAGACGCAACTGATAATCGAGCAGGCCAAGGCAACATATCGACACACGGCAGAACAGTATGGGTTACAACAGCAGTATGTAAGCGAGAGTTATCCTGTTAGAAAACACCCCCTGGATAGCTGTTCATGAGTGGCAGCACACCAGGTCGAATCACCAGACTGACGTATTACTTTGCATTAGTGTGCGTGGGTTAACCATGAGAGTGCTCGTGCTCTGAAACCAAATCGCACCCCAGCCCAAAACTCAAGGTGAAGGTCCAGGTAATCTAGCACACACATAGGTTGGTTGCAGGTCTTCAAGTGGCCTCCTTCTAACCAGCACAACGGCCATCCTTGACATCGAGGCAAAACCACCTGTCATCAGAAAACACAATAGAACTCCACCCTGCCCTCCAATAAGCTCTCGCTTTGCATCACGGAAGTCGCAAATGACGGTGGTCTGGGGTCAGTGGAATGCCCGCTACAGAGCGTCAGGCGCTGAGCTTTCCTTGAAGTAACCGATTTGTTCGTTGTGTCACTGTGGTTACAACTGCCGCTGCAGATGCAGTACGGTAAGCCAGAGCCATACATCGAACAAGGTCTTCCCTCACGGTAGTGCATCATGGACGTCGGGAGCCTTGTCTTCTTGCTGCCGTACAGTCTCGTGACCACCGCCGTCAGCAGTCATGCACAGTGGATACATTCGTGCCAAGTCTTCCTGCAATATTGCAGAAGCAACATCCAGCTTCTT